>NC_064641.1:789002248-789627248 GCF_023864345.2 Schistocerca serialis cubense | reverse complement strand
GCGTGTGTATCATTTAGTGATTGGTAATGTACTTGTCAGTTTACATAGGTAAGTCGGAGGTAATTTTAATAGAAACGTTTTGGTTATTTATTCTTCCAGAAGTAGATTTGTAATCTTACACAGAACATTTTATTCATTTTGTATTCTGTTAGTTTTGTGTGTTGGAATTAGAAGTTACGTAATGTGATGTAAGTAGGCTGTTTAGGTTTTAATGTTGGTAACGTCACATAGTGCAGTGTATGAAAATCGCTGACTGCGCTGGGTGCATTCTGTGGCTGGTTGAACTCATTGTTGGAATATCCGCTACTGTAGTGTTGGGCAGTTGGATGTGATCCGCCAGCAGTGATGGGTGTGGAGAGAGAGATGCCAGAGTTTTGAGAGGTTACTATAGGCGGGCGATCTGGACGTGTGTCCGCCAAAAAAAGGAAATTTATAAAGATGGATGTCATGAATTGATATATATATGATGACTTTTGAACATTATTAAGGTAAATACATTGTTTGTTCTCTTTCAAAATCTTTCATTTGCTAACTATGCCTGTCAGTAGTTAGTGCCTTCAGTAGTCTTTTATTTAGCTGGCAGTATGGGCGCTCGCTGTATTGCAGTAGTTCAAGTAACGAAGATTTTTGTGAGGTAATCGATTCATGAAAGGTGTAGGTTATTGTTAGTCAGGGCCATTCTTTTGTAGGGATTATTGAAAGTCAGACTGCATTGCACTAAAAATGTTGTGTGTCAGTTTAGTGATGATCAGAATAAGTCAAGAGAAAACTGTTTGAGTACGTTAAGTTTTACTCAGATGTTTCTGTATGAAATAACGTAGGAGTTTTTCCAGCATTGTCATTCATAATTTTTCAAAGGGGACGTTTCAGTGACAACACACATTGTAGCACTGACCACTGCGTTGAACTACACAGACTTTCACAGAACAGCTGATTTAAAATACAGTTTCAGGTTTCCTGATTATTTTAGTGAAAGTTAATTCAAAAATGGTTCAAATGGCTCTGAGCACTGTGGGACTTAACTTCTGAGGTCATCAGTCCCCTAGAACTTAGAACTACTTAAACCTAACTAACCTAAGGACATCGCGCACATCCATGCCCGAGGCAGGATTCGAACCTGCGACCGTAGCGGTCACGCGGTTCCAGACTGCAGCGCCTAGAACCGCTCGGCCACTCTGGCCGGCGAAAATTAATTCAGAAACAGTTATACTCTTTCAGATACTTTCGGCTACTCATTTAATCAGCGTTTCCGTAGCTACACCATTGGCATTGTTCAGGATTGCAGTACAGACACACACGAAGTTTAAGAATAGGAAACCAACTCAGTCTGGTACAGTTATGTTTCACATTATTCAACTTAACTTATTATTTATTTTTATCCTGAAAAGTTACCATGTTCAATAAAGACGGCGTCAACCTCCACACTAACGACGTAACATCTGTAACGAAGCGGTAACTTTTAAGGACTGCAGCAGAATGAATTCAGAGCGTCTCTCCATGGTTTTGTCTGCAGCAGGTAAATGTGGTCCCTACAGCCGGCTCTACCGGGGCGGGACAGAGAGGATACTTTCTGTGGCTCTTGGCCGCTGGGGCGAAGATACTTCAAAACATGAGGTGGAGTACCCTTTCCTGGGGGCAGGGGAACCATCGCTCGTGAAAAGCGTTTACATAAGCGACGTCATGACTGCATCCCGAAGTCGAACTTTGCTGTTCCGAACCTTCCTGATTCACACCATCTTGTGCCTCCCTTAAGGAGATGTTTACTATCTTTTGGTTCGAAAAATCCTTTTTTTTTAAATTGCAATTTTGGATCCATAAAAGTGTTTAGAATCCACCCCTGAAACGGCTTTTTCGAATACGGAACGGAAATGTTTGTTATTCGCGGTTGAACAAAAAATGCATCTGCCTGAAATCGGCCTCTTTCACGCACCGGTTTTTTTCTTTCGGAGGACGAGTTATTGTACCGGTGCTTGGGAAGAAACACACAAAATTCATATGAAAGTTTGAACGAGTGTTTTTGGAAGTTAGCCCCCAAGCATTTGCATTCTGGTGCGAAGACTGTGAAGATTGTGACTTTTCTGGCAGTGAGCAGCTTCAGCGATGGGTATTCAACAAATCTGAAGACCATATCAACGATGGACGTCACCCTGGGACTCTAATCGGCGCAGTTCGCTAAGCAGTCGGACGACCGCCGGATTCAAGCGGCCGAAAACCTCTGGTCACCGGCCGTATGAGCGGCTCTGGAGTAGCGCAGGATGGCCCAGATCGAGCAGAACGCCCTCTGTGAGGAAGAGGAAGGACTATTTTATGGACGCAGAATAGCAGATTGAATGTAAGTTGCATAATATTGCATTTGTATGTAGTCAAAACTTCAAACGCGTTTTTTTCGAAATGACTCTTTTTTCGCCCGACATGGTAACTTCAAATCTACAGAACCGATTGGCATGATTCTTTGCTTCCGACGAAGCTAACTATATTGTGTAGAAGTTTTACCACTTTTATTCCGATCCATCAACTATAAATATTTTTAATTGGCCGACGAAGTCGAAAAATCGATGAAAAAACCCTGTTTTTTTTTAATGGCTGCCATTTTGTTTCCTATGGTCCAAGTAAATTAAGCGAGGTACAACTCCTAAAGAATCTTATATACTTCGCTAACGTCAACTCAATTTTGATTTCAGACGAGCCGGCTGACCTGTGATATACCGCGCGTGGAGGTCTACTTCGAAATTTTGTTTCGTTCCGACGGCACTTCCGCCGTTGCTCTTCGACATTTCCGGTCGAAAAAATTCCAGTTTGTAGAGGAAATATCAATAAACATTTTGGCCAAATCTGACATTGATATCTATAACACATCCCGAGCAAAAAAATCTCAAATAACATGCTTTCTTCGGGACAAAGATAATGAACCTCCCCTTAATTTAAAAGTCGGCAGATATTTAAAATGATCTGCCCCCCCCCCCCCCCCCAACCGATGGTCACGTACCTAGATAGCACATTTATGCGTCTATGAGGATGAAAGAAACTGATATTAATGAATAAATTTGCCAATTAAATTGATCGACCAATCAGTTAACTGTGCAATCAGCCTGTAATTACTATCTACATCTACATCCATACTCCGAAAGCTACCTGACGGTGTGTGGCGGAGGGTACCATGAGTACGACTACCGGTTCTCCCTTCTATTCCAGTCTCGTATTGTTCATGGAAATAAAGATTGTCGGTATGCCTCTGTGTGGGCTCTAATCTCTCTGATTTTATCCTCATGGTCTCTTCGCAAGATATACATAGGAGGGAGCAATATACTGCTTGACTCCTCGCTGAAGGTATGTTCTCGAAACTTCAACAAAAGCCCGTACCGAGCTGCTGAGCGTCTCTCTTGCAGAGTCTTCCACTGGAGTTTATCTATAATCTCCGTAACGCTTTCGAGATTACTAAATGATCCTGTAACGAAGCGCGCTGCTCTCCGTTGGATCTTCTCTATTTCTTCTATCAACCCTATCTGGTACGGATCCGACACCGGTAAGCAGTATTCAAGCAGTGGGTGAACAAGTGTACTGCAACCTGCTTCCTTTGTTTTCGGACTGCATTTCCTTAAGATTTTTGCAATGAATCTCAGTGTGGCATCTGCTTTACCGACGATCAACTTTATATGATCGTTCCATTTTAAATCACTCCTAATGCGTACTCCCAGATAATTTATGGAATTAACCGCTTCCAGTTGCTGATCTGCTATATTGTAGCTAAATGATAAAGGATTTTTCTTTCTATGTATTCGCAGCACATAGCACTTGTCTACATTGAGATTCAGTTGCCATTCCCTACACTTTGCGTCAATTCGTTGCAGATCCTCCTGCATTTCAGTACAATTTTCCATTGTTATAACCTCTCGATATACTACAGCATCATCCGCAAAAAGCCTCAGTGAACTTCCGATGTTATCCACAAGGTCGTTTATATATATTGTGAATAGCATCGGTCCTACGATACTCCCCTGCGGCCCACCTGAAATCACTCTTACTTCTGAAGACTTCTCTCCATTGAGAATGACATGCTGCGGTCTGTTATCTAGGAACTCTTCAATCCAATCACACAATTGGTCTGATGGTCCATATGCTCTTACTTTGTTCATTAATGGATTGTGGGGAACCGTATCAAATGCCTCGCGCAAGTTAAGAAACACGGTATCTTCCAGAGAACCCGTGTCTATCGGCATCTAAGTCACGTGGACGAATAACGCGAGCTGGGTTTCACACGATCGTCTTTTTGCGAAACCCACGCTGATTCCTGCAGAATAGATTTCTAGTCTCCAGAAAAGTCATTATACATTAACATAATGCGTGTTCCAAAATTCTTCAACTGATCGACGTTAGAGATATAGGTCTATAGTTCTGCACATCTGTTCGACGTCCCTTCTTGAAAACGGGGATGACCTGTGCCCTTTTCCAATCTTTTGGATGGCTACACTCTTCTAGAGACCTACGGTACACCGCTGCAAGAAGGGGGGCAAGTTCCTTCGCGTATTCTGTGTAAAATCGAACTGGTATCTCATCAGGTCCATCTGCCTTCCCTTCTTTTGAGCGATTTCATTTGTTTTTCTGTCCCTCTGTCATCTATTTCGATATCTACCATTTTGTCATCTGTGCGACAAACTAGAGAAGGCAATACAGTGCAGTCTTCCTCTGTGAAACAGCTTTGGAAAAAAGACATTTAGTATTTCGGCCTTTAGTCTGTCATTCACTGTTTCAGTACCATTTTGGTCACAGAGTGTCTGGACATTTTGTTTTGATCCACCTACCGCTTTTACATATGACCAAAATTTCTGAGGATTTTCTGCCAAGTCAGTACATAGAACTTTACTTTCGAATTGGTTGAAGGCCTCTCGCATAGCCCTCCTCTCACTACATTTCGCTTCGTGTAATTTTTGTTTGTCTGCAAGGCTTTGGCTATGTTTGTGTTTGCTGTGAAGTTCCCTTTGCTTCCGTAGCAGTTTCCTAACTCGGTTGTTGTACTACGGTGCCTCTTTTCGATCTCTTACGATCTTACTTGGCACATACTCATGTAAGGCGTACTGTACGATGGTTTTGAACTTTGTCCACTGATCCTCAAAACTATCTGCATTTGAGATAAAACTTTTGTATTGAGGCCGGCCAGTGTGGCCGTGCGGTTCTAGGCGCTTTAGTCTGGAACCGCGTGACCGCTACGGTCGCAGGTTCGAATCCTGCCTCGGGCATGGATGTGTGTGATGTCCTTAGGTTAGTTAGGTTTAAGTAGTTCTAAGTTCTAGGGGACTGATGACCACAGATGTTAAGTCCCATAGTGCTCAGAGGTATTTGAACCATTTGTGTTGAGCCGTCAAGTACTCTGAAATCTGCTTTTTGTCACTTTTGATAAACAGAAAAATCTTCCTACCTTTTTTAATATTTCTATTTACGGCTGAGATCACCGATGCAGTAACCGCTTTATGATCGCTGATTCCCTGTTCTGCGTTAACTCTTTCAAATAGTGCGGGTCTGTTTGTCACCAGAAGGTCTAATATGTTATCACCACGAGTCGGTTCTCTGTTTAACTGCTCAAGGTAGTGTTCAGATAATGCACTTCAAAAAAATTCACTGGATTCTTTGTCCCTGCAACCCATTATATACGTTTGAATCTCTCAGTCAATCTTTGGTAAATTAAAATCTCAACCGAAAACTATAAAGTGGACAGGAAATCTACTCGAAATATTTTCCAAATTTTCCTTCAGGTGTTGTGGCACAACAGTTGCTGAGCCAGGGGGCCTATAGAGACATCCAATTACCATGTTTGAGCCTGCTTTAACCGTGACCTTCACTCAAATTATTTCATATTTCGGATCACCGTCAATTTCCTTCGATACTATTGCTGCACTACGCTGGGCAAAGGGAAGTCTCACACGATATTAGAAGGTATCCCATGACTTTTGCCACCTCAGTGTATAACAGAAGATCCTTGTCCTGGAGAAAAGTAAGACACTATGAAATAGTGATAAGGCCTTAAACACTGTATACTACAGAATGGCTTTAACTAATAAGTTCCGGGGATCTTGAAGGACCGGGAAAAGCTGAAACAGGGATTTGAAGGAAAATATTGGGATATAAAAGTAGAAGTAATGTTGAATTGAAACTAAGTTCAAACAGAGAGCTCTTTTTGAAAGCGGAAATGCTAACTCGTGTAATGGGGAAAAGAAGACTACGGTTTTATGGACACATGTACCAAATGGACAGTAACAGACTAACAAAACAGATATTGAACTGTAAATCCAAAGCCACATGGCTCACTGAATTAGATGGACCTAACAGATAACAGAATACATTTTAGGCAACAAACACAAGAGGCAGGGTTTCAGGAAAAGATAAACGTCTTGAAAGGAAAAGAAGTACAGTCTCTAAGAATGAAGGAAATGTGGGAACAACGAAAATTAAACACAAAGAAGCAAAGCCAAAATTTACGTATCGTAATTTCCAAAAGGGTTACTCCAATACTACAAGTGTATCACTAACTTAACACATTTTGGTTTTAATAATAGCACCTTACGCCATACATTTTCGTTCTTTATTAAATCACACGACGCGTTTCGGACGCTGTGGGTCCATCGTCAGGTGAAATCGTACTATTACATTATTAACTTCGCCCCTTGAGCGATTTGACGCGAAATGTACGATGCTGTTGTGTCCTGTCTTCTTTATATGATGTTCTTTTCGCATACTCCGAGCCAAGTGAATATTCCATACTAGAAAGTCACAAGTACAAATAACAAATAAAGAAATAACATTCACATCAGAGACAATTTATATAACAACTAGCCAACCACCCGGAGTTTCTGAGTAATGTACCTATTTCAAACTCTATTAGTCTATTTACTCCTTCTCTCTGCCTGTTTCATCCTTCACTCCTTCTTTGTCCACCTCATCCGCCCCCCCCCCCCCCCTCCAAACCTCTGCCCATCTCCTCCTGCCCCCTCTCTATGTCTATCTTTTCCTATACCTTCTCTTTGTCCATTTCCTCCATCTCTTCCTACCATTTCTCTTTGCCTTTCTTCCTCCGCCGGCCGCGGTGGCCTAGCGGTTCTAAGCGCTTCAGTCCGAAACAGCGCGACTGCTATGGTCGCAGGTTCGAATCCTGCCTCAGGAATGGATGTGTGTGATGTACTTAGGTTAGTTAGGTTTAAGTAGTTCTACGTTCTAGGGGACTGATGACCTCATATGTTAAGTCCCATAGTGCTCAGAGCCTTGCTTCCTCCTCTCTCTGTCCATCTCCTCCCTCTTCTCTCTGTCCACCTTCTCCTCCCTCCCTGTTTATCTACTCCTCTTTCCTTTCTCTGTCCACCTCCTCCTCACCTTTCTCTGTCCACCTCCGTTTCGTTCCTCTGTCCATTTACTCCTCCTCTATCTCTCTTCCTACTCTCCTTTTCCCTCTCTGCCTTTACCTTCCATCCCTACCACTGTCCATCTTCTCCTCTTTTCTTTCTTTCTCCACCTCCTCCCCCCTCCCGCCCCCTCTCTATCCATCTACTTGTCTCCTCTCCCTCTCTGTCCTTTCCCCATTCCCTTTCTCTGTCCATCTCCTCCTCCCACCCTCACTGTCCTTCTAACTCCTACTCCCTCTTCTTTCTACAAGTTATTACCATCACAGCAATACGAGGCTGTTGGTTCTTGGGTCCAAAGCATTTTTTTTCCAGATTGTAACTAATTTCGTTGAAATCGTTCCCTGGTTTTAGGATGAGGCTTTTACCAGGTTTCTTTGCCATTCTACACACGTGTCAAATAAATTTGGCATGTGTTTAACATGTTTCACACGTATTTCTACACTAACGTCACCTGCATCTCTAGTGAATTTCGCCCTATAGTTTCCTTTTCATGCGTCTCAGTGTTTATGAAATCATATTCTAGGTACATTGAGCCGCATGAATGGATACTGCCTGAATTAACAAGAAAGAAGTAGTAAATTAAAACGTCATGCACGATGTGACAGATTTTCGCTCATCTCAGTGTTTATGACGTCATATCTCCAGAACTATGTGTCTTACAGTCACATAGTTTTGCTAGTACATTCAGTGGTATTAGTGAATTCTATCTGAAATATGTGTCGCGAATACAGTTAGTAACAAAGAAGTAATGAATCAAATTGTCATGCTTCATGCGGAAGTTTAACTGCATGAACATCGAAAACGCAGTAAGCGATAAACGTTTTTCCTTTCTTTATTTTGTGGGGGTCGTCAGGTTTGCAAATATGCGTAAAGTTCATTCCAAGTCTGTAAGTGGCCCATCCTCAAATGGCTCTGAGCACTATGGGACTCAACATCTGAGGTCATCAGTCCCCTAGAACTTAGAACTACTTAAACCTAACTAACCTAAGGACATCATACACATCCATGCCCGAGGCAGGATTCGAACCTGCGACCGTAGCAGTCACGCGGTTCCAGACTGTAGCTCCCAGAACCGCTTGGCCACCCCGGCCGGCTTTTATGTTACACTGATAGTGTGTGTGGGTGTCTTTGTGTGTATACATACGTGTGAGGTGTGTCTGTGTGTATGTGTGTGTGTGTGTGTGTGTGTGTGTGTGTATGTGTATGTGTATGTGTGTGCGCGTGCGTGTGCGTGAGCGTGAGAGAGAGAGAGAGAGAGAGCATTGTTTTATGACACAGGTCAGACACAGCGTTGTGGAAATGTGACTGGTTACAGTAAACGTGGACCTCAGTTTTGATATCCTCCGTCCAGGGATCAGCAGATGTCGCGACATTAAAACGGGCGAGTAGCAGCACGAGAGGTGTGTGCGTGGTTTATTTGTGAGCGCCTGCCGTCGGCGGAGGAATGCCGGGGCGCTGGTCACTGATTCATTTCTGCGAATAACCCTTTGTCCGCGCGGCTGGCAGGCGCGACCGCGGCTGCGGGTGACAGCCCGCTCACGCATGGAAAATGCGCCCGCGCGTTGCGTTGGCAGCGCGCTCACGCAGCCCGCGGCTCGTTATCCTTGCGCGCCGTCGCCGCGGCGTGGCGCGGGCGGCCAATGCAGATTCCTCTTAAAGCGATCTGCTGCTCGCCTCGTTGCCGATGCGTGCGCCGTGCGCGTCATAAAAAAAGGGGACGCCTGCCCCCGGCAGGTGGCTGTATGAAAATAACTGCTTAGGATTCCGCGACGCTGATCCGGACAATGGGTGGCTGATGTGTGGCAATGCGAGGAACAGCCTCGGCTCGCGCTCCGGGCAGAACAATGGCGTGTAATGAGCACTCGCCGGCAGTGTGTTTAGTCGCGTGAGGCTGCTGCGATCAGCTCGGCGTGTGGCGGAGAACTGCGTTAGATGTTTAATTACTGTGCAGCGTGGTCCAGTGCTGCTTCATGAGTCAGTACCACAACAGATTAAGAAAGGGTACAAGGTGTCCACGTGACGATTCCCTGATTTTCAAATGGAGTAAAAGATCCAGGAGATACAAATATTTTCGATTTGCGGCATCATGTGTAGTAACTTGTAAATTGAGACTCTTACGCGATTTGTAACACACGTGGGGGAGCTTAGAACCTTTCTAGTCTTGTCCCATGCAAAGGAAGAGTGTTTAATTACTTAAAAATTACGTTTTAAATCACTTATTAAATCATGATTTCAGCATGTCATTCTCAATGGAGAGAAGTCTTCCGAAGTAAGAGTGATTTCACGTGTGCCGCAGGGGAGTGTCGTAGAAACTCGACGTGACATGGACTCAACAAGTCTTTGGAAGCCGCCTGCAGCAATATTGAGCCATGCTGCCTCTATGTTCGTCCACAAATGCGGAAGTGTTGCCAGTGCAGGATTCGGGTCACGAACTGACCTCCGAATTATGTCTCATAAATGTTGGATGGGATTCATGTCGGGCAGGATCGCCACATGATTCTCTCGAATTGTCCAGAATGTTCATCAAACCAATCGCACACAACTGTAGCCCAGTGACATGGCACATGATCATCCATTACAATTCCATTGTTGTTTGATAACATGAGGTCTGTGGATGGGTGCAAATGACCTCCAGGTGCCGAACAACATCCAGAAGACTACGTCGTTCCATGTGAATACAGCAGACAGGATCAGTGAGCAACCACCAGCTTGCACAGTTGCTTGTTGACAACTTGGGTCCATGGCTTTGTGGTGTCTACCCCACCCTCGAAATCTACCATCAGCTCTCACCAACTGAAATCGCGACTCATCTGACCAGGCCACGGTCTCCCAGTTGTCTAGAGTCCAACCGATATGGTCACGACCCCCGGAGAGGCGCTACAGGCTGTGAGGAAAGACACTCACGTCGGTTGTCTGCTGCCATAGCCCGTTAAAGCCATATTTCACCGCACTGTCCTAACGGATACGTTTATCGTACGTAGCACACTGATTTCTGCGGTTGTTTCACGCAGTGTTGCTTGTCTGTTAGCACTGACAAATCCACGCAAACGTCGCTGCTCTCGATCGTGAAGTGAAGGACGTCGACCACTGTGTTGCCCGTGGTGATAGATAATTCCTGAAATGTGGTATTCTGGGCACAAACTTGACACTGTGGGTCTCGCAATATTGAATTCCCTAACGATTTCCGAAATGGAATGTCCCACACATCTAGCTCCATCTATCAATCCGCTTTCAAAGTCTGTTAATTCCCATCGTACGGCCATAATCACGTCGGAAACCTATTCACATGAATGACATTAGTACAAATGACAGCTCTATCAGTGCAGTGCTCTTTTATACATGTGATGTGCATATCGCCATCCCATCCCTTTTGTCGTATATATAAATATATACAGGGTGTTTCAAAAATGACCGGTATATTTGAAACGGCAATAAAAACTAAACGAGCAGCGATAGAAATACACCGTTTGTTGCAATATGCTTGGGACAACAGTACATTTTCAGGCAGACAAACTTTCGAAATTGCAGTAGTTACAATTTTCAACAACAGATGGCGCTGCGGTCTGGGAAACTCTATAGTGCGATATTTTCCACATATCCACCATGCGTAGCAATAATATGGCGTAGTCTCTGAATGAAATTACCCGAAACCTTTGACAACGTGTCTGGCGGAATGGCTTCACATGCAGATGAGATGTACTGCTTCAGCTGTTCGATTGTTTCTGGATTCTGGCAGTACACCTGGTCTTTCAAGTGTCCCCACAGAAAGAAGTCACAGGGGTTCATGTCTGGCGAATAGGGAGGCCAATCCACGCCGCCTCCTGTATGTTTCGGATAGCCCAAAGCAATCACACGGTCATCGAAATATTCATTCAGGAAATTAAAGACGTCGGCCGTGCGATGTGGCCGGGCACCATCTTGCATAAACCACGAGGTGTTCGCAGTGTCGTCTAAGGCAGTTTGTACCGCCACAAATTCACGAAGAATGTCCAGATAGCGTGATGCAGTAATCGTTTCGGATCTGAAAAATGGGCCAATGATTCCTTTGGAAGAAATGGCGGCCCAGACCAGTACTTTTTGAGGATGCAGGGACGATGGGACTGCAACATGGGGCTTTTCGGTTCCCCATATGCGCCAGTTCTGTTTATTGACGAAGCCGTCCAGGTAAAAATAAGCTTCGTCAGTAAACCAAATGCTGCCCACATGCATATCGCCGTCATCAATCCTGTGCACTATATCGTTAGCGAATGTCTCTCGTGCAGCAATGGTAGCGGCGCAGAGGAGTTGCCACGTTTGAATTTTGTATGGATAGAGGTGTAAACTCTGGCGCATGAGACGATACGTGGACGTTGGCGTCATTTGGACCGCAGCTGCAACACGGCGAACGGAAACCCGAGGCTGCTGTTGGATCACCTGCTGCACTAGCTGCGCGTTGCCCTCTGTGGTTGCCGTATGCGGTCGCCCTACCTTTCCAGCACGTTCATCCGTCACGTTCCCAGTCCGTTGAAATTTTTCAAACAGATCCTTTATTGTATCGCTTTTCGGTCCTTTGGTTACATTAAACCTCCGTTGAAAACTTCGTCTTGTTGCAACAACACTGTGTTCTAGGCGGTGGAATTCCAACACCAGAAAAATCCTCTGTTCTAAGGAATAAACCATGTTGTCTACAGCACACTTGCACGTTGTGAACAGCACACGCTTACAGCAGAAAGACGACGTACAGAATGGCGCACCCACAGACTGCGTTGTCTTCTATATCTTTCACATCACTTGCAGCGCCATCTGTAGAAAATTGTAACTACTGTAATTTCGAAAGTTTGTCTGCCTGAAAATGTACTGTTGTCCCAAGCATATTGCAACAAACGGTGTATTTCTATCGCTGCTCGTTTAGTTTTTATTGCCGTTTCAAATATACCGGTCATTTTTGAAACACCCTGTATATATATATATATATACACTCCTGGAAATGGAAAAAAGAACACATTGACACCGGTGTGTCAGACCCACCATACTTGCTCCGGACACTGCGAGAGGGCTGTACAAGCAATGATCACACGCATGGCACAGCGGACACACCAGGAACCGCGGTGTTGGCCGTCGAATGGCGCTAGCTGCGCAGCAAATGTGCACCGCCGCCGTCAGTGTCAGCCAGTTTGCCGTGGCATACGGAGCTCCATCGCAGTCTTTAACACTGGTAGCATGCCGCGACAGCGTGGACGTGAACCGTATGTGCAGTTGACGGACTTTGAGCGAGGGCGTATAGTGGGCATGCGGGAGGCCGGGTGAACGTACCGCCGAATTGCTCAACACGTGGGGCGTGAGGTCTCCACAGTACATCGATGTTGTCGCCAGTGGTCGGCGGAATGTGCACGTGCCCGTCGACCTGGGACCGGACCGCAGCGACGCACGGATGCACGCCAAGACCGTAGGATCCTACGCAGTGCCGTAGGGGACCGCACCGCCACTTCCCAGCAAATTAGGGACACTGTTGCTCCTGGGGTATCGGCGAGGACCATTCGCAACCGTCTCCATGAAGCTGGGCTACGGTCCCGCACACCGTTAGGCCGTCTTCCGCTCACGCCCCAACATCGTGCAGCCCGCCTCCAGTGGTGTCGCGACAGGCGTGAATGGAGGGACGAATGGAGACGTGTCGTCTTCAGCGATGAGAGTCGCTTCTGCCTTGGTGCCAATGATGGTCGTATGCGTGTTTGGCGCCGTGCAGGTGAGCGCCACAATCAGGACTGCATACGACTGAGTCACACAGGGCCAACACCCGGCATCATGGTGTGGGGAGCGATCTCCTACACTGGCCGTACACCACTGGTGATCGTCGAGGGGACACTGAATAGTGCACGGTACATCCAAACCGTCATCGAACCCATCGTTCTACCATTCCTAGACCGGCAAAGGAACTTGCTGTTCCAACAGGACAATGCACGTCCGCATGTATCCCGTGCCATCCAACGTGCTCTAGAAGGTGTAAGTCAACTACCCTGGCCAGCAAGATCTCCGGATCTGTCCCCCATTGAGCATGTTTGGGACTGGATGAAGCGTCGTCTCACGCGGTCTGCACGTCCAGCACGAACGCTGGTCCAACTGAGGCGCCAGGTGGAAATGGCATGGCAAGCCGTTCCACAGGACTACATCCAGCATCTCTACGATCGTCTCCATGGGAGAATAGCAGCCTGCATTGCTGCGAAAGGTGGATATACACTGTACTAGTGCCGACATTGTGCATGCTCTGTTGCCTGTGTCTATGTGCCTGTGGTTCTGTCAGTGTGATCATGTGATGTATCTGACCCCAGGAATGTGTCAATAAAGTTTCCCCTTCCTGGGACAATGAATTCACGGTGTTCTTATTTCAATTTCCAGGAGTGTATATATATATATATATATATATATATATATCTCATATGGATCAGCTTTCCATTTTATGTATTATGGTTTCTACTGTTCTCTTTTATTCTGTTTTGCTCGATATCCATTCTCACAGGTATCCACAACAATTTGTTTTATATAATGCGTTGTTACGATGGTTCAATTGGTTCAAACGGCTCTGAGCACTATGGGACTTAACAGTTGTGGTCATCAGTCCCCTAGAACTTAGAACTACTTAAACCTAACTAACCTAAGGACATCACACACATCCATGCCCGAGGCAGGATTCGAATCTGCGACCATAGCAGTCGCGCGGTTCCGGACTGCGCCCCTAGAACCGCGAGACCACCGCGGCCGGCCGTAGTTACGAATTTTAATGTTTTTAGGATGGTCATTGACATTTGTCACGAACTTTGTTTTTTAAAATATGGTAACCTATTTCAGGTTTCTTACTGTTGCAGTTCTTTAATTTATATTTTTTCCTTACATTATCCAGTGACTCAGTTATTAACGCCAAGTAGTCTGCCTAAGCTCAACAATGTATGGCGATTTTATTTTAGTTTCTTCCTACTGGTATCAGATATCATACGTTGACGTTCTTAAGAAATTTTATGGAGCTACAGTGCGGTATGTTTCGACTTGAATATTAACGCTGGGGCTCACGCGTAATAAACCTCTTCGGTCACAAAGCTGTTTGGACGAATAAGTTATAGTGATTAATGCAAAGTTCGTGGATGTACTGTGTCACGCAAATCCAACACCTTCCATGAAAACCCTGACATGATAAGCAAATCCAGTAGTATGTCACATAGCTCCGAATAAATCGTGACATTAAATTAACCAAAGTAATACGAGTAACGAGTGAGCAAATGGAATACCACAGACTAACACAACAATGCCTAAATGCATGTCATACCTTCCCACCGTGAGACAGACGCAGTTCCGAGGGGAGAAACGAGAACAGAAGCCGAGAGCAGAACCGTGTTAAGCTGGAAGGCCCTACGATAAGGGACGGACGGACACCCACGTCGCCAGCCAACCGCTAGGACCACACCACCCGCAAGTTTTTAGTGTGAGACTTTTTCGCGTCTCTGTTACATCAGGACGACCCCCCAGCCCATGTTAAAAGCTAGAGCCCTCCAGAAGAACAGTATAGATCTTACGATAACGCTAAAAGGACCACACCAGCTGCAAGTTTTAGCGCGAGACTTTTTCGCGTCTCTGTTACGTTGCAATCTTTAAAAACATTGCCCCACCACGAAAAGTATAACGTTTCTCATTGGATAGACCGAATTTTTGTAGGCGGAGCTTAAGGTTAACATTGAGACCCTGATTGGTCAGATGAAAACACAGCCAGATAGTTTTTTTTTAAACCAACTTCGGTAAATTGTAGTAAGGAGAAGTTAGGAGAGAGTTGCTTCCGAGATGGCGAGGTGAGCAGAGCTGTGCTGTCCGCCGCCCCCTGACGAACACCGACAAGGTAATGAATGCACGCGATGCCGCATAACAGCGCATAAGGCTTCACTCAGAACTGCAGAAGTCTCATCTGTTACACCCCCTTTTTGCGTAATACTAGTGTCGATCGTCATGGTATTCACATTTGCCACTTGAAGTAAAAATCTGAAACGCGATGATTTTTCTGTTATATAGTTATTGAGAAGCCACATCAGCCACTGTAATTTACGACAAGTAGATAAGTAATATAAGATGAACATCAACAAAAGCAAAACGAGGATAATGGAATGTAGTCGAATTATGTCGTGTGATGCTGAGGGAATTAGATTAGGAAATGAGACACTTAAAGTAGTAAAGGAGTTTTGCTATTTGGGGAGCAAAATAACTGATGATGGTCGAAGTAGAGAGGATATAAAATGTAGACTGGCAATGGCAAGGAAAGCGTTTTTGAAGAAGAGAAATTTGTTAACATCGAGTATAGATTTAAGTGTCAGGAAGTCATTTCTGAAAGTATTTGTATGGAGTGTAGCCATGTATGGAAGTGAAAAATGGACGGTAAATAGTTTGGACAAGAAGAGAATAGAAGCTTTCGAAATGTGGTGCTACAGAAGAATGCTGAAGATTAGATGGGTAGATCACATAACTAATGAGGAAGTATTGAATAGGATTGGGGAGAAGAGAAGTTTGTGGCACAACTTGACCAGAAGAAGGGATCGGTTGGTAGGACATGTTCTGAGGCATCAAGGGATCACCAATTTAGTATTGGAGGCAGCGTGGAGGGTAAAAATCGTAGGGGGAGACCAAGAGATGAGTACACTAAGCAGATTCAGAAGGATGTAGGTTGCAGTAGGTACTGGGAGATGAAGAAGCTTGCACAGGATAGAGTAGCATGGAGAGCTGCATCAAACCAGTCTCAGGACTGAAGACCATAACAACAACAACAGATAAGTAATTAAAGATAATTGAGGGTCACTGTAGACCATTTTGATAGTTTTCTCTTTTGTGAAACTTAATTTAAACCTAGATTATAGATGTGATTGGCATAGGTCATCCTTCGATCCATTGTAGAACTTGGAAACCCATTCAGGGAATATTCGTTCACATTTTTGTTGAACGCAGTTGGTTTTTACCATCCTGTATTAAAACATTTCCTTTTATCAATAGTGCAATTTATAAAGAATATTTTGTGAGTAGAATAAAATTTCCAATGGTAAACTTAACTGCTTTTTCGACGTTATTTTACCAGCTAACTAAAAATAGGAAAGCCTTGAACCCCTTCCACTAAATTTAGTTAGTATTAAGATTCTTTTACAGGGAGTGCAGTGGAGCTGACGCTGAAATCATTAAGTATTTGGTTATATCATCGCTAGTCTCACTGAACTCTTCTGAATTCTACATGTCATGTGTGGTCTGACGTCTCCTTACAAGCAACAGGTCCCAGGTTCAAACTGGTCAATTCCCTAAAAAAACACGCTCAGAGCGTCGTTGCGCGAAAGTGGTAGGGAGACACGATATAGCACAAACAGACACCACGCAGAATGTTAGAGTACTTTCCAATGTATGATGGCCATTCAGAAATGTTGGTTCAATCGGTCGGGAAGTGGAAACCACAGTGAAAATCAACAATCTGCTACACCTTCCAGCTACTTCTCTATATAGTCGCCACTTCGACTGAGACATTTGCCGTAGCGTTGTACCAGGTTCCCAACAACCTCGTCATAGTAAGCAGCCGCCTGGGATTTCCACGAATCCTATACGCTAGTGTGCAGTTCGTTGTCTGTGTTGTCTTCATAGCCAGCGGTTCATGAGAGCAGAGATGAACATCTGAGGGAGCCAAGTCCAGGCTGAGTGGTGGGTGATCAAACACTTCTCACGAAAACACTGCTGGGGCGGCCTCAGTGCCCCTGCAGTAGGGGGCCAAGAATTGTCATGAAAATGGAAATGCATGACAGCTACGTTATGTGGGGCTGCATGAAATCAGGCGATACCTCGCAGTGGGCATCCATACTTTGCGGTGGACAGTATTCATCTACATCTGCATACATACTCCACAATCCACCATACGGTGCGTGGCGGAGGGTATCTCGTACCACAACTAGCATCTTTTCTCCCTGTTCCAGTCCCAAACAGAACGAGGGAAAAATGACTGCCTATATGCCTCTGTACGAGCCCTAATCTCACTTGTCTTATCTTTGTGGTCTTTCCGCGAAATGTAAGTTGGCGGCAGTAAAATTGTACTGCAGTCAGCCTCAAATGCTCGTTCTCTAAATTTCCTCAGTAGTGATTCACGAAAAGAATGCCTCCTTTCCTCTAGAGACTTCCACCCGAGTCCCTGAAGCATTTCCATAACACTCGCGTGATGATCAAACCTACCAGTAACAAACCTAGCAGCTCGCCTCTGAATTGCTTCTATGTCCTCCCTCAATCCGACCTGATCGGGATCCCAAACGCTCGAGCAGTACTCAAGCATAGGTCGTATTAGTGTTTTATAAGCGGTCTCCTTTACAGATGAACCACATCTTCCCAAAATTCTACGAATAAACCGAAGACGACTATCCGCCCTCCACACAACTGCCATTACATGCTGTCTCACTTCATATCGCTGTACAATGTTACGTCCAAATATTTAATCGACGTGACTGTGTCAAGCGCTACACTCCAAATGGAGTATTCAAACATTACGGGATTCTTTTTCCTATTCATTTGCATTAATTTACACTTATCTATATTTAGAGGTAGCTGCCATTCTTTACACCAATCACAAACCCTGTCCAAGTCATGTTGTATCCTCCTACAGTCACTCAACGGCGACGCCTTCCCGTACACTACAGCATCATCAGCAAACAGCCGCACATTGCTATCCACCCTATCCAAAAGTGCATTTATGTAGATAGAAAACAACAGCGGACCTACCACACTTCCCTGGGGCACTCCAGATGATACCCTCACCTCCGATGAACACTCTAGACAGCTTTACGTGTTGGCTCAGAACTGAAAAGACCGACGCGACGCGTTCGACAGGCTTGCTTAGACACTGCTCAATACATCTGCGCAAAGCTGCATCAGATTTCACTGTCGTTTCCATTTCGCGATCTATCGGACTTTACTTTCCGAATATTCGTAAGTAGTAGCCACTAGAAAAGAACAGAGGTGAAACGCCTAGAACACAGAGACGGTAGTTGCGAGGAGCCTGATAATTAACTGGAAAGGCCAGAAGCGCCGTTGCCGGCGACGGCGGTGGCAGCTAGCAGCGTCCCCTGGGAGTGGGCTGCGTTATCCGTCTTATTATCGGGTAGTGGCGGTGGGGCGGTGGCTGTGGAGAAAGTCGCCGCTCCCGCAGCTGCACGTAGCGATGGATGGTGCCGAAGATTGGATTACGCCGCCCGGAGAGCAGGTGCGGCCGCCAGAGATATGACAGGCCCGCGTTATAAACTTGTTGCATCTTAGCGCCGAGTAATGGCGCCAGGGCCCAGGGGCTCGCAAATTCCGGTGCCCGCCTCCCGCGAGATACGGTCGCTGGCTGGGCCAATCTACTGCGCAAGCGCACGCGTTTCATAATGATTCGTTCTAAGCTGCAGCGCAGAAGTGACGAATAGGGCAAGTATACCACTAACAAGGGCACCTTATGGAGTGGTCCTTTCCGATTCTCTTCATACTTACAAGAGACTACACTTGAACCGGCTTAAGTTGACTGCTGACAGCTTCGCGGTACTACCTCAACCAATAACGTAGCGCGATTTTAAACGTCTCTATGGTAACCCCTCTTTGTTGTCAGAGCACTATAGAGCTGGCTCAAAAAATGGTTCAAATGGCTCTGAGCACAATGGAACTTAACATCTGAGGTCATCAGTCCCCTAGAACTCAGAACTGCTTAAACCCAACTAACCTAAGGACATCATACACAGTCGCGCGGTTCCGGACTGAAGCGCCTAGAACTGCTTGGCCACCGCGGCCGGCTGTCAGGGATCTTCTTAGACCATATCGAGTATAGATGTTCCTGGCCACCCTATGGTGTATTTCAGTCTGCTTAAATGGAAAAGAAAGAAGAGATGAGGTACTCGTGTCTAATTTACTTCTCTCCCGAATCTCTGTCTCCCTCCCCTTTTCTTTGTCCATGTCCTCTTCCTCCTGCCCCCTCTCTCTGTCCCATCTTCTTCTCCCTCTCTTCATCTTCTCCTGCTCCCTCGCTCTCACTCTCTCTAAGTCCATCACCTCCTCCTCCCTTTCTCTGTCCATCGACTCCTCTCACTTCCCTCTTTCTTCTCCTGCCCCCCTCTCTGACCACCTTCTCCTCCCCCTCTCATTCTACATCTCCTTCTGCCCCTCTACCTCCCCTCTCTCTCAGTCCTTCAACTGCTCCCCCATCTCTCTGTCCATCTTCTTTTATCTTCTTCTACCCCTCTCCCTCTCTTCACCGTCTCCTGTCCCCTCACTCTTCTCCTCTCTCAAACCATCACCTCCTCCCCCTTTCTCCATCCATCTTCTCCTCCCACCTCTCTCCATCTTCTCCTGCCCCCTCTCTGCCATCTTCTCCTCCCCCTCTCATTCTACATCTCCTCCTGCCCCCTCTGTCTCCCGTCTCTCTCAGCCCATCACCTGCTCCCCCTTCTCTCTGTCTATCTTCTCTTTCACCCCCCCCCCCCCAACTCTCTCTCTCTCCAATCTCTTCCTGCCCCTCTCTCTGTCCATTTCCTCCTTCCCATTTTCTATGTCCATTTCCTCCCACCCTTCTGTCTATCTCCACTCTCCTCCTCTCTGACCTTGAGCCTTGTTTACTGTTGCTGCAAATTCAGATTCTGTAATAGTATTTCAATCATAAACCAATAAGCTGTAAAACACAACTACAGCGGTGGAATGCACTAAACGACTGTGATGTGACTTTCAAAATGAAGGAGCACAGCAATCAGTCGTCCTTTC
The DNA here is from genome assembly GCF_023864345.2 of Schistocerca serialis cubense. Classification (NCBI taxonomy): domain Eukaryota; kingdom Metazoa; phylum Arthropoda; class Insecta; order Orthoptera; family Acrididae; genus Schistocerca; species Schistocerca serialis. The sequence continues at coordinate 789,607,110 of NC_064641.1, read as the reverse complement.
CTCTCAGGATTTGTTAAAGCAAATCTACATTTCGGCTGGTATCTATCCATGGTCACCGCAGTACTTCAGAGTATAAATTCATGTCCTAGAAGTCAGTCCCCTGTTGTTCAGGCTTCTGTCATAGTTCATTCAAGGCTACTAGTCCTGAATGAACTGTCAAGAACTTTCAGAGGTTAACGTTTCAAGACTACTAGTCTTGAACGAACTTTGACAGATGCCTGAACAAAAGGCGACTGACGTACTAGGACATGAATTGATACCCTGAAATGGTGGACTGGTAATGGTTAGGTACTAGCCGAAATCTAGATTTGCTTTAACAAAGCCTGAAAGGAAGGGACGACTGATTACTGTGCTCCATCGTTCTGAAAGAATGAAATTACAACTTTTCTGTTTGCTAACAAACAATTATTATGATAACGTATAAAACTTTGAAGTAAATTGGAAAGATACATTTTGAAATTTTTAGGAACAATGTTTTCCCTTTATAAATTACATACATGTTTTTATATATTACATATATTAAAAATATATACATATTTAATAATTATACACGACCGTATTAGAGCCCAATATTGTGTCCAAATTTCAAAGCGATCTATCAAGAACTTTCGGAGGTTAACAATTTTCAACAGACTAACTCAACATTTTTATAACGTTTCTCCTTTCATTACATATATATTAGATTCAAACCACATGGCATTCCAGTATGTATATAAAAACACATGAGTTGTTGTGTGAAACTACCAAAGCAATCCTTGAAGAAATTTCGGAAATTTGAGATTTTGAAGAAACAAACATTTACATGTGTACTTCATATAAACTGTAAATCTTCCTAACTGTCAATCTCCGAACGTTTTTCACCGAATGCTTAGAAATTTCATACAAAAAAATAATCTAATAGAGTTACACACATACACACACAATATATGCACACAAGCATTCGGTGAAAAACGTTCGGAGATTCAAACACAGACACACACACACACACACACACACACTTAAAGAAATACAGTAGAAGAATAATGGGTAGCTTTGAGGAATGAAATAGTGAAGGCAGCAGAGGATCAAGTAGGTAAAAAGACGAGGGATAGTAGATATCCTTGGGTAACAGAAGAGATATTGAATTTAATTGATGAAAGGAGAAAATACAAAAATGCAGTAAGTGAAGCAGGCAAAAAGGAATACAATCTCAAAATGAGATCGACAGGAAGTGCAAAAAGGCTAAGCAGGGATGGCTAGAGGACAAATGTAAGGATGTAGAGGCTTATCTCATGAGGGGTAAGATAGATACTGCCTACAGGAAAATTAAAAAGACCTTTGGAGAAAAGAGAACCACTTGTATGAATATTAAGAGCTCGGATGGAAACCCAGTTCTAAGCAAAGAAGGGAAAGCAGAAAGGTGGAAGGAGTATATAAAGGGTCTATACAATGGTGAAGTACTTGAGGACAGTATTATGGAAATGGAAGAGGATGTAGATGAAGATGAAATGGGAGATATGATACTGCGTGAAGAGTTTGACAGAGCACTGAAAGACCTGAGTCGAAACAAGGCCCCAGGAGTAGACAACATTCCATTAGAACTACTGACCGCCTTGGGAGAGCCAGTCCTGACAAAACTCTACCATCTGGTGAGCGAAATACCGTCAGACTTCAAGAAGAATATAATAATTCCAATCCCAAAGAGAGCAGGTGTTGACAGACGTGAAAATTACCGAACTACCAGTTTAATAAGTCACAGCTGCAAAATACTAACACGAATTCTTTAAAGACGAATGGAAAAACTGGTAGAAGCCGACCTCGGGGAAGATCAGTTTGGATTCCGTAGAAATGTTGGAACACGTGAGGCAATACTGACCCTATGACTTATCTTAGAAGCAAGATTAAGGAAAGGCAAACCTACGTTTCTAGCATTTGTAGACTTAGAAAAAGCTTTTGACAATGTTGACTGGAATACTCTCTTTCAAATTCTGAAGGTGGCAGGGGTAAAATACAGGGAGCGAAAGGCTATTTACAATTTGTACAGAAACCAGATGGCAGTTATAAGAGTCGAGGGATATGAAAGGAAGCAGTGGTTGGGAAGGGAGTGAGACAGGGTTGTAGCCTCTCCCCTATGTTATTCAATCTGTATATTGAGAAAGCAGTAAAGGAAACAAAAGAAAGGTTCGGAGTAGGTATTAAAATCCATGGAGAAGAAATAAAAACTTTGTGGTTCGCCGATGACATTGTAATTCTGTCAGAGACAGCAAAGGACTTGGAAGAGCAGTTGAACGGAATGGACAGTGTCTTGAAAGGAGGGTATAAGATGAACATCAACAAAAGCAAAACGAGGATAATGGAATGTAATCGAATTAAGTCGGGTGATGCTGAGGGAATTAGATTAGGAGATGAGACACTTAAAGTAGTAAAGGAGTTTTGCTATTTGGGGAGCAAAATAACTGATCAGAGAGTATATAAAATGTAGACTGGCAATGGCAAGGAAAGCGTTTCTGAAGAAGAGAAATTGTTAACATCGAGTATTGATTTAAGTGTCTGGAAGTCGCTTCTGAATGTGTTTTTATGGAGTGTAGCCATGAATGGAAGTGAAACATTGACGATAAATAGTTTAGACAAGAAGAGAATAGAAGCTTTCGAAATGCGGTGCTACAGAAGAATGCTGAAGATTAGATGGTTAGATCACATAGCTAATGAGGAGGTATTGAATAGAATTGGGGAGAAGAGGAGTTTGTGGCACAACTTGACTAGAAGAAGGGATCGGTTGATAGGACATGTTCTGAGGCATCAAGGGATCACAAATTTAGCATAGTAGGACAGCGTGGAGGGTAAAAATCGTAGAGGGAGACCAAGAGATGAATACACTAAGCAGATTCAGAAGGATGTAGGCTGCAGTAGGCACTGGGAGATGAAGAAGCTTGCACAGGATAGAGTAGCATGGAGAGCTGCATCAAACCAGTCTTAGGACTGAAGACCACATGTGTGTGTGTATGTGTGTGTGTGTGTGTCTGCGTGAGCGCGCGTAACTTTTTGATATGTAAGAAATAGGTACCTAAAAAGACGGTTATAGAAGAGTGCAACATTGTGTCAAAATTTCAAACCAGTCGATCGAAGAACTCTCGGAGATATGCGATTTCGAACAAACAAACGTTTACATTATTATTTATATGGCTCAAGATCAGTAACTGGGCACTGTTCTTAGAAAAAGCCAAAAACCATCTATGATGTTTAGAAGATCCCGAGAGTTGTTAAGTACAAAACACATATAATGCGTTAACATCTGTAATTGTCAACTCAGCGTGTGGTGTATTTGTACTGTAATTGCGAAATTGCTGGTTTCAGTTCCACAAACAAAACAGTTTTATTCAGTTTTTAAATTTCCACATATTTATCATTTGCAAATGTTTATGAAGAAATATGGAATCATGCATTTGATTAACAGAAACATATCACTGTTTTCAATTGCTGTTCACTCGAAAATACGAGTATTTACAATTAGTTAAAATTTAGTACAAAAATGCGTAATATCTTTTTATTTCTAGAAACTGAACAGTATTATTGGTGGAGCTACATGACTTTTTCATTTATCGTGCCTACAACTATGTTCCGTCTTTTGTTTTCTAAGTTGGAATTTTTATTGGGAAAAACTTACAAAAAATTTACGATTCCAGGTATTGGCCATCGCTGGCCACTATTTTCCCCTGTCTTTCGGGCAGGATACGAATCCCGTGGCGGCAGAACTGGGTATCTTTTGAGGGGATACATGAATCAATCCAGTATTGCACTTGTTTATAAGACCGGAACTGCTGGTCAGTCATGGAGCAATGTCTGGAGAATGCGTCTCGTGGGATAGGACTTTCTATTTCAGCGTTTCCGAGTATCTTTTGACGGGTTTTGCGATACAGGGAGTCGAGCACTGTAGTGGTGCAAAATTACATTGTCATGTCTATTTCTGTATTGTAGCCGTCTTTCTATCAGTGCTCGGCTCAAACGCAACAATTGCTTTCGATAATGGTCACCTGTAATTGTTTCTATCTACACTCCTGGAAATGGAAAAAAGAACACATTGACACCGGTGTGTCAGACCCACCATACTTGCTCCGGACACTGCGAGAGGGCTGTACAAGCAATGATCACACGCACGGCACAGCGGACACACCAGGAACCGCAGTGTTGGCCGTCGAATGGCGCTAGCTGCGCAGCATTTGTGCACCGCCGCCGTCAGTGTCAGCCAGTTTGCCGTGGCATACGGAGCTCCATCGCAGTCTTTAACACTGGTAGCATGCCGCGACAGCGTGGACGTGAACCGTATGTGCAGTTGACGGACTTTGAGCGAGGGCGTATAGTGGGCATGCGGGAGGCCGGGTGGACGTACCGCCGAATTGCTCAACACGTGGGGCGTGAGCTCTCCACAGTACATCGATGTTGTCGCCAGTGGTCGGCGAAAGGTGCACGTGCCCGTCGACCTGGGACCGGACCGCAGCGACACACGGATGCACGCCAAGACCGTAGGATCCTACGCAGTGCCGTAGGGGACCGCACCGCCACTTCCCAGCAAATTAGGGACACTGTTGCTCCTGGGGTATCGGCGAGGACCATTCGCAACCGTCCCCATGAAGCTGGGCTACGGTCCCGCACACCGTTAGGCCGTCTTCCGCTCACGCCCCAACATCGTGCAGCCCGCCTCCAGTGGTGTCGCGACAGGCGTGAATGGAGGGACGAATGGAGACGTGTCGTCTTCAGCGATGAGAGTCGCTTCTGCCTTGGTGCCAATGATGGTCGTATGCGTGTTTGGCACCGTGCAGGTGAGCGCCACAATCAGGACTGCATACGACCGAGGCACACAGGGCCAACACCCGGCATCATGGTGTGGGGAGCGATCTCCTACACTGGCCGTACACCACTGGTGATCGTCGAGGGGACACTGAATAGTGCACGGTACATCCAAACCGTCATCGAACCCATCGTTCTACCATTCCTAGACCGGCAAGGGAACTTGCTGTTCCAACAGGACAATGCACGTCCGCATGTATCCCGTGCCACCCAACGTGCTCTAGAAGGTGTAAGTCAACTACCCTGGCCAGCAAGATCTCCGGATCTGTCCCCCATTGAGCATGTTTGGGACTGGATGAAGCGTCGTCTCACGCGGTCTGCACGTCCAGCACGAACGCTGGTCCAACTGAGGCGCCAGGTGGAAATGGCATGGCAAGCCGTTCCACAGGACTACATCCAGCATCTCTACGATCGTCTCCATGGGAGAATAGCAGCCTGCATTGCTGCGAAAGGTGGATATACACTGTACTAGTGCCGACATTGTGTATGCTCTGTTTCCTGTGTCTATGTGCCTGTGGTTCTGTCAGTGTGATCATGTGATGTATCTGACCCCAGTAATGTGTCAATAAAGTTTCCCCTTCCTGGGACAATGAATTCACGGTGTTCTTATTTCAATTTCCAGGAGTGTATTTCAGTACCTTCTAAAACCACCTCTCTTCCGCTGCCATGATGGACTTCGGTCTCAAAATCACCGTTCTTGGAACGTTGAAACAATTCTCTGCACGTTCTTTCACTAATAGGCCCCTCCCCACATGTCTTTCTCAGCATTTTATGAGTCTCAGTGGCAGATTTCTTAATGTTAAAGCAGCAAATTAAGACTTTCCTCAAATGACGAGAACTGCGCTAGTAAGGTGACATATTCAATCAAGAATAACTTTATTATTTAATCACAAATCGACTAACATTTCGGTGGCGTTATGTTTAAAAATACCTAAGCTTATTGTATTTCAGTTACGACCTACCACACGTTCCACCACTTGCGCTTGTAAAACGGCGGAAGCATAGTTGTAGATATAAAAACAAGAAGGCATTTCACCTGGCTGTATCAAATTTTAATTTGCTCTTCCACTGCTATAAATTTAAAACTCGTAAAACGGGGGAAGCATAGTTCAAAAATGGTTCAAATGGCTCTGAGCACTATGGGACTTAACAGCTGTGGTCATCAGTCCCCTAGAACTTAGAACTACTTAAACCTAACTAACCTAAGGACATCACACACATCCATGCCCGAGGCAGGATTCGAACCTGCGACCGTAGCAGTCGCGCGGTTCCGGACTGCGCGCCTAGAACCGCGAGACCACCGCGGCCGGCAGGAAGCATAGTTGTAGACCTAAAAACAAAAAGGCATTTCACAAGGCTGTATTAAATTTTAGTGTACTCTTCTATTACAATACATTTAAAATAAAGAGTTGTTTTATTAAACAATTACGTGAGTTAATAAATATGGAAATGTAAAAAAGCACGTTACTAGCGAGAGACTTTCCGTTAATTTCCCGATTACGATAGCCGCTGAACTACGAACGAGTAGTCTACAAGTATTTTAAAGCTGACAGAGCTAGGAAATTTTTATGGAGGCCATTTTTTTCGAGCTTTTTTGTGTAGAACTGCACCGTATTGTTTTAGGAAACTAATTTTCGAATGCTGATCTTCAAATGCCATTAAGTATGAAATAATTCGGAGAGGGCAATTCGGTACCCTCTACTTGCAAGACGTTCACGGACGGAAATTATTAGCCGATGAGGTGTACAGTGGTGTCATTGACACTCCGTATCTTCTTTCAAGTATTCGATGAGCATTGTCTTTCTTGTGGTAACGCTTACTGCTTAATTTACTCGTAATATTGTCTTGCTGGTGTTGCCAAATCTTCACACATTCACACTGAGATCAGAGACGGTATTCACGGGCTAAAACATGGCAATTCTCTTTCTCTCATAAACTACTTTGAACTTTCGTAACAGTATTAGTTTCTTAACATGTCTTCTTTGCTGCTTACGAGATTTAACCAATGCTCTTCACTCACGCTTTCAAAGAGAGTTACACATAACTACTTAAAGTATGTACAGCGTGTATATTACTAACGAAAACTGAAAGAAGTGAAAGAGTACGATAATATAAGCAAAACATTCTACTGAATATGGGTCCACAAATAAAGCATTTGCGAAATATTTGCTAATGTGTGGTTGTCAGCCACCACTTGCTGCGGATTAAAATACGGTCCTAGATAGTACAAAAGTGTCTGAGATTAAAATTACTTGAACCATGGTTGGCAAGAGAAAGAGAAGAGGGCTCTTGGCTGCATCCAGAAGAACAGTTAAGTAGGGAATCACAGGCTGTAGCAGGACCTGGACACAAATCAAGGTCTTTGCACAAGACACAGTCGGATAGAAAAGATGAGAAAATAAGGGAAATTATACTTGATACAGTATTCTCTGCATCTGTGTGCTTCTTAAGCCACCATATGGTGCGTAGCGGACTATACCTTGTCCCACTGGTAGTCATTTCCCTTCGTGTTCCACTCTCAGATAGAGAGAGGGAAAATGACTTGTCAATATGCCTCTATACGATCCCTAATTTCTCTTACATTATCTTCGTGGTCCTTATGCGAAATGTACATTGGCGACAGTGGAACCGTTGTGAAATCAGCCACAAATGTTCGTTCTCTAATTTTTTTCAACAGCGCTCGTCGAAAAGAACGTCGCCTTCCATCCAGTGATTCGCATTTGAATTGCCAAAGCAACTCCGTAATACTTGCGTGTTGTTTGAACCTATTGGTAACAAATCTAGCACCCCGTGTCTGAGTTGCTTCGATGTATTCCTTCAATCTCACCTAGTAGACATCCTAAATACTCGAGCAGTACTCAACAGTGGGTCGCACTAGTGTTCTATATGCGATCTCCTTCACAGATGAACCACATTTTCTTAAAATTTACCCAACACACAGAAGTCGAGCATTCGCCTTCCCTACCACAATCCTCAAATGCTCGTTCCACTTCATATCCCTTTGCAACGTGAAAGGTGGCTACACTGAGCCACAGCGCCAGAGATTGCGCCAAAGAGTTTTATTCTGCCGCCTCCACTGGCAGTGCTTATTCAGAAGTCCCAGTAGTCGGTCGTTGTTGAGATGTGGTGGTACTTAGTGCTTTGGAGAGAGGATGTTGATACCTGTACTATTTGAGGCCATGTTGTGTGCAGATGTTTTGATGGGCTAGACACCAGATGCTGTTAGAATGGAGATATTGTAATGATCAGAGTACTTTTCGTCAATTTATATAAAGGTAAAGAAAATTTTTTTATTTTTTTATTTCAAATGTGTCAAACAATAATGCCCCTTGGTCACAGGTTCAGTCAACAAAGCATTTGGCTCGTGTTCTTGTATTAGACTGTATTTCTGGTTTCGATGTGCAATTATAGTATTTCTGTTTATTTTTTTAACTACTTCAGTATAAATGGTATTTAAAATATCTTGTCTTATTGAGGAAGAACCGTGCCAGATGTGTACGTTGAATCACACTTCCACACACAGAACAGTTACACTTGTGCTTTGGTTTCGTAGGTTTTATAGTTGCTGGGGACTTAATTAATTAATTGTGTTAACAGAAATTTTCTTTCATTCTTTGTTGTTATTCTATGCAGTCAAATAGCGGAGTAATACTAGTCAGGGCCAACCGTTTACGAGACTTCGTAATCGGACAGACAGCTACTAAAAATTTAAAAGTATTTGCATTCATAATATAATTAAGCCCCCATGCAAACGTTGCACCTAGATATTTAATCGACGTGACTGTGTAAAGCAGTGCACTAGAAATGGGATTGTTTTTCATACCTATCTGCATTCTTCTACATTTAGAGCTAGCCGCCGTTCATCACACCAGCCAGAAATTTTGTCTGAGTCACCTTGTATCCTCCTCCACTCAACGACCACACTTCCCGTACACCACAACATCATCAGCAAACAGCCACAGACTGCTGCTTATCCTGTCCGTCAGAACATTTACGTATATAAAGAATGAAGCACGGTCCTGTCACACTCCCCTGGAGCACTCCTGATGACGATAATGTCGTTCATGAATACTCGCCGTCGGGGACAATGTACGCCACTCCCATATCTGGGAACCTTCCCTGTATGCTCGTACTTTCGTTAATAGTCTGCAGAGGGGGATGCACGTCAAACGCTTTTCGAAAATCTAGGAATGCGGGACTTGCTTTTGCGCTTCGTCCGTGGCTGACAGAATATCATGTGAGAAAAGGGTAAGCCGAGTTACGTTTTTCGGAATCTAAGAATATGGAATCTGCCTGTTGCGTCTCATCCACGGTTCACAGAATAAAAAAATGGCTCTGAGCACTATGGGACGTAACATCTGTGGTCATTAGTCCCCTAGAACTTAGAACTACTTAAACCTAACTAACCTAAGGACATCACACACATCCATGCCCGAGGCAGCATTCGAACCTGCGACCGTAGCGGTCACGCGGTTCCAGGCTGTAGCGCCTTTAACCGCTTGGCCACACCGGCCGGCGTTCACAGAATACAATGTGAGAAAAGAGTAAGCTAAGTTTCACACTAGCGTTGCTTTCTAAATCCGTGCTGATTCGTGGACGGCAGCTCTTCCATCTCAAGGAAATTTATCATAGTCGAACTGGGAATATGTTCAAGAATTCTCCCGCAAACCAATGTTAAGGATATTGGTCTCCAATTTTCTGGGTCCGTTCTTTCGCCGTTTTTTTACATCGGAGTCATCTGCGCTTTTTCCCAGTTGCTTGGGACCTTGCTCTGGGCGAAAGATTCGCGATAAATGGAAGTAAGCAAGGAGCCAATGCTGTAGAGTACTCCATCCGGATATGGCGACTTATTTATTTCCAGCTCTTTCAGTTGCTGCTCTACACCAGTGATGGCATGTCCGCCATGGCGGAGTCTGTGCATGGTCAAACGATGGTATGTTGTACAATCTTTCTGCGTGAACGATTTCTTAAACGCAGAATAGAAAACTTCGGCTATCCTTTTGCTGTCTTCTATTGCCAACGAGTAACTGGATAGAAGCCTTCGACTCGCTTAAAGATTTTATTTAGAACCAGAAATTTCTCGGGTTCTCGCCAAGATCATTTGCTAAGGTTTGACGGCTGTAGTAGTTGTATGCTTCGCGCATCGATCTTTTTACAGAGACGAATATCTCCTAACCCCTGCCGGTCGCCATTTATGCGTTCTCTTTTGAATCGAGGATGCAAGAGTCTTTGTTTCCTCAGCATTTTCCGAATTTTGTAACTAAGCCACTATGCGTCTTTTCCGACCTTAATCCACTTACTCGACGCACACTTCTCGTTAGCGCGATTTACAATCCGTTTAAACTAACTACTGGAACTAAATGATGTCCATTCACTGTCTAAGTGCGTTGCTAACAACTGCTTACCTGCCCTTTGTAACAAAAGTACTTTCCAAGCCTTATTAACTTTAGTAAGCATCATCACTGTGTTGATGCCACGGTCATTAATCCCTGTCTCTATACTGACGCCGTCGATAAGGTCAGGCATGTTTGTAGCTACATGGTCTACTCGTAAAATATTTCAATTACGTGAGGGCGGCCCTGTTTGGTGGTGCTCTAATGACACCACGATACAAAAAAAATGGTTCAAATGGCTCTGAGCACTATGGGACTCAACTGCTGAGGTCATTAGTCCCCTAGAACTTAGAACTAGTTAAACCTAACTAACCTAAGGACATCACAAACATCCATGCCCGAGGCAGGATTCGAACCTGCGACCGCAGCTGTCTTGCGGTTCCAGACTGCAGCGCCTTTAACCGCACGGCCACTTCGGCCGGCACCACGATACAATCTAATCTTTTAGCTTAAATTCTTTTTTGTATTATAAAACCCTATTGCCACAAATTGTGATTTTATTTCGATGCCCGATGCATTTTGAGCCCGAGGCCTCATCTTCAGGTGCTTGTTAAGTTCACATATTTTTTCAGATTACATTCATACAAGTCCTGTTAAGATTACATTAATTGAAGGTGGCTAACTAGATTTCGTTGTAAGCTAATGCATAGTTATATTTACTGGTATTTTGTCTGTATGGCAATGTAAAGTTGAACTCGTGATCAGAGAAACAGTTAAGCTCGTATTTAAGTTCGTAAGTAATCTTGTAATTCTTGTAAAGTGATCAGCAATGCAAATGTTAATGAGAATTGTGTATACTGCAACGCTTGTGGCGAGAGTATAGTCTGTTCTGTTAAATTTACGAAAACTGGCCTGTTAGTAGTTACATGAATAATCAACATGCCTGTATGAAAAGAATATGAAATATAAATAACTACGAAAAATGCGCTACCTGAAAAGTATGTCACTGTTGAAATGTTAATTGGATTACCCTTAAATTATAAACAGCTTACCTGTATGCGCAATGAATAAATGCTGTGCTGCTACTATCGCTAGACTACTGCGGCTGCTGCTACTATGCTAGTTAAAAAAATAAAAATTCAAACTACTAGCAATGTGATGTGCAATGCGTGCTTTAAACTACAGAGACATCCACAAAAGTTCTGTGATAATAAATCTCATTACTGCAAAGATCATTGTCAGTTAAATATCTGTTACTGAGAAACTCGGCAAAGCAAAATTATATATGTGACACTTGGAAGAAAAAGTCAAATGTTGATTGATGGAAAAGCAATAAAGTAACTGTATTAGCAAAACTTTACATCACTAGGACAAGGTATTTTAACATCTGAAATGTTAAAAATTCGCTTTACTTTAATAGTGGGAAAACCTGAACAAATTCTCTTTACTTTCTTACAAACACGTATGCTACCCACCTTTTAAGAAAATTCACTAAATCACCCATTGTTACGTTATAATAAAAATCTCCAATTCTAAATCCCTGACCAAATTAATTGTCTCGGAAACTGCACTATTACAGTACCTTCTGAAGTCTCCTGAATTAATTTGCAAAATATTTCTCTATAAATGAAAAATAATATAAGAAAATTATTGCTGGCATACAACACGGCCTAAACATATTTTACTCCATCACAAGATAAAACTCGACTCCTCTCTCTCTCTCTCTCTCTCTCTCTCTCCAACTCTCCAAGACTGCCCTGCACTCACAAGCAGAGGTTTTACTAAGAGTCTGTCACAAGGCAATCTCTTCGGCAGAGATGTTGACCACTGTTAATCAGACGCTATTTAAGCTTTACTTTTCCACTTGACATCCAAAATATTACCAAAATTACAATTTTCTGGCTAAAACAAAACCCTTACAAGATATAATTATAGCTGGCACTCTTTGAATACAAATTTCTACAGAAGTAAGACAACATCGAAAAACTATTTGTTGTTTCAGAATTGGTTACATAGCTTTGAAGCACAGTATGAGTAGTCATCCTTATGAACGTACATAAACTTTTCGTTCCACTGCATCTTTTTAAACACGATTCAAAATGCAAAGATGTTACGTTACGTCACGTTTTTATTGCTGTATCTGATTTTCTGTCAACATCATTATGTAATATTCGCCAGTTATTACTGCTGTCTTGTTTCAAATATTTTTCTCCAGATTTTACGTTCAAACATTTTTAATTTGCTTTCTTCCTTTTTGTGAAAGTCCAGGTCAGAATCGTGAGTTAAGTCTTGTAACATTTATGACTTGTACGCTTGCAATGTAGATGTCCTACAAAGTAGCTCGCTTTTGAAAACTGCAGTAAATTTTGACATCTGCTAGCCTTTTGAATTTGAGATTCTGTTTAGGCTGTTATGCATTTGCCAGAGGGTAGTAGGGTACCAAACTAAATGATTTGTTCGTAACTTCAAAAGTTGTTTTATTATTAATTTGCAGAGAACTGTTTGGACTACATTCATCCGAAGTTCTGTGCCCCTTGTGTGGTAAGAACTTTTAACTTATTTTCATTGTCATCTAGTAGAGCAATGACTTCAGCATATATGAGGGTTTTAATCTGGATCTTTCAATGCCCTGTGTTTTGTAATGATTTTACTTTTTGGATTACTCGGTCAATTAGAATTTTAAATAAATTTTGCGTTGGTGGATACGCCCTACACTTATTTAAATCCAGTTTTGGGCACCAAATCTTGAGAGACTTTTCATGCCACTTTAATTTCATGTATTGCGCAACAGAGCAGGATTTTATTAAATCTATCAAATCATTAGGGAGTTGTAAAGGATGTAACGAAAACAATTGGACAAATTTTGGTGTACTTGTTCCTCGAAATATCAAGGATGCAACATGTTCCTTAGATGTAAGAGATTACCACTTTTGACAAAGGTGCTGATATACGCGATTCTGCTAGTATCTCAAGCATCATGCCTCAAGATGTGCAACTCATTCGGCGTATTCGGAATATTTATTACATTTCCTTTCCAGTAAAATCGAAATTATTGCTTTGAGATATAGGAGTAACCAACGTAGTATCATGAAATAATAAAATCTTTCTTTTCATACGAAAACATCTTTTCATTGCCTCTGTACCTGTATATGGACGTTCCCGGACAGTGCTGCCCAGGTGACGTACAGGGAACGTACCGTGACGTCATAAGACAAGCAGCTGAAGAGGGCGTGCTCTGGCAGCGACGGCGCGACGGGGCGCTTGTCTTTTGTTACGAGAGGGACACTCGATCCCACGCGCACGACAACCTTAGAGGCGCTCAAAGAACTCGTCAGCTGTAACGAGCTGGAGGAGCAGACGTGGCTGTCAGAGCCGACGGCTTGCCGTGCCTCTCAGCTTAGGCGCCCTATACAGCTCCATAATGACAGCGTCACGTGTTTGACACTCCGCTACGGCGAATGAAATGATCATAAATCCCATTTTTCTCCAGTGCTGGTCATTTCAGTCTCTTACACAAGGCAAGGGAGAGTGTTGTAAGCATAAATGACACTACTAACCAGAGACTATCTCCGAGAAGAGTCTAGAGAAGGAATTAAAGTCCAATAAAATATGGTTGTTATGTATTATCTCTTTATTTGATGGTGGCGTCACGCGTTTCCATATTGCTTCCGTGATGATAAATTGGTGTCCACTGTCTAGTAACGTGACGCATGAGCAGCAAGGCGTAGATGATGTTGTCGGCAGATAGCGCTCTACTGGATTGTTTGAGTGGACTTGCTACTATCGTGGCATGATTTTGATGACACTGACGGCTGACAGCTGTCGTTTAGGGTGACTAACTGACGGGAGTTCAAAAAATGGTTCAAATGGCTCTGAGCACTATGGAACTTAACATCTGAGGTCATCAGTCCCGTAGAACTTAGAACTACTTAAACCTAACTAACCTAAGGACATCATACACATCCATGCCCGAGGCAGGATTCGAACCTGCGACCGTAGCAGTCACGCGGTTCTGGACTGAGCTAGAACCGCACGGCCACTACGGCCGGCAACTGACGGGAGTAGTAGAGGTTATGAACATGTCGAGAGTTCAGTGATAGAATTTGGTGGAGGACTGTAGTAGGTAATTTCGGCGTGAATGTTACGTAGGTTCGACTTTGTAGATGGAAGTTGTGCGTGTGTAGGAGGGAATGGGAAAGGGGGAGAGAGGGACTAGGGGAAGGCGCTGGGCAACGGCGACTTGATAGTGAGAATACTGTTGCAACTGGTTGTAAATAGTATCAGAGGTAGACATGGATGCCGTTTTTTGTGCCGGGAGTGAAAGAGTGTCGAAGTTATCGTTTTCCGTATCACCTGATATTTTCTGTACGCAGTCAACGGTATATCTACAAATACGTGGATTCCACAGAAGAGTGAACAAAGTAAGGAGGCGGGTACTATTCGTCAATATCTGGAGCTACATTTACATCCGTACTCTGAATACCAGTGTGAGGTCCATGGTAGAAGGTTTCTGCTCCTTCCATTCACGTATGAAGCGAGGGAAAAATGCCTGATTACATGGCTTTCGTATGCGTTATAATTACTCCAGAGTTGTCTCCGCAGTCCCTACGAATGCCATACGCAGGCCACTGTAGTACAATCTATGGTCCACAAATATGGCCATAACGACAGAAATTAATAATGTTGATAGAACAAATTAAAAGTTGTATGGAACATGGAGAAGCGAGAGACATGGCAATAGCAACTGCTAAATTACGTTGAAAGACTATAGCGTGATTGATAATTTACAAGCTGCAAAAATTTTTACGTTCTAAATGTAGGTTAAAATAACGCCAACTGCAGAAGAATGATAGCAACTTACTGAATCTATTGTTTCTCATAAATCTGAGATTCTAGAAGTAATACTGACATCTATTGTACAAATCGATTGTAATCCTTCTCAGAAGACAGAAACTTGCAAGATGTTTACGGAATTTCTGACAAAATTCTGAAGATTGTTCCAGTAAGTCATGCCTTCATCACAATTATAATCACTGTCATATTATATTTCACCAAACAAATTAAAATAAACGACTGGAAAAGTTCTTTATCAGAAGCGGCATGGGAAAGCTCTAAATAATGACCGTCCAATTCCTCGCTTACCTATTTTTGAAAGTATTTTAGAATACAAGTTATACAAGTGTAGCGGTAATGCAAAACAGCAAACTAGGTAATTACAGTACAGATTGGGCTCTTCCAGGTTTTTTGACAAATTGTGCCATTTACAGATTTACTCATTGAATATTACATACTTTAAATAACAAAATTTGCCTGTGTAATGCCGATAATTGAAAAAGTGTAATGATGATCTTTCCATTGACAAAAGATTTCGGATTAGTGTCTCATTCAAAACTCTAGGAGAGAAATGCTAAGGGGGAGGTAACAGTGTGAATGAGATCGGATAATCAACGAAAACTACGAAACGGATAGTGACATTTCATAAGTCTGAACCTGATAGGGAATCTAGCAAAACCGGAAAAGAAAAGACAAAATCTCAGTCTAGATATAGTGGAGGTCAGTGAAGTGAAATTAAAATAAGATAAGAATGTCTGTCCACAGCAGAAAATGGTATAACGAGAATAGGATTCGTTATCAACGAGAAAGTAGAGCCAAGAGTGAATTGCTGTGAACCGTTCCATGACAGGGTAGTTCTCATCAGAATCGATAGCAGACTAAAGCCAACGACAATAGTCAAGGTATCATGCCAAAGACAATAGCAGAAGCGGAAAATATAGACAAAGTATATGAGGATACTGAACGAGAAATTCAGTAGCTAACAGGAGATGATAATCTGATAATCATAGGGTACTGCAACACGATAGTAGAAAAAGGTGTAGAAGACAGATTTATGCGAGAATATAGGCTTGGAAGGTAGTATGAGAGAGAAGAAACACTGATTGAGTACTACTACAAATTTCAGTTTTGAACAGTGAATACTCTGTTAGAGAATCATGAAAGGAGGAGGTACACTTGGAAAAGGCTGGAGACACATTAGGTTTGGAGATGGATTACATCATGGTCAGCCAACGATTCCGAAACAGATGCTGGATTGTAAGGCGTTCCCAGGAGCAGATGTACATCGATTCACAATTTACTAATGCTGAACAGTAGACTGACGTTTAAGAGAAACGTCAGGTAAACTCAATATGGAAACAAGTGGGATACTAAAGTAATGTGGTATGATGAGAGGCAATTGAAGTTCTCTAATGCTGTAGATATTGCGATAACGAATAGCGAAGAAGGCAGTACAGCAGAAGAGAGCTGGAATTCAAGTGCAGAAGAGGACTGCAATTAAGGAATTAGACGAAAGACAGCTGACAGAATTTACTTGTACAGGCAGAAACGCGTGAAGACTGGTCTGTCTCCAGAACGATTCCAGCACCTCGTAGAATCCACGCTTCGATATGTTACCGCAGTTAAATTCGCTCGGGGATGAGCGACTCACTTTTAATGTCACATCCAGTGCTTTCCCATGACTTTCGGCCGCTTGATGCGTGTACGAAGGTATTTGCAAGGTTTTAATAATACCACAGAATAAGTACATTCCTATTATTAATATTATTATCTTTTTGCTGCTCTTTGTCTATAGTATTGTAAACATTGAAATCAGAGCGCGACAATAACGTAGCACGCCGCTAAAAGAGCCAAAACAAAATCGTGCAACCAATTGATAAATAATCCCGTGTTGATAGAAGTATGTGGCAAAATAAGATGGCACAGCGATTCAGGGTCTCAGATTCTTACAGTGTGTTCAAACAAAACCGAATTATAGAGAAGAAGATCGTCTTAAATTAAAGTGTAGGAGCGAGTGTAGCTTGAGTGTCTATGCTCAAGCTGCTCCTGCTGCGGCATATGTCCTGTCGTCTAGTCTGGCAACGTTATGCAAAGGACAACATTGACATGGCAAAGCACATCTAAATAGTATAGCAGGTTATCTGTATAGTAACCAGGAAACCTAAAGGCTAGGACAAGTTAAAGGTCTCGTAATACAAGTCACGTCTGCTTTTAATAGAATTTATTCACTCTAAAGCTGCACAAAGGTTAATCAAAATAATCTACCTTTAACAGAACACATTTACCCTTAAGTGAAATGAAGGTTATCAAGAGTCAGCAGTGAAACAAAATTAACTGAAGTTCGAAATAGGTTAATAAAAGTGAGGCTAACACTGTGGGAGGAACCCTATGGAAGGAAGACGCCATGGAGACAAAAGCACCAAGATATCCTTACCCCTACAGCTGGGTGATACAAGATTAAGGAAACCAGATTCAAACTGGAATTACGTCAGCAGTTCAGGTCGCACACCCACAAAATATGAGCAGCGAACTGCTCAGATTACGGCTCAATTTACTGCGGACTGCGAGAACTTACCTCTTCTGCAACTCAGCGGAGTCCACCAAACAGCCCCAGATGGCCATCAGCTTCCGACTCCCGCGACCATCGACTGTGTCATCCGAAACGCCGTCCCCGACTCTTCGAAAGCCGACCGAAGTGGCCGTGCGGTTCTGGCGCTGCAGTCTGGAACCGCGAGACCGCTACGGTCGCAGGTTCGAATCCTGCCTCGGGCATGGATGTGTGTGATGTCCTTAGGTTCGTTAGGTTTAACTAGTTCTAAGTTCTAGGGGACTAATGACCTCAGAAGTTGAGTCCCATAGTGCTCAGAGCCATTTGAACCGTTTTGAACTCTTCGAAAAGTACTTCCTCCTACCCGACTTCCAACCTCTCAAAATTTGCAGTGAGAGCTTAGTCTATACTATTGTCATCGTGACGACCGAGAAACGTCCCTGAAAAATAGGGGAAGACAGCGAACTTCCCCCTCTTTGCTTACACAGTGCACATTTTAGCTTCACAAGGCTGACACTGGACTGAAGCTACGTTATTTTGATTGGTCGGCTCGTCCTTACCCTGTACTAGGCGGTACGATGCAATATCATTGGGTAAACCAAATTTTTGGAGAAAAAACAGACATGATGCTACCACACCGCTCAGCTGACATCGTGATGTCGTGGCCTACAGAAGTACAGAGAATCCGGATTGTCGTATTCTATTTCTCTCCAGGAGATGGTGAGATAGAAGTAATATTCACCACCCAGACAAGCGCCGCTCGCCTACACACAATGATGGCGGCGCGGGCCATCCTGACTTACGCCAAGGTTAGATCACCCCTGAAGAGGTGTCTGACACAATTGTATTTATCATTGGGCTCTCTGCCGATAGAATGATGCCCCAGGCCGACCTGAAACGCCAGCAGGGCGTGAAGCTTTCTCTTTCAGCACACAGTCCACGTGTCCTCAAACGTAATGGAAAAATACTGGTCGTAAAATGAACTGATATCGCACAGCAATCTCTAACAGTAATTTCACAAAAGAGAACGAAGTGGATGCCGTTTCTCTGTGAAGAACTCGTAATCGGAGGAGGAGGTCTTGGTACTTGAAGACCAGTGCATCACAGTCGAGGATTAATGGAGACCATAGAAGAATATTAAAAAAGGGAGGTTCGTTAACTCGAAACAGGCGACAGAGTGTCACTGATATGATAAGTGAGCTGAAGTGGCAAAGCGTCTTTCATTGCGACGAAATATTTTCACAAAATTGAAATCACCAACTTTTCCCTCCGAATATCGAAATATTTTGTTGCCGAAATGAGCTTTGTGATAAAATAACAGAAATCAGAGCTCACACGAAAGATTTAGGTGTTCATTTCTTCCATGAGCTATTCGAGAGTATGAAACGGATATTTTTTAATGAAGATGTATGTACCTATCTGAATGTATAATCATTTGCTCATTCTGGAACTGTATTACGTAAAATACCTCTTATGGCGTTAAAGTATATCTTGTGATAAAGTAAGAATTATGCTCTGTTTTTCACATTTGTAAATATTGTCTAGGTGGCAACTATAATTTGTCGCAAAAATTATCTGTATGCAAGGTAATGCGTTAGCCTAGTTAGAAATATATTTTATCTATGTACAATGATGTCAAGAGTGAGGACATATTATTGTCGATACTAGAGTATGTGACTTGCTGTGTCATGACGAGAATGCACACGAATGTTGTAGAACGATGTCTGGGCATTTTAGTTTGATAGTGTGAGGTTCCTGCAACGGGTTTGAGCTTGGACTTTGAGTAGAGAAGTAAAGACGACGTGGAGGCTGCGGAATAGAGAATCTGTACGCTGTGTTATTATGCAAATGGAGGCTACTTTCGTGTTAAACATGAAGATTATCATGCGATCTGAGGCTTTCCCGGCGTACATGATGTTTCCAAGGTTCTCGGGTTCACTATCGTATCCAGTCGTCGAAGTACCACCTGATGATCACGGAACGGCTGTTCGCCGAAATATCGTGGGCCTTCGACGATTGAATCCGGCTGTACACCCGAAAGACATGGAAGCACAAGATTATTAAAAGATTACGATCGTGAACTTTAATAAGTGACAATTTGTGATAAGATGTTTGAATTGTGTTAATTAGTTTCTCAAGAGTATCAAACTGTGATTTAGTCTTGAGGGCTGAATTAAGGAGATACTAAGATTTTGAACAATCGACTGAAATTTAAATAGACAGAAGCCGACAGACTACATGGATCATAAGCGTATTTTAATGCGTGTGAGTGTGTGTGTTCTGAGGTGTGGGGTTGATCTGTTATTCTGCGCAACGGATTAATCTGAGATGTACCCTTTACCCTGTGGCTCCTGCAAGATGCAATTTCCACCCCCACACTACTACAGAAGTCAGACAGACGCTCCTAACGTTCTAAAGAGAAATGTCTGAAAAACTTTCAGCAATAAATATCTTCTGGAGTCGTCCGCTGTAAGGAAATGACACAAAAATTCACAAAATTTCTTACGTAACTAGTGGGATACTTGGGTACTGGAGTAGTGCTGGTTAGTATAAGAAAAACATGAAACTAACGAAATTTATTATTTATTTTGCAAAAATTCTGAGAAATCATAATGGCACTTTTAGTTATGAACGGAACACGTTATATCCTGGTTCTTTTCGGAATGTGAAGTTACCTCTCAAGGATAGGATTCGCTAATGAAATTTATATACAAAGTTTGAGATGGTTGTTGACTTGGCAGAATGGCTGAGAGGCGCGCCTAATCAACTTGAATAATTATCCTTTAGAATGTTGCTAGATACGGTCAAGGCTGTCGCGTGTGAAATGCAGTGAAGTGTACTGTTTTGGAGGAAATAAGGGGCTCGCAATAGCTGTAGCGCACAATACCGTAAGCTGCAATGACTGCTGTCTGCGCTGGTCGCTGCTGACAAATAAGATAACTCTCGTTCTATCTGGATTGATCTTTGCCAATCAAACTCTCCCTACGCCTTGGTGAAGTCAAGGATTCCTGTTCGCCCCTAGTCTGTTGGCTTGGTACACCGGTCAGATAACCAGTCCACCGCAATGCCACTCAAAATTCGCTCACAGGCGTTTAACTATAACTCTGTCCGTTCACACCGCACAATAAGTGTGTCGGCCAACACAGTGAACAATGCTTAATCACAAGGACTCAATATAGAGTAGCACTTCGATTCGCTCTAGACAGAGGTGCTCTCCCAGTGAAGAACTGAGGAGAGACTTGTACCTCGCTCCAAGAGCGACAACGGAATGGCGCCTCTCCATGCCAGACGTGAAGGGGTATATCTTTCGGTCTCTTCCATTATTCCTTCAGCTCAAGGCGTCAAAAATATCGTCTGCCAATTAGCATTGCTCTTCTAAAACGGGAGAATGACGTTTCGTTTAAGGCGACCAATCCGGAAACCTGTAGAATTGCCGTTTGGTGTTTGCTGTCTCCCTGTGAAAATCTCTGAAACTGCGTGCTATGTGTATAGAATGCATAGGCTGGCCGCTCCCACACAATATAGCGGAATTTGCTTTTAAGCCGAACACAGGGTTGTTCCCCCCTTTCACTCGGGCCCATGGTGTCCGCTACACGGGCGGTCACCGGCCGACATAGGCTGGGTTGTCCTCTGAAGGGACCGGCATCCCGTTGTGCGGTTTCTCTCCTGAACTAAAACCTTCTGTGACCGTCGTGTCTGGAATGTATGTGTGTACGCCAGCTTCGATTATTTCAACCACGGTGCGCTTACTTGTTAATTGCATATCGTTTACATGAATTCATACAACATTGACTTTATTTTATCGAGTTTGAGTTCGAATGAAGCGTCTTGTTGTGCGGAATATGATTGTGAGGGCGGAATATGTAAGCAATGAAGATCAGGAGACTACGACGTCTTACAGTGTGTGTGTGCGTGCGTGTGTGTGTGTGTGTGTGTGTGTGTGTGTGTGTGTGTGTGTGTGTGTGTAATGAAATAAATGTGCATGTCCCGATAAAATAAACACAGAAAGGGACTGTACTGTTGACTATTTCATAGTGTTTAGCACTAACTGGACATAAAATTCCCATCCTAGCATCCATCCTTCGTTTGTTGAGACTTTCAGCATGTAGCAAACTGCCAAATGGTGGGCTTCCACCGTACAAACCCATCTTGCTGAATTTTAATTTGCTGTTTACGGATATTAAACATTGGAGTTCCACCATTACCAAGATCGTCCATTTTCTCTTGGTGCAGCGGCGGCCACAGATTTTCTTGTAGCATTAGCGAATCTACATCATTCTAAAGTATGTCTTCTCCATGGAGATAGGTATAATAAGGGGAGATGAGCCGGCCGCTGTAGCCGAGCGGTTCTAGACGCTACAGTCTGGAACCGCGCGACCGCTACAGTCGCAGGTTCGAATCAAGCCTCGGGCATGGATGTGTGTGATGTCCCTAGGTTAGTTAGGTTTAAGTAGTTCTAAGTTCTAGGGGACTGATAACCTCAGAAGTCAAATCCTATAGTGCTCAGAGCCATTTGATTTTTTGAATATACATACGTTGCTCTGAAGCCGGTGCAGTCATATTAGATCCTCCAAAACATTAGCAGATTAGTATTTACGATTGCTTCTTGTTCGTAATTTCGATTAATGGGTAGCGTACGACGGACGCGAGTGCCTTTGGTAACAGCACGACATCGCTTGCAGCGCTTTTCCCATGCTCGTGACCGTATCGATTGTATTCTAGACTACTGGAAAACGTTGGCACGATCAGATGACTCCCGATTTCAGTTGTTAGCCGATGCTAGGTTTCGAGTTTGGCGCAGACTTCACGAAGCCATGCACGCAAGTTATCAACAAGGCACTGTGGAAGATGGTGGCGATTCAGTGACGGTGTGAGCTATGCTTACATGGAATGGACGGGGTCCTGTGGATGCTGGAGTACTTGGTTGCCGCTTGCAGCTGTTCATGCACGTCATGTTCCCAAATAACGGAGTAATGCGCCATGTCGCTGGGCCACAATTGTTCGCGACAGGTTCGAAGAATATTCTGTACAATTCGAGCGAATGGTTTGCCTATCCACATCTCCCGATATAAACCCTATCGAACAATTATGGGACATAATCGAGATCTCAGTTCGTGTACAAAATCCTGCACTGACAATAGTTACGGAATTATAGACGGCTTTAGAGGCAGAATGCCTCAGTATTTCTACAGGGAACTTCCAACGACTTGTTCAATCCATGCCATGTGGAGTTGCTGCACTACACCGGGCAAAAGGAATTCCTATACCATATTAGGAGGCATCCCATGACTTTTGTCACCTCAGTGTATGATACTTTTTCCAAAGACTTATGATGTAGATGTAGACACAACTGCGCAAGACGTGAACAGTGTCATTCATCAGTTTCAACTGGACATGTTGCACATGACAAAAGTTGCCGTTCGTTTGGTTCTGCGACTTCTCACCCCCGAACCGAGGCAAGAAAGGTTGTTGAGCCAAGTCTTGGCAATCCAGATGAATTCTTTAACCCCTAATCACCATGGATTAGTGCTGGGCGTAGCCCTGTGATTTCGAGATAAATGAGCAAGGCAAGCAGTGTAAACATGTAGATTCACCATTGTCGAAAAATGTGAAGGCCCAGCCACTATCTGTCAATATACTGCTGAGTGTTGTTTGGGGATTCCAAGGTATAGTACTAAACGCGAGCCATCCCATGAACGTCTCTGCCAATAAACGTCAGAGAGAGCTTGCTGTGAACGCTGTGTGGCTGGTGTTTTCTGTGGCCACGGCGGAAGTTGAGTCACCGTTGGATGGTGCGAAGTCTCGGCAAGAGTCTGCCTGAGGACAACGAAGTGAGCAGACTGTCTGCTGGAGTGGGTTGGAGAGAAGCCAATCTACGTGCTGCAGTTATGGAAGTGAGACTGCTTAGCGACGGACGCAGTATAGTGTGGGGCTGTTGTTAAAAATCGATTTATCGATATGTAGACATTCGATATACACTCCTGGAAATGGAAAAAAGAACACATTGACACCGGTGTGTCAGACCCACCATACTTGCTCCGGACACTGCGAGAGGGCTGTACAAGCAATGATCACACGCACGGCACAGCGGACACACCAAGAACCGCGGTGTTGGCCGACGAATGGCGCTAGCTGCGCAGCATTTGTGCACCGCCGCCGTCAGTGTCAGCCAGTTTGCCGTGGCATACGGAGCTCCATCGCAGTCTTTAACACTGGTAGCATGCCGCGACAGCGTGGACGTGAACCGTATGTGCAGTTGACGGACTTTGAGCGAGGGCGTATAGTGGGCATGCGGGAGGCCGGGTGGACGTACCGCCGAATTGCTCAACACGTGGGGCGTGAGGTCTCCACAGTACATCGATGTTGTCGCCAGTGGTCGGCGGAAGGTGCACGTGCCCGTCGACCTGGGACCGGACCGCAGCGACGCACGGATGCACGCCAAGACCGTAGGATCCTACGCAGTGCCGTAGGGGACCGCACCGCCACTTCCCAGCAAATTAGGGACACTGTTGCTCCTGGGGTATCGGCGAGGACCATTCGCAACCGTCTCCATGAAGCTGGGCTACGGTCCCGCACACCGTTAGGCCGTCTTCCGCTCACGCCCCAACATCGTGCAGCCCGCCTCCAGTGGTGTCGCGACAGGCGTGAATGGAGGGACGAATGGAGACGTGTCGTCTTCAGCGATGAGAGTCGCTTCTGCCTTGGTGCCAATGATGGTCGTATGCGTGTTTGGCGCCGTGCAGGTGAGCGCCACAATCAGGACTGCATACGACCGAGGCACACAGGGCCAACACCCGGCATCATGGTGTGGGGAGCGATCTCCTACACTGGCCGTACACCACTGGTGATCGTCGAGGGGACACTGAATAGTGCACGGTACATCCAAACCGTCATCGAACCCATCGTTCTACCATTCCTAGACCGGCAAGGGAACTTGCTGTTCCAACAGGACAATGCACGTCCGCATGTATCCCATGCCACCCAACGTGCTCTAGAAGGTGTACGTCAACTACCCTGGCCAGCAAGATCTCCGGATCTGTCCCCCATTGAGCATGTTTGGGACTGGATGAAGCGTCGTCTCACGCGGTCTGCACGTCCAGCACGAACGCTGGTCCAACTGAGGCGCCAGGTGGAAATGGCATGGCAAGCCGTTCCACAGGACTACATCCAGCATCTCTACGATCGTCTCCATGGGAGAATAGCAGCCTGCATTGCTGCGAAAGGTGGATATACACTGTACTAGTGCCGACATTGTGCATGCTCTGTTGCCTGTGTCTATGTGCCTGTGGTTCCGTCAGTGTGATCATGTGATGTATCTGACCCCAGGAATGTGTCAATAAAGTTTCCCCTTCCTGGGACAATGAATTCACGGTGTTCTTATTTCAATTTCCAGGAGTGTATATCAACGACATACGTCCCCGACATATCTATATGCCGAGATCAAAATGCCAATATTGGATGCCGGTATTTTTATTTTATACTATATTTTTTTCGCAGTTTTCGATCAACATTCGGAACTGTTCTTTTGAAATTGTTATAGAATATAATTATACTTTCCCTGTTTGAAGGAGTCTTACCACTTTTTGAGCGTTCATGACCTCCACTGTTTCTCTTTGACTGTGTGAAGCAAGTACAGGTGGCACAAAAGAAGAAATTCGATTGCACTGGGGGGTGCCGATGTAAATGGAACAACAAGAATTTCGCTGTGAAGAAATAGCATACCAGCCGCGCTAAAAAAAGAAAAAAAAATTTACTGCAACTAGTGTGCTATTTCTTCACATCGGCGTTCTTCACAACCAGTTGCTGAAAATGACGAACAAAAGTCTAAATGACAAGATTGGTCTTTGTGGTTGGCGGAGACATGTGAGGGGAAACTCTGATGTAATTGGTGCTCGGCGCTACAAAGAGAAACTGCAACGATTAGCTTCACCACGCAATGTTCCTACATCAGCGCGAAAAAAGGTTTGTTTCCACATGTAGCCGATGACAAATTAAAAAAAAAATAGGTATGATAGGATAACTGCAATAAAATATTGCATGACAGTGCATCATGTACGCAGTTGTTAATTAACAACACTACAATCGACCAAAAAGGTATTGTAATACAAGCTTTTCATCAGCACAAAGTTCCATTATCAACTTACACATTTTCAAATTAAGTGATTTTCTTTCAGTGTTTGCTAGAAGAGGGATGGACAGGCTGCTAGCTTGTTGATGTACAGAGTATCTAATAAGCACTCCGTCATCAGGCCACAAGTGGCCCATCGGGACCATCCGACCGCCGTGTCATCCTCAGAAGATGCAGATAGGAGTGGCGCGTGGTCAGGACACCGCTCTCCCGGTCGTTACGATGGGTTTCTTTGACCGGAGCCGCTACTATTCGGTCAAGTAGCTCCTCAGTTGGCATCACGAGAATGAGTGCACCCCGAAAAATGGCAACAGCACATGGCGGCCCGGACGGTCACCCATCCAAGTGCCGGCCACGCCCAACAGCGCTTAACTTCGGTGATCTGACGGGAACCGGTGTATCCACTGCGGCAAGGCCGTTGCCCATCTAATAATAAAGCTATATTTAAATATACATCTCTGAATCGGCAGTATGCTTACAACGTGCAGCCGATGTTTTTATATGCCGATATGTAAATACCTTTGTCATCGGTATGTCGATAATTTTTTCGGTATTTCGAGGGCTTCTCAAAATATCGATATCGGATTCCGCATTTTTTCAAAATATCAACAGTCCTAGTAAGGAGATACAGGCAACGAGTGCTAGCTGCCCATCTGCTTCCCTTTCTCAGTGGTGCGTACGAAGTACGGTGGCATTATGGATACTATGCCTGTCATGTGCCGATAAGTATGAGTGTGGAAGTGACGGGTTTATACTGGTGTGGTTCTCAGCTGTGCAGGATAAACAGCCGCCACCCCAACGGTCACGAGAGTTGAACTAGTTTGTTTGCCGTGCTTCATCGTGCATTCTGTTCCGGTAGAGGTTATTTAGTCTGTTTCCTCTCTACTGCTATGGAATGGTACAGCAGTGTGACCGGGACATCAAGCGTTGTTCATCAGTATTTGAGCGACAATGTTTGGCAGAAATTGTCATTGATCAGCATTTGAATGACGCTGTTTGGGAGACATCGTTGTTTCGTGTATGAGTGACGTTGTTTTAAACTGTCATTGTGGTTTGTTATGGTGTTATCCTTCCTAGTTGTATCTTCCGTCACGTTTGCAGCACTAATTGGTCTGGTTAAATGTTACCTCCTACCGTTAGTTCGTGTTTTGTTAAACTGCATACGTTCGCGTATTTGTCTCAAGTATAAGTGAGGGGTTTGCTTTGGATGTCAAGATTCGTTTCCAGTTTAAAATTAGTATTAAGTTTGTCTTTTGATTATATTTCTTGTACCTATAAGTCTTTCAATTGATGTAAAGCAACGTGATGTTTGATAGAATGTTTAATTTATGAAGGTTGCTACCATCTGATTGCTTTTAAATATTTAGTATGGTCAGTAACAGACGTTCTAATATATTTGACAGATACTGATGTAAAATTGCTACCACTTAACTGCGTTGCAGTTTAATGCACTACTTGCGACAAGGCTTCACGATAGTTCAATACATGCAAAGCGAATCCATATATTCTCTTATATATGTTTTTAGAGTTTTTTGTCGAAGAATGGTTTAAAAGAAATTGAGAACTAACTTGTAAATGTCATTAGTGATTCTTTTACCTTTTGGGAAATGTGATGAAATGAAGAACGGTGTTAACTATGTTATGATTAAATTTTTCTTCGCATGAAGTGTAATATGCTGATTGTGTGTTTATCAAGAAATCAGAACTTGAATAATGTCCAGTGAAACCACCTGTACGCTCCATTCCCCGCACCCACGCTCTCTATATTGGCACAAAAAGATTATGCTCGTAAGGCGAAAATAGTCAGAGTACTACCGAAGTTTCCTGACGAGATTATGGGAGGATGTCAAGACGAAGCATCGTGATGAGGAGCTGTTGAAGCGAGTGATTTTTTTTTTTTTTTCCTCGGCAAGACCCTAGCTCATTCTGCACAGGACAAAATCACACCTGATTCTTGTCTGCGCTGTCAAATTTTGCATCTCCCTGCGCTCTCATGAGAAGGCATCGAGGCCCACGAGAAAGACCGTTCGCGTCGCGTACGTCACGAAGGTAGTCCTGAACTCGCTCGCCCGCTCAGCTCAGCAGAGAAGATGCGTTTCTAAACCTGTTAACTCGCAGTTGGGCGTGTAAGTACTAACGAGAATTGCATCTTCCACTGGAATCTGCTTTTATGAAGTCTTACTGATTAACAGTACTACAGCAAAATTTAATTTAACATCAATACTCGATATAAATGGTATAATGGCTTGTTTATAGCATTTAGTCTCTTCTGATTAACAGTGCTCATTGCATGCTGGAAGTGGTGCCTTATGCTACTGATAATAATTTTAGCATGATTTTATTTTATTGTACGCCAGTACAATCGTAACAAATTATAAGTAGGCCCATGGACTTCCCATCATTATAGGACTAATAACAGTAAGATTCCATAATAGCGGATTCAAGTAGATGATTCAGTTTTCGTTTGTACGGACACGCCTAGTTACGAGTTAACAGGAGTAGAAACGTAGTTTGTCTGCTGATTTTAGTGAGCGAGCGAGCGCAGAACTACCTTCGTGGCGTGTGCGCCGCAGCCGGTCTTTCTCTTAGGCCTCGGAAGGCATCCAGTGACGTTTTCCTCTTGCCTCGTATGAATATATTTCTGTGTGTCGTACACATTTCGAGTATCACAACGAGATGGTTGTCAGGTAGAACGTTACATTAACAGGCAAAATGCAAATTTGTACAACAAATGTCCCAACAAAGTCAAACATCGTTGAGATAAATGTGTCAAACTGAAGAATGAGTGCGTAGAGAAAGAATAATAGCATCACCATGATTGATGGTCGCAGACTGATACATATCTTCGAATATATACACAGGGTGTTTCTTTTTAACTGGAACAATTAAATGTCTCGAAAAAAGCGCATGGTACGAAAAAAAAAATCCAGCAGATGACAAGTTAGTGGTTGGGGACATGTGCCTGCGCTAAAGCTAACCACCCCCTAATCCACCCTCCCTTCATGCGGGGAGGGGAGGGGATGGGGAGGGAGGGAGAGGCAGGCTCAAACTTTTCCTTCAAATGGGAGCCCCTAATTTTTATTGCAGATTCGGATTTTACACCAAAAATTACCTAGGGTTTATTTTTATTGCAGATTCGGACTTTATACCAAAAATTACCTGGGGTTTACCAAGATAAACTTTCTATTCCATTTAGATGACGCCGTGATAGACAAGATTAAATTTTTCAGGTTCTTCCAATGAAGATCCTAATGATTTGATTCTGCTTTACATATAACATAAAAATGTAAAGTTTTTTGTTCAAAACAGCTGATATTATTGTTAAAAATTTAATTTAGTCTTCTAAAGTTGATTGTAAAGTAAAACTTTTAAGTTTAGACATTTAAAAGTCTGATAAATAAGCTACATTTAAATTATCGTAATTACGGGGTTGATTTCGATGAGTACCAAAACCAAAAGGATGCTTCATTGTGGTGAACCCTCCAATTTTATCGTTAGGGTGACTGTGTTCCATCTGACCGCCGTAATTCTCGCGTCAGTTACAGTGCCATCTACCACGGGTGCAAAAAATTGCTTCAGGTAAACCCTAGGTATTTTTTGGCGAGAAATCCGAATCTGCAATCAAAAAGGGGGCTGCCCTCAGAAAATAAAAAAATTAATCCCCCCAAGGGGTTGAAAATATTAACTTTTCATCTGGAACTTTTTTTTCATACGATCCGTGTATTTAGAGACATTGAGCTGCTCCAACGAACATCCTGTATATTCCCTACCCAACTGGGCACGTCCGGCCGTCAGTGAATTCTCTACGCTTGTCTAGCTGGCAAAGGTGTTCCCATTGGGGTAGGCTTAGGAATCAAAAATCCAATGACAGCACTTGGTTGCAACCAAGGAATGTTTTCGATAGACTTAGTCGTAACAATGGGATCAGCAGCAATACACTGTAGTATCTGGCCATCTTAGCAGGTAGGTTATGCAAGGGATGGGAACTGCTGCTTCGTGCAGCTGCCCATTACAACCAAAGTAGCGACCCGCCGACGGAGTCTGCCGCTAATCATTTTCCGTTATCCACCGTTGCCGGCTCACCTCTCTTCCCCATCACCCCACCCACTTATTTGCCGACCTTCCGCAAACAGAGGCGGCTGTAAGGCCGTTAGACAATACGTGGACCAGTCGCGACAGTGTTGCATAAATCCGGCACGCTTCTCTTTCTTTCTCCCTCGCCCGGCCTTTGTCCGCGCCTTCGAACGGCGATAGATGGCGGACTTTTAATCCTCGTCAAGCGAGCCGTGATGCGAGGGCCCATTGAATGTGTTCGTAAATTAGCAGAGGAGAGCGCGGCGGCCGGAGAGAATGCCCCGTAAGTCGATTTGCATAAGTTGTTAGGCCTGTTGCGAGCGCGGCCTCGGAGGGACCGGCGGGGTGTCATTTCGAACAATGATGCGAACAATTATTCCGCGAATTCACGTCGCCGGATGGAATTAGCCCATTCTGATGCGGGCGTTCGTCGGCGCGGAAACAAAAACAGGAGAGGACAGGGGTGGTGGGGGAGGGGTGCGGTGGCGATATGGCGGGGGAGGGGTGGGTTAGGGAGGGGGTGCGCCGCTCCTTTGTCTCTGGCGGCGCATTGTGCTCGCTCGGCCCTCGCAGCCGGCCTGGTGGGAACTGCGATTAAATCTGCGACAATTACACACGCACGCGCGCATATATTACGGGACCCCCGTGGCCGGCGCCGCCGTCTGCCTGCCCTTCACGCCGTGTTGCTTCGACCAAAGCCGGAACCGCCCCTCGCCCAGTCCGTGCGATGTGGCTGATGACTCGCTCGGGCACTGATTACCGGGCACGAATTTTACGATACTCTTAAAATCTATTCGACAACAGCTTTTTCTCCACCCCGTGGCTTTTCTATCGCTTAAATACTCCGAAGTCTATAAAAGACGGACCGTAAAACACTTCTTAGCAGAGATGCAGTTGCAGTCTCTTGAATGAAGACGTTTCCCTACATGACGCTGATTTCCGTCTTTTACTATCTTACATAAAACTTTGTTTCTTTATTGTCGATTATCTAATATCGTCCCCTCCGCTGCAGCACACACCTTTTTTTTATCTGGGCGCAAATGACAGATTTGTGAAGTTTTGTACGCTATCTGATCAACAGTGAAAGACAGTATTCTTACACCCAATAGTGGATTAGTGGACATTAATATGGGGTGTGTCGACACTTCGCCTTTATGATGGCCTTAAGGGAAGGTTTACTACCTTTGGCCCGGAAAAAGCATGTTCTTTCAGAATTTTTTTCTCGGGATATGTTACAGATATCAATGTCAAATTTTGTCAAAGTGTTTATTGATATTTTCTCTACAAACTGGAATTTTTTCGACCGGAAATGTCGAAGAGCAAAGGTGGAAGTGCCGTCGGAACGAAACAAAATTTCGATGTAGACCTCCACTCGCGGTATGTCACAGGTCAGCCGGCTCGTCTGAAATCAAAATTGAGTTGACGATAGCGAAGTATATAAGATTCTTTAGGAGTTGTACCTCGCTTAAGTTATTTGGACCATAGGAAACAAAATGGCGGCAATTTGAAAAAAATAGGCTTTCCTTCGTCGATTTTTCGACTTCGTCGGCCAAGTAAAGATATTTATAGTTGATGGATCGGAATGAAAATGGTACAACTCATAGACAATTTAACTAGCTTCGTTGGAAACAAAGAACCATGCCAATCTGTTCAGTAGATTTGAAGTTACCACATCGCGCGATAAAAAAAAGTCATTTCGAAAAACACGTGTTTGAAGTTTTGATACATATAAATACAATATTATGGAACTTACGTTCAATCTGCTATTCCGGGTCCGTAAAATAGTCCTCCCTCTTCCTCATAGAGGGCGTTCTACTCGCTCTGAGGCATCCTGCGCTGCTCCAGAGCCGCTCGTACGGCAGGTGATAAGCGGTTTTCGTCCGAATGCTTGGCGAACTGCGTCAAATAGAGTCCCAGGGTCATGTCGTTCGTTGTCATGGTATTCAGAATTGCTGAATACCCTTCGTTGAAGCTGCTCACTGCCAGGAACGTCGCACTCTCCACAGTCTTCGCACCAGAATGCAAATGCTTGGGGGCTAACTTCAAAACACACGCGTTCAAACTTTTATTTGAATAGGTTTGTTTATAAATAACTAAATCTTCTGCTACCAGTCACGATTTTCTTTATTTTACTATTCGCACGACGCGTTTCGAGAAATAATTCCCATTTTCAAGTGCGTTTTTTTATGTGTGTTAAGCCATTTCTTTTGATGTTGTCAGTGTGTGTGAGTCTGCTTCATTTTGTTGACTTTTGCTGTAATACATAAGAAAAGCGATTTTTAGTTGGGTATCAATTCTTTCTGTGAGGTTAGTGGCGAAAGTTTGAGAACAATTTGTACTTACAGTTTCTAATAGTCCATTTGTGTAGAGAGTCACACACACTTAACATCACACACAACTTGTACATTTTACACATCGAAAATATCTTATATAAACAAAACAGTTACAAAGATCTTCTTATAGGTAGTTCACAGAGATAACATTATAGGTCTTCCACAGATTATGATATGCTTTTGTTCAGAGGTTAATTTATCTTTACAATTTGGCTCATAAATTACTTATACTGATTTTACAATTGTGCTTATTTCTAAATACTAAACAGAAAGCTACTCAACATGCAGATAGAAGCAGCAAACAACATGGAACCTACAGTTTATGACAGCATCTGCAGGCATATCCAGGAAATAGTCGACAAGGAGTACTTGACGATTTGCAACACACATAACAAGAAACTACAGACCTTGACATCTAAACAAGGCAAGAGATCCAACCTTGAGATAACTGACAAAAGCAAACACACATTTTACAGTAGAGTGGTAAACAACACTGACATAAAGTTCAACCAAACAGAAAACAATCTACTCCAAAAAGGACTAAAATACAACGTTAAACCTAACCTCAACAACCATACACTGAAACAGGTTATAGCTGCAACTAAAAGTGCAGCAGGTGCTGCAAAATTAAATTCAAATACAAAAGCAGCAATAGGTCACAAAGTAAGCAAGCTTTTTGAGAAAGAAATGAATGAAGATAAGTTTAGATCTAAATATACAATAAATGATACAAAAACTTTAAAATCTGTAAATAATAAACTGAAAAACAACCAATCCATAGTTGTAAAGTCAGACAAAAGTAATACATTAGTTGTGATGAAAGAAAAAGAATACATAGACAAAACAAATGAATTTTTTGCTGCTAATAACATTCAGCACATTGAAAAAGACCCAACCAAACCATTCCAAAGTAAAATTAAGGAACAATTAAAGAACACACATTTCCTGTTGACAGAAACTGAAAAGAAATACCTTACACGTATGAATCCAAAAGCACCACGCCTAAGAGCACAGCCAAAAATACACAAAAATGGATACCCAATACGTCCCGTGGTCAATTCTATAAACAGCCCAGCATACAAACTGTCTCAAAAACTGAATAACATACTGGTGAAAAATTATACATATGAAACAACATATTCCATAAAAAACAGCATGATTCTAGCCAAAGAACTAAGAACCAGAAAGCTCCCCCAAGATGCACAGTTTATATCACTTGACATTACCAACCTTTATTCAAACATACCCATACAAGAAGCTCTAACAGTAATACAAAAGAACCTTATGCAACACAAGAAACTTTCATACCCATAGATTGTCGAATTTATGGAACTCCTTCAGCTAACCCTAAGTTACAACTGCTTTACCTTTAATGACAACATTTATAAGCAACCAGATGGCCTAGCAATGGGATCATGTATATCCGGTACCATAGCTGACATATACATAAATCACTTAGAACAAAATTTATTTGACAGCCAAGAACCTTGCCTAAGGAAAATAGAATTTTATAGGAGATATGTAGATGACACACTACTGTTAGTGAAAGGAGATACCAAAGACATCACAGACATTCTTAATCATTTCAATAATCTAAATGAGAAAATCAGATTTACAGTGGAACATGAGCAAAATAAAAGTATCAACTTTCTGGACCTAAATATTACAAGACACAACAACACATGCACATTCAAAATTTATAGGAAAAACACAATGACTGACACCACAATCCCTGCAACCTCATGTCACCCAAATATTCATAAACAGGCAGCTTACAGGTCAATGCTGCATAGGGCAACAAAAATACCATTGAACCAAGAAAATATGCAACAAGAAATAAACACAGTGAAGAAGACTGCAGTTGCCAATGGTTACAATGCTTCCATGGTTGACACAATCTTAGACAAAGTGAAGAGAAATTCAGATACAAACTGCACTACAGAAGAAAAAGAGAAAAAGAAATATATATCTAGCATTCCATACATAGGCAATGTATCACAGAAGATTGCAAATATTTTCAAAAATCACAGAGTAAAAATTGGGTTTTCTACATCCAATAAACTACACCAAAACTAATACATAATATAAAGTGTAATCATGATCCATATTCAGACTCTGGAATATACAAGGTAACATGCCAGGAATGCTCTACCTAGGACAAACAGGCCGAAATATCAACACCAGGTACACAGAGCACATTAGAGCATACACACACAACGAACACACTACATCAGCAATAGCAACACACATACATAATACAGGCCACCCATTTGGGAAAATAGAGCAAAATGTCGAAGTACTCCACCGACTAAATAAAGGACATAAAATGGATTTGCTTGAAGAACTGGAGATATATTCACGTTACAGAAAATATGAAGATAAAATATTAAATGAAAAACTTGAAAGTGAATCAGTGAATTTCTTCAGATGTTTCGATAATATACTTAAATAAAAATAGTAAAACATAGAAATAAGCACAATTGTAAAATCAGTATAAGTAATTCATGAGCCAAATTGTAAAGATAAATTAAGCTCTGTACAAAAGCATATCATAATCTGTGGAAGACCTATAATGTTATCTCTGTGAACTACCTATAAGAAGATCTTTGTAACTGTTTTGTTTATATAAGATATTTTCGATATGTAAAATGTACAAGTTGTGTGTGATGTTAAGTGTGTGTGACTCTCTATACAAATGGCCATTAGAAAACTGTAAGTACAAATTGTTCTCAAACTTTAGCCACTAACCTCACAGAAAGAATTGATACCCAACTAAAAATCGCGTTTCTTATGTATTACAGTGAAAGTCAACAAAATGAAGCAGACTCACACACACTGACAACATCAAAAGAAATGGCTTAACACACATCAAAATAACGCACTTTAAAATGGGAATTATTTCTCGAAACGCGTCGTGCGAATAGTAAAATAAAGAAAATCGTGACTGGTAGCAGAAGATTTATTTATTTATAAACAAACCTATTGTATCTACAGTCGCAGGCTTTCAAAAACCATTTATAATGGATGAAATCAGATTTTATTTGAATTTTGTGTGTTTCCTCCGAAGCACCGGTACAATAACTCGTCCTCCGAAAGAAAAAGCTGTTGCGTGAAAAAAAGCCGATTTCAGGCAGGTTCATTTTTTTGTTCAACCGCGAATAACAAATATTTCCGTTCCGTATTCGGAAAAACCGTTTCAGGGGTGGATTCTAAACACTTTTATGGATCCAAAAAATGCAATTTAAAAAATCGATTTTTTGCACCAAAAGATATTAAACCTCCCCTTAACTGTGCTGGGTACACTTCCCGTGAGGTATGTGAACGTCTGTGGAGAAACTCCAGCTCAGTTTTCCTCAAGAGCCGAAACAAGGGAAGGCAGTGATGTTGGACAATGTGGTCTGCAGCCAAGTCGACAATCTGACTCATTCCAAAGACAATCTATTGGCTTCAGGTCGGGCCTCTGGAGAAGACAGTGCATTTTAGGAACATTATTGTCCACAAACCATTGCCTCATACACGCTGCCCTATGGGTGCATTGTCAGCTGATGCACCGTCTTCGAACTGGCTCAAATGGCTCTGAGCACTATGGGACTTAACATCCATGGTCATCAGTCCCCTAGAACTTAGAACTACTTAAACCTAACTAACCTAAGGACATCACACACATCCATGCCCGAGGCAGGATTCGAACCTGCGACAGTAGCAGTCGCGCGGCTCCGGACTGAGCGCCTAGAACCGCTAGACCACCGCGGCCGGCCGTCTTCGAACTGTTCCTCTACTGTTCGCAGTACACAATGATATAAAATGTGTACATATCATCCTCATTTAGAGCTTTCTTAAGCGTAATTATGTAGTACACAATGCTGTAAAATGTGTTCAAATCTCTCCCCCTTATTTGTGATCCTGGCACACCGACGACTCGACACAGGAATTTCTTCGCAACTGCATAATACAGCGTCCCTGCCGACGTATTTCTAAGAGACTTACACCGCCCTCAGGACTCTAGTAACTTGTAACCTATGAACTGCTGCCCATTACTGTGATTGTCGCACCCTCACACTGATGATACGACACAAAAGTTGCTTGGCAATTGCATGCTATATGGTCCCAGCCGACGTATTTCTAAGACACTATTACCGCCCTCAGGACTCTAGTAACTTGTTACCAATGAACCCCTGCCCCTTCACTGTGATCCTTGCACCCTCACACGGGCGATGCGATGCGGAAATTGCTTCGGGATTGCATACTACAGGCTCACTGTCGACGTATCTCCTAGGGACTAAGATCTCCCTCAGGACTCTAGTAATTTGTATCCGATGACCCACTGCCCCTTTATTGTTATCGTGGCACCATTACACTGACGATGCGACACAGAAATTGCTTCGCAATTGCATACTACGTGGTCCCTGCCGACCTATTTCTAAGAGACAAATACTGCCGTCGGGACTGTAGTAACTTTAATGTTTTCTTTAGTGTAACAGCGGGACAAAACCCTAACCACGAAAATCACTCCCATACTGTAACACCACCTCTTCTGTACTTCGCTGTTGGCACTACACATCATGGTATAATCTGTTGTGGGTTGGCAGGAGAGCCAACACCGGGTTACAAGAAGAAGCCGAAAGGCATGCGTTTTAGCTCACGCAGGCTGGCGTGAGGTCTGGAACAGGACAAGGAAATTAGAATTTAGAAAAACGGACGTAGCTGGTGGAATAGTTAACTTTAATCCACTAATGATGAGCGTCGCTCTTGACGGTACATGATTACAGTATCAATAGTAACTGGTACTGGCGCCTTGCTAGGTCGTAGCAAATGACGTAGCTGAAGGCAATGCTAACTATCGTCTCGGCAAATGAGAGCGTATTTTGTCAGTGAACTATCGCTAGCAAAGTCGGTTGTACAACTAGGGCGAGTGCTAGGAAGTCTCTCTAGACCTGCCGTGTGGCGGCGCTCGGTCTGCAATCACTGATAGTGGCGACACGCGGGTCCGACGTATACTAACGGACCGCGGCCGATTTAAAGGCTACCACCTAGCACGTGTGGTGTCTGGCGGTGACACCACATAATCTTCTCCAGTCATTTGCCAAACCTTAAACGTTCCATCGGTTTCCCATACGGCACAGCGATCCAGTCATCCCCTATACTGTGGCGTGGCTCTCCACATCACCTCAAGCGCCGCTTACCGTTGGCTACAAAAGTGTGTGGCTTATGAGGAGCTGCTCGATCATTTTACTCCCCTTTTTTTCCCTTTTAACTCTCTGAGCACAGTCATTGTGCTACCTGCACTGCTGATG
The DNA here is from genome assembly GCF_023864345.2 of Schistocerca serialis cubense. NCBI lineage: Eukaryota > Metazoa > Arthropoda > Insecta > Orthoptera > Acrididae > Schistocerca > Schistocerca serialis. The sequence goes on along the minus strand of NC_064641.1, from coordinate 789,569,743 downwards.
GCACTTTGGAACTCACTAGTTATTCCTTTCGCTGATTTCAAGCTGTTTTTACAACCACCCTCCTCCACGCTCGAAGGTACCTATCCGACAGTACATCAGGTTCATCTGACCTTCGTTTAGCTGTCGTTGTTCCTTTGCGTTTCCAGTTTACAGTCACGGCACGACCAATCGATTTTGGCAGCTTCAAAAGCGTTAAAATTTCCCTGATGGATTTGTTGCTCACATGACATCCAATCACTAGTTCAAGATCAAATCACTGAGCTCTCGTGGCTGACCCATTCTGCTGTTACTACTTCTCTGCTGATAACACAATTCTCCCGAGCCCACCCACCTTTTCCCTATATTGTGCTGGCGGCTCTGTCTCTTGTGACACCTAGTGGTCAGTTCTGCGTTTCATCGGGGTGTCTGAATGCTTTTGATCCGGTAGAGCCATTGTTGTGCAGATGTTTTCTTTTTTTTGCGGACACCACATCAGAAAACAATGAAATAATTTTGTGTAACTATGGATGACAACTCAGCTGGGCAGAAAATATTGTCGCCACGTGTAGAGAGACTACCGCTTATCACTGTGCCCTCCAGAAATTTCGGAATATATTCCGACAGGGTGTGGAACGTACGCTTCTGCAATCACTCGTTCTCTCGAGCCTCCACTGTTGCGATGTAATCCAACACGGCGCGAAAAATAATACGATCAGTTATTAGATGGCTACCCACGAATGCTTACGTGCGTTACACCCGAAACACTCATCTATCTGACGATGTCAGGCCCACATATGCCCATTTAGGGTGAAAGCGGTCATCAAATTACGTAATTACCACACTCTTCGTCGGATCTTTGGTATTCATGCAGCATAATACCTTATACAGGGTGGTCGGAAATTCCCGTTACACACTTCCAGGGCTTGTAGGGGGGAGTTAGTACATCGTATTTTGAATAGGAACCCATGTCTGGAACGTCATCCAACGAGACTACAGAGCGTCAAAGTTATAGGCGCGGGCGTCTGTAAATGTACGTATACACGGGGTGATTCCGTGATGGTGTTACAGACTTCCTAGGATGATGGAGAACAATAAATGTATTAATTTGAAGTAAGGATCCCTGTACCGGTAACGAACGAGTCGAAAGTCATAAACAAAAACCGTTCTGATACCTCTGACAGTTGAATACATGTACCTATTCTTGTGTTGCGAAGAGCCTGCCATCACATAATAATCGCAACACAAAGTCTCACATATCTAGTATCCTAGCTGTACCGATTCATAAAACAAAAACAGTTCAGAGCACATTTACAGTTAAGAGAAAGTGGAGCCAAGGCGTTTTGTCAACGTCTTAAGTTTTCGTTAAAAATTAACACATATGCCAAATTTTCACTTAGTCAAACAGTGAAGTAAATTTCTTCATTTTCTGCCAGCTATGGTCTCTGTTTTTTCCGTTTCTTTGTCACCCACGGCCGGCCGCGGTGGTCTAGCGGTTCTAGGCGCTCAGTCCGGAACCGCACGACTGCTACGGTCGCAGGTTCGAATCCTGCCTCGAGCATGGATGTGTTTGATGTCCTTAGGTTGGTTAGGTTTAAGTAGTTCTAAGTTCTAGGGGACTGATGACCTCAGATGTTAAGTCTCATAGTGCTCAGAGCCATTTGAACCATTTTTGTCACTCACGCCGCATTCTTTCCGTCTGTCCTACTGATTTGTGTACTGCCACTATCACATTTCTCTTTCTCTCCGTCTCCCGCCCCTTGTCTCAAGCCCGCAGCTGTTTGTGATTTACGTTTAAATCTACCTTACTGCAGTCTGCGTCTGTTATTCTACTTTTCATGAAGTAACATAAACTCTCTCTTTTTGTACTATAGCTACACTGTTTTCCACTAGGTGTGACATTTAATTATTTCTTTTATATCTCATTTTAAATGTCTTTTTAGAAAGTGTCGTTATGTGAACTGGATGTAAAATGTTTGTAATGCCTGATTAGAAGTAAGAGACTGCCTGATGACCCTAACCTTCATGTTGTTCTTTCCACACTGTTGTAAGAATAACATGGTTAATGTGATGTTCCGTGACAATGCCTAAGGGGGTGAAATTAGCTTATCATTAATAATGAAATAAAGTTTTTATTTCATTTCAAAGAAGAAAAAGCAGCTTCAGGCAGGAAAATATCTTCATTCAAGTAATTCATAGCTTTTAAAATGACTGGATAGCGTATTCATTGGTTTAAACATTGCAAACAGGTGAGTGAAAAAGAGAGCCAAGAGAAGTTAAAGGTACAAATAACCAAAAAGGTGTGTAACCTTGCATGGGATCGATGGAACATTTGATTCCGTTCTCCATGTGGTTCATATCATGCGAACCTCACCCTGTTTATCTATGCTTCATATTGACCACAAAGTCACTAAAGAAAGAATTTAATCCTTGAAACTACGTCCATTTCCTATACTCGTAAGCTGTTTAAATAAGGGTCCCTAGACCTAAACAGTTCCAAGTTCTTCATTAACGAGTTGAACCCTGTTGCTATCTATTCGCTGTGAGGCTTCTAACAGGGCACCACCGATAGTTTTAACACTCAGTACCTGAATTCCTTGGAGTCCTTTGTACTCTCAGATCAACTTAACGAGCAGTTTATTGATTCAATTGAAGGTTCTAAAGAATGGAAACACAACGCTTTGTTCTTAACGGGGAGAAATTGCCAGTCGTAAGGGCAAATCTTACCGTTCTGTCACTGACGGTTACCATGAACAAGACGTCAGCAGCAGGGAGCTGTGAGCTTCACGCTTTCTGACCCTCGGAGGCGCCGTAGACTGGGCAAGTTGCGCAATTATTTGCAATAACGTGACAGAGTGAAAATTATTACAGTTACACTACAAGTAATTGCCGCAAACTGTTCTGTAGGATGTCTGATTTCCAAATGACTTTCAATAGTAGGACTGCAACTTCCACTCCGTAAAGAGACTAAGAAGTTAAGTAAAAACGGATTATAAAACAGCAAACTAGCATCTGAGTCATGGCTGCAATTGTACTGCTTCGCGGTAACTCAGAAACTGCTGGCTGTCCTGATCAATACTGCATCAGTGGCAGATTCTGGAAGTCAAAAGTCGTTCAGCAACAGGCTATCTACATGAGCGTTTGTGAACTCCAAAATATGACTGATGTCACAAAGAGCGGATTTACCTTTGTTAGAGCATAAGCGCTCTGCAACATTATTTCAGGATCATTAAAAATGTTACCCGTTTCAGTAAACGAAAATTTAGCTTACTCTCCTCAATTGAGAAGGAATAAAACTTTACAAATAAAACAGCAACAATTTAAACCATCTCATGGTGAGCTTCGCACTGAAAAGATGAATGGTACTGGAGCAGAACATTTGTTAGTGTGTAATTTCTGAAGGCACCTGATGTATACACGTTTTTCAGGCTAACGTGCTCACATTGTCTTCTACCTCGGCGCCACAATTCAGCCGGTAGTTTTTTTTTTTTTTTCTAGTATCATGGAAGCCATTCCCTGACATCTTAACACATGTTCAATGTCCTACTCCTTCTTCTAGCTGGTGAGTATCAACAAGAGCTCCATAAGATTATAGGAACAGGCTACGTTAGTGGCATGATATTTTTGTTATAGTTGTAATGGAAGATACAACCTTTGTTTAAATTCATAATTTGTGAATTCAGAAGAGGCCGAATGGAATACAATAAAAGACGCTGAGACTGCAACAACCAGACAAACGTGTAAACTTGCAAATCAAATACATTCGACGACTATCTGACAGCAGTTGAATTACCGTCACATTAAGGTAATAAGAAGCTCTCCAAACAAAACTGCTCATGTATACAGCGATCATCCAGTACATTACGACCACATACCTAATGACCGGTATGTCCACCTTGGCACGAATAACAGCGACGACGCGTCGTTGCATGAAAGCAGTGAGGCCTTGGTAGGTCAGTGGAGGAAGTTGGCGCCACATCTGCACAAACAAGTCACCTAATTCCAGTAAATTCCGGGGAGGGGTGCGATGATCTCTTACGCTTCATATCTGGCGAGTTGGTGGGCCACCATACAAGTTGGAATTCGCCACTGTGTTTCGCGAACCACTCCATCATATTCCTGGCCTTGTGACAAGGTGCATTATCTTTCTGAAAACTGCCACTGCCGTCAGGAAGCATGATCGTACCGTTCTCGTGCTCAAGTGGACTGCTTTTGTGGATATAACTAAGCAGTCGAAAGACTTTATACAACAATGGTGCCTGATATGAGACACCCATTTTACACCGAAATAGCCGATCCAGGCTGCCTTGCGTTTCAGTTGTCGCAAACTTCTCGAATATTCTTGTGAAAAGTTTCTACAGCGACATAACAAGCGTTATATCACTGTTTCGGCTTTTTAAGGGCTTCCGAATGTTTCATGCGACGTTCAATATCAACAGAAAGCGTCGGTTTTTTTCCCGTTACAAACAAAATGATTTTTTAACCAAACTTTACTTGACTATTCGACAGAGCGATATCATCTGAGTGTAACGCGATATTTGTTCTACCGATATGTATAAGGGGCAGTCAAAAGACAACGAGACCGGTGGAAAAAGTTGACCAGATGTGAGTAGGACTTCATTATGTACACAGACAGTTCATCCACTCCGGGAATAGAGAAACCCGGCCATTTTTGCCTGTTATTGACGTTAATATTGGCAAAATATCGGTCCCAGGCATCCCAAGAATTTCGAGACTCTTTTAACTTAAGTAATACACTCCTGGAAATGGAAAAAAGAACACATTGACACCGGTGTGTCAGACCCACCATACTTGCTCCGGACACTGCGAGAGGGCTGTACAAGCAATGATCACACGCACGGCACAGCGGACACACCAGGAACCGCGGTGTTGGCCGTCGAATGGCGCTAGCTGCGCAGCATTTGTGCACCGCCGCCGTCAGTGTCAGCCAGTTTGCCGTGGCATACGGAGCTCCATCACAGTCTTTAACACTGGTAGCATGCCGCGACAGCGTGGACGTGAACCGTATGTGCAGTTGACAGACTCTGAGCGAGGGCGTATAGTGGGCATGCGGGAGGCCGGGTGGACGTACCGACGAATTGCTCAACACGTGGAGCGTGAGGTCTCCACAGTACATCGATGTTGTCGCCAGTGGTCGGCGGAAGGTGCACGTGCCCGTCGACCTGGGACCGGACCGCAGCGACGCGCGGATGCACGCCAAGACCGTAGGATCCTACGCAGTGCCGTAGGGGACCGCACCGCCACTTTCCAGCAAATTAGGGACACTGTTGCTCCTGGGGTATCGGCGAGGACCATTCGCAACCGTCTCCATGAAGCTGGGCTACGGTCCCGCACACAGTTAGGCCGTCTTCCGCTCACGCCCCAACATCGTGCAGCCCGCCTCCAGTGGTGTCGCGACAGGCGTGAATGGAGGGACGAATGGAGACGTGTCGTCTTCAGCGATGAGAGTCGCTTCTGCCTTGGTGCCAATGATGGTCGTATGCGTGTTTGGCGCCGTGCAGGTAAGCGCCACAATCAGGACTGCATACGACCGAGGCACACAGGGCCAACACCCGGCATCATGGTGTGGGGAGCGATCTCCTACACTGGCCGTACACCACTGGTGATCGTCGAGGGGACACTGAATAGTGCACGGTACATCCAAACCGCCATCGAACCCATTGTTCTACCATTCCTAGACCGGCAAGGGAACTTGCTGTTCCAACAGGACAATGCACGTCCGCATGTATCCCATGCCACCCAACGTGCTCTAGAAGGTGTAAGCCAACTACCCTGGCCAGCAAGATTTCCGGATCTGTCCCCCATTGAGCTTGTTTGCGACTGGATGAAGCGTCGTCTCACGCGGTCTGCACGTCCAGCACGAACGCTGGTCCAACTGAGGCGCCAGGTGGAAATGGCATGGCAAGCCGTTCCACAGGACTACATCCAGCATCTCTACGATCGTCTCCATGAGAGAATAGCAGCCTGCATTGCTGCGAAAGGTGGATATACACTGTACTAGTGCCGACATTGTGCATGCTCTGTTGCCTGTGTCTATGTGCCTGTGGTTCTGTCAGTGTGATCATGTGATGTATCTGACCCCAGGAATGTGTCAATAAAGTTTCCCCTTCCTGGGACAATGAATTCACGGTGTTCTTATTTCAATTTCCAGGAGTGTATAATGTGAGATAAAGTCATGCAAGAGGTATGTGACCATTATTAAGATAATCGGCAGTACTCCATTCGGGCTGACTGGGTCGCGATGGTAAAAGTCAAATGACTTTATTGCTCATCTGACGCGTTTCGGAACTTTTCCATCATCAGACATCCAGAAGCTAGTACTGCACTTTTAGCCGCTCCCGGATATCTGACGATAGATATATTTCAAAACGCGTCACCTAGTCATTCCTTGCTTGATTTCTGACTTTTACCATTGTGACCCAGTCAGCCTGAATGCACACCTACTGACAGCTTTAATTTCATGTTCGACGTTGGATGACAAAGAGATACAGTTACAAATTATCAATTTTCGAATTTTTTCCTTTACTTATACTGCGAAACCTTCCTTTTTTCAAATTTAATGATATTATGCCAACGGTAAATACCTCACAGGTTTTGATGAATGGGTTTGGGGGGATCAAAGTATGTGACATAAATGGTCGTATCATTTGACTGCTTTGACTTAGAAGCTTCAGTGTTTTACCCTGACAAGCGACCATAGACTTCAGTATGTGACATATATTTTATTTTATATTTCAACCTGATACGTCCACCAGTTCCTGAGAAAAAGGGTTCTTAATAGTCGGGTAGACAGACAGACAGACGGAGCGTGCAGGTTTTACCGATTGAGAAATAGAACCCCAAAAAGTAAGTAAACCGTCTATTATGTCGAGACTAATGGCCATAACTGTTAATACATTTATAACACTGTGGGAGAAGATGGTCAAGTGCCTTTACGACACACAGTCAACACGGATTTAGAAAACATCGTTCTTGTGAAACACAACTAGCTCTTTATTCTCACGAAGTGTTGAGAGCTACTGAGAAATGATTTCAAATGGACTCCATATTTCTGGATTTCCGGAAGGCTTTTGACACTGTACCACACAAGCGGCTTGTAGTGAAATTGCGTGCTTATGGAATATCGTCTCAGTTATGTAACTGGATTCGTGATTTCCTATCAGAGAGGTCACAGTTCGTAGTAAGAGAAGTGATTTCCCGAGATCTCCAAGGTAGTTCTATAGGCCCTTTGCTGTTCCTGATCTGCACAAACGATTCGGGAGACAATCGGAGCAGCCGTCTTCGGTTGTTTGCAGATGACGCTGTCGTTTATCGACTAATAAAGTCATCAGAAGACCAAAACAAACTGCAAAACGATTTATAAAAGATATCTGAATGGTGTGAAAAGTGGCAGTTGACCCTAAATAACGAAAAGTGTGAGGTCATCCATATGAGTGCTGAAAGGAACTCGTTAAACTTCGGTTACATGATAAATCAGTCTAATCCAAAAGCCTTAAATTCAACTAAATACCTAGGTATTACAATAACGAACAACTTAAATTGAAAGGAACACACAGAAAATGTTGTGGGGAAGGCTAACCGAAGACTGCGTTTTATTGGGAGGACACTTAGAAAATGTAGCAGATCTACTAACGAGACTGCCTATACTAAGCTTGTCCATCCTCTTTTGGAATACTGCTGCGCGGTGTGTTATCCTTACCAGATAATGGCTCAAATGGCTCTGAGCACTATGGGACTTAACGTCTGTGGTCATCAGTCCCCTAGAACTTAGAACTACTTAAACCTAACTAACCTAAAGACATCACACACATCCATGCCCGAGGCAGGATTCGAACCTGCGACCGTAGCAGTCGCGCGGTTCCGGACTGAGCGCCTAGAACCGCTAGACCACCGCGGCCGGCCTTACCAGAAAGGATTGACGGAGTAGATGAAAAAAGGTTAAAGAAGGACAGCACGTTTTGTATTATCACGAAATAGGGGAGAGAGTGTCACTGAAATGATACAGGATTTGGGGTGGATATCATTAAAACAAAGACGTTTTTCGTTGCGGAGGAATCTTTTCACGAAATTCCAATCACCAACTTTCTCCTTCGAATGAGAAAATGTTTTGTTGACGCCGAACTAGAAAGGAAGAAACGATCACCATGGTAAAGAGAATGTAAAAGATATAGGTGTTCGTTCTTTCCGTGCGTTATATAAGAGATTGGAATAATAGAGAATTGTGAAGGTGGTTCCATGAACCCTCTGCCAGGCACTTAAATGTGATCTGCAAAGTATCGATGTAGATATAGAAAAATGTTTGCAGTTGCCTACGGAGCCATAGTTGCTCCCAGGGATGTACCTCTTCGTCCGAAGCAAACCAATTGCCACGAATGTCTTCTTCAGTGCTCCAAAAATATATAAACTGCATGCAGAGGTCGCGACTGTATGGAGGATGTGTAAGGGCTTCCCAGCGAAACTTCTGCAGCGTAGTCGAAAAACTAGACACCTCAGCCCCGGGAAACTCATGTGACCTTTCTCTTTGACTGCAAGGGTCCGCGGCTCATTGACTTTCTGGAACACGGCGCTACAATTTACACAAGTCGGTACGTGGACACCTTGAACATATTGAAGCCCGCCAATTTCAAAGGTCCACGAAGCTAGTTCAAACGCCCAGGAATGTTAATGGACGGCATTGTTCTGTTGCAAGATAATTCCCGCCCGGAGTGCTGCCAAGGTTGTTTCGCTACGCAGAAGAAGTCTCGCTGGATAGCCCTTACTCATCCTCCATACAGTCCCGACCTCTCCCATGCGATTTCCATACTTTTGGAGTCCCGAAAAAGGCCACTACTTCACTGGGAGCAACTATGACTCCGTAGGCAACAACAAACAATTTTCCATGAAGGCACTGGCCGTGTTGTCTTACAGTGGGATAAGTGCATTAACTGTTATGGCGAATACTTTTGAAATAATAAACAGTTTACTTACTTTTTAGGGTTCCTTACGTCAATCCGCAAAAATGGAACCCTTATAGAACGACTTTCTTGTCCGTCCGTCTGTCTGTCTGTCCGACAGTTCTAAACCCTTTTTTCTGAGGATCGAGTAGACGTATCAAGCTGAAATTTATGGCGTATTTAAGGTCTCGGCCCCTAGGTGATGTAAAAACGTGGAACCTCGAAATTAGCGCAATTAAAAGATACGACCGTTTATGGCACATATTTTGATACTGAAAACTCTGTCATCAAAGCACTTTAAAAATGGACACAAACAGTTTCGACTGCAGAAACATTTATTTCGATGGTAACTGGTTTCGATCAGTTTTTGATTATGGTTTTGACCGAAACCGGTACCATCGAAATAAATGTTTTTGCGGTCGAAACTGTTAGTGTCCATTTTTGAAGTACATGGTTATTCGAAAAGAAGGAACAGATTTCAATCATTTACTGCTTGTTGGTTAGAGAAAGTCTCTCAGCACGTCAGACGTTACCTGTGTGGCACCATTCCAGGACGGTGGATTGGAAGAGGAGGAGCATAAGATGAACTTCATCGCCGGTGGCCTCAAGATTTCCAGACCTCACGCCTTGTGGCTTTTATCTGTGGGGTTACGTAAAAGACAGAGCTTTTATCCCCACTATGCCTGACATTCTTGCAAGTCTCCGACATCGCATTGTTGAAGCTGTGAATTCGATAACGAGTGACAATTTGTTTCGCCTGTGGCAGGAAATGAGCCACCGTTTTGATACTAGTCGTGTAACACAATGAAGGCATGAAAATTTGAACTTTTCTAGTTCCGTGAAAGTTGGAATTGTGTTTTTATCTTTTGTACTTTAGAAACAATAAATGTTTGAAAACTGTTCATCCTTTCTGAATAGCCCTGTTCTTTTTGCCAGATTGCTGTTTCTCCATGAGAACTCTTCTAAAAAATTACTCATCATAACCTATTGGATACTTTCCGTTGACCTAGAATCATGAATTTTGCCAAGAAACGAGGTTTCACACTACAACCAAGGAAAAAAATCCTAAAATAGCGGCCATTTGTGTGACATATTTTGATACTCGTAAACGTACTCAACAAATCCCTTGGGGTACTTCCCGTTTGTCTAGAATCATGAAATTTGTCAAGAAGAAAGTTTTTCACAGTAAAAATAAAGGAAAATGATAATTTTTAATAATATCAAACGAAGAAAGTATTTCTTTTATCAGTTGTTATCAGATTTCAAACTTGTAATTAAAACACTTATCTTGGAATTCCTAGGACCGATATCTTGGCGGTATCAATGTTGATAAGACGCAAAAATCGTCGAGATTATTTCCGGAATGCATGAACCGTCTGTATACATAATTAAGTTTGTACGGGGCCCTTAGTGCGCGAGACCTACACCCTAACCGCATATGCTAACTTTTTTCCATCTGTCCTGGTTTCATTGGATTGTCCTTTATATTAACAGGAACAGTGAAACTCGAGGAGTAGCTTGGTGCCCCAGCAACGACAGAAGTGCTACTGCATGGCGATAGCAGTCACCGGTGGCCAAGGCTACCGGAGTGCCAGCCTATTCCTCGAGTTTCATTGTTCCTGTTAATGCATGTAGATAAAACGAATATTGCACTATACTAATTTGGGACAGCTCTATCGAATGGGAACGTAAAGTACGGGTTAAAAAGGTCATTTTGTTTGTTACTCGTAACAGACCGACGCTTACCGCTGACAGTATGCGTCGCATGGAAGACGTGACAAGCGGTATTTGTTTGGGCTGACATTACACATTGCTAAACAGAAATTGCAAATATGTTGCGAACATCAGATAAAATGTGCCTGAGGCCTCTTAGGAGCGATACCCTGTACATAGAATATTAAATAAAGGTTATTCGTTATTCTGTAGTATGGACCAAAATAAGACAAAAATGTCCAATAAACATGGGCTTTAAAATGCATACTTTAAGACATTTGAGCACTTGTTCGTTTTCGCATACTGTGAAACACATCTCTTCTACTGCAAGTTCTCTGCTGTTTCAAACGGCCTATAGAGTGCAGTAAATAAATGAGTACACTTTCCTTTCGTAGTATCCGTAGATAGTGCAGTAAATATATATTGGTGATGTTACTGTAACTCGTATTCGTAGTTCTGCGCAAGTCCAGCGCATATGTTAGCTATAATCGAACTAGTCTGTATTTTGACAAGTTTTTCCAAGGTCTTAACTTTGTAGTTTTACCTTCGCACTTACCAGCATAACCGAAACCTATTATTCAACACGGAAAATGGTAGACATGATCTTTTGTTATGGCTCTGAACTGCAGGTCGAAAGCAACAGCAAACAGATTACATTACAAACTCTACTGTTTCACAGTGACAGAATAATGTGTTGTCATTGGTTTACTGATTTGTGTATTGCATTCTGTAGGTTGTTTGTAGCAGCAAAGAATTTCCAGTAGAAGAGATTTGTTTCGCAGTAGTGAAGATAAAAAAAAATGCTCGTAGTTCCTAAGATAAGCATTTTAGAGCCATTGTTTACTGAACATTTTTTTCTTGTTTAGGTCCATATTACCACCTCTCAAAATATGGATTTCTTGTTATTTAACACCCTGTACTTGCAGGGCGTTTGTTTTAATTTGAGACAGCTAAATGTCTCCAAAGCGATGTATTGTACGAAAAAGTGTTTTAGGTGAAAAGTTAATTCTAGTAAAGGGACACCTGTCTGCTCTAAAATTGGCCACTTCGTAAGCACCATTCTGTGTGGGTGGGGGCTACTTTGTATTTTCAAATGGGAACACCTCATTTTACTGCACATTCGGATTCCACGCCGAAAAACGCGTATGATTTACTCAGCCATTTTCTTTTCCATTGGTGGTAGATGGCTCTGTAATTGACAAACACCAAGTATGCATGTTTTTGCAATTAAGAACCGACGTATTTAATTTTACTTTTCATTTAAGATGAATTATATACCGTTGTGTTTTAACGGTCGATAATTATATTCGAAGTTTACTTCAGGGTTGCAAATTTGATTGTACGGACAGTATGGTCAGCCGTTTCAATGCCTGGTTAGAACCTACGTATCGCGTGATCCAGAAATAACGTCGTGGATGTAACAGGTGCTTGATTTCTGTGAGTACTATGGAATGTGCGCTTGTGACAAATCTTCATGGACATATCACCGTATTACAATGGTTGTGGTCTGTATTCCGCTGGTAGACGCGTAGCGACCGGCACTGAATTTATGGCGATCGGATGGAAATACGCAGCGAAATCAGTCAATCTGATGGCGGAATTAGAGCGACCAACGAACTCAAGCACTCCAATGGTTTAGGAACTCACCACAATCAACTTCTTCTTGAACATAAAACTGCTGTACCGTACAAGTAGTTTATTTCCAAGAAATTTCTATGTCTAGCCATATTAGTTGTGCTGTACAATCACGTCTGCAACACTCGACTAACGACTGAACATCCGTGTCAGATGTTAGAACGCAGAGGTTTACATTGACATCGTAACTGAAACGTAGAACCAAATGCAACAACAAGCACACTCGATAGTTGTCTATTACAGCGCCGTCTGATACAATGTGGAACAGTGGTTTGAGTAGATCGTACGTATTTCTTGGCTCACAATCCGAATATGCAATAAAAATGGAGGTTTCCCATTTGAAAATACGAAGCTGATCCCGCCCACGCAGGAGGGATGCTTCGGAGGTGTTCAGTTGTAGCATAGGGAAATGACACCTTTACTAAGACGAGGCGCGTTTTTTTAAGTAAGTACCGTTTTGAAATTAAAAAAAGACGTACTAATATATCTCAATAATTTTATTTTTACATGAAATCCTGTACCTTAATCTACTTTTCTACATAATTTCCATCAATATTGAGACACTTGTCATAACGTTGTACCAGTTTTTGAATACACTCCTCATAGAAGTCTGCCGACTGACTTGTTAACCACCGCACAGTTTTTTGGGACAGATAAGGAGTATTGTTTGTGGAATTTCTGCCTCGTAATGAGACAATCAAAGCAGCAGGCAGCTTACTGTAAGACATTGCACAATCTGCGCCGTTCAATTCAGAACAAAAGACGTGGCAAGTTGAGCAAGGGCATCGTTTTGCTGCAAGACAATGCCCGTCCGCATGTGGCGAATCAGACCAAAGATCTCATCACATCTTTTGGATGGAAAACTCTAGATCATCCCCCGTACAACCCCGATCTTGCGCCCAGTGACTACCATCTGTTCCTGCACTTGAAGAAACACCTGGGCGGTCAGCGTCTTCAAGATGATGACGAAGTCAAAACAGTGGTGATGCAGTGGTTAACAAGTCAGGCGGCAGACATCTATGAGGAGGGTATTCAAAAACTGCTACAACGGTATGACAAGTGCCTCAATATTGACGGGAAATTATGTAGAAAAGTAGATTAAAGTACAGGCTTTCATGTAAAAATAAAATTATTGAGATATCTTAGCACGTCTTTTTTTAATATCAAAACGGTACTTACTTAAAAAACACGGCTCGTATTTACTTTCCACATAGAACACTGAATTCGCAAGATGCGTCCTATTCCAGATATTTGGCTGTCCCAAGTTAAAACAAACACTCCCAGAATGTGCAGGGTGTTCAGGAACAGTCTAAGAAGCTTGTACCGGTGTTACAGGGTAGCTTCTGCTGGAAAGTAATTGTTAAGGAAAAAAACTATGCGTTACACCGCTTCCGAGTTAATTATCGTTGAAGTTAGTCAATCAGGTTGTTAAACGCACAAATTCAAGCGGTCCGCCAGATACAATTACTATCAATTGTTCTCGTAGCGTAGATGATAGCGCACGAGATTGCTAAGCCCTGGGCTCCGGTTCGATCCTTAAAATCCTTACAAGTGTCCAATGTACAATTTTTGTATCCGTCTCTTGTTCGGTTTTAGGAAACCAAACGAAGAACACGTTTGGCTGCACCGTATATGGGTGACCGTTTGAGTTTGCGCGCAACGACCTGAATGGATAACTTCAGTCCTAATTAAGTCGGAAACGGCGCGACGTATCGAATATATTTCTTCGCAATTATTTCTCAGCACAAGTTGTCCTGGAACACTCTTACAAGATTTTTAGTCTGTTTCTGACCACCCTCAATATCCAAGGGTCGTCAGATTGAACATTATTTTTCGAGGCTTTTGGTAGGTGGATACCGTGTGATACCAGGGGGGGAAAGTCATCACACCTATAGCTGTGTAAGGTGGCACGAATAACATAGATATCCATTTGAAGAATCGTAACTGTTTTGTGGTTATTATAAGGACCATATTAAAACAGCTACATGTCTGCTAGTCATTTAAAGAATAATATAAGGAATGAGGGAAAGAAAACGGCGCCTCTGTTATAATAGCCGCTCGCTGTGGAAGCTAGAAGCGACCCCCAGATTCCATGGGCTCTTCTACAGTCATAACGTGCCGCGCAGCAGTCAGGGGATGCATTATAATCGACTGATGGACTTCGTGGGCGGCATGATCGGATACGACTAGGAAGTTTCTCCTACCACCTGATACACGTGAGGTGCCGGCTGTATGATACAGCCGGTAGACGGCCTCCATACATTAGTGATAAGCGGCTGAGAATTCCACGTGTTACAAGTACGGCAGTGTACATGGGAAACAGGAACAGATCATCGCAATTGGCCGATCGAAAAGACGGATCGGCACCTTTGCTTTGGCACACGTCGATCGATTATTGCAAAAATTGTGTATGACGTCGGAGAATATCCAACAGCTGTGACTGACAACATGTCTGGTAGGCCTAAATATACTTGTCAACTACTGTGAGTTCCAATATCCTAGAACCATAGAAATTTACTGCTGTTACAAACTAAAGCTGCAGTCTTGTTACCTAGTGCAGGCAGCATGATACAAAATTTTAATTGTGGCAATAATTGGAACAATGTGTTTATAAAACCATTACACAGTGTCGTTAAACCTAGAACTATTTATCTTAAGAATCTATCACTTAATCCCTTGAAGCTAAATATCAGGTTTATGACTTAGTACTTCTAGTGTTCTGGCACTTAGAATTATTTATATTTAACTATTCTGCTATGACTAGTCATTATTATTACGCTCTGTACACTGCAGTGCAAAACATTACCACCATGATGATAATCATGGAAGCTGAAAAAATGAATTAAAATTTGAGCTGTGGCCAGAACTCCTACTTACTAAGCAGGTATGCTGGCCATTACACTACCACGGTAATATCGCTAACATAGCTACACGGAGTACCCTACTCCAGTGCCCTCCCTAACACAAACTTCGATTCATGCCTTCAGCTTATTTTCCCCTTCTTAGATCGTCACTACTGCACAGCTGTCTGGTTTTGCTATTCCAATACCCGAGTCCTCGCCAATAGTGACGATCTAAGAAGGGCAAAACAAGCTGAAGGCGTGAATTGAAGGTTGTGTTAGGGAGGGCAGTGGACTGGAGTACTCCGTGTAGCTCTGACAGCTCTAATACAGTGGTGGCGTAATGGCTAGCATATCTGCTTATTAAACAAGGAGACTTGTGTTCAAGCCCTGGTTACGATTCAAATATTAATTTAATTCTTCAGCTTCCTTCATTGTCATAGATAAAGATGTGACTCAAATATCTCGAGGAAAATTTGATTATATCATATTATGACCACTGCCCACAGCGAGAGTGAATGCCATCTCATGGTGTTTGGGCACTTTACGTGGTAAGGAAAGTAACTAAGCGGAACAGCAAAGAGCGGAAAATCACTCCAGCGACGGTCCAGGTCGCAAATGTTGGTATCCATTGACATAAGCGAGTCTGCCAGGGAGCTGATTGATAAGGCCCAGCATCTGAGGATGAGAATCTCCAAAACTGTACATTTAGAAGACTGTTCGTATGATACTGTCGTGAACATGTATGGAAAGTCGTTGAAATCGCAAGTAGGCAACAGCGTCTTGGACATCGACTCTTCATCGCAGAACATGGAAGTCGGAAGCTTGCCCTCTCTGTAATGCAGGAAAGGCGGCGATCTGAGGCAAATCTGATGACAGAGCACAACGTTTGTTCAGGCACAAGTCATGTTGGATATTGGACACCGCACCAGATGACCTGACCCCAATGCGTCCTTACGTCAACCTAACGAGATCTTCAGTTACGACTGCAATGGCACGGGATCATCGAGACTGGACCGTGGGTCAACGTGTCGTCTAGTCGGATGAGTCGCTTTTCCTGTTACACCAGGTCCATAGCCATGTCCGGATATGTCGACATTCAGGCGAACTGCTGCTCGAAACATGCATCGCACCACGGGCTCAAGCCTGTGGGAGTAGTGTTACGCTATGGATGACATTCACCTTGATTTCCATGCGACCAGCGTCAGTAATCGACGGTACCATGGTAGAACGTTACTGGGGAGCACCTGTATCCCTTCACTCTTGATGTCTTACAGAGGACGATTGCATCTTTCAACAGGATCCAGCAGGCTTGAATCTTGCTACAGTGGTCAGAAGAGCATAGTGGTCAAATGGTGAGGTGCTGGCCATCAGATTCCCCTGGTCTCAACCCGATAGAACACATGTGGGACGCTATCTGGTGCCAATAATTTACGTGACCTGCGTCACCTGTGCCTAGACATGTGGTGCCGTAAATCTCTGGAAGCCTACCAAGGACTCGTGGAATCCATGCCAAGCAGTATCGCCGCTATATTACGTTCCGAAGAAGGATCAACACGCTGTTAAGTAGGTAGTTATAATTATTTTTGTTCATAAGTGTATCCATCCGCTTAAAGGCAAGTTGGTGAGGTATCCCACGTTAAATCTGCAGCCCATCTCCATTCGAAAAAGTGAAACATGAAGGTATCTTAGTGCCATTCACGAAAAAAAAAAACTAAATTTATTAACACATGTTATGGAAATCAGAGATCCTCACACATTATGTAGAAAATTATAAGATTAGCTACAAACGAGTTTCGACTACCAAGGTATATCGCGATGGAGTATATCGCGATGCCATTTTCACTGTAATGCTGAGCTTCGTAGCAAGTGTATCGGGTTCGAGATTACAAAGTGAAGACGTCATAGAAAAACTGTGCCACGCAATAGGTAAATATCCCTCGGACTAACGAGTGTTTTATAGTACGATATCTGTCAAGGCATTCGTAGTCCTGTCAGAAATTTGGCCCGTAAACACTAAAGTACGCTACCTAGCAGCTTTTCACTGGTCTGACAGAGGAAACCTAGCGAGGTCAAGACTTTATTGATCAGAACATCATTGACAAGAAAGAACGGAAGGAATAGGAACTTGCCGAACGTTAACGTTACTGGGATGCGACATGCACGGCATTACGACTTCATAGGTTTATCGCAAATCCATGTGAAAGACTGCAGCTAAGTCACGTAAATCTTTTCCTTCCAGAGGAACGCTACGTTTATGGGAGGACATGTTCCATACCTTGGATATTTACATAGTATTAACGAGACTAGTTCGGTGACATGGTAGTCACGGCTGACAATGCTACGTTTGAGTGTAACAAATATAATGAATTTAGACAGAGACAGGGCGTAAGACATTATGCTGTATATGTCATAGTTTGTAATGAGGAGAAGTGGCACGTTCTAAAAGTTCTCGCGAAGAACGTATACGAAGCTCAACGAGGCGCGTATGGAAACATAAGACGTCTCCAGTAAGAATTTGAAGTCAGTAAAAATCACAGAAGACCTTTAAACGATAGATCAGCAGAGTGTAACAACCGCTGCAGACCGTGAAACAGCATTATGGGTTTATGTGGTTTTATCTGCAGCTATCAGACACTTTCGCTATGAAAACGCTTTGCTATAGTTACCTCAGTACGTACTGGATGGAGTCACGGAAGAATCGGGTTTCAACATATTGCAGCAAGGTGGCCACATGCATTTTCGAGCGTGAGGTGTGGATGCGATATCAATAAGCTACGACGAATATTTTCAGTAATGAACAGTATATAATGCAGTTGTAGCAATATATAAGCATAATTAGTGCCCCTAAAGTCATGCACAGTCAAGAAATGAAAGCTTATTTCCTTAATAGGATGTCGAGAGAAGCCGGCCGAAGTGGCCGTGCGGTTAAAGGCGCTGCAGTCTGGAACCGCAAGACCGCTACGGTCGCAGGTTCGAATCCTGCCTCGGGCATGGATGTTTGTGATGTCCTTAGGTTAGTTAGGTTTAACTAGTTCTAAGTTCTAGGGGACTGATGACCTCAGAAGTTGTGTCCCATAGTGCTCAGAGCCATTTCGAGAGAATTACAGAACAATGTGAAGCTTAGTCGCAAGGAATTTGACATAAATCATGTCCAAAGCACATAATTAACAAACTGTAAGTACACATTTAGAAAAGCAGCTGCAACAGAATATCCGTAATTACGAAAATAAGATTTTGCTCTGAGCAAACATTATTTTCTTCCATAACACCTATACAGGATTCGATGTAGTTCCTCCATCGCCGCTGGGTTCGTTTTATTTTCTGTCGAGTAACAGTTAAAATTTTGGAGCGTTAATATATACGGTTTGGTACTATGGTATTTATACCCATAACGTTTCTAACAAAATATTTACCTTAGTGTCACATACTTATTATTGAGGAGCTGTTTGTCATTTGCAATGCAAATTATATTTTGCTCTAGTTTTCCATTTCCAATAATTAGGATTCTCAGCAGTTGTCGACATCTCTCGTGTCACCTTTCTCAAAGAGGGTTTTAACAAAAGCATGTTTCTGTCTCTGCAAAAATTCCTTGAGTTAGTGCTGCATTACATATTTCAGATAAGACAGTGTTTATTATACAGAAACAAATCCTTAGCACTCTATAAGAAATACCTTAAAAATCCATACATGATTTTATTTTTGAGTGAATATATGATTTTCTTAATTTTAGGAGAAGGTAGTGGTACACTCATATTATTGCATTTCATGAGTGTTGCTTTCTCAACATACTGCTGTGATTTTATCCTTGAACTGTTTGTCCCTACATTTTCTGCTATATTTAAGAAATGATTATTAAATACATTTGCTACTTGTGACTCTTCATTTGTAGCCCTTATATTCAGTTCAGTAGTTATGTTATCCTCTTCTGTGGCTGACTGTCCAGTCTCTCGTTTCACTACATTACATATAGCTCTAACTCTGTTTCTGATTTCTGGTATTATGTGCATGTTCCTTGATTCTTTAATAACTTTTTTTAGTAACTTTGAGTAGTTTTTGTAGTGTGCAGCTACTGCTCGATCTCTATTGGCCAACAGATACATTTCTCTTTCCCTTTTACAAGATACCTTAAGCCCTCTAGTGAGCCATTGATTTTTACATGGTCCTTTAATGACCCTTCTGGTTGGCTTATATGGAAAGCTATTTTCAAATAATGATATGAATTTATCATGAAATATATTAAACTATATATATGTTATCATTTGTGAACTATTCCTAAAAACTTTTGTTCTAAAGTCATTAATTAGTTTAATCGATTGCCACTGAGGAATGTCAGTACCGTAAGGAACTATCTTATTTATCCTAACTGCGCATCATGATCAGAGAGTGCATTTCTTATTGAGTAAATAGCTTTTTTCTTGCTTTGAACTTCTCCAAAAGGAAAGGGTATCAGTTAGGGTCCGACTGCCTTTATCCACCGATATTTGAAAGTTAATTACTGAAATTAAGATAAATAGAAAGTCGACACTGAAATTACCGTAGGCTACTATCTGCTTGCCAGTGTCTGACAGATAGCATTTTAAGAAACCAATATTCGCCGCGCGGGATTGGCCTAGCGGTCTAGGGCGCTGCAGTCATGGACTGTGCGGCTGATCCCGGCGGAGGTCCTCCCTCGGGCATGGGTGTGTGTGTTTGTCCTTAGGATAATTTAGGTTAAGTAGCGTGTAAGCTTAGGGACTGATAACCTTAGCAGTTAAGTCCCATAAGACTAAAAAAAAAAAAAAAACCAATATTCCTTATAAACAGTTAAAAATTTCCCCATGGTGATCTATATATAGTTACAATTGAAAGTGAGCTATTTTTCAGTATTAATTCACAATCGTGCACTTATACATGCTGATCACTACAAAATGTACTTGTCTTAATGTTTTTAAACTTTTACTCTGTCTTAATATGTGTAACAACTCCTCTGTTCCTCATTTTTGTTCTGGATGAAAAATGGCTCTGAGCACTATGGGTGAGCCGTGGTACAAATTGCTGTTTTGAAGAGCGGGCCGCAGCGCGTAGTGTGAAGCAGTCGCCCTCCGTTTCTGGCGGTGGCGCCGCTGTGGCAACCGCAGCTCTGGTGTCTCTCTCTGGTGGGAAAGGGGAACGGTTGCCTGTTCATGTGCATTTAAAGGGCGCTATGAGCTCGCTAGTGGGTGAATCTGGGTCAG
Source organism: Schistocerca serialis cubense (assembly GCF_023864345.2). Lineage (NCBI taxonomy): Eukaryota > Metazoa > Arthropoda > Insecta > Orthoptera > Acrididae > Schistocerca > Schistocerca serialis. Next base: position 789,549,409 of record NC_064641.1, on the reverse strand, counting down.
TCTGTCGTCCCCAGCTTGCTAGTCTGTCTCACGTCCGCATTTGTTTGGCAGTTAGTGTCTGTCTGCCGTTCGGAGTGCTAGTATGTCTGTCGTTCGGATCAACCTGCTGACTCACGGCAGCAGAGACAACACTGGACACAGGAGTGGTTCAAATGGTTCAAATGGCTCTGAGCACTATGAGACTTAACTTCTGAGGTCATCAGTCCCCTACAACTTAGAACTACTTAAACCTAACTAACCTAAGGACATGACACACATCCATGCCGGAGGCAGGATTCGAATCTGCGACCGCAGCAGCAATGCGGTTCCGGACTGAAGCACCCAGAACCGTTCGGTCACAAAGGCCGGCTCAGCGAGTATGGTGGTGGCCCATGGTGTGGTCCCGATCTTCCAATTTCTTTGAGAGGCATAACGGTGTGGGAAGCTGTCGTGTTTGGGTTCCGGACACGGCTGATAGTGAGAGAGGGGAAGTCAGCATATCATGGACATCCCGTGTCCTCATGTGTTACCTTTCATACGACAGTATCGTAGTGCCATTTTTCAACAGGGCAATGCTCACCCACAATCGGATGGTGTTTTGTGGACTGTCAACATTGTCCCAGTGCTAGTATTTACGATATGAGGAAGGACCAGTTTTACCACTTGTGGGTCCGCTTGCCTCTCGAGAAGGTGACACCGATTCCATCCGAATCATTGCATGCATGCATGCAGGCAAGAGAGGGGTGGAAAGTCATACTAATAAGGGGGTTCATGCTGAAAAATTCCTTGTCAATGTGATTCCATTCAGTAATCGCTGAAATAACACAACACGCTCTCTCATCCCGTTAAGTTTCCTTTTGTTTATGTGCCCAAATGTTCTACAATGGACTGCCTGACGTGTTTTCATCGGTGAAGTAATTAGCGCAGCATTGGACGAGGACTCGTAGTTCACTGATTGTGGAACGACGAATCACATGGCTGAGAAAACTGAGTGGTGTACATCGATTACTATGTTTACAAAATCACTGCAGATGTGTATGGACAAGGATTCGACTACGAGCGTACTAGGGAAGTGGCTATTCATTTGGAAGCTTTTCTATCGTATTGTATATTTATAGGTACTGCGAATCATACATTGTACAGGGGTACATAGTGATACGAAAAGTCAAATAACTGCAATAAATTTTGAACTGAAACTGTTGTATGGTTTACAGTATATAACAATATAAGCCTAATACATGAGAAAAACAGTCCACAAATACATAAATCAAATTGAAAAATGGTTCAAATGGCTCTAAGCACTATGGAACTTAACATCTGAGGTTGTCAGTCCCCTAGACTTAGAACTACTTAAACCTAACTAACCTAAGGACATCACACACAGCCATGCCCGAGGCAGGATTCGAACCAGCGACCGTAGCAGCAGCACGGTTCAGGACTGAAGCGCCTAAAACCGCTCTGCCACAGCGACCGGCACAATTTTACACACACAGGCATATATAACAGTCTACATATACTTCGAATACACAAACAAATTTATACATACACATTTCTTATTTTGGCCGTAATTTTGTAAACTAATTAAATTTTTCCACATACTTACACAGCAGGTAAAAATTCATCAACACTATAGTAACAGTTCTGTAGCAACTAGTCGCTCACCGCAGTTTTGAGTTTACGAAAGCCAGTTTTTACCTTAATTTTTTTAGATAGTTTGTTGTACAGTTTTCCCTGTTTTCGACGATGAAGAACGGAAGCCGTGCCAGATGGACAATTTTTTGTATACTCCAGAAGGGTTAAGAAATATTTTCAGTATTATTTGCTGTGGGCAAGAGATTAGATTTTTCTGCATCGAAAGACAAGTATGAGTTCCAAAACAATGGCGTTGTAAAAGCATGTGGTATACGCAGTGACAATTTATTGAAGATGCTGATTCGAGTGACAAAGTAAATTGATCCTAGCAGTCCTGAGGCAAATCTTGCATCGAAGGAACCTTGTTTAATATGTAAGTATGCTAGCCATTAAACCACCACATTATTACGGCTAACATGGCTACACGGAGTACTTTCGTGCAGTGCCCTCCCTAATACAAACTTCAATTCACGCCTTCAGTTTATTTATCACTTGGGTCATCAAATAAATCTCATTGAAGCTTGAAGAGTCACAAAACAAACATCATGTTCAACATTTCTTGAAACAAAGCGAAATCGAAGCTGAAGACATCGGCGAAGAATTTTGTGAGGCCTTTGTTAAAGTGAAGAACCATCGCAGCAGTTTTCAGTCACGACAGCAACGTGCTAAACAACCCGTAGAAGTGATTCATGCTGACCTGTGTGTATCCATGGAGTGTAAATTGCTGGTAGGAGGTGAATATTTACTGTACTATACCTGCGATTTTTCAAGGCTGCGAATTGTACATTTCCTCAAGCAGAAGTCTGAAACGACCTGCTGCGACATGTGAAGAATTTTATTGGGCGACCGTCAAAAGCATTTCATTGTGCTTTCTGACAGGAATTTGGCATTATGGAAGAAACAGATTTGATGAAATAAAATGATGTACGGCTCATCGTCACGGAAATCTTACTCTCCAGAGCATAACGGATGTGCTGAACGTCCTGTTGTAGACCTGGAACGAACCATGTTGTTAGTTCAGAGTTAACCTAAGCATTTATCGGCAGAAGCGGTAAAAACCCCTGCTAATGTGTTAAACGGAACTTGTACAGGTCGTGGGAATGGCACAATACCCTACGGTGTATTCACTGGAAAGAGAAATCAATTAAACAAGTTTCACATTTTTAGGACTAAATGTATCGTTCATATTCCTATGGAAAGGCGAAAGATAAGGGATCCAAAACAAAACCAGGAATCTTCGTTGGTACTCCAACAGCATAGATGGTTTTCGAGTGTGGACTGAATCACAAGAATACTGGAAGGACGATGGCGTTAATCCCAAGTAAAATGGACGATGACATATAAAAAATACGATGCAAGTGTTGTTTAGAGAACCTACAGAAGCGAATTCTAGTAAGAGAGACTTGAGAAATAGGTAAAAACTGAAGAAACCTGATCCGATTTGTAGAATTAAGTCTAAAGCTATTAGTAAAACTGAACGCTATGAGGCAAGACTAGGTGTTTGTGGATTTGGTCAACAAGAAGGTACTATAATGGAACGTTTAGTTCTCCTGTCAGATACGGTATAAGTCGAACAATTATGAGTGTTACGGCTGGCGAGAATGTTCATAAGGAGCAACTCGAAGTAAAATCTGCTTTTTGAAAGCATTCCTGAAGAAAAGAAGAGGTATATATGCAGCAGCCTGCGAGTTTTACTGATGGGACCGATTGAATTTGCAACTGCACATAAGTTTACCAAAGTAATATCCGAGTCGCTGGAACCAACGGTTCGCGGACTTCCTAGAGAATCTCGGGCTTGTGAAAAGTAAGGCACAGTCCCGCTAGTTTTGTCGAGAAGACAGCAACTGCAAGTTGACCGCAGCTCTATATGACAATAATGCTTAATATCTGCAAGTAAAAAAAAAGGATATTGAGATTTTCCTAAAGGAAATTCGTGATGAGTTTCTGTTTAATACTTACAAGGGAACCTCCCCATCGCACCCCCCTCAGATCTAGTTATAAGTTTGCACAGTGGAAAGCCCTTGAAAAACTTAACACAGACCAATCGAGAAAACAGGAAGAAGTTGTATGGAGCTATGAAAAAATAAGCAAACTATACAAACTGAGTAGTCCATGTGCACGATAGGCAACATCCAGGAGACTGTGAGGCCAGCAGCGCCGTGGTCTGGCGGCTAGCGTGAGCAGCTGCGGAATGAGAGGTCCTTGGTTCAAGTCTTCCCTCGGGAGAAGAGTTTACTTTCTTTATTTTCGCAAAGTTATGATCTGTCCGTTCGTTCATTGACGTCTCCGTTCACTGTAATAAGTTTAGTGTCTGTGTTTTGCGGCCGCACCACAAAACCGTGCGATTAGTACACGAAAGGACGTGCCTCTCCAAAGGGAACCGAAAACATTTGATCGCAAGGTCATAGGTCAACCGATTCCTCCATAGGAAAACACGTCTGATATATTCTATACGACACTGGTGACGGCATGTGCGTTACATGACAGGAATGTATTGTCGACCCACCTAACTTGTACACTTGGTGAATGGGTAAAAAGATTCTTCTACCTTGCCCGATTTAGGTTTTCTTGTGGATATGATAATCACACCCAAAAAAGTGATGAAAACATAAGCGTTTGAAACATAAACTGAATATAAGATGTTAAACTTTTCACCCGAGGGAAGGCTTGAACCAAGGACCTCTCGCTCCGCAGCTGCTCACGCTAACCACCGGACCACGGCACTCCTGAGCTTGCTCTTTCCTTGTTGCGCATGGACTACTCAGTTTGTATATTTTGCTTATTTTTTCATAGTTCCACACAACTTCTTCCTGTTTTTTCGATTGATCTGTGTTCAGTTTTTAAGGCCTATCCACTGTGCCAACTTATAACTAAATCTGAGGGGGGTGCGATGGGGAGGTTCCCTTGTTAGCATATAAGATATTTTTTAAATATTAATATTGTACGTAAAGGGAGCGAATCATCAGAGATTAATCACAAAAGTTATGCTAAAGTCATGCATCAACTTTTTAATGTAACAGAGGCAACTCCTCTGTCAACTCTAACCGAGTTGATGAGTTGATCAAAGATAAACCAACGAAAGCTCCATATCGAGAATCGGTTGCCTGCCCTATGTACTGTATTTAGCTGTTGGCGCAACCCCCGGTATAGCATTAGCAGTGAGCTATGTGTCAAAATTTTTAGAGAGTCCTCAGTAAAATCACTCGTCTCAGGTAAAAAGAATTCTTGGGTATGAATTATGAACTATCCGTGAAAATTAAAGACCTGGGATATGTACCGATGCTCATGTTGTGAAGGAGACGTTACATGTACAAATAAACTACAACTGTGCCAGTCCTTATCAACTGCTTATCAACAATCGAGCAGTAATACGTGGCTGCTAGTGAAGAGGTGAGATGAGTAATATGGTTGTTCATATAAATTGAAGAAATTTCATCATTACGGTTTGTTCCTGTTCTTCTTGGTGATAATGCAAGTGTTGTAAAATTGGCCAAAAATCCTGAATTCCACAAAAGTTCGAAGAACATTGAGGAACACGTGTAGTACATCCACAAAAAAATTCAAGAATACTATGTAGCCATCGAGCGGCAAGGAGCACACTGCAGATATCCTCGACAAACCAGTAACATGTATTCGGTTTAAATATTTAAAATCGCCAATTAAATGCTTTACTTACTGTATTTAGAACTGTAAACATATAGGGGAGGTGATGAAGTGTAATGTTTATATTGACATTTGAACGAAACCTCTGTCCTGTGTAACTGTGTATCTATGTACGCAGTTTAAACAATATCTTTCGTTGTTCCAATTACGCGTTCTAAGAATTACGTTGCGGTCGTGGTTTACTAATTTAATTGAAGCATATTGTGGTCTTGTCTTTGATTTCTACAATTACCTTTGCATCTTTCTGTTTTTTTCATTTAGACCTATTAATCCTAATTCTGCTCTTATTTTCGTATTTCACTTTCGATACTATCTTCATATTCTGTTACATATCTGAGAAATCTCATTTCTGCGGTCTAGATTCTTAGTTTATTCTCGTTTTTGCTTTTCCCTGATTTGGCCTCCATACATTACAATGAGAATGACAGTGTTTAGTCAAATTTCTAAAGTGTTCCTTTCCTTACTTTGCAATGTAAGATTCCTCTAAAAGTATCATTCACTTTGTTAAATTTCTCTGCCTTTTGTTGAAAATCAATTTCGTCTTTGTGTGACATATTCCATCCTAAGTATTTGCACTTTCTGACTCGCTCTGCTATTTCCTCGTTTATTATAATTCTTCTTCTTCCATACCACAGATTAGGCATTGAGCATGTTACGCACAATTTGTCTGGCCGTCTCTTCTTACTAGTTTGTGAAGTCGTTTACTGTCCATTCTCTGTATGTGATTGTTCCAGGTATTGCAGTATTTGGATATTATGCTTTCAATTGGCTCTACTTTTAGATCTTGTCATTCTGCTTCATTTTTTGTGTAGTCTTCTCTTGAGTAGCCTTTCGTTCTTTCATTTCTCCACATTGTATGAATGTTCACACCAATAAAGATGTGCTGGAAGAGCCACATTTTGTCCAAGTTTCTTGTCTTGTTGTGTTGTCAGCACTGTGCTGTGCGAGAAGTGCGAATTTTGCACTCTCTTAAAGATAAGTAATTTAGATGGTATGAACAGTTAATTTAGTACAGGTTGCTCGTTAAATACGTATATTAATGTGTTTTTAAGCTTACTATTAAAGGTCTCATTTTTCTTTACGTATTATTCCAGAACTTATGGGAAGATGGTAAAGTTATGTTTTAGTAATATTTTGTTTATATTTTTGCGCAGTAAAGTTAGAGAATCCCGTTTAGTTGTTCTGTTTTTCTTTCCATCAGTGTAAGTAAAGCGTGTTCATTAATGATTAAGTTTATTTTTCTAGAAAGTAGCGTAAATCGTAAGTTGTTTGATTTAGAAACTTTTGCACTAGTATTTTGTTCACGTACAGTTTGCATGCATCAAAGTTACATTAAAAGTAAAACTCATTGTCAAGAAGTGAATTAATAGATACTGCAGTGAAATGAGTGCTGAGGTCAAGTGGAAATAAATTACTGAAGCGCTAAACCGTAGGCCTAATTTTTGTAGCTCGTAAATAAGTTTAGTGTAAAGTGTGTTAAGTGATTTAATTTTATTTTTAGGCTTTTAAGCTGTGTTGCAATGCATGTGATGTTGTCATAGGGTAGTCAGACACGGAGTGATATGTGCAGATTGTAGGTTGGAGTTTCACTGGTGTGACTGTAGGGGGCAACTGAATGGGGAACTCATGAGGCTTTCCCGTGGCACTGAAGACTCTGCAATAAAGAAAAGAGAGTCGCTAAAGAGGAGGCAAAAGTTTGTGCCGCTTAGGCTGAAGTAGAACATGTGATATTTGAACTAGATAGGCTGAAGGGGGGAACTAGTTAAGGGTAACAAGCAATGGATGAAAAAGTCATACCTCTTCAACTTCTTGATCTACATTTGTATTTACAGTATAGAATGAATTTGACTTGTCCCTGAAGCAGGAGGCTAACAGCCTCACCCAGCTGTAGGTCACGTCAGGGCGCAGCATAATTCGAGCAAAGAAACTAAGTGTAGGTCGGTACCAAAAGAAAATAGGAAGATAGGAATTTTGCTGCTAGGCAGTAGCCATGGTAGGAGTGTAGGCCAGATCGTGCAGAACAAATTAGGAACAGGGTACCAGGTCACAAGTTTTGTGACGTCAAGTGCTAGTCTTAGCCAGGTGACAGAGGATACAGGGAATTTGTGCAAAGATTTTGACAAAAAGAATCATGTTATTGTACTAGAGGAAGGAGGGAACAGCCTGGCTATGGACAGTAATTAGAGCATGGGGGGGGGGGGGGGGTGACCTGGACGATACAGGAGTAGCAACTAGGTCCTACAAAGCCATCATGAACCCTCGATTAACACTTAATGATACCAGTGCTTACTGGTGTCAGAGAGGTACTTTTTTGGGTTAGATTCAGGAACTCAGGCACCCTGTTTTGAACGAAATCAAAATAACAAAAGAGCCCCACAAAATGCTTAAGAATGTACAGAAAAGTAAGATTAACTTATTTCATCAGTGTATTGGAGGACTAAATAGTGAAGTAGAAGAGCTTCTCACCTGTTTGGAAAATCTGGAGAGCTCTGAAAAGATAAACATCTTGTGCCTATCTGAGTACGACATAATCACAGGATTAGGTAACTTACATATAAAAGATTAAACTACATCACCTTACTCATCAAGAACTGCCGGCCGGTGTGGCCGAGCGGTTCTAGGAGCTTCAGTCTGGAACTGCGCGACCGAATCTTGCCTCGGGCATGGATGTGTGTGATGTCCTTAGGTTAGTTAGGTTTAAGTAGTTCAGAGTTCTAGGGGACTGATGAACTCAGATGTTAAGTCCCATTGAGCCGTGGTAAAAATTGCTGTTTTGAAGAGCGCGCCGCAGCGCGTAGTGTGAAGCAGTCTACCTCCGTTTCTGGCGGTGGCGCCGCTGTGGCAATCGCAGCTTTGGTGTCTCCCTCTGGTGGGGAAGGATAAAGGTTGCCTGTTCACGTGCATTTAAGGGGAGTTATGAGCTTTCCAGTGGGTGAGTCTGGGTCAGTCTCTCCTCCCCAGCTTACTAGTCTGTCTCTCGTCCGCATTTGTTCGGCAGTTAGAGTCTGTCTGTAGTCATTTATTGGGTTGGTATACAAGTTCGTGGCGTTTTCCCATAAGGTTAATAATCACGACAAATACAAATAACAGAGAGTTTTGTCATCAATCATGTGTTCTCCTTCACTATTTACAATAGTCTGCCATCGCTCGAGTTACTTTTAGATTCCACGACTGTAGAAATCACGTGGTTTTGAGCCGAAGAACTCGTCGAGCCATGTTCGGAGCGCATTTTCATCCGGGAAGGAAGTGGCTTGTAGGTTGTTCGATAGAGAGCAGAAGGGTGAAAATCTGATCAGGCGACTAAGGTGGGTGGTGAAGGACTTATCACCCTAACTTCTGCGCAGTGTTTTTTGACAGTCTAGCAGAGTGCGAGCGGGTGTTACCGTGTAGTAGCGTCACTTCCCGCAGCCTATGTGATCGTTGTTGTTGGATTACGTCTGTAAGACGTTTCAGTTGTTCCCAATAAATATCAACAGTGGTAGCTACACCTAGGGAAACCAATTTGTAGTACACCACGCCGTCGGTGTTCCACCAGATGAATAACATTATCTTTTGATGATGGGCCCAAGCCTTTATACAGAGAGTTGCTGCTTTGTGTGGCCTCAGCCATTTCATTCTTTTCCTTATATTAGCAAAAAAAAAAAAAAAATGGTTCAAATGACTCTGAGCACTATGGGACTTAAATTCTGGGGTCATCAGTCCCCTAGAACTTAGAACTACTTAAACCTAACTAACATAAAGACATCACACACATCCACGCCCGAGGCAGGATTCGAACCTGCGACCGCAGCGGTCTGGCGGTTCCAGACTGTAGTGCCTAGATCCGCTCGGCCACTCCGGCCGGCCTTATATTAGCAGAAATACATCATTTCTCGTTACCAGTAACGATACGATAGAGGAATGGTCAGTGTTGTTCACGATGCTTGATGACGAGCATGCAAAGATGTATACATGGCCACACGCTGATTTTTGTGATTCTGGCTTAGACCATGTGGTACCCATATGTCCGATTTTTGACCTTCGTCATTGCAAGCAAATTTCGCACGATGATAGAATGATCACAGTTCATCACATCTGCCAGTTTTCGATTACACTCACCTGGATCGTTGTGGATTAATGCGTTTAAACGATCTTCACCAAACACCGAAGACCTTTTTGAACTTGGAGAGTCACTAAGGTTAAAACGAACCTCCTTAAAACGAAAAAACCATTTTCTTTCCGTGCTCTGTCCAGTAGCATTATCGCCATACACGGCCCCAATGTTGCTGGCTGCCTCCGCTGATGCCACCCCTCTATCGAACTCAAATAGAAGAATTTGTTGGTTATGTTCTGATTTCCTCACTTGGAACCCCATTTTCTAGCATCCATACCTCCACTCACTATATCTAAATGACAAAATGGCAACATTTTAACTCAGACAGCAACAGTGAACCACATATAAAAACAGATAATCGATAGATAAACACATAGCAACAGGAACACCAACATGCAAAATAAAAATGCTACGAACTTATACTCCAACCTAATACACACTCGCCGAAGGTGTGTATCTGTACGAAGTCGCACACTGCCATGCGACCATGTCTTCTGGGTGCGTCACTATAGTGTTAGGCAGCGTAATTCTGCTGTTCATCCGTTGACAAACCTGCTGGTACTTGCACGTTGTCAACACTCGCCTCGTATGCCGTTTCGGAAGTACTTACGAGAGCGTACGGAAAAATAATGGGCCCGATTTTTTTATGTGAAGGCTCTAAAGTTTTTTAAATAAAACAAACTTCATTAACATTCTACATCTTTGTTCTTCATTTCTACATATATTTTCTCAAGGTAGTCACTCTTGTCACATTTTTTCCAACGAGACACCAATTTGTTCATAATGCCACTGTAAAATGTTTGACGGCGCTATAATCCCACCTCTGGTTGCACCGATTCATCACTATCAAAGTGAAGTCCTCGAAAGTGTTCTCTAAGCTCTGGAAACAGATGAAAATGGGGCCGGGCCAAGTCGGGACTATATGGAGGATGAACGATGATTGTGACTCCAAGGCGTCGGATTGTTGCAGATATCGCAGCGCTCATGTGTGGTCTGGCATTGTCTTTCTGAAGAAGAGGGTGCTCCGTGTGTGAATGAACTAGACGATTTCGAAAGTCGATTACAACTCTCTGTTTTTCGTGCATCGCCAAGTTACACGCTACAATTCGGAGCCCTCTAGCGGCAGAGGGCTGCAAATATGTAAACATGAAGAACAAAGATATTAAGAGTTTTCATATAAAAAATTAAGCACTCCGTCTTCAGGCCACTAGCAGCCCATTGGGACCATCCGACCGCCATGTCATCCTCAAATGAGCATGCGGATAGGACGGGCATGTGGTCAGCACACCGCTCTCCCGGTCGTTATGACGGTTTTCTTTGACTATTAGGTCGAGTAGCTCCTCAATTGGCATCACAAGGCTGAGTGCACCCCGAAAAATGGTAACAGTGCACGGCGGCCCGGATGGTCACCCATCGAAGTGTCGGCCACGCCCGACAGCGCTTAACTTCGGTGATCTCACGGCAACCAGTGTATCAACTGCGGCAAGGCCGTTGCCTTAAAAAATTAAGAGGCGTTACTTTTCAGCAAGCCCTCGTACATAGTAGAGAGGTTTTACTCAAGCCGGCCGCTGTGGCCGAGCGGTTCTAGGTGCTGCTAACGTCGCAGGTTCGAATCCTGCCTCGGGCATGGATGTGTGTAATGTCCTTAGTTAGGTTTACGTAGTTCTAAGTCTAGGGAACTGATGACCTCAGATGTTAAGTTCCATAGTGCTTAGAAACATTTTAACCATTTTTTCACTCAAATATTAATATAAACATTTCATTTCGACAGAGAATAACAGACTACCGAAAGTACTGCACTATTACGGCTCAACAATACGAAAAATCAGAGAGAAAGACCCAAAAGCAGTTGGGAGGACTTAGACTGATTTCTATATATGTAGCCGTGACAAGCGAAACCTAATACGTGCACAAGATGATGACGACCTTTATTTGTGTCATGTCAGATTGGATGCGATACCAATAAAGATCTAGAAGAAAGGCTGGCCAGGTTTGAACAGATATGCGGCAACATTCATAACACGTTCGGAAACTTGATAAGATGTAAGTAGGCTGTTTAGGTTTTTATGTTGGTAACGCCATGTAGCGCTCTATATGAAAATCACTGACTTACGTAAGTAGGCTGTTTAGGTTTTTATGTTGGTAATGTCATGTAGCGCTATGTATGAAAATCACTGACTGTGCTGTGTGCAGTCTGTGGCTAGTTTGCATTGTTGGAGTTTGCTATTGTAGTGCTGGGCAGTTGGCTGTTAACAGCGCGTTGCGCTGCGCAGTTGGAGGTGAGCCGCCAGCAGTGGTGAATGTGGGGAGTGAGATGGCGGAGTTTTGAGAGCGGATGATCTGGACGTGTGTCCATCAGAGAGAGTAAATTTGTAAGACTGGATGTCATGAACTGATATATATATATATATATATATATATATATATATATATATATATATATATATATATATAATGACTTTTGAACACTATTAAGGTAAATACATTGTTTGTTCTCTATCAAAATCTTTCATTTGCTAACTATGCCTATCAGTAGTTAGTGACTTAGCTGGCAGTATTGGCGCTCGCTGTATTGCAGTAGTTCGAGTAATGAAGATTTTTGTGAGGTAAGTGATTCATGAAAGGTATAGGTTATTGTTTGTCAGGGCCATTCATTTGTAGGGATTATTAAAAGTCAGATTGCGTTGCGCTAAAAATATTGTGTGTCATTTTAGTGATGCTCAGAGTAAATCAAGAGAAAACTGTTTTAGTACGTTGAGTTTTACTCAGATGTTTGAAAATCAAATAACGTAAGGGGTTTACCAGCACAATAATTCATAATTTTTCTAGGGGGAGGTTTCGAAGATACAAGACCGAAGTTCCATGAAACCATGGCTGCTCAACGCTTTTTAAGCGACCGAGAAAGTCGGTTGCAAACAGGACCATTAAGTGGAATACAGAGTGACGAAATGACATTTAGAAGAAGGAGAGGCTACTTCACAACACAACGTATAACAAACAGAAGAATACGGCATAACTAGAGATGGAGGCAGTGTAGGAGAAAGTAAACAAGTACCGGAGCCGTTGATAAGAATACTGACACATAAGAGACAATAAAGGACTAAATTAGCTTTAGATTATAAGCAATATGAGAGGAGAGACATTGGAAGACCTAAGATGATATGTAAGAAACTTGTTAAGACGGAACAGGCTTGAAGGCCTAATCCATGACGTGAAGAAGAAACCTTGCGTCGACCTGCAGTCATTAACATTAAACGTAACCACACTTGGCTGTAAGACTCGCAGTGAGCGCAGAGCGCCTGAAAAGCTGAAAGCAGAGCGGCGGGCCCTTTGGAACTGGTTCCGGGTCTCGGGGGCGCCTTGCTTCGTCTCGGCTCGCCTCGCCTCGCCTCGCCTGACTGCTGAAACCCAAGCGGCCGACTTCGTAATTAGCTCCGCGCCAGTGTCAAGTTATAATTGGTGTCGTGTGACGCAATAAAAATGGCCGGCGCTCTCCGGCTATAAATTACGCCAGAGATTAATTTTAGAGGAGCATTAAAAAGTACGAGGTCGGCCGAGAGGGGAATTAGAGACAATTTCCGCGGCCGCACCTCCCGGTACTATTTCTGCCGTCGAGATCCGCAACTGTCTGGGCCTCTCCCTCTTATAAAGCTGCAGCGAGTCGTCTAAGATCGGTTAGAAAGCTTTTTAACGGCTCCCATTAATTTCATATAGAATCTGTTGACGCCTTGTCTGCTGGTTACGGATTTACTGACACACCCACAGTATAATTTCGTGGCAGTTAGAAGATAATTTTCGATTCGCATTCCACTCTCATTCATTAATTATCTTTATCACCTTCTTTCTAGAAGGAACAACACTACAAATGTTCGTAGATCGTAGCTTTTACGAGGGGACTATAATGATAGCAAAAACTCTACGCCTAAAAGTTTATACTCGTTGGAAGTTTCTGCTGTGGTCTTCAGTCCGAAGACCGGTTTGACGCAGTTCTGCACGCTAATCTACCCCGTGCAAACCTCTTCATCTCTACATAGTAACTACAGCCTTCATTCTCACGAACTTCCTTACTGAAATGAACCCTCGGTAGCTCTCTATAATTTTTACAACTGACTACTATATTGAAGATTCCTTGATGCCTATCAGCTTATCGCTTTTTGTAGTCAACTGTTCTACAAATTTCTTTTTTCTCTCTTTCTAATGTAAAGCATATAGAGCAAAGTTTCAGAACCGTAGCCGGCCGGGGTGGCCGAGCGGTTCTAGGAGCTACAGTTTAGTAGAAGAGATGTGTTTGACAGTAGCGTAGATGAACAAGTTCTTAAGCTCTTATGGCATTCATTTTATTTTAGAGTCCATATTACCAGATATTCTTTCTTGTTTTGACCCATACTACCTCCTACGGAAACCAAAGAGCTTGGAGTAGAAGGATGTGTTTCACAGTGTCGAAGATGAACAAGTGCTCATAGTTCTTAAGTTCTGCATTTTAGAGCCCATGTTTACTGGACACTTTTTCTTGTTTTGATCCACACTACCATCTCTGGAAGTTGTCTACCCTACAATCTTACGAACAATAGTACCGGTGCGTATATTCCACTATCAGAGATATCAGAAAGATTTTCGCTTACAGTTTTCGACTCGGTCGTTTCCGTATCGGAGTCCGTTACCTCAAATTAATACATTTACTCTTCTCCAATAGCCCTGAAAGCTTGTAACATCATCACGAGCCGGCCGGTGTAGCCGTGCGGTTTAAGGCGCTTCAGTCTGGAACCGCGTGACCGCTACGGTCGCAGGTTCGAATCCTGCCTCGGGCATGGATGTGTGTGATGTCCTTAGGTTAGTTACGTTTAATTAGTTCTAAGTTCTAGGCGACTGATGACCTCAGAAGTTAAGTCGCATAGTGCTCAGAGCCATTTGAACCATTTTTGAACATCATCACGGAATCACCCTCCATGTTTGTGACCCAGGTTTATATTTGGTGACTGTCACTATCCAACTCCACGGTGCATACTGCCACTTACAAATCATGTTCGCCCTTGACGTTTGTGTAGAGAAAAGAAAATAGTGTTCTGTGAGGTTTTTTAGTTAGTGTAGATGCTATCCATCGACAGGAACATTATCTGCCGTTTCGGCAAGTTGAGTATGCGTCTGCGTGTGGCTAGCGTGTTCAAACTCTCAGAGTGAGCGGAACTTTCAAATCACTCCCATATTGGTATTTACATCCCTCAGAAAAAAAATTCTGAATTTTCGATCTGTGCTTTCTTGTTTAAAGTAAGTGGTTTTTATGTGCGTTACATACATGGTGGTCGGAAATTCCCGTTACAGACGTCTAGGACTTATGAAGGTTAGTGAGTACATCGTATTTTGGATAGGAACTCATGTCCGGAAACGTCATCCTACGAGACTACAGAGCGTCAAAGTTATAGGCGCGGGCTCCTGTAAATGTACGTATACACGGGCTGATTCCGTGATGATGTTACAGACTTTCTAGGATGATGGAGAACGATAAATGTATTAGTTGGGAGTAAGGATCCCTGTACCTGAAACGAACGAGTCGAAAGTTATAAACGAAAACCGTTCTGATACCTCAGACAGTTGAATACATGTACCGGTTCTTGTGTTACGCAGAGTGTAGGGTTGGTCAAAAATGAGAAAAAATGTCCAATAAACGTGGGCTCTAAAGTGCGTACCTTAACAGCTATGAACACTTGCTGAGTAGAAGAGATGTGTTTCACATTAACGAAGATGAAGGAATCGTCATAGATCCTCAGGTATGCAATTTAGAGCCCAAGTTTATTGGACATTTTTTCTCGTTTTTGACCACACTACCACCACTGAAAGTTACCAACCCTACACTCTTCGCAACACAAGAACCGGTACATGTATTCAACAGTCTGAGGTATCAGAACGGTTTTCGTTAATAACTTTCGACTCGTTCGTTTCCGGTACAGGGATCCTTACTCCCAATTAATACATTTATCGTTCTCCATCATCCTAGAAAGTCTATTACATCATCACGGAATCACCCCGTGTATACGTACATTTACAGGAGCCCGCTCCTATAACTTTGACGCTCTGTAGTCTCGTAGGATGACGTTTCCGGACATGAGTTCCTATTCAAAATACGATGTACGCACTCCCCTCTACGAGTCCTAGAAGTCTGTAACGGGAATTTCCGACCACCCTGTATAGTACCAATTTAACCATACCCACAACCAAGTAAGACCAGTGAATGACCAGTGGGTCCTCAGTGTGGCAATGAATTCCTCCTCTTAGTAGAATAACGGAATTGTGTGAAACGAAGGATTTGTTTTTGACCTTTGAGGTCTCTCAGACTCCTCAATTGCATTTCGAAATGTTCCTAGTGTACTGTCACAACATTACCGTCCGCAGTTCGTGGTCTCGCGGTCGCGTTCTCGAGTACAGGGTCCCGGGCTCGATTCCCAGCGGGGTCAGGTATTTTCACATGCCTCGAGATGGCTGGGTTTTTGTGTTGTCCTCATCATTTCGTCATCATTCACGAAAGTGGCGAGATTGGACTGAGCAAAAGGGTGGGAATTTGTACAGGCGCTGATAAGCGCGCAATTGAGCACCCCACAAATCAAACATCATCAGAGCATTACCGAACCGACGCTTCATCAATCCGCCGTAAAAATAGCAAACAAAACAATTTGCTCTGCGTCGAGCGAATTGGCTTAGCAGTGAGGCACCGTGAGCAACATCGCACAGTGGTTTGTGAACTGGCTCGATTCGTATTTGAGACGTCGGCGATTAAAATCCCCCCTCGACAAACCAGATTTAGCTCTTCCGTTATTTCTCTAAATTGCTGAAGGCAATTACCAGCACGGTTGCTCTGGTAGGACACCATCCTTCGCTAGTTCGAGCTTCCACTCCGCCTTTATGACCTCGTCAGCGACGGAGCGCCAAACTCTGTATCTTACTGCGTTGCTGCAAAACGCATACATCTAAATATATTCTTTTTATGCACAAAACCATTACAACTGGCATGGTAGGTTACCTTTCATTGTGTGCAATTAAGAGTAAGTTTTCGTGAAGATCTGTGGCCATAATCTGCTGCGTGTTTGCGTGACGTCTTGCTGCATGCTTCGCAAACAGCTCACGTACGATGCGTGTGGTTCTTTATTTTTCCAGCTCAGCCTCTCCAGCAATGGTACCTGGCAGGAATACCTTACGCATGAACAGCGTACAAGGAACTACGAATACCTCTCCTGTGGTTCACGGAATGCTGAAGGAAAAAATAACGGCTTGAGATTTGTGGCTGGATATACACACGAGTGCCACATTAGTGTGGCGAGCTCTTCACAAATGAAATTAATTCTTGATCACATTAGGAGGAATATACGCAAAGTAGCCTTTCTATTTGTATTGGAAATCTTTTAATTATCGCCTTCATTTCTCATTTTTGTTAGATAACTAATGGAGATGGAGACTTCGCAACAGTATATGTCTTTCTGTACAAATTTATAGGACGTGCTGTTTAAGTCAAAAAGTGTTTCTGTCTAATGTTGTCTGAGTGAATGCTGTACCTTCTTTTCAATAAATTCATATTATTAACCACAATTTATGTGATGATGAAAAATATTCCGAAAATTATCCTGCAACCCTTCTGTAGTTGCATACTCGATGATTCCGAAATGATACTTCAGACAATCCTGGCATTAGTTCTCTAGGCTAAAAATGTTGTTGTCAACACCATGGTTGAATTTTTATATACAAGGAACTTATTCTCAGGCAATTATTTCGTCCCTTTCTGAAGAGGTCATTTGGTGTGACAGCTACAGTCAGTTCCTCAAGAAAGTGTACGCCGTTACCTGTATGAATAAGACACTGTTATAAATACACTCCTGGAAATGGAAAAAAGAACACATTGACACCGGTGTGTCAGACCCACCATACTTGCTCTGGACACTGCGAGAGGGCTGTACAAGCAATGATCACACGCACGGCACAGCGGACACACCAGGAACCACGGTGTTGGCCGTCGAACGGCGCTAGCTGCGCAGCACTTGTGCACCGCCGCCGTCAGTGTCAGCCAGTTTGCTGTGGCATACGGAGCTCCATCGCAGTCTTTAACACTGGTAGCATGCCGCGACAGCGTGGACGTGAACCGTATGTGCAGTTGACGGACTTTAAGCGAGGGCGTATAGTGGGCATGCGGGAGGCCGGGTGGACGTACTGCCGAATTGCTCAACACGTGGGGCGTGAGGTCTCCACAGTACATCGATGTTGTCGCCAGTGGTCGGCGGAAGGTGCACGTGCCCGTCGACCTGGGACCGGACCGCAGCGATGCACGGATGCACGCCAAGACCGTAGGATCCTACGCAGTGCCGTAGGGGACCGCACCGCCACTTCCCAGCAAATTAGGGACACTGTTGCTCCTGGGGTATCGGCGAGGACCATTCGCAACCGTCTCCATGAAGCTGGGCTACGGTCCCGCACACCGTTAGGCCGTCTTCCGCTCACGCCCCAACATCGTGCAGCCCGCCTCCAGTGGTGTCGCGACAGGCGTGAATGGAGGGACGAATGGAGACGTGTCGTCTTCGGCGATGAGAGTCGCTTCTGCCTTGGTGCCAATGATGGTCGTATGCGTGTTTGGCGCCGTGCAGGTGAGCGCCACAATCAGGACTGCATACGACCGAGGCACACAGGGCCAACACCCGGCATCATGGTGTGGGGAGCGATCTCCTACACTGGCCGTACACCACTGGTGATTGTCGAGGGGACACTGAATAGTGCACGGTACATCCAAACCGTCATCGAACCCATCGTTCTACCATTCCTAGACCGGCAAGGGAACTTGCTGTTCCAACAGGACAATGCACGTCCGCATGTATCCCGTGCCACCCAATGTGCTCTAGAAGGTGTAAGTCAACTACCCTGGCCAGCAAGATCTCCGGATCTGTCCCCCATTGAGCACGTTTGGGACTGGATGAAGCGTCGTCTCACGCGGTCTGCACGTCCAGCACGAACGCTGGTCCAACTGAGGCGCCAGGTGGAAATGGCATGGCAAGCCGTTCCACAGGACTACATCCAGCATCTCTACGATCGTCTCCATGGGAGAATAGCAGCCTGCATTGCTGCGAAAGGTGGATATACACTGTACTAGTGCCGACATTGTGCATGCTCTGTTGCCTGTGTCTATGTGCCTGTGGTTCTGTCAGTGTGATCATGTGATGTATCTGACCCCAGGAATGTGTCAATAAAGTTTCCCCTTCCTGGGACAATGAATTCACGGTGTTCTTATTTCAATTTCCAGGAGTGTATATGTTTACATAAAAATACATGTTATTACTAATTCCACAATTACCTAATAGTTAATCCAATCGCCGCCATTATTGATTATAGCTTGGCTCCTTTTTGACATGCTTTTCACGATTTCTGCTTATTCTCTCAGTAAAGATCTCCATATCGTCCTGATTTGATATGACAGCTGCTTCAATGTATGTCTTCCATTACCTTTAAGCTTCATATTAATATGCGACCAAACATCTCCATCGCATTTGCATCCGGAGACATTGCAGACCAATCCATCGTGGACATCCGTTGTCTTCTTTCTACACTGTACGGCTGAAATGTTTCGGATCATTATCTTCTTGAAGCACCCAGATTGCCTCGTTCGAACCAAATAGCTTCTTAAAGGACCTCAAAAGGCATTTTTGATCAATATAACTGTAAATAAGTGACGCCTCAGATATTTTGCACTCATTTTAAACTACAACCGCCAAAACTAAACATTCAAGTCTCACGCTGTTTATCTATACACTGTGCAAAAGCTCATTGATTACAGATTCGAGACCACGACCAGAGATGTAGCTGCGGACGTTACATTTAAAATTATCGAGTACACTTTCTTGTGGAACTGACTGTACATAGATTTGCTTCGAGATCATTTACAATCGTCGATATACTTCGCGTATCCTTAAAGAGAGCGAATTTTTAATGATATTAGTGCAACCGTATGCACGGATAGGAATGTCTAGACTTGGTCTGACAAGCATTCGATAGATACTGGTTTCAAAGAACATCTTAGAAAACCTCGTGGAAATACATCATATCTGTGCTAGTTTATCTACGGTAACCAAGAATCTGTTAATATCTGTTGGTAATAAAAAATGTAATGTTCATGAAATGGGAAATCTAAGTGTGCATTCACCATTAACAGTATTTCACTTATTCAGTACGGTGGTAAACATCGGTCTGCCGGCAATGGCTGAGCAAGTGTGTAATACAGGGGCAGAGCTGTGACTTTCAGTCCTTTCCTACGTTTGGAAAAGTTTCAGTTATTTTTCTCTTTTTTCGTGAAGGACCATTGCCTTTCTGCCTTGCCTTACTCTACTCTGTGTGTTTTGCCACTTCTGCTGGTGGACTCGAGGACCGTGTCGGGTTTGTTGTTGGCAGCAGGCACAGAGGTTGGAGAAAAACATGAGAAGACCCTGAGGTTGTATTTGACCACTAATTGCACCGGTGCAATGTCCTTAATACGCTACAAGTGTCAGTCTTGGTCAGGACAGTGTTTTGTGTAGTTTTGAATGTATTATGTCGGAGCTAAGTGGATTCAGAAATGGGCAAATTGTCGGTGCTCGTATTGTGAGTGTTTCCATAACCAAGGAGCCCGAAGTGTTTGATGTTCCGAAGATGTGCACCGTATACTCTGTACATGGAAAGCGGAAAAAAATCATCACCTAAGTCACAGACTCTGCAAGAGAGGCGCTCTGCATCGCGGTGTAGCTTGCTGTCCAGGTTTCGAGAGGGTGCGTTTCTGGATGAGGTATCGAATATATTGCTTCCCCCTACTTATACCACCCGAGGAGATAACGAATGTAAAGTTAGAGAGATTAGAGCGCGCACGGAGGCTTTTCGGCAGTCGTTCTTCCCGCGAACCATACGCGACTGGAACAGGAAAGGGAGGTAATGACAGTGGCACATAAAGTGCCCTCCGCCATACACCGTTGGGTGGCTTGTGGAGTATAAATGTAGATGTAGATGTCGTTTAGTTATCATTCTACTTTATTCTGCGAATACATAGAAAGAAAGATCCTTTATCATTTAGCTACAATATAGCAGGTCAGCAACTGGAAGCAGTTAATTCCATAAATTATCTGGGAGTACGCATTAGGAGTGATTTAAAATGGAATGATCATATAAAGTTGGTCGTCGGTAAAGCAGATGCCAGACTGAGATACATTGGAAGAATCCTAAGGAAATGCAATCCGAAAACAAAGGAAGTAGGTTACAGTACGCTTGTTCACCCACTGCTTGAATACTGCTCAGCAGTGTGGGATCCGTACCAGATAGGGTTGATAGAAGAGATAGAGACGATCCAACGGAGAGCAGCGCGCTTCGTTACAGGATCATTTAGTAATCGCGAAAGCGTTACGAAGATGATAGACAAACTCCAGTGGAAGACTCTGCAGGAGAGACACTCAGTAGCTCGGTACGGGCTTTTGTTGAAATTTCGAGAACATACCTCCACCGAGGAGTCAAGTAGTATATTGCTCCCTCCTACGTATATCTCGCGAAGAGACCATGAGGATAAAATCAGAGAGATTAGAGCCCACACAGAGACATACCGACCACCTTTCTTTCCACGAACAATACGAGACTGGAATAGAAGGGAGAACCGATAGAGATAATCAAAGTACCCTCCACCACACACCGTCAGGTTGCTTGCGGAGTACGGATGTAGATGTAGATGTAGAATAAAACGTTATAGAGCTTCTTTGGGTGAGACACATAGGTGAATGCTACTAGCCCGAAAACAAATTTAGCTACATTAAATGTGTTCTGTCCCGGAAACCATTTGGTATCGGCCATATGCACATATGACGTGTTGTTCTTGAAATGAGGATTCCCGTCATATCCTTGAACATTGTACATGGGCAGGGAAAGGAAAAGAAGGTTGTTTCATCTGGCTTATGACGACTGTGTACAGGAGGTCGAGCGGTCAGGACTTTTGAGTGGGCATCCAGGGCTGTCGTTAAATGAGAAAACAGAAAATTAGGTAAAATAAAGAGAATATATATCAGTCTACGAAATACAAAAGGCGCCTCTAGGGAGGAAGTTGTCAGGTTTAGACCAGCCTAGGAGCTTGAACAACTAAATAAAATGGGTAACGAGAGGGGAGACGGTTCATGTTAAAGTACGTTGGTGGCCGGTCATGGAAGACGTCTCTTCTGCTCGAGGTCCGGATCACAAGAGTGTACTGCGCTGCAGAATCCTGCAGCTCCTACATGTATCCCATGCATGCCGTTGGCGAAAACCGATGGCGCGAATTCGCTGGTGACTTCAGCAGAGGGCTCAAAGCGTCTCTTATCAGCAGCTTCCACTGGACAGAACTGCCTCTGTTCTGAAAGGCAGGCAACTTTTGTCACATGGGCACAGCGGAAGTTGCTCTAGGAGAAAACTAGGGCATTTGAAATAAATTTTTTAAACCTAATCCCAAAATACTCCTTGACTGGCTGTCACCCTGTACAATATTGGACATTCCTCGTGGGACAGCTTGTTTACTTTCCTCATTACGTTACGTTCCCGCACGCCACTGGTCGACGTTAAGATCGCATTGGGTAGTGGCCATAATGTTTTCGAAGCTGGAAACATACACCGCGGCACGGACGCGGTCCATTGGGGGCAGTATTAAAATGGTTCAAATGGCTCTGAGCACTATGGGACTTAACTGCTGTGGTCATCAGTCCCCTAGAACTTAGAACTACTTATACCTAACTAACCTAAGGACATCACACACATCCATGCCCGAGGCAGGATTCGAACCTGCGATCGTAGCGGTCGCGCGGTTCCGGACTGTAGCGGCTAGAGCCGCTCGGCCACTCTGACCGGCGGGGCAGTATTAAACTACGAGCGACATTCACCTGAGCTTCCATGGCATCTGAGGTAGTAATCGACGGCATCAAGACAACTTTGGGCTGTTCGAACTCGCGTGGCTCAGAGTCATCTTTTCTGCTAACTGAACGGCCGCTGTGGAAGAGCGGTTCTAGGAGCTTCAGTGCGCAACCACGCCGCTACCACGGTCGCAGGTTCGAATCCTGCATTGGACATGGATGTGTGTGATGTCCTGAGGTTAGTTAGGTTTAAGTAGTTCTAAGTCTAGGTGACTGATGACCTTAGATGTTAAGTCCCATAGTGCTTAGAGCGATTTGAACCATTTGAAGGCCGGCTGGTGTGGCCGAGCGGTTCTAGGCTCTTCTGTCTGGAACCGCGCGACCGCTACGGCCGCAGGTTCGAATCCTGCCTCGGGCATGGATGTGTGTGATGTCCTTAGGTTAGTTAGATTTAAGTAGTTCTAAGTTCTAAGGGACTGATGACCTCAGAAGTTGAGTGCCATAGTGCTCAGAGCCATTTGCGCCATTTTGAACCATTTAAACCATTTCTGCTAACTGCCTTCGCTTGGAATAAGACCTAGTGTTGCGAGATAAATCCAGAGTAGCAACGATGACGATCGTAGGATACAGCCGCCTTCGACTGACAGTCTAAGATTTCTGACGTGCCTGTTTTGATTCGAAGAAGGAATGAAATTTAGGGTTTAACGTCGCGTCCACGAGGAGGTCACCGGAGATGTTAAGTTAAACCACGCTGCATAGATATTCTTAATCGTGCTGGACGAGCGGACGCATCGGTGGTGCTCGGTGCTGGCGTTGGTGTCGCGTTATGCTGCAGCACGACCAGAGGCGGCTGCCCCGCGGGTTGCCCGGTGAGAGGAGAGCAGAGAGCACAGCAGAGCAAAGGAGAGGACCGCCAGCTGCCCGCTAATCGCAGCTGCGCACCCTCCGCTAATTGTGCCCTGCAGGCCCCGGGCTGCAGCCGCGCCGCCCCGCAGGACAATGCGACGCCGGACAGCCAGCGCCTCACCACCGCCTGGCTGCACCGCGCTTGGTCCGCGCGTCCTCACTGCCTTACACACACCGCACACCAGTCGACAACTGGCGACACTCACCACTATATTTCCGGTCACATCCCATAAACCAGACGTGCCAAGTCCCACGCAAGTATGATATGCGCGCCGCGTGCGGGCCGGGACTCTACCTGTCTGGGCTACGAGGTGCGACAATAAAGTAAAGAGACTGTTGTGAAAAATATGTTGCGTACCGTTTTAGTAAAGTTTAGTGTTGTCTCCTTCAAAGTAGTTCCCTTCTGATTGCACACACTTTTTCCAGCGCTTCTGCCATTGACGGTAACATTTCCGGAACTCATCTTCAGAAATATCGTCCAAGACCCTCGTCACAGCTTTTTGGGCATCCTGTGTTGTTTGAAAATGGTGTCCCTTGACCGCCGTTTTGACTCTTGGAAATAGAAAAAAGTCGCACGGGGCGACATCTGGTGAGTGAGATGGCTGAGGTAGTACTGAAATTTGTTTTGAGGTTAAAAATTGCTGAACTGGCAGAGCAGTATGGGGATGACGCATTATCGTGATGCAGAATCAAATTATCAGCGATGTTGGCACGGACACGAAGAACTCTTTTACGAAGTCTTTCTAAAATATCTTTGTAGTCATATCGGTTGACTGTTTTTCCAGGAGGCACCCACTACTCTTTCTGAACAATTCCCTTGGAATCAAAGAAGCACACAAGCATGCATTTCACTTTTGACTTTGACATGCGAGCTTTTTTTGGTCTGGGTGGTACCTTTGAGCACCATTGCGAACTTTGGCGTTTTGTCTCTGGAGCGTACTGAAAAAACCAACTTTCATCACCATTGATAACACGTCTCAACAATTCTAGTTTGATTTCCGTTTGCTCTAACGCCACATTTTTCCGTGTTTCTTGCTGTTATGGTGTGAGATTTTTGGGGACCATTTTTGCACAAATCTTTCTCATACCAAGATCTTCAGTTATTATTAGACGAACCGTTTCTCGATTGATGTTCAGTTCTTCTGCAATAATTTTCACGGATAATCTTCGATCAGATCGTACGAGTTCATGCACCCTGGCCGAGTTGACATCCGTCCATGAGGTTGATGGTCGTTCACTGCGGTCTTCATGTTCAACATTCGTTCTGCCTTCACTTAACATTTTATGCCAACGAAAAACTTGAGCTCTTGACATAAATTCCTCTCCAAAAGACTTCTGAAGCTTAACGTAAGTTGTCGTCGCGTTTTCACCCAATTTAACCCAAAAACTAATGGCATACCGTTGCGCAATATTACGCGGTTCCATTTCCGTGACGAGAGACACAAACACGTGTTAACTTATTACAACACGACTCACGACTGAGCAGTTGCATCGATATGCCGCTTGGACTAGAAGCAGCTTATGGGCCAAGGTCAAAGATATTGTGCCTACGCAAGCCTGCAGGTTTGCCACATCTTGAAACGAAAATCAGTCTCATTACTTTAATGTCGCACCTCGTATTCTCGATACTTCTCGTAAGTACTCGGGACAGCCTAACATTTAATTTAGCATTGCGGTGCGTCATTTTTCGGTTGGCACGACTTTCATCAGATCGTATCGTCAGCGCTGTTTACTCTCGCTATTTGTTCGTGATACAAAAGAAGTTCACACGTTCAGTGGCTATTTGCATAGAAAGTGGCAGTCTACCGACGTATTGCCACAAGCCTCTAAAAATTCAAAGGAATAACGTTATAGTAGGGTGAGAATTCTCAATATCTTTTATGCGATATACGGCCGCAAAATCGACGAATACCGCAAATTTGATACAGATTGACTTTATAAAATCACGCAGAATGAATTTAACAATATGGCTGACGATGAGAGAGTAAAAAAATTACAACGATCGACAGACGGAATTCATTGTTCTGGACATCAAAAAACACTTTGTACAAAATTTGCAGTCATGGAGATCGTGACGAAATGTACGAATAGTACTTTTCTGAAATCACAAGCATTATCTTACAGTCAGTTGCAACAGTTTTCGATGGGATCAAACGAAGAGTGTGGGGCTTTATAAATACCTGCAGAGTACATTGGTTGAGCCCAGCAGTATGACTAATAAACACGAAGCTCTCTACGCATCTGAGACACTAAATCTTCAACACAGAACACTAAAAGGGGAATTAGAAGTGAAAGAACGTAATATAATGAGAACAATCCTAGGACCAAGAACTAAAGATGGTGTGCATTATGCCGGCCGAAGTGGCCGTGCGGTTAAAGGCGCTGCAGTCTAGAACTGCAAGACCGCTACGGTCGCAAGTTCGAATCCTGCCTCGGGCATGGATGTTTGTGATGTCCTTAGGTTAGTTAGGTTTAACTAGTTCTAAGTTCTAGGGGACTAATGACCTCAGCAGTTGAGTCCCATAGTGCTCAGAGCCATTTGGTGTGCATTATCCAAAACCCAATGCAGACATATATAAAAATATATCCAAAATAACAGACACAATGCGCATGAGAAGAATCCAATTCATGGAGCTTTTAGAAAGAATGGGCTCAAACAGGTTAACGCACAAAATTTATACATTTTTAAAGAACAAATCTACAATAACGAACTGGTAAAAACAGACGGAAAAAGACCTGAGACAATTAGGGTCTCCAAATGTACATGACAGAAATGGAATCAGAAAAATCCCGAACAGACGGGGCTTTGAGGAAGAAGAGACAAAAACTAACCGACATACGTGGTCTGCGCAACGAAAACTAGCCTATTCGTTGCGTATGAAGTAATACTGGGCGAAAAGAAAGGCCAACAAATGTGATCCTAAGTGATCCATCCGCGAAGAGGAAGAAGGGTGCCTACGGAAGCTGCTTTTTCGGATCGCATCTAGATAATAATTCAAGCAAATTGTATTAATGAAATTTATTACAATAAGATAAATGACAATACTTAACATTGCATATTCACCAAGGTGTGTAGTAAGCAACTGGTGACATGTAAATACTCAGTGTCCTTCGGTATATGCAATTCCATCGCAAGCAAAACAATACAGTGCTATTGCGTTCGGAGGACGGCTCGTCTTCAACTCGGGCGCGGCCAGGCGCTTATCTTCTCTTCGTGTAGATGCAGCTCCTGTCTACGTGTCGTCCTAGAGAGGGGTCCGTCAGCGTACTATTGGCTGACGTCGTGTCACAGCCCTCTCTGCTCTTCCATTCTTGCCCGACGCGCCGGCGCTTTGTCTTACGCCGGAACAGATTTTTCGATTTAAAACCCGCTATTGTTGAATTAATGAGGGAAAAAAAGAGAGGAGGAAATAAATTGCAATGTCTGGAATGAGTTACAGACTTTAAATTTTAAGCAGACTTGACTGTTCACTTGTCACAGTAAGACGTTGCAAACTGAGACACAACTTATTTCTGATCAGACCGGAATGCATTTACGAAGAAACTCGCGTTATGGAAGGGACAAATTCTGACAAAACATAGCGTCCATTTCCCTAATCCCGCTGCCGTTTAAGAAACCACGAGGTCTGAAGAATTCATTGTGACCTCAAAAGAATTACAACGATCATTCTTGCCTCAAAAGAATTACGATAGTTTTCTACACGTTTTAACGACACCGCCAATCCTACATCTGTTTTAGACCAGGCTTCCAGCTTCCTTTTTGGATGTGCAGAGGGAATTGATTCATCTGTAATGTAATTCCGGTTTAAACGACAATTTCCCTTACGTGAAAAGTATCCTGGGGGACTGCGTCGTTTTCCTTGGGAAGAATTTCCGCGTCTGCATAATGAGATAGCAACGTGATAAAGCATTTCGATCAACATAAGTGTGCGAAAGAGTTTTTTCAACTGAATAAGACGCCATTACAAGACAACCTGAGTGCGAAAAATCTATGAAATTGTCTGCATCTG
Organism: Schistocerca serialis cubense; assembly: GCF_023864345.2. Taxonomy (NCBI): domain Eukaryota; kingdom Metazoa; phylum Arthropoda; class Insecta; order Orthoptera; family Acrididae; genus Schistocerca; species Schistocerca serialis. Next base: position 789,522,275 of record NC_064641.1, on the reverse strand, counting down.
TCCGCACGCCGACAGTTCGTACCACATCAAAATTATATTATGTCTTCAGCATGGTAAAAATAATTAAATAATAGCCGGCCGCTGTGGCCGAGCGGGTCTAGGCGCATCAGTCCGGAACCGCGCTGCTGCTATGGTAACAGGTTCGAATCCTGCCTCCGGGATGGATGTGTGTGATTTCCTTTGGTTAGGTTTAAGTAGTTCTAAGTCTAGGGGACTGATGACCTCAGGTGTTAAGTCCCATAGTGCTTAGAGCCATTTGAACCATTAAATAATACTGTACATTTGTTATGTTAGAGATCTATGTTGTTGACAGATATGAAACATGAAACCAAGTCGTTTGAAATGCAACTGCATTGCATTTTAAAAACGGAGCGTTTGATGTTTGCCCTTTTCCCTCATCTCACACTGAGACAGCACGGTGTGGTGTGCCGGTAGGGAGGGAGGCGAGAGAGTTACGGCACACGAGCCACAGTACTGCCCACAAGCCAAATTCTTGGCCGCTCCTGTGTATATGAAGTGGGTAGTGTCAACTGTGGCTAAAGAACAAATTCAAAGCTATATAATCATGCAAGATTTGGCGAAAGATAGTTGCCACTAATAGGAAAATTAAAGAAAGCTTTGTTGAAAGGAGAAGCAGTTGTATGAATATCAAGAACTTAGATGGCAAGCCAGCACTAACCAAATAAGGGAAAGCTGAAAGATGGAAGAAATGTATGGAGGGGCTACGCAGCGGAAATGACCTGGAAGACAACATTATAGAAAGGGAAGTGGAAGTACATGAAAATGAAATGGAAGATATGATACTGCGAGAAGAGCACTGACAGATTTAAGTCGAAACACGGCCCTTGAAGTAGGTGATTTTGCCTTAGCATTATTGAGATTCTTGGGAAAGTCAGCTATGTCAAAACCATGGGAACATGTGAGGCAATACTATTCCCTATGACTTATGTAATAGGATAGGTTGAGGAAAGGCAAACTTACGTTTATAGCATTTGTAAATTTAGGGTGTATTTTACGGTGTTTTAATTCCTTCCACTATTTAATATCCTATTCTTTCTTTTACTTGTTTCTTGGTTTATCAATTGCTTGTTAGATTCCTTGAGACAGTTTCAGTTTTTTTCAAAACATCCAGCGAACTTTATCAACGGCTTTTTCCAAGTCAACAAACATTTCACAAACGTCGCTTTCTTTGTCTAGGTGTCTTTACCCAGTTATTCATAACAGACTAATTACATTTTTAGTACCTGCACCCACTCTGAAGCAAACTGTTCTTCATTTAATTCTCTGCAAATGTGCAATTAAAGTCTAAAGTTGCAAACTTTAGACTTTAATTGTTCATTTAAGTTTTTTAGTAATTTTAACCCAATGAGATAACAAACTTATTTTGCCGATTTATCTACCTTCCGTGGCATTTGTTTTCTTCGGCATTGGTACCATCACTGTTCCAGGCTACTATACTATCTGGTGAACAGTATTTGGACACCCCTACGTAATGCGGAATTGACCGCTAGATGTTAGGAGAGGCGGACCCGCCAGAGTAAAGGGAGGTAAGAACGGGTCGGTCAGAGAGAAAAGTGACTTCGAACGTGGATTACTCATTGGATTCTATGTAAGTAACAAAGACATCAGAGACATTTCAAGACTAAAGCTGCCATGTCCACTTCGGTGATGCAGTTGTGAAGTGCAAACGCGAAGGAACAACCACAGTTGAACCAAGACCAAGGAGACCTCATGAACTGTGGGCAGGGACCTCCTAGCATTAAGGTGGGTGGCTGAAAAAATCGCATTAAATCATTCATGAGTTCCAAAGTGCTACCAGCAGTCCAATTAGTATAGCGCCTTTTAACAGGAGTTACAAGAAATGGGGTGCAATGTGTAAGCAGCTCGTCGTAAGCCATACATTTCTATAGTCAGTTCTAAGCATCGTTTTATATGGGTGAAGAGCGATGCCACTGGACAGTAGATGACGGGAAACGAATGATATGGGATGGTTAATTACGCTATACCTTGCTGCAATCCGATGGAAGGGTTGGGGACTGTCTGGAGAACGTAACCTACCATGAGTACTGCTAACAGTAGAGTATAAAAGTGGTAGTGTTGCAAAGGAATGGAGCTTACGGCTTCCCGTCGACTCCGAGGTTATTAGAGACGGAGCTAAAATTCGGAATTGTGCAAGAACGTGGAAAGAAATCGACCTCGCGTCTTCAACGGAACTATCCTGGTTTTTGCGTGGAGCGATTTAAGGAAATAGCGGAAAACCTAAAACAGGTAAATCGGACGCGGATTTGAACCGTCGTCCTCCCGAATGCAAGTCCAGTCTGCTAACCAGCCGCACGGTCTAGGGGCCTTGCCACGGTTCGCGCGATTCTCCCCGTCGAGGGTTCGAGTCCTCCCTCGGGCATAGGTGTGTGTGTTGTCCTTACTGTAAATTAGTTTAAGTTAGAAGAAGTAGTGCGTAAGCCTAGGAACCGATGACCATAGCAGTTTGGTCCCATAGGAACATACCACAAATTTCCAAATTTCTGCTAACCACTGCATCTCCTCGTTCGGTGAATGTGTTACAGTACGGAGGAATTTTTCCTAGTTAGGATGAGGTCCCCTCATTGCGCTTAAAAAATGCCAAATGTGGAAGGGCGTGCACACATTTTGCAGCATTGTGTATTGCGTACAGTACAGGATAGTATCAAAATGGCTTTGAGCACTATGGGACTTAACGTCTGAGGTCATCACACCCCTAGATCTTAGAACTACTTAAACCTAACTAACCTGAGGACATGACACACATCCACGCCCGAGGCAGGATTCGAACCTGCGACCGTAGCAATCACGCGGTTCCAGACTATAGCGCCTAGAACCGCTCGGCCACCCCGGTCGGCAGAGGATCATATCGAAGACGATGACTGTTTGTATGAGCATGACATTATACCCTGCCATAATGCAGCATCTGTGTGACGATCGTTGGTGGACGGCAACATTCCTGAAGTGGACTGGCCTACCCAGACTTCAGGCGAATGGAATATCTTTGGAATGAGTCAGAACGTCGACTTCGCTCTAGACTCAAGCGTCCAACACTGCTGCCTTCTATGGTTTCGGCTATTGAGGAAGAATGGGCGGCCATTTCTCCACAGACTTTCTGACCCCTGCAGACTTCAAGCTGTCACATCAATGTCCGCTAATAGATGTCTGCATAGTCTTGATGAGAAAGTATATATGGATGAAATTTCATTTGCGTGTGACACTTGCGATTAATTTTTAATTTCCGCCATTGCAAAAAAATGGCTCTGAGCACTATGGGACTTAACCTCTAAGGTCATCAGTCCCCTAGAACTTAGAACTACTTAAACCTAACTAACCTAAGGACATCACACACATCCATGCCCGAGGCAGGATTGGAACCTGCGACCGTAGTGGTCACGCGGTTCCAGACTGTAGCGCCTAGAGCCGTTCGGTCACCCCGGCCGGCCCGCCATTGCAGATAGCATGTCTACTATGGTCACACCATTAGCTGCCCACTGTCAGTGGGGCAAGAGACCAGGCAAGAGGAAAGGTACCTGTGCACATGTCAACACCAGTAGCTAAGTCCTGGTGGTAAACATCAACTGCGACTTTGATAAAAGGTTGGTAGTGCAGGCAGGAGCATTGGCGCAAGCTGACACGCCTACAGGCTGCAGAAGCTTCTCCTGAAGCGCGTATGATGGGTACCTGCTGCCGAGATGAAGTGAGTCGCCGCGAGGGGCAGCCTCCGGGCTCCCGGTGAGCCGGTGAGAGCTGTGGGCTATGCACGGGCTACGGGCTGCTGCCACCTGGGAGTGGAGTGAGGTGACGGCCCGACCTGACAGGACAGCCGTTGCGCAGAAGAGCGGAGAGGAGAGGAACGAGGAGGCTGCCGACAAAAGGATGTGAGGGGCGCGCCGCGCCGCCCCGTCTGTTTTAGAGGAGCCATCAGCCGCTGTCAGTCCGCACGGCAGCTGGTCGCCTCCTCCTCCTCCTCCTCCTCCTCCTCCTGCTGCTGCTGCCGCTGCTGGCCTGCAATTAATCCCGCAGCATCCGGTGTGGCGCCGGGCTGGGCTAGCAGGGATCACCTCTCCCTCACCCTGGCGGGCAGAACTCGCGCTGGCATCACAGGACCCACTATGAAAGCGACAACGTAACACACTGCTGGCAAAACTTAAAGTCGAAAGTAACTTTCCCACAACTTATCATTACCGAGTAATATTGCTCCATGTAAGTCGGGTAATTTCTACACTACTGGCCATTAAAATTGCTACACCAAGAACAAATGCAGATGATAAACGGGTATTAATTGGACGAATATATAATACTAGAACTGACATGTGATTACATTTTCACGCAATTTGGGTGCATAGATCCTGAGAAATCAGTACGCAGAACAACCACCTGTGGCCGTGATAACGGCCTTGATACGACTGGACATTGACTCAAACACAGCTTAGATGGTGTGTGCAGGTACAGCTGCCCATGCAGCTTCAACACGATACCACAGTTCATCAAGAGTGGTGACTGGCGTATTGTGACGAGCCAGTGGCTCATCCATCATTGACCAGACGTTTTCAATTGGTGAGAGATCTGGAGAATGTGCTGGCCAGGGCAGCAGTCGAACATTTCCTGTATCCAGAAAGGCCCGTACGGGACCTGCAACATGCGGTCGTGCATTATCCTGCTGAAATGTAGGGTTTCGCAAGGCTCGAATGGAGGGTAGAGCCACAGGTCGTAACACATCTGAACTGTAACGTGCACTGTTCAAAGTGCCGTCAATGCGAACAAGAGGTAACCGAGACGTGTAACCAATGGCGCCCCATACCGTCACGACAGGTGATACGCCAGTATGGCGATGACGAATACACGCTTCCAATGTGCGTTCACCGCGATGTCGCCAAACACGGATGCAACCATCGTGATTCTGTAAACAGAACCTGGATTCATCCGAAAAAATGACGTTTTGCCATTCGTGCACCCAGGTTCGTCGTTGAGTACACCATCGCATTTACTCCTGTCTGTGATACAGCGTCAAGGGTAACCGCAGCCATGCTCTCCGAGCTGATAGTCCATGCTGCTGTTCGTGCAGTTGCTGTCTTGCAAATGTCCCCATCTGTTGACTCAGGGATCGAGACGTGGCTGCACGATCCGTTACAGCCATGCGAATAAGATGCCTGTCATCTCGACTGCTAGTGATACGAGGTCGTTGGGATCCAGCACGGCGTTCCGTATTACCCTCCTGAACCCACCGATTCCACATTCTGCTAACAGTCATTGGATCTCGACTAACGCGTGCAGCAATGTTGTGATACGGTAAACCGCAGTCGCGATAGGCTATAATCCAACCTTTATAGAAATCGGAAACGTGATGGTACGCATTTCTCCTCCTCACACGAGGCATCACAACATCGTTTCACCACGCAAAGCCGGTCAACTGCTGTTTGTGTATGAGAAATCGGTTGGAAACTTTATTCATGTCAGCACGTTGTAGGTGTCGCCACCGGCGCCATTCTTGTGTGAATGCTCTGAAAAGCTAATCATTTGCATATCACAACATCTTCTTCCTGTGGCGTCTGTAGCACGTCATCTACGTGATGTAGCAATTTTAATGGCCATTAGTGTAGAAACATCACAGAAAAAGTGAACTGTAGTCACAACACGATAGTTACACTGAAGTTACCGCGATTCATTACGGTCTCTTGGACGTTTCAAACTGCCGGTCATAGTTCATGAAAACCATGGGAAGCAATGTATGCTCTACAACGTGGCCACAAGGTTGGTAAGGGGTTCTTGTGGTAGGGCGTTCCATTCCCCCATCAGTGTGGTTGGCAACTGCTGAAAGATTGTTGGATGCATGTGGACGTGCCGCAGTCCTCTCTCCAACGCAGCCCACTTGTGCTAGACGGGATGTAATCGGGGAAAATGGGCAAGTCAGTCCATTCGCCGAATCCCTCTCGTTCCGATATCTCCTCAACCTACACTATTCGATCCAGTCTTGGACTGTCACACACAAAAATGAAGTCAGGGCCAAATGTATTCCTGAAAAGATGAGCTCGGGGAAGGACTACTGTGTCACAATAATGGAGTTCGAAGATTTGGATGTCAGTACGCTCATGCAATATAATACCTCGCCACACCTTAACACGTAGACCACCAAATGATGATTTTCAACCATGTAATGGCGAGAGTTCCAAAACGTAATGCACCTAGGGACATGGTCAACCATGGTCGTTTTGGTGATCCAAGTGTGGGGTGGCGTAACGTTAGTGACCGTACTAACCTCTGTGTCTTTGGGCACTACACAAAACCGATCAACGTCATTGTGACGCTGTACTCGTTCCCCATGCGCGTCTTGTCAGGTATGCATTCGGAACTTAGTTTTTACGGATGAAAATGCGTGGCCGCATCGAACACCGCAGGTAAGGAGTGTTTCGAATGATAGAATATTCGGCGAGTAGACTTGCCTCCCCATCCACCAACTTAAATCCCATAGAGCACGTGTGATATGCATTGGGGAGACATAGTGGAGCATGTCCACATGCATCGACAGCCTTCCACCAGCGGTCAGCCGCGCTGGTGGAAGGATGGAACGCCCTACAACGAGAACCCCTCACCAACCTTGTGGTCAGCATTGAATCATGCTGCAGAGCATGCCTTTTCGTCTGTGGCGATCACACATGGTATTAGAACCATGACCCTCTTTCATATAGCCCAGGGGACCGTCATAGATCGCTTCAGTATTATTATTCTCTTTGAAGAAAAGATCGCTTCTTTCTCATTGCGTATTTCTTTCAGTTACCTTCTATACTATACTGCAGCAGTTCTTTGCACGTAATATCGAAGTTTAATTGAGCTGTGTACCTAGCAGTGATACATCATGCGAAAGTTACTTTCCTCTTTATGTTTTGCACATCATTGTGATATTGATTAACACAAAATATTACTTTGGCTGCGACTGAATCCACAGCCACAACAGTGTTTAGATGGTTCATATGACTGTGAGCACTATGTGACTTAACATCTGAGGTCATCAATCCCCTAGACTTGGAATTACTTAAACCTAACTAACCTAAGGACATCACACACATCCATGCCCGAGGCAGGATTAGAACCAACGACCGCAGCAGCCACACGGTTCCCGACTGAAGCGCCTAGAACCGCTCGGCCACAACGGCTGGCCAAATTGTTTAGGAGATAACTTTTCTCTACACTGTATTTTGTTACGAGAGGCTTCAAAAACAAAGCTGCAGTTTTCAGAATAAGTTTTCGCTCTGCAGCCAAGTGCTCACTGATACTTCCTGGCAGGCGAAAACTGTGTGCCGTAGTAGGACTCAAACCTGGGACATTCGCCTATCATGGGCAAGTGCTCCACCGACTTAGCTATCCAAACACGATTCATGACCCTCCCTCACAGCTATACTTTCGGCAATACCTTATTTCTTTTTATCAAGGAGTCCTAGTCCCGTAAGGTTTGCAGGAGAACTTCTATGACGTTTGGAAGATGGGAAATGTGGTGTCACCGCCAGACACCACACTTGCTAGGTGGTAGCCTTTAAATCGCCGCGGTCCGTTAGTATACGTCGGACCCGCGTGTCGCCACCATCAGTGATTGCAGTCCGAGCGCCGCCACACGGCAGGTCTAGAGAGACTTCCTAGCACTCGTCCCAGTTGTACAGCCGACTTTGCTAGCGATGGTTCACTGACAAATTACGCTCTCATTTGCCGAGACGATAGTTAGTATAGCCTTCAGCTACGTCATTTGCTACGACCTAGCAAGGCGCCATTACCAGTTACTATTGATTGTAAAACATGTACCATCAAGAGCGATGTTCACTAATTATGGATTAAAGTTAAGTATTCCAGAAGCTACGTACTTTATTTGCTAGTCTCCATTACTTGACCTGTTCCAGACCTCACGCCAGCCTGCGTGAGCTTAACGCGTGCCTTTCGGCTTCCTGTCATAGTGGATCGGCTGTCGTGCCAGTCCACAACAGGAAACGAGATAACGATAGAAGTAAAAACTATGAGCGCAGTCCGTCAGGCGTGTTGGATAGCACAGTCAGTGCTGGAACGGTACCTTACCTTGTTCGGCCAGGAAAATAGCCACTCTCGGTAACAAAAAAACTGTGTGAATTTCTTATAGATAGAATTTTAAAGATGTCATGCGACGTTTGCACAGGATCACTGACTTTTTATCAACGAAGGAATGGATATAAAGAAAGAAGACACAAAAAAATCGGTAGAGCACTTTCCCAGGTTCGAGTCCCGGTACGGCAAACAGTTTTAATCTGACAGTGCGTTTCAAGCTGATTATGGTAGTCCAATTAACATTTATTGAATGCTTCACTACGCTCCAAAGTGACACAGATGAAGACACTATCTGTGAGCAAAGCCACGCAGTCTCTGTAAATTACAATTAGAATATTCTACCAATCGTTCAGTTGCTTGAAAATCGAAATCCGCTCCTTGATCACCGCGTCATTCGAAAAGCGCTGTGAGGACGTCCTAGTAGTCGGAAAATCTGCAATTCCTGCGAATCATATCCTCGATTGCCTGAACATTGTCTTCTAAGAGGGTCACTCCAAAAGAAGTGCACTTTTTTTAAAATCCACCTTTTATTCTACATGTTTGAAAGTTTTACAGTGTGTAGATACATCCTTTAGGAACAATATTTTCATTTCTCCACATAATTTCCATCCCTCTCAACTGCCTTACGCCACTCGGAACCAGCGCCTGTATATCCGCACTGTAAAATTCTGAACCAACCTGTTGGAGCCACTGTTTGGCAGCGTGCACAAGGGAGTCATCATCTTCAAACCTTGTTCCACGAAGAGAGTCTTTCAGTTTCCCAAAGAGACGATAGTCACATGGAGCCAGGTCAGGAATGTGAGGCGGGTGTTTCAGTGTTGTCCATCCGAGTTTTGTGATCTCTTCCATGGTTTTTTGACTGACATGTGACCGTGCATTGTCGTGCCACAGCAAAACATCCTGCTTTTGCCGATGTGGTCGAACACGACTCAGTCGAGCTTGAAGTTTCTTCAGTGTCATCACATTTGCATCAGAATTTGTGGTGGTTCCACATGGCATGATGTCCACAAGCAAGAGTTCTTCGGAATCGAAAAAAAACGGTAGCCATAATTTTTCTAGCAGAAGGTGTGGTTTTGAATTTTTTTTTTTTTCTTGGGTGAATTTGCATGATGCAACTCCATTTTTTGCCTCTTCGTCTCTGGTGAAAAATGATGGAGTCATGTTTCATCACCTGTCCCAATTCTTCCAAGAAATCCATCTCCACCATTCTCGTACTGTTCCAATAGTTCGCTACATACCGTTTTTCTTGTTTCTTTGTGAGCCACTGTCAACATCCTGGGAAACCACCTGGCACAAACCTTTTTTTAACGCCAACACTTTCAGTATTCTGCAAACACTTCCTTTCCCTATTCAAACGTAGCGTGACAATTCGTTCACTGTGATGCGTCTGTCAGCAGTCACCAATTCGCCATCTCCCTGCACATTGTCTGGAGTGTGTGCAGTACGAGGCCTGCCGCTGCGAGGACAATCCTCAACATTGCCGTGCCCACTTTCATCATGTAACCTTCTTGCCCATCGACTAACTCTACTGTGATCGACAGCAGCATCTCCATACACCTTTTGCAACCTCTTGTCGATGTTTCCCACTGTCTCGTTTTCACAGCACAGGAATTCTATGACAGCACGTTGCTGACGAACGTCAAGTGTAGCAGCCATCTTGAAGACATGCTGTGACGGCGCCACTCACAGGAACAGGTTGAACTAAGTTTGAAAACTAGCGGGAAGGATGTATCTACACACTGTAAAACTTTCACACATGCAGAATGAAAACTGTACTTTTACAAAAATAGTGTGCATTTCTTTTCGAGTGACCCTCGTATGTTCGATGTCGACAGCCTTCTTTCTCGATCAGCATCACCCACTTCAGTGCGACCTTAGGGAACTGTTGGCACCACTTCACTAACGGCTGGACACGACATTGCGTTTGGTTCATTTACCGCCAGAATTTCACGGCGAGTTTGTGTGAAATTTAGGCTTTTTGTACCCAAGAATCGTACTTCAACTTTGGAGCACCATTTCACTCACACACCGTGATGCGCCTTTTATCCACACCGCAGCAAAACCGTTTGTAGGAAATCCGGAACATGTACTCACTTCTGATAATGTGCCACTCTTGGTGCGCTGTGGTCTTAGCATGGGCGACATGTCTAACTCGCATTTTGAAGTCCCCTCGTAAATGAAGTGTAATTTCTTTTTATTCTCTTCTCATTTTCGTGGCTCGATAAATTGGGTTGTAAAGCCATTTTCAAATGCTAATACATGCACAGGCCACCAGAGAAGACATACTGTACAGCTAAACAATGTACACATACGCTAGTGCAGTCATAAGGATTCATTGACACTACCAGACTTACAGGTACGTAAAATACCACCTCTCTTGCTGTCAATAAACGATTTAATTTCCACTAATTTCCAGGTCATTTAACGTTCTCATTTGAATGACTTCGACTTGCCTCTTCATGATCACGCTGTAATGGTATCTGTGCTTGTTCGTAACGAATCACGAGGGTTGTAAGGGACATCTTCCTCTGGCATTACTTTTCCTCGACAGTAGTTGTCGATGCCAGTATTATTTTTCGAATTTTGGACAGGTCAGTATTATCTCAGCTGCTTTTCTGAAAACATTCGTATAATTTTATACACAGTATGCTGTATTTCAAGCTAGAATTTATGAAAAGGAATTACTTTATTTTGAATGCTACAATCGACAAGTACTAGCTCTGAATGTATAGTTCAAATTATTTTTCCAGAAACATTTGAAATTACGAATTATTTGGCACACTAAAAATTTCTATTATTAATTATGCAACCTAGTACTGTTTACTATTTTCAATTTTGTCGTATTATGACATGGTTGCAGACTGTGGCTGTTATTTGAGAACAGATGTTGACGGTTTTGGGACAGCAACCAGCCACAAATTTATTTTAAGTTCCTTTATTGAAAATGTGGCATCGGCCTTGCCGTAGTGGATACACCGGTTCCCGTGAGATCACCGAAGTTAAGCGCTGTCGAGCGTGGTCGGCACTTGGATGGGTAACCAAGGCCGTCATGCTCTGTTGCCATTTTTCGGGTTGCGCTCAGCCTCGTGATGCCAGTTGAGGAGCTACTCTATCGAATAGTAGCAGCTTCGGTCAAGAATACCGTCATAGCGACTGGGAGAGCGGTGTGCTGACCCCACGCCCCTCCTATCCTCATCCTCCACTGAGGATGACACGGCGGTCGGATGGTCCCGATAGGCCGAGTGCTCATTCAAAAGATACCATTACCGGTTTCGAATCATTACAATTCCTCGTCAGATGGCTTTCATTTGAACATGTGGTGCGTTTTTATTGATTAGTTGTCGTGAAATGTCGGTATGGAGTTCTTTTTTTCATAGTTTTCGTCCAACAGATGATGTTCGTAGTTTTCACCAGATTCTTATCGTTGCACATCATTTGTTGGGCGAAAACTATGAAAACAAATACTCCAGACCGACATTTCACGACAGCTAATCACTAAAAAACGCACCACGTGTTCTAATGAAAGCACGAAAGCCGTCTGACGATGAATTGTAATGATTCCTAACCGGTAATGGTACCTTTTGAATAAAGGAACTTAAAATAAATCTGTGACTGGTTGCTGTCTCAACACTATCCACTCTATACTATGTTTATTTTCGGATTCATTTATGAAATAATAATCGAAATTGATAGAAATTTATTTGTCAAGAAAAACTGTAAACCCTTTGGAATATGGTTATTACCGCAGATTGAAGCAGTAGTAAGCATGGCTCTGATGTGATCGGACGTATGTTTGTATTTTGGACGAACAATGTAATTTCGGCTTTGTTAACGTGAAAGTTCAAAAGATTGTATGATATATTAAAACGTGACAAAATATATGACGTAACAACAAAAATTTTCAACAACAATCTTCAAATTTATTTAGATCAATTCAACCATGAGGACCTAAAATGTGAGAATTTCAGCTTCAAGACTCAGACCCCTAGATAAGATGAATTGGAGCCAAATCTACATCGAAAGGCCAAGTAAACTAGCAAGTTTATTGTAATCTTCGCTGCTCTCAAATTTCTCATAAAAGATTTTATTTATTGCATAACTGGAATTGTGAAGGAGGGGGCAGATTACAGGCTTCACTTGAAACCATATGCTACTGGCACTGTTTTCGTGCGTACCAAAGCACTCCACAAAGCATTAGGTAATTGTGAATATTGTAAAGGTTTCCTCATATGTTCTTATCTTGTAACTATAACTACGTTGACTGGAGTACATCTCCGTAACATTATAATTCAGTCAGGTGAGGACGTTCAATGAACGTAACCAGTAGTGGAATTTACAGCGTTTCTTAAAAGGAGCTAGCGCTGTATTTTTCATATGGCTGTATGTGTTAACAGTAGTATGATGCAAAACATGAATAAAATCATTAACAGACATCGAAGAAAGAGGCGTAACATCACGTATGTCCGATACAGAGGCACCTAACTGCCCAACGACCAGAGCTAAGTCCAAACAACAGTCCCACAGGGACTCAGGATGTCTGGTAATGCTCAAGACGCCTCTAAATTACGCTGCTGTATGTGTAAAATACTTGGACTCCGAATAATATATGTCATCTCCTGGGGCATCTTCACGTATGATATTGGCTTCACAGGTGAGGTTATTGACTCACGGAAATGAAAATATAATGAAAGAAAATTTTACTCAATATAAACGGATCTAGCGCAGAAAAATGTCATTATTGAATAAAATATTACACGTCACTAGCTACATTTTAATAAATACGGAAAACAGCTATATGCGTCCTCAGGTGACATACCATTAACTGTACTCACTTCAGACTTTCTTAGTTAAACTTTTTTACTTTTATTTGTTGCAGCACGAAGGTACGCACGTTTCTTAAAATAAATAAATAAAAAACATCGGATCGTACAATTCTACGATGTTGTTATTGATCTTAATAAATACATCTAACGTTGTTCTATAAGCACAGTGTTCCAGAGCGATATAGTAAATTTCTGCCCAAATACAGAACTGAAGACAGCCTACGGGCAACTAAAAAGATAATGAAAGACACCAAACCATATAAAGTTCTATTGTTTTTGGGAATCGGTTTTTATGCAACACTCCACACCAGTCTATCCTGCTCAAGCCACTTCGTTTTCGAATTACTATTTCACTCAATAACTACCACTACCTACATATACTTGAACACGTTTGCTTTAGTTAAGCCTTGGTCTCCCTCTAATATTTTACCCGTCTCTCTTCGCTCTGTAACCAAACTGCTCGGTAACACCTCGGAAAGATTTCTATCAACCTGACATTCCTTTTAGTCAAGTTGTGCATTAATTTATTTTTCTCCCTAGTTCGATTCAGTAAGCACGTCTGATTCAGTACGTCTTTACTAATTATCCGATCTATCCTTCTAATCATCAACATTCATTTTAACTTCGCGTTTCAAAAGCTTTGCATCTTCTCTTATCAGTAAAGTGTATCATGTAATGACGGTATTTCATTTCCATGAAAGGCTACACTCCAGACAAATACTTTCAGAAAAGACTTCCGAACACTTAAATAATGTTAGCTATTCACAAATTTCTGTTTTTCAGAAATGCTTTTTCCGCATTGCCAACCTACATTTTAAGTCGCATTCATTTTGGCCATAGTTACACTGCTGCCCAGATACCAAAAGTCATCGACCGATTCTAACGTCACACATCCTAATCTAGTTCCTTTCGCATCGCCTGATTTAATTTGGCTACAATCCATTGCTCCTGTATTGCTTTCGTTTATGTTCATCTTACTATCCATTTTCCAGACACTGTCCTTTCCGTTCATCTGATCTTCTAACTCCTTTGCCGCCCTGGAAGAGTTACACTGTCATCGGCAAATCTTAAAAGTTTTTATTCTTGCTCCCTCACCGTTAACTGACTTCCCAAATTCTTTATTAGTTCCCTTTGCTGCCCGAGCAGTGTACAGGTTGAGTGACATCAGGGACAGGTGGCAACCCTGTCTCACTGCCTCCTCAACTACCTCCTCCCTTTGTGTCGTTTGACCTTCATAACCGTACGTATGAAGTGTGACAGGACAAAAATAGTTACGCAAACAATGGGTAATAGAGTCATTTACATAAATAGTAAATTGAGATTTGGAGATGGTACAGTAGTTCTAAGCAACGGTGCGATAGAACTGGAGTCCTCTATTAAGGATTTATCAGAGAGTTGCGGAAAAATGGGCCTTAAAATAAATGTCCAAAACAAACACTACACGCAACAAGTGGGTAATTGCAAGAGAAATAACAGTAACAACTGTCTAAAAAATATTAACCGATATGTTTTTCTGGGGCAATTAATTGATATCCAAGGAGACTTAAAATTTAAAGTTTTTCGCCGAAATAAGCTAGTTGGAGGGCTTATGAAAGAAACGGAATTGATTTTAAATCCAATATAATAACAAATTTAAAACGTGTTTTCGAGCTGTGTGTTCTTCCGATAATAATATACGGCTGAGAAACTTGGATTTTAAACGATTTTTTTTAAAAAGGAAAGTAGGGACAACTCACAAAACTATCGGCCTACTGAGCCTCACTAAGAAAGATCGGAAAAGAAGTAAAGACATAAGAGAAATAACAGGCGTTTAGGAAGTCGTGGAGTAGGTAAACGCTCAAAAATAGAAATGGGCAGGACATACCGTACGGAGAAATGATGCAAGATGGACAATGATAGTACTGCACTGGAGTCTCAGGCACATACGAAGCCCAAGAGGTAGACCACCCCATCGCTAGGATAAAGAGTCAAAGAAAGCTACGGGCTTCAACTGGCAAAAGGCAGCAGGGGACGGAGAGCCATGGAAACAGCTACTGAAATTGTATTTGTTAGTTTAAGAGTAAAGAGGCTATATCTTGTTAAGGTTAAATTATCTGAACAATAATAAATATAAAAAGTTGATGTAAGTGAGGGAGAAAAGCTGGCGATGATGACTCAGACGATTCATAGCTCTTCAGTCTCCACCTAACAGCGTGTATAAAGCTGTAACGGGATCCATGCATATGACCTTATTGTCTACTACTGTAGATGTAATTACAAGACAGCTATTAAATCGAGCAGAAAAATCTAAGGAACCGTATTTACCAAATAAAAGGTGCTACCGCTAGCGTAACAATAAACTACGTCAAAAATTACTCTGATTCTTGTACAAATATCCAGTTTGATTATCTGGTATGTCAATATCCTCACAGTCCTAAAAGATTTTTGTGAATCTGGATAAGGCCAGATATCTTCAGTCGCTGGTGTCAGGAACCTCAGATATTGTGAGAAGGTGCTTGTGCATCAGGGGAAGTGATAACACATAATGGAGCTGACATCTGACGTTCTAGGTGAATCGACTTCCTCGTAATCACAGATGTTTGCCTTTCGTCACTTTAGATGTATTTCTCCTACCCTGTGAGACAGTAATGTGAAAGTCTTTCAAGTGTGTTTCTGTGGCACAGTTCGTAGCACACTGCCTTCCGACATCACATATCTGTGTTCGAAACCCCGTCATGCAACGAGCTACAGAAATAAAAACACTTATAATCAAAATTGGATTTTTCCGCACGATATTATAGGTTCGGCACGTAACGGTGAAGGCTAGTGCCAAATTCCACGTTCCTGTTATTCTCGAATATACTCATTACAGGTCTGGAATACACGTCGGTGTTTGGAGCGTCAAGTTTTCATCAAGTTTTCTACTGTTAATATAATGTTACGCTAAATTAAGTCAACTGGAGATGGAGAGTTTCCCTCGAAGCTCGTAGCGTGTTTCCCCGGAACAAATGAACTGCAATTTTAACGCTCTTCAGGAATTTCGTGTGCAGCCACTGATATCGTCAGTTCAGATTCTATCAGATGAAACAAAATTTTAATCTTTATATATTTGGGTGTTTGATCAGCTCATATAATTTTTTCTTCGTTTGTTTTGCTGCGCTCCAATGATTTTTGTAGACAACCAAGCCTCTTCGTGACAGTCACCCTGACCGTGGTTATCGGGCGTCTTTCGCCCTCAGCTAGAGGAATGGTCGGCTAACACGCAAGGTTCGTATCAATTATTTCGGTCACAGTCAACTCGACAAAGTTTAGACGAATGTTTTTGTTGCAGCATCCCTCCTCCTCCCTCCCTCCTCACCTCCCTTCCCCCCCCCCCCTCCCCTCACCCCTTTTCTGTCCTGTCGCGTGCAGCGCCGTCATAGTCGCCGTCAGCTGCTAGAGAAAGATTTATTTAATTTTGTGTCTCCAGTGGAGGTTTCCTCATGGAAAGGAAGAAAAAACGGAAGGAAGATTTGGGTTTAAGGTCCTGTCTGTTTCGAGGTCATTAGGGACAGAGCACCAGCTCGAATTGTAGAAGGAGAGGGAAGGAAACTGGCTGTATCCTTTTCAAAGGAACCATCCCGGACTTCGTGTTAAATACTTTAAAGTAATAACGGAAAGCCTTAATCTGGCTAACACGATCGGGATTCAACCAACTTCCTTGCGTATGTGAGGTGACTGGATTCTCACTTCGCCACCTAACTAAATAACGGCAAGAACACTACAATTACTGGAATTGACTCCACAGTCCCAAACGTACCACATAACACAGACCGGATGAACGGTCGTTCACCGATCCCGAAATAAGACGAGCATTCCCTAGATGAAAAGAGAAAAATGAATCGGTACCATACCAGTTCGTAGCCACCAAATCAATTTAATGAATGAGACGCGGTGACGTAGTAAACTATTACAACGCCCTCTGGCCAAAACCTGGTGCCAGAAGCACTAAATCTGGATTAGTATCAAAGAAATCTCACCTACACTACTTCCCTAACACAACTACCATACACTCACTTATTGTTACTGCAAGACATCATCAGACGAGATGGAGAAAACAATGGTCGCAATTTCAATAGCAGAGTGTTTCAGCTCCAATCCGATTTAAATTTCTAGATTTTCCATAAATCATTTCATACAATTTCCGAGGTGGTTCCTTCAAAAAAGTCTCGATCGATTTCATTTCCCATTCCTGTGTAATATGAACTTGGGTTAGGTCTGTTATGGCAGCGCTTTCGATGAGGTAGTCAGACTCCAAACTTCCCTCCTTCTACCAAAACTTTCGACGTGTCCAACCGTCACATACAGTCTCTACCAAAATATTCCAAGCCTAGTATCTACATTCATCATACAATACATATGGAGAATACGAACCAGTACCTGACCTATGTACACTCTTTGACATAAAACTCGACCGGCGGCCGGCCGCTTCAGAGACTAAGTCCGCGCCGATCGCGACATGGGACAAATAAACTGACCAACTCGATAAATCTCTGAGACCGGCTTTCTGCACAATCTGGCAACACTGTAGACTGCGGCACTTCCTGGAGGACGTCTTATCCGATGTGAGAGAAAACGTAGTCGGTTTACGCCCATGGTATAGCGGTATTACGCGTTCTTTATGTCTATGTTGTCTGTGGATCGAGACCAGCTGGAGTAAAACATTTTTATAGGCTCTTCTGTCTGAATGGTGAAGACGCGAATTTAATGGTAGCGCAGATTCAATCTGTTTCACTTTCCGTCACACCGATAACAACATTTTATCCAGTAACCATTCTGCGGCAGATTTCCCGAAGACTGTCCTGCTCTGGACGCTGTATGCGGTAAAGCTCCGGGATCCACTTGCTGGCTACCGGCAGCGGCCATGGCGACGGCAGCGGCGCTGCACTCCGCCGTTCTTTATCGAAAGCGCCTGCTACCGCTCATCGCTTTTGATAATTTAAAAAGCTTTATTATTATTAAATGTTGCTAAATAGAAAATTTCTTCGATTTCCACTCACCCTCGAAAGCAACGGAGAATTACTGTATTACATTAATCGGCCAGAGCTGAGTCTGGCCTGAAATTAATTTTATAGACTGAGACGCAAGTGATAGTTAAGGTCATCAGATTTAAACCAGAAAAAGATATCGTTTTTGAGGTTTCAGAGAACGGAAAGGAATAGCTAACGCTGGTGTCAGGAAAACTCTACAGTTAAATGCTATTGCAAAAATTTAGAGGAGAGGAAGTATATTAATCAACACGTTCACTTCATAAACAACCTCCTGACATGTTAGACCTATATGACGAACGAAGCTCAAATTCGTATCGTTGACATATGGTTTGAATCTTTTCCGAAACTAGTTTACACTGAAGAACCTTGGCATTTGCAAAGTAGACATCCGTAATATTAAAATAATTTACTAAGTCGACATTGCACGAAGATTTCTGTGTAACGGCATTCCTCAGATTTCGTGTAAGGAATTTTTACTGGCAGTTTGCAACTCCATTAATTAAAATGAAATATAAAAAGGTCGTGTACAGCGGCTTTCTCCCGGATTGGGACTGCCATCTCATGTAGCACTATCATGGCAACGCATAGGGGAACCACAGAGATAACGACACACTGGCCGTAATAGCCGGACTATAGTCATTGCGATAGTGCCTGAGCCTCAAAGCGCAACATTAAATACACAATCAGGTGTTACTTATGTGAAGAACGCCGTTCTTGGAGTCCAGAAATTAAATACACTTTCTAAGTAAGTGTCTCATCTTACAGTGGATTATATCGTATGAGCATTCGATGTGAAAAACGAACGCCATGTGAATTTAGCGAGGTAATGCCGGGCTTCACCCGGAAGTAAATGCACTATCACAGTGTTGACAAATATTTGCTGCGACGCTGCCAATTATCAGCTCTCTTACGAGGCAGCTCTTCAGCGAAATGCTTGTCGTGATTGTCCGATACGGTTCTTCAGAGGGGAGACGCGCGCGCACGTTTGGTTTTTATGCGGCGTTCTCTCCTAATAGTTTCTGACGTCGCCCTGTGGTCTATATATACATTTGAGGCATTCAATTACCATTAATCCAGAATGATACAAGTTTCAGCTTCGAGCGTGGACGAAGGCTGTTGACAACTGGCATTATATCATTTCAACGTAGAAAATCAAAACGGATTATTCAGTGTTCCTCATTCAGCATAAAATATGTAAAATAATTTTCCGTAACGTTCATAGTCATCTCAAATTACAGACGAAGTAAATATACATCTTAAGCTTATTTGAATTGAATATAATATAAGATATCAAACGCTCTGCATCTCGATGTCGAATGTGTCCACCTATAGAATGTCGCGATTATCACGAGAATGAAGAAATAGGTTGATAGGGATGGAAGCAAAAAGAGACACAGTCAACAAATATTCGATTCCTCATGGTATTCATTTCATTTCAGATTTAAGAAGCGGTAAAGCGGGATATTGCATTCGTTAACACGAAAGATATGTCGCACATATGGATAACGACAAAGTCTGCGTCTTCATACGTTTCTTCCTTGAAATCTGTATGCTCTCTTATATACTAAGTAGCCTGATCATTGTTTGCATAATGTTACCCTCTTGTTTGGCCCCTAAACGATCAGTAGATTCCAAATGCATGTCTCTGCAAGAAAGTAGTTGTTTGAACCCTTCCTGTGTGTTTTTTTGCTTGGAATTCATGAAGCAGACCACTCTGCCTCCCCCCTCCCTCCCCCCTCGAGGGTTAGGTCTCAAAACTAAACCGTTTTTTATCCAATGGCATAATTTACTCAGACAGCTTCAGCACAAAACTATCAAACAAAGTCTTCCATTTCAGTTGCAACACTCTAACCAGCAGCTGACCCAAGTGTGATCAACGGTCATGGTCTGAAATTAGCAGCTCTCTGCTATTGTGGCAAAGTCCGTACTTTATTTTCGATCCCGCAGCACCAGTTTTTCTGGTAACACTATATTAAATCAACAGTAGTGATTTCATAGTTGTGCCAGCGTATCTGTCCTCCCATTGTCAACTGTATGTATCTCACTTCTCCTGTAGCGTTGATCACGGGATGCCGAAGTAAAGGAATGTATTCTGCATGACGTAACATTCAGTATTCCCATCTTTCATAGCCACTCTTCGTGTGCATCGATACCAAACAGGGATTTGAAAACTCTTGCGAGCGAGAGAATAACAATAATAATCGTAATAAGATCGAGCAAATAATGAGTGAAGTTTATTGCAATGCAGAACGAGAATGGCTGTGAAAATAAAAACCTATCAAAATAGGTTGATCGTTGAGTTGGCACAATGCATTTTATTACTGAATTTACTTCTGGATTTTGCAGAGAAAAAGGAAAATTCGGTTCTTTTCGCTAGAGTAATATAATGTGAACCAGCAACTTACGCTTTCCTTAGAATACGACTCAAGCAGGTCCCCAAGTAGCTACCACGGCATTGCTGCATTCTGACCCTGACATTGCTCTGATGACGGTTAATGCAGATAGTTCCGATTATGAAATACAAAACTTATTGCAGGTTAGTTCCTAGGATCGTAATATTATATTTGCGATGTAGATGGCACATGAACGTGACGACTATCCAGATTACTCGTCAAAGTAAAAAGACAGAATTATGGGAATTGAGCAATGTTCCACGCCACCAATGCTGAAAGAGATTGAATGACCACAGGCGTGCCCAACACTTTCGAAAGGTCTGCCAAGTACCAAAGACAGTAGCAATATGAAGAAAGCATTGGACAGATCAGAAAGGCCTCACTGCTACCCACAGCCTGTTTGTGTGAGCCCTAGTGGTGCTGCGCTGCCAGACGCCAACCCGATAGCACATTACGCCACTGAATTCTACGAATGAACTGTGTACTTATACTGATCAGCTTCAGTGAAATTTGTTACACATGGCTAGAATATCAGGTGTTATTATGGATAATAGTCCAACTCATCGAAATCATTTGGCGGATTCACAATGAATGTAATAGATTACTGAAGAAGAACGGAAACAATGGGAAAATGTGCTGATGTGCATTTTCATACGTTTTTATGTTCATAGCTGCCATAGTTAATACATAAATAATAACCTCGTTTATTGCTTCAGTAACTGCTACCTTCTTGTTGTGCGCAGCTCGTGGTCGTGCGGTAGCGTTCTCGCTTCCCACGCCCGGGTTCCCGGGTTCGATTCCCGGCGGGGTCAGGGATTTTCTCTGCCTCGTGATGACTGGGTGTTGTGTGCTGTCCTTAGGTTAGTTAGGATTAAGTAGTTCTAAGTTCTAGGGGACTGATGACCATAGATGTTAAGTCCCATAGTGCTCAGAGCCATTTGAACCTTCTTGTTTGACACCGAGATGATGTAAACAACACAAAAAAATGGCTCGGAGCACTATGGGACACAGCTTCTAAGGTCATCAGTCCCTTAGAACTTAGAACTACTTAAACCTAACTAATCTAAGGACAGCACACACATCCATGCCCGAGGCGGTGTAGACAACACAAATTCGTGTCACTGACAGTTAATTCTAGTCTCTTCCGGGGGTTAGTCTTGTTTTGTTGTTGATGTAAATTGGCATTCGCGGAGAATACTACTGTCCCAAATCCTGAGAGTTTTCCAGAACACATATGAATCGGAGGGTTTGGAATAGTCTCTGAGTTGTGGCCTTTTGAATAGCAGTTGCCGCGCGGGGTGGCCGCGCTGGCTGGGGCGCCGTGTCGCAGATTTCGCGGCCGCTTCCGCCGGAGCTTCTAGTCCTCCCCGGGGCATGGAAATATGTGTTGTCCATAGAATAAGTTAGTTAGTGTAAGTAGTTTCTACGTCTAGGGACTGATGACCCTAGCAGTTGGGTCCCTTAGGCATTAGCACTTAAAAAAGAGCAGTAGTGGAAGGAATTGACAAGATAAAGCTTTTGCAGAAAAACTGGAACTCATGAAGAAGTTATGTAAATTGAGCACTTGACTGTAGCAGTGCCTTGTTCTCACAGTAGTAAATAGTGCCCTTACCATAATCGTTGCTGACGTATATAGCTCGCAACGTGAAACATGAGAGTAGGGCCACCTCTTGCGTGAAGCGACCATTTTGAACTGAAATACGTTTCCCAACTCAAAACCACTCCTTCTGCGGTCATTATTCACAATATGTGATCTACATGACAAGCAAATATTAAATGGGTGTAGCAGATAAAACACAGTCTCACAGCCGCAAATCATTCTCATACCAACACAGTTGCCAAATAAGGTGTACGACGTCGTGAGTCCTTGACTATGTTAGTGGCAAGGAGATTCAGTTTTCTTAGCAGAAATTCTTCACGAACGGGTGGGGATGCAATGCAATCCGAATGACAGATATGGCTGTATGCCTACATGTCTAAAAAGAGTAGAAAATCTAATTGTTAGCCCTCTGAGTAATATTCCCACGTCTGTGACTCGTATCTTGGTTAAAACCCATTTATTATCCACTGTTCATGCTTACCGACTATTACCTACATCATCAAATAACAGCAGGAAATGAGAGAAATACTTTCGGAGTATACGCCTTGATATTTGAATTAATTTTCGGATGGAGCAGGTTTTCTTTTTCAATAAAGCTATTGTTTCTATTTCCAGACAACATTTCATATCCTTCTTACATCTGCTGCAGCAGTTATTTTGCTATCCACATGGGAAACCATGCCTACGACTGCCATCGTCTCATTTCCTCTGATTAGCCTTACTTAATTTTACTACTGCTCACTACCCTTTTCTTATAGGCTATACACCAAGGAAAGAGAAATAACACCTGCATCTAATGTTTACCGTGATGCAATCAGGAAACTTTGCTTATAAAAGCTCTCAGAACAGCTGAACGAGCCTTTCAATTTGCAGCACACTCCAGACCGAATGAAAGAAAATAACATTAAGAGGAGCAAGTTGACCATAATGAGGGTGGGGTGGGTTTGATGTAGTGCCGTGAAGTTAGACCAGTTTCCGTCGCATTTGCTTCCTGATAGACCAAAATGTGATCTTGACACAAAAGAATCAGTGTACTCATATGGGAATTATTTCCAACGTGTAATTGATAGAGTACCTGGTCACGTTAGGTAGCGTTTCGCTTGCGGCAATCACTAATTTTAATTTCAATCCATTCCTTGATGGCGCACTGAAATGTTTTCGAACTTTTCTCATTGATTCCTACCTTAGAGATTTCCTAAAGCGTTACATCGTGTGTTAGTCACACGGTAAGTTAGACAACCATAAAGCTCTGACTTGATGTAGAACATCAAATCATTTGAGCATCGATTCGAAAATACAAAAGACCACTTCTGAAGAAGAGCCTGCTGGCAGCAAGTCCTGGAATACAACACTGTGGGCAGTAACAATGCCCATGTTTTACGTCACAAGATGCAGAAGTGATTTATGCTTTTCGAAAAACTCATTTCATGCATGCTTTCGAGTCTGGTAACGTATGGGAAGGGGTGATTTGCGATGATAAAAACTTGGGTAACACAGATTTCACTAGTTTCGTTGGATTTGAGAATGGGAGTCAGTTTTTGGGTAGTCGAGTGACGTGATGATGGTCAAGACCGACTGCTATTTCTACACCATAGTGGCTGCCGCAGCGTTCCTGTTCCGGCAACACAAATACCACGTGACTGCGCACACTGCACATCA
This sequence comes from Schistocerca serialis cubense, assembly GCF_023864345.2. Lineage (NCBI taxonomy): Eukaryota > Metazoa > Arthropoda > Insecta > Orthoptera > Acrididae > Schistocerca > Schistocerca serialis. Next base: position 789,498,706 of record NC_064641.1, on the reverse strand, counting down.
CGTCACATGCTGCGAGTGGCCGTGTCAAGTATGGAGTACCGGCAAGAATAGCTAGACGCTGGTGGAAAGAATACCAGCGAAGGGGCTATAACGGGTGGAAAAGAGAAAGTGGAAAAGGGACCATGCTCAATTCCCAAATATTGCCTTTTTATATTGAGGGGGAATCTGGATAGTCTTCACACCGCAAATCTAATATTACGATCCTAGGAACTAACCTGCAATAAGTTTTGTATTTCATAATCGGAACTATCTGCATTAACCGTCATCAGAGCAATGTCACGGTCAGAATGCAGCAATGCCGTGGTAGCTACTTGGGGACCTGCTTGAGTCGTGTTCTAAGGAAAGCGTAGTTGCTGGTTCAATTATATTACTCTAGCGAGAAGTACCGAATTTTCCTTTTTCTCTGCAAACATCCAGAACTAAATTCAGTAATAAAATGCATTGTGCCAACTCAACGATCAACCTATTTTTATAGGTTTTTATTTTCACAGCCATTCTCGTTCTCCATTGAAATAAACTTCACTCATTACTTGCTTGTTCTTATTACGATTATTATTGTCATTCTCTCACTCGGAAGAGTTTTCACATCCCTATTTGGTATCGATGCACATGAAGAGTGGCTATGAAAGATGGGAATACTGAATGTTACGTCATGCAGAATACACTCCTTTACTTCGGCATCCCGTGATCAACGCTACAGGAGAAATGAGATACATTAAGTTGACAATGGGAGGACAGATACGCTGGCACAACTCTGCAACTACACCTGTTGATTTAATATAGTGTTACCAGATAAACTGGTGCTGCGGGATCGACAATGTAGTACGGACTTTGCCACAGTAGCAGAGAGCTGCTAATTTCAGACCATGACCGTTGATCACACTTGGGTCAGCTGCTGGTTAAAGTGTTGCAACTGTAAATATAGAAGACTTTAATAGTTTTGTGCTGATGCAGTCTGAATAAATTATGTAATTGGATAAAAAACGGTTTAGTTTTGAGAACTAACCCTCGAGGGGGGAGGGAGTGGGGAGGCAGAATGATCTGCTTCCTGAATTCCAAGCAAAAAAACACACAGGAAGGGTTCAAACAACTACTTTCTTGCAGAGACATGCATTTGGAATCTACTGTTCGTTTAGGGGCCAAACAAGAGGGTAACATTATGCAAACAATGATCAGGCTACTTAGTATATAAGAGAGCATACAGATTTCAAGGAAGAAACGTATGAAGACGCAGACTTTGTCGTTATCCATATGTGCGACATATCTTTCGTGTTAACGAATGCAATATCCCGCTTTACCGCTTCTTAAATCTGAAATGAAATGAATACCATGAGGAATCGAATATTTGTTGACTGCGATTCTTCTTGCTTCCATCTCTACCAACATATTTCTTCATTCTCGTGGTAATCGCGACATTCTATAGGTATACTGCAAAACATTGCGCGTGGACACATTCGACATCGAGGTGCAGAGCGTCTGATATCTTACATTATATTCAATTCAAATAAGCTTAAGATGTAGTTTTACTTCGTCTGTAGTTTGAGATGATTATGAACGTTACGGAAAATTATTTCACATATTTTATGCTGAATGAGAAACAATGAATAATCCGTTTTGATTTCCTACGTTGAAATGATATAATGTCGGTTGTCAACAGCCTTCTCCCACGCTGGAAGCTGAAACTTGTATCATTCCGGATTAATGGTAATTAAATGCCTCAAATGTATACATAGACCACAAGGCGAGCACAGAAACTATTAGGAGAGAACGCCGCATAAAAACTAAACGTGCGCGCGCGTCTCCACTCTGAAGAACCGAATCGGACAATCACGACAAGCATTTCGCTGAAGAGCTGCCTCGTAAGAGAGCTGAGAATTGGCAGCGTCGCAGCAAATATTTGTCAACACTGTGATAGTGCATTTACTTCCGGGTGAAGCCCGGCATTACCTTGCTAAATTCACCTGGCGTTCGTTTTTCACATCGAAGACTCATAAGATATAATCCACTGTAAGATGAGACACTTACTTAGAAAGTGTATTTAATTTATGGACTCCAAGAACGGCGTTCTTCACATAAGTAACACCTGTTTGTGTATTTAATGTTGCGCTTTGAGGCTCAGGCAATATCGCAATGACTATAGTCCGCCTATTACGGCCAGTGTGTCGTTATCTCTGTGTTTCCCTTATGCGTTGCCATGATAGTGCTACATGAGATGGCAGTCCCAATCCGGGAGAAAGCCGCTGAACACGACCTTTTTATATTTCATTTTAATTAATGGAGTTACAAACTGCCAGTAAAAATTCCTTACACGAAATCTGAGGAATGCCGTTACACAGAAATCTTCGTGCAATTTCGACTTAGTAAATTATTTTAATATTACAGATGTCTACTTTGCAAATGCCAAGGCTCTTCAGTGTAAGCTAGTTTCGGAAAAGATTCAAACCATATGCCAACGATACGAATTTGAGCTTCGTTCGTCATATAGGTCTAACATGTCAGGAGGTTGTTTATGAAGTGAACATGTTGATTAATATACTTTCTCTCTTCTAAATTTTTGCAATAGCATTTAACTGTAGTGTTTTCCTGACACCAGCGTTAGCTATTCCTTTCCGTTCTCTGAAACCTCAAAAACGATATCTTTTTCTGGTTTAAATCTGATGACCTTAACTATCACTTGCGTCTCAGTCTATAAAATTAAATTCAGGCCATACTCAGCTCTTGCCGATTAATGTAATACAGTAATTCTCCGTTGCTTTCGAGCGTGAGTGGAAATCGAAGAAATTTTCTGTTTAGCAACATTTAATAATAATAAAGCTTTTTAAATTATCAAAAGCGATGAGCGGTAGCAGGCACTTACGATAAAGAACGGCGGAGTGCAGCGCCGCTGCTGTAGCCACGGCCGCTGCCGGTAACCAGCAAGTGGATCCCGGAGCTTTACCGCATACAGCGTCCAGAGGAGGACAGTCTTCGAGAAGTTTGCCGCAGAATGGTTACTGGATAAAATGTTGTTATCGGTGTGACGGAAAGTGAAATAGATTGAATCTGCGCTACCATTAAATTTGCGTCTTCACCATTCAGACAGAACAGCCTATAAAAATGTTTTACTCCAGCTGGTCTTGATCCACAGACATTGTAGACAGAAAAAATGCATGCTACCACTAGACCACGGGCGTAAACCGAATACGTTTTCTCTAACATCGGACAAGCTTTCCTCCAGGAAATGCCGCAGTCTACAGTGTTGCCAGATTGTGCAGATAGTCGGACTTAGAGAATTAGCGAATTGGTCAGTTTATTTGTCCCATGTCGCGATCGGCACGGACTTAGCCTCTGAAGCGACCGGCCACCGGTCGAGTTTTATGTCAAAGAGTGTACATAGCTCAATCGGACACAAAACAACTATACAAATCTATACCGAAGGCCGCGAGAAAACAACGCATTATAGAAGATTTGTTACAACAGATAAAATGTCGGTTTGTGGTCCGTCATCTCACTTGTCTTACACCAATGGCCGTGCGAACAACGCATTGCCGACCCATATAAAAATGCCGTAATTAATTCATTCTTCATTTTTGGCACTACTTAAACTAACGACACTGTGCGATCGTACGGAACCCATAGTACCAGCAATGCTTCTCAAATTTTTTCTGGAGGGCTTTCCATAACCCACTTCACAGCCGGATTTTTTGGACTGAACTACCAACGGCGACCGCATTGGTGCGAGAAGACTTGCGTTCCAGAATGACATTTTCACTTTGCAGTGGAGTGTGCGCTGATATGAAACTTCCTGGCAGATTAAAATTGTGTGCCCGACCGAGACTCAAACTCGGCACCTTTGCCTTTCGCGGGCAAGTGCTCTACCAACTGAGCTATCCAAGCACGACTCACGTCCCGTCCTCACAGCTTTACTTCTGCCAGTACCTCGTCTCCTACCTTCCAACCTTTACAGAAGCTCTCCTGCGAACCTTGCAGAACTAGCACTCCAGAAAGAAAGGATATTGCAGGGACATGGCTTAGCCACAGCCTGGGGGATGTTTGCAGAACGAGATTTTCACTCTGCAGCGGAGTGTGCGCTGATATGAAAGTTCCTGGCAGATTAAAACTGTGTGCCGGACCGAGACTCGAACTCGGGATCTTTGCCATCCGCGGGTGGCGGGCTAATTTTAGCACCAGCAGATGTCTCCTTCGAAAATAATCAACTTTGGATTCTACACATTTTTTCGTTGTTGTTGTTGTGGTCTTCAGTCCTGAGACTGGTTTGATGCAGCTCTCCATGCTACTCTATCCTGTGCAAGCTTTTTCATCTCCCAGTACCTACTGCAACCTACATCCTTCTGAATCTGCTTAGTGTATTCATCTCTTGGTCTCCCTCTACGATTTTTACCCTCCACGCTGCCCTCCAATACTAAATTGGTGATCCCTTGATGCCTCAGAACATGTCCTACCAACCGATCCCTTCTTCTGGTCAAGTTGCGCCACAAACTTCTCTTCTCCCCAATCCTATTCAATACTTCCTCATTAGTTATGTGATCTACCCATCTAATCTTCAGCATTCTTCTGTAGCACCACATTTAGAAAGTTTCTATTCTCTTCTTGTCCAAACTATTTATCGTCCATGTTTCACTTCCATACATGGCTACACTCCATACAAATACTTTCAGAAATGACTTCCTGACACTTAAATCAATACTGGATGTTAACAAATTTCTCTTCTTCAGAAACGCTTTCCTTGCTATTGCCAGCCTACATTTTATATCCTCTCTACTTCGACCATCATCAGTTATTTTGCTCCCCAAATAGCAAAACTCCTTTACTACTTTAAGTGCCTCATTTCCTAATCTAATTCCCTCAGCATCACCCGATTTAATTAGACTACATTCCATTATCCTTGTTTTGCTTTTGTTGATGTTCATCTTATATCCTCCTTTCAAGACACTGTCCATTCCATTCAACTGCTCTTCCAAGTCCTTTGCTGTCTCTGACAGAATTACAATGTCATCGGCGAACCTCAAAGTTTTTATTTCTTCTCCATGAATTTTAATACCTACTCCGAATTTTTCTTTTGTTTCCTTTATTGCTTGCTCAATATACAGATTGAACAACATCGGGGAGAGGCTACAACCCTGTCTTACTCCCTTCCCAACCACTGCTTCCCTTTCATGTCCCTCGACTCTTATAACTGCCATCTGGTTTCTGTACAAATTGTAAATAGCCTTTCGCTCCCTGTATTTTACCCCTGCCACCTTTAGAATTTGAAAGAGAGTATTCCAGTCAACATTGTCAAAAGCTTTCTCTAAGTCTACAAATGCTAGAAACGTAGGTTTGCCTTTCCTTAATCTTTCTTCTAAGATAAGTCGTAAGGTCAGTATTGCCTCACGTGTTCCAGTGTTTCTACGGAATCCAAACTGATCTTCCCCGAGGTTGGCTTCTACTAATTTTTCCATTCGTCTGTAAAGAATTCGTGTTAGTATTTTGCAGCTGTGACTTATTAAGCTGATAGTTCGGTAATTTTCACATCTGTCAACACCTGCTTTCTTTGGGATTGGAATTATTATATTCTTCTTGAAGTCTGAGGGTATTTCGCCTGTCTCATACATGTTCCTCACCAGATGGTAGAGTTTTGTCAGGACTGGCTCTCCCACGGCCATCAGTAGTTCCAATGGAATATTGTCTACTCCGGGGGCCTTGTTTCGACTCAGGTCTTTCAGTGCTCTGTCAAACTCTTCACGCAGTATCATATCTCCCATTTCATCTTCATCCACATCCTCTTCCATTTCCATAATATTGTCCTCAAGTACATCGCCCTTGTATAAACCCTCTATATACTCCTTCCACCTTTCTGCTTTCCCTTCTTTGCTTAGAACTGGGTTTCCATCTGAGCTCTTGATATTCATACAAGTCGTTCTCTTATCTCCAAAGGTCTCTTTAATTTTCCTGTAGGCGGTATCTATCTTACCCCTAGTGAGATAGGCCTCTACATCCTTACATTTGTCCTCTAGCCATCCCTGCTTAGCCATTTTGCACATTTTTTCGTGTGAAGCCTATTTTTCGAGTTATTCTGATTTGTCAACTTAAAATTTACACCCTGTAGATGTAGATTGCCACGAGCTGTCGCTCCAAACGCCTTTTGCATATGGAGCAAATAAAAACGAACTTGTTACTTACCTATCATTGTTATAACTATAAATTATATACACAAAACTTCCTCGTGAAGCAGTCTGTCTGCTAGTTAATACCGTATTAAAATCCCTGCAGCAGTCGCTGAGGTTAACGTTCACGTACAGACAGAAAAATGCCGCGGGGAACATTGTAACATGTATAGATACCTGACTCGTTCTACACCTACATCTACGTGATTACTCTGCAATTCACAATTAAGTGCGTACCAGAGGATTCATCGAACTACCTTTAAGCTACTTCTCTAGCGTTCCACTCTCGACCAGCACACGGGGAAAACGAACACTTAAATCTTTCCGTGCGAGCTCTGATTTCTCTTTTTACTATGTTGATCACTGAGGAAGAAGTTGGTGATTGAAATTTCAGGAGAAAGTCTTGCCGCAACGAAAAACGCCTTTATTTCCATGACTGCCACCCCAATTTGTGTATCACATCCGTGGCACTCTTCCCCCATATGTCGTTCCACATCATTACGATTGATCTTACAAATGACCCAAAGTAGATGAAGCTAACTAACCTTTAGGTATGTTGTATGAATATTGATTACATTTTTCGCTGCTACTTCGGCAGGCGATAACTGCGTTTACTACGAACTTAATTTTTCTTTTACTGTCAGCAAACACCCCCTGAAGTCTGTCCCCTTACTTTACCCTGAATAATCCTTCTCTGCCTGCTACTCCCATCATGCTGTAGATGTGAACAGCAACGTAACATTCCGTATTTACACACAGACGAAGCCACATCCTCGGGAGGGACACATTCCACTTAGCGCTTAATTGTACGGCGAGGCTTCGGGGAGGTACTGTCTCCGCTCCGCGATCAGACGTGCTATTGCGCACCGACATGCCGAAGCAATTTAGTCGGCGGGATGCCAGGAATGTTTCACTTTTTTCCCCCCTTCCTTTTTCTTTTCGCCGAGAGAAATGATCGGCCAATACCGATGCCTGAGGCTGCAATTATCCTCGTTCCTTCGCCCGGACGTAATCTGCGGCAATGAGCGTGGTGCGGAAAAGCAATACTGCCATGGTCATGGAAGCGGACGGAGTGGGAAAGGAGGGAGTAGGAGAGTGGAGGGTTTGGCGAGTAGGGGAGGGGCTGGGGGGGGGGGAGGTGAGGGCAGGCAATGAGCCGTGCGCCGAAGCAGCCGCGGTCAGCGGTCGGTGGTCGGCGGTCGGCGGTCGGCGACACGGCAGAGCCGCGGGTCGCTCGGCGCGGTTTTTCGTGCGCCGCCGCCGGGGCGAATGTTTGTGGTTACAGACGTGACGATGACGCATGCGCTACGTGACGCCACTTTGAGTCACGTGGTGGCTTCCCACGGCTCCGCCGCTTCCCGTAATAGCCGCCACCACTTAACACCGGGCTAAATGTAACCCACATCGCACGTACTAATCTCGGCGAGGCGTCCACACTTCCTCCCTCTGTATCTCCCATTCTTCTCCCACGCGCTCTCCTCCGCCGGTTTATTCGTAATCGCGGCGATCACGATTGCGGTTTTATTCCGATAGCGCGACTCGCCTCGTGCAGGTGGGGGGGAGGGGAAAAGGGGGGGGGGGGGGAACTAAGCTGCTATCTCGAAATCTCGAATCGGGTAGCCCCGCCTGTAGACAGGTGTTAGCGACTTGTGTATTACACTCGACACACTGAAGCCACTCGCCGAATTCAAACACGCGGCCCTTCCCCGCCTCTTGCGAGCATATGAAGCCCATTATAATTCTCAGCGGAGCGCTTATTTTGGCTACCAACGGCTGCGATAGCATCGCATGAAATGTGATTCCCATACATCATATCTCGGGGAACGCTGCCGTCGACAATAGCTTCCAGAAGCTGTTCAGTTGAAAAGTCACTTTGCCACGAATCGCCGTGTAGTGTTCTTCCCCTTTTATTGTCACCTGCCTTCATACTAATTTCGTTTTCTCTCCTGTGTTAACATCCTCCTGTCATAATAGCATTTACACCCAACATCTTCGATTATTTGTTGGGTATATTCCGATCTTGGTCTTCCCCTACTGTTTTTGCCCCCTGCGGGCCCCTCTAGTATCACTGAAGTTATGCATTCATTTGCTATCAAAAGTGTTCTCATTCTGTCCCTTCTTCTAAAGCTTTCCACATATTCCCGTCTGCACGCGGTGGCTTCCGATTCGAGAGAGCAGCTTCTGCCATCCTCACTTGCTATCATATCAGTGCGCGAAATTTGTACCTTTCTCCTTCAACACTACACCTCCACCACTTCTTTTCAGGTTTGTACGCTGCTAATTGTATGGATTTCTAACGTCAACTGGAAATAATTCTAAGTTTCTTACATGCATGGTTCAAAGGACACATACTATTGATGACCCACAGCTGTACGATATCACTCGAAATTAATTCACTGAATGCGTATTCCTTGACATCATCTGTATTGGGTATAGATCTAATACCCAGATGTGGCATATGATAGCCGAAGCCGTTAAGGCGACCGCTCGTGATAAGCGAGGAATGCAAGTTTGAGTCCTGCTCTGGTACAGATTTTTATGGGTCAGTATCGTGTATACTGAATACAGCTCGTGTCAAGGATACGCGTTCAGAGAATTAATTTCGAATTATTTCGTAGAGCTGTGGATCGCCAACAGCGTGAGCCCATTCAGACATGCTCGTTAGTATTACAAGCCTAGGTGCGCACACGACAATAACAACATTGGTCTCGATTCCTCGTTTTCTCATTCTCCCTGTTGTGGGAATCCAAGTAACGTTGCGAGCATCAGGTGATGAGTTCAGAGTACTACGAAATAAGGATGTAGACAATGTGACATACGGAAGGTTTGGTTTGTGCAGTGAGCATGCACGGATGACCGAATCGGTTAAGGCGACCACTCGCGATACGTGGAAAACCAGAATTCGAGTCCTGGTCTGGCACAAATTTTCATACGTCGTTGTCAGATAGTGAATCTGTACCTACAACAGCTGATGTCAAAGAATTCGCATTCAGCGAATTAATTCAGTCTGCCTTCGGCGGTGCTACGGCACGGACGTCTGTTTACGTCCCTGCCGGAGAAGTTCGCGCTCGCGCAGTTGTTTACCTCTTCGGCGTACTCTTGCGTTTAGACGACTCGATATAGAATGGCACATGCATACCGAAAGTCGACTCAAGATTAGTTTTTCGAATGAATATGCGAGACCGAAAGCCTACGAAATAGAAAGGTTCCTACGAGACGAAGTTAAACTTGACTACAACGAACTTATCGGAATCCACCTCTCCATAGTGAGCAGTGTCGTTTACGTCAAGCTGATTAACGATGCAGTATGTGACAGAATCATCCGAGATACTAAACATGGACTCAAATTTCGTCACTCTGATGGACAGGTTGGAGAAGTAACTATTGATCATGCAGGACTGGGCTTACGAAACATACGTATTTTCGAAATTCCCTTCGAGGTTCCGTCTGACTTGGTCGTTGACGCCTTACGCCCATATGGAAGAGTGCTTAGCCACGTTGAGGAAAAATGGTCCAACTTAACGACTTACTCCGTTCTCAATGGGGTGCGTCAAATCAGAATAGAACTGACACAACATGTACCCTCGTACTTGTTCATCGGCGGATGCAGAGCTATAGTCATATACGATGGACAACCCAAAACATGCTCAGGCTGCGGGAAAGAGGGCCACGTCCGTTCCGAATGTATGCAGCGGAGGATAGTGCAAGTTCCAAACGGCGAACCCGTACCTCCGTCCACGTTGACGCCGCTGCCACTAACGTATGCGGACGCGTTTCGAACGGATCCCATCCCGAAGAATGACCAGCTACAGAATCCTGACAGTTTACGGCAACCGACTGCGGCAGAGACCGCCTCCAGTGACGAAACGACGCACACCTCGGCCGCTCCGGCGACGCACGTAACCGAGCGGAAAGGATCGGTAGGAGAAATGGAAATTGATCCTGCTGTTGTGCCGACAGCTCCTTTCGTCCCTGAGCACCGGGAGTCACTTCCGCACTCGGATACGGAGGCGCACACGCTCAAACAACGATCGCCGAAGCGCCACAAGAAACGACGGCTAGCGCCGTCGGATACCTGCTTACTGCAGTCCACGGCAGACGAACTTGGGTGTAACGTCGATACAGTGCATCCGGATGCGCAACGGGAGGTTCTACCTCCCTCACAGCAGTACGACGGGAATCATGCTACACAGGGGTTAAATACAGATACACCGGACGGAAAGCCGACGGAAGGAGTCCCTCCACCCACCGCAGCGCCGCCACAGCCTTCGGTCAGCCCGGCCGGAGAGACACGACGGGAGCTGGACCTCCAGCACAGGAACTGGGCCGACGAATCCGATACTGACCCCCACACCGACGACGCACCCGCCATGGCGAGTGCTGCGTCCACCGGATGTTAACCGCGCAGAAGATGCAGACTGACGCACGGACAGCATGTCACCGGGCAGCAGCACACAAATTAACATAAGCGTTCATGTGCGCTTTACGCACTGAGGACCAACGGCAGGCATATCGAACGGCCTCTATTAATATTAATACGATCAGAACGCCTGTCAAATTGCAATTATTACGAGACATGTTGCATGCGTCAGACGTCGACATCGTTCTGCTGCAGGAAGTATGTGTTGAGAGCTTCCCCGACCTCTGTGAGTACGATACGTACATTACACCTACTACCGACGGCGGCAGCGGAACAGCGATACTTCTACGTAGCGGCATAGTAGCCGAGGACGTGGTGTACCTGCCGTCAGCGCGAGGACTGGCGCTCACAGTGCTGGGAATACGGGTAGTTAACATTTACGCACCGTCGGGGTCAGACAGACGGCGCGACCGATCCCGATTTTATGCAGAGGAGATTGCAACACTATTCTTAGGTCGGTATGAACATGTCTTATTTGGAGGCGACTTCAACTGCGTGCTCGCACCAAAAGATCAACACCCACGTTATACTTCATCCCCGGAGCTGCGGCAACTCATACAGGACATGAATCTCATTGATACATGGGAGAAGATACATGGCGACAGACGTGGATACACCTACGTCTCGAGTCACTCTGCAAGTCGTCTCGATCGCATTTACGTAACACGTCGTCTCGAACCTGCGATCCTCGATGCGGAATTGTGGCCTGTCGCCTTTTCAGATCACATAGCATATATATGCACGGTCTCCCTGAGTCGTCAACAAGTGTGGAGGAGTCGCAGTGTTTGGAAACTGAATACAGCACACCTTAGGGAACCTGAGTGCAGACGCTTAGTCGAAGACACTTGGCATGTGTGTGAACGACGCCTCCCGACATATCCGACGACATTGCAGTGGTGGCTGGAATGCGTTAAGCCTGTATTGCGCCGAGCGTTAAATGCATACGGAAGAGAGCAGATGATGTGGAGGCGATACACGACGGAATTTTATTTCAAGATGCTCCGCGAACTTTCTGTACAAGCACCTTCACAGGAGCGTCGTGCCGGTATAAAACGAGCACAGGCCCAAATAATTTCCATAACGCGCCGCCGACTGGAGGGTGTCGCAATCCGTGCAAGGGCCTTTGAACGAGTCCGTGGAGAATCCCCGTCGATGTATCACGTTATCAGAGAAAAACAACGTAGCCGCAGAACCTTAATACAGACGGTCGTACTGCCAGATGGTCGCCGCATGACAACGCAAAAAGACATTGCCAACGCTTTCGTGGAACACTACGGTCATCTCTATCAAGAAGCGGAACACGATCAGGCAGCCTTTCATGAGGTCCGACGAACGCTCTCCGCGTGTCTCGACGAGTCGGCCAACCTGGAGTTAACAGGTGAAATCACAGTTGACGACGTAATGGAAGCGATTGATAAGGGAGCGTCGCACAAATCGCCGGGGCCCGACGGGTTTCCGTTAGAGTTCTATCGTACATTTAAAGATCTCATGATTCCACGATGGACTGCCATGTACTGCGAATTGATGTCTCCCAACGTGACTCTTCCACCCTCCTTCGTGGAAGGAATGATCATCCCCATCCACAAACTATCTGGCGGCACAGGGATACAGGCCTACCGGCCACTGACCCTTCTTAATTGCGACTACAAGATCTACGCCAGGATACTTGCAGCACGCTTTAAACGCGTGATACGCCAAGTGATTTCACTCGACCAAACCCAGCTAGGAGGAGCTAGCAATATACAAACGGCACTCAGCGACTACCGCGATGTTATCGCACTGGCTTCAACATGTCGTCTCCGGGGTGTATTGGTATCGATGGACTTCGATCGCGCATTTGACAGGCTGAGTCATGCTTATCTCACGGCCGTGATGACGAAAATGAAGTTTCCGGAAAGTTTTGTCACCGTCGTCATGAGACTACTCCACGGAGCCGCATCCAAAGTGCTCATCAATGGACGCTTGGTGGGGCCCATCACCATCTCACGATCGGTCAGACAAGGGTGCCCGCTGTCAACGATATTGTATGCCATCGCTGTCGAGCCGCTGCTTTGCGGGCTCCGGAATCGACTCCAAGGAATGACGATAAGGCACAACAAGTTTATATGCCGAACATACGCAGATGACCTAGTGTTTTTAGCACGGTCAGGCGACGAGGCAAGAGTGGCCTTGCATTGGATTAATTTGTATTGTATGGCTACGGGAAGTCGCCTGAACATGGCAAAGTCGGGAGCGATGAACATCGGGAGAGGACTCCCGACAGGAAGTGTAGCACCATTACAGCCGATCAACAAGATGAAATGCCTAGGAATTATCTTCACTACAGACGTTCGACGCACGGCGGCACTGAGTTACAGACATCTTCTGCAAACAATTCGTGCGAGAGTCCGAAGTCACAGGTTAAGGGCACTGGATATGATACAACGGGTCACCTTCGCCAACACTTATCTAGCCTCTCGCATCCCCCACCTGGCACAAGTTCTTCCTATGCCGGTGGTGTTGGCCCGCCGAATCCTGGCGGCACTAGGATATTTTGTGAGCACAGGTCTGCTTTTTAAGGTAGGATACGAAACCCTCACCCTTCCTTGTAGTCGTGGAGGTCTTGGACTAGTCCACGTACGCGACCGAGCAGTCGCTATTTATGTAACCACAATGATAAAGATGTGGACACGACACCAGACAAGTCTGACGGGCAGCTTGATAGACGAACTCGCTCCACCTTCTCGTTCGGCTCCGGTAGCGGTGGCTCACATCTCACCATCGCTTGCCCATATGCGAACCTTCTTTGTGGAACACAGCTATGTACATATGGAACTATCGACTACCAGGACGGCGACGGCACGTGATATATATCACATCCTGACTCGACGACGGCCGAATAATGCCGTAGAGCGCTGCCAACCAACAGTTACGTGGTCAGTGGTATGGCGTACAGTGCACCACCCACACCTTGATACGGGAACGCGCGCACTGTGGTATCAGGTGGTAAATGGGAAATACGTGACTCGTTCCAGGTTGCATACAATTCATATGGCGGACGAGCCACTGTGTCCGCAGTGCAATGTTGTAGACACTGATGAGCATCGCCTGATATGCGGTCCTTCGGCGGACGTATGGTGTTTGGTCAAAAAAATGATCGCCTTCGTCCTTCGGGTGGCGCCGCAAACAATAGAACCACGCACACTACTTCTCCCAGATAGGACATATTATCCCCGAACGAAGACAAACGCAGTGACTTGGATTCGAGGTTTGACTGTGCGTTATCTTTTCCGAGACGGCAGTAAGACTGTGCTTGACTTTTGGGCCTTACTACAGGAACATCACTCACAGCTTATGAGACATCCGAGATATCGAACATATTACGCAAATTTTTTAGGGAGTGCCTTGCTTGATCCCCCACCCAGTTGGGGTGTCCCGGGTAGGAGAATGTAAATATTGTCTATAAGTATCAGAACAAGAAAGGACCAGGACAGTGGAGAGGATCCACAAACACACGTGAAGACGTACCCGACACCAACGCGAGGTATGACGGGATTAGGGAGGTACGCGCCTAGAAGAGGAACGTAGAACGTTATTGTTTTGTACTGACAGAAGCAGGATATTTTATTTTATTTTTTTCACTATTATGTAAAAAAAAGTCCACTTATTTACGTTTCCCAGAAAAATTTTATTTTATAAAGTCATCGTCTTATATATTTAAAAAAAAATGCTAGAAGCAGTTTATGTTTGTTACTGCTACACCGAAAAAAAAAAAAAGAAAAAAAAAAGAAAGAGAAGCGTAGTAAGTAGCGTCAGTGGTCTTCATCCAGATGGATGGTAGAACGGTGGTTAGTGTCTCACGAGGCTTGATTTTTTTCCTAACATTCGCATATTTAATAGGTTGTGATACTTTATTATTAGTTTAATGTAAGTATATACTACATATTTGATGTCATATAAATATAAGTTCACCTTTTTTTGTGGAAAAAAAAATCGGTTAAGGCGACCACTCGCGATACGTGGAAAACCAGAATTCGAGTCCTGGTCTGGCACAAATTTTCATACGTCGTTGTCAGATAGTGAATCTGTACCTACAACAGCTGATGTCAAAGAATTCGCATTCAGCGAATTAATTTCAAGTTCTGGGTTAGCTACAGCAACTTTATCCTGTTAACATGCAACATGCGCAGACAGCGTGAATTTTGGCGTACGAAACATTCCCATGAATAGCCTCCGAAAACGGTACGGGTAAATCCACGTCTATACCACTGACACACTGAAACCACACACACCTGACTACGTGTCTCGCCACATTGTCTTGGAACAGGTTCAGTAAACCGGTCACCAAAAAGTTGCTCGTGTTGTCTACAAAAACTTAATGTGCGAACCACTAGTTAAAGCTCTGTCAAGGCCAAAACACATTCTTATATAAAAATACGTCTCGTCATCTCCTCATATTAGCATTTCAAGTACGCTATCAGGAGGTATTATGAAACATCAACTATTTACTTCGAATGTAAGCGCGAATTCCGTTCTTGAATTCTCCTCGGGACATTTAGCTAGTAAATTGGTCGATGTATATCGCTGTTTTCATTACTTTCTTGTATGCCATCTTCTGTAAGTAACCTGACAAAATCTCGCTAGACATTGATCAGTAAGTTAAGTATACTCTCAGTTTCGCTCTGCGGTCGCTACAGGAGACCTGCAGAAATCAACTAAAATTTAAAGAAGCCACTCCGCTGAGCTCAAACTTGCAGCCAGAGGCGTTCTTTGATACACTAAGACTGTCGGTCAAGAAAGGTGTTGCTGGAAATTTGCAGTTCTTGTGCGCCGCACTAGTTAAGTTACTAATTCTGGGCCGGCCGGTGTGGCCGTGCGGTTAAAGGCGCTTCAGTCTGGAACCGCGTGACCGCTACGGTCGCAGGTTCGAATCCTGCCTCGGGCATGGATGTGTGTGATGTCCTTAGGTTAGTTAGGTTTAATTAGTTCTAAGTTCTAGGCGACTGATGACCTCAGATGTTGAGTCGCATAGTGCTCAGAGCCATTTTTACTTATTCTGGTCTCAACATTAGTCACAAAGCTTGAGCACAGGGAACAGGAATTCATTATCTGAACAGACAAGTTCACATTTAGCAAACATGAAACTGTACAGTGTAATAGCCAGGAATAGGTTCGTATTTGGGGAAGTAATATTTTCTTGTCGTATAACGGAATATAGGCTGCCAGCGTAATTCACATCATATTTCCACTTCTCCAGGAGGTCAAATACTTCTCCTTATACTAAAATTAGTGCGTTATCTTCCAAAAAGTTAATCCAGTCATGCCTAAAGACTCTTGCAACATTTGCTTCTCACAGGAACAAACGCAACAATTGCCCAAAATTGTTATCTTGGGCCTTTGAGAATACAAGGAAAAAGTTATAGAGAATTATTACATTATTTTAGTTCAGTGGGAGTGGATTCCATGTATAACGCAAACACAGAAACTCATAATGAATAATTTACATTTCTTACATCAGTGGCGCCCGAATGTTTGTTCCTTTCTTGACAACACTTTAGTAACTGTTGCGTAATGTGGTGGACTGAACGATGGAACATCATTCGACATTGTGTCAATAGCTTATTAAACATTCAAAATGACAGACAGAAAGTCTTTGTATATGTCAGCAACCATTATTATACACAAACACATTTTTTTCTGTCTTGGTTACACTTCATTATTTATTTCTTTTTCTTTTCTTCACATACACATTTTTTTCGTCTTGGCAACACTTCATTACTTATTTACTCGTATTTATTTACAAGCTTAGGCTAACTGATGTCATAGGATCTGTCAAGAGACAAAAAGTGAAAACATGAGACAAAAATGTTTTCTTAAAAAGAGAAAACTATCCATTTAATCGAAAGTTGTAAACGAAAATAATTCTGAAACCGCTAACGCTACTGGTGCTGTTTTTGATAAGACTGTAGGATAGGCGTCTTTCACTGGTGGTACTCTGTGGTAACAAAACTCATGCACTTATACAGATGGAGGTAGTACCGCACTCACAGTCTATGAAATGGCAGGGCACTGGCGTAGCCATCATTTGCACTCGGGAGATTCATGGTTTCCGACGTGATAACGGCCGCACGACGGGCTTTAACAGATTTTGAACGTGGTACAGTAGTTGGAGTTTGACGTGCGGGACATTCTAATTTGGATATCGTTAGGAAATTCAGTACTCTGAGATCCATATCTTTTGGATCCTAGACGACCGGAAAACCGTGGTCTGATCAGATGACTCCCGGTTTCAGGTAGTAAGGGCCGATGGTTGGGTTCGAGTGTAGCGCAGACCCCACAAAGCCATGGACCCAAGTTCTCAACAAGGCACAAGAAAAATTGTTCAAATGACTCTGAGCACTATGGGACCCCTAGAACTTATAACTACTTAAACCTAACTAACCTAAGGACATCACACACATCCACGCCTGAGGCAGGATTCGAACCTGTGACCGTAGCGGTCGCACGGTTCCAGACTGCAGCGCCTAGAACTGCTCGGCCACCTCGGCCGGCGGCGTGGGCAGTGTTTACATGGAATGAACTGAGTCCTCTGGTCCAGCTGAAGCGATCATTGACTGTAAAAGGTTCTGTTTGGCCATTGAAGTCCATCTGCAGCCATCTGTGGCCTTCATGTTCCCAGACAACAATGGAGTTTTTATGGATGACAATGCGCCATGTCACCAAGCCATAATTGTTATCTGACTCCACAATGCTCAGTTGCTGACATCTTGTCAACCGAATTTTATGAAAGAAATGTCTGGTTAATGTGGATTGTGAAATGCATACCTTAAGAACTACAGGTACTTTTTTTCGGTAAAACAGATGTGTTTCACAGTACTGAAAATGAGTAAGTTCCCGTAGCTCTAAAGGTTTGCACTTTAGATAATATGTTACCTAGACCTTTTTTTCTTGTTTCGTTCTGTGCTACCACCTCTGAAAGATGCCTACGCTACAGTCTTAGCAAAAACAGTAAGGGTACTGTCCGAGGTCCTAGAATGATCTTAGCTTATAATTTGCCACTCCGTAGTTTTAGGACCAAGGTCCCTTACCTCAAATTGATACATCTAGCCTTCTCCATCATCCTTGAAAGTTTGTAAGGTCATCACGGAATTCCCTGTATAGGGTCAAAAGTCTGTAGTAGATAAAAACTTTCTAAAACGAAGATGACATAAATATTTGATTCTGTAAAACAACCGGTTTCGACAGACGTTACTACAACCTTCATGTGTAATGAAGTCTTTTTGTTATTAAATATATTCATTTTAAGTTGGGCCTCACGCCAGGTTGTCATGTGGGTAAAAAAAGCAGCACGTTATAAAAGGTTTATCATAACTAAAACACTTAAAAACATAAAGCACATTGTGGAGTTGGTCATGTCCGTATACGAGGGTTGGAACTTTAATAATGGCAACTATTTATTTACATCTCGTACAAAATAGATACGTGTATCAAAGTTTTACTGACCTTAAACGTAGTCACCTGCATTGTGTATAACCCGTTGCCAGCGATGTGGAAGTCGTAGGATACTCTTAGCAGTGCCAGTTGTGTTGAGAGTTCGAGCGGCGCGGTCTATTGCCCGGCGAATCTGTAGCAGTTCTGAAGCGAATGCCGTGAAGTGCTTGTGGTGTCACCGCCAGACACCACACTTGCTAGGTGGTAGCCTTTAAATCGGCCGCGGTCCGTTAGTATACGTCGGACCCGCGTGTCTCCACTATCGGTGATTGCAGACCGAGCGCCGCCACACGGTAGGTCTAGAGAGACTTCCTAGCACTCGCCCCAGTTGTACAGCCGACTTTGCTAGCAATGGTTCACTGTCTACATACGCTCTCATTTGCCGAGACGACAGTTTAGCAAAGCCTTCAGCTACGTCATTTGCTACGACCTAGCAAGGCACCATTATCAGTTACTATTGATATTGTGAATCATGTACTGTCAAAACCGACGTTCATCATTAATGGATTAAAGTTAAGTATTCCACCTGCTACGTCCGTTTTTCTAAATTCTAATTTCCTTATCCTGTTCCAGACCACACGCCAGCCTGCGTGAGCTAAAACGCGTGCATTTCGGCCTCCTCTAGTAACACGGTGTTGGCTCTCCTGCCAACCATAACAGTGCTTCCAGCGGTTTAGAAATCGAGTTGAGTTCACGTGAGCTTAAGTCAGGGAAGTGCAGTAGGCGGTTTAGCACTTAGCAGCCCCATCAGTCAAACAAACTAGTAACAACTTGAACTGTACGTGCTTGAGCATTGTCCTGCAAAATGATGGTCAGGTCCTGCGGAAAGTATATTCACTTCTGTCTCTATAGACAGAAGTGATGGCACTTGCTGCAGGACCTGAACATCTGTTTGCAGGACAATGCTCATGCACGTGTTACTTCAAATTGCTCTAAGTACTATGGGACTTAACATCCGAGGTCATCAGTCCCCTAGACTTAGAACTACTTCAACCTAAGTAACCTCAGGACATCACACACAACCATGCTCGAGGCAGGATTCGAACCTGCGACCGTAGCAGCAGCGCGGTTCCGGACTGAAGCGTCTAGAACCGCGCGGTCACAGCGGCCGACCAGCTGTTACTGGTTTGTTTGAGTGATGGGGTCTCTATGTGCGATACCACCTACTGTACTCCCCTGACTTAAACCCTCGTGAGTTTTACTCGATATCTAAACTGCAGGAGCCGGCCGCTGTGACCGAGCGGTTCTAGACGCTTCAGTCTGGAACTGCGCTGCTGCTACGGTCGCAGGTTAGAATCCTGCCTCGGGCGTGGATGTGTGTGATGTCCTTGGGTTAGTTTGGTTTAAGTAGTTCTAAGTCTGGGGGACTGATGACCTCTTATGTTAAGTCCTATAGTGCTTAAAGCCAGAGAAACGGGTTGTACACAGTGCTGGTGACTACTTTGAAGGTCAGTAAAACTTTGAAACACGTATCTATCTTGAACGAGCTGTAAATAAATAGTTGCCACTATTAAAGCTCCAACCCTCGTATATACCTGAAAGATGACTGTTACGTCACAAAAACACAATACACAATAGCACATAAGCTCGACATTTTCTAAACATTGAAAATCCACTTTAAACAGCGTAATATTGCGAAAATAACACTTGTTGTCTGCTCAAATGTTATCTTTGCAATATTATCTTTCAACTGTACCTTATAAGCCGTTTAAGGTGGATTTTCGGAGTTTGGAATATGCCCAGCTCATGTAAACATTTTTTTGAAACGTAACAATAACCTGTGAGCGATATATACAGGTTGTTTCTGTAAGAGCGTGCAAAAATTTAACAGGACATAGAGGTGCTCCAGGTAACAATTTGAGGCAGGGAACCTGGCGTCGGAGAAGCCAACATAAGGAGATAAAAGGAATAAAATCACATAACTGGGTACTTGTTTATTTACATTAGTCACTGACACAATGAAGTACCATTTGTACTGTATGTTACAAAATGTGCTGAAACTGACAGTCACCAACCTCAGTGCAAGCATGACGTCGGCGAACAAGATTCTGAATCACCGTGAAAAATAACTCTAGTGTGTTTCGAATCACATCAAAGGCAGCTACAATTCTGGCAACTAATTCCATCTTTGTATCCACTGGGGTCTGATACACAGGTGACTTTAGGTATCTCCATAGGAAATAATCGGGTGGATCCAGATCAGGTGACCTCGCAGGCCATGGAATAGGACCTCCCCCTCCAAACCAGCAATCAGGAAATACTGTACCAGTACTGCTCGATCGTATTGTACTCTGAATAGTACTGAATAATGAATGGGTCTGTAGGTGACTCATAGCACGTTCTATTATGGGACAACGCAAATACGATACAACAGAGCCACCTTATGGACACCTTGGAATTTAAGTTCGTCCTCCTTTTTTCGTTGCAGGAAATAAAGAATGTACATGTAAATAAACACCACAGTACGTGTAAACTTGTACGCATGTTAGTTGTAAGTAAACTGGAAAACAGTAATGCCAGACAGAGTGGTGGATAAGTTTACTACCACATTGAGAGGCACCCACGTGCCTTGCTCATACTGTGGCATCAAGCAGTCAGGCCTGCAAGATGAGTGGTCTACCAAGCGAGTGGATTCATTCTTATTTATCGAGTAACATGAACTCTCATACTCACAATTAAGTCACTAATCAACCTCCTGTATGAATAATACGCAACGGAAACGCACTTCTGACTATCAGTAGTTTACAGAACTCTGACTGTTCACTACGCACTGGCAATACCACATTTTCTTTTTTCTTTTATTTAACGGCTTTTATCAACACGTGGCCACCGCACTGAATATGAATGGCGCACACATTATAAATTCGGGACATCATGACAACATACAATTCGAAGGAAAAGTCCACTAATCTTTTTCTTTTCACTATCTTATTTATTCCGATAAATTCTATAACCTAAACACACAAATTCTATAACCTACAACAATAACACATGAGAAATTCCGCCCAGTGGGCATGGCTTTATATTGGTGATTCTCTACCTTATGGTCTCGTAATTATTTAACGCTACAGTGCACATTCTGGATAGGATGGTGGACCTTTTATTATACCTCACACTTCGACTCTCACAATCATCATCACGAAACTTTCCTCCAGACCGAGCGGTACCGAAGGAACAAACATAACCCACTAATCTTTTGAAACTACCTTGCTACTCTCCCATGCAAACCACACGTACCCAAATTACATGACGTACACCACACTACTACATGGAATACAATACAATAAATAGTCACAACACTATCACTTTCAGCTTTCCCACTTCAATTAGTATTTATCCCAGTTTCACACGACACTGCCCCACTTTGTAATTCTACTTTCCTACTATGAACTCTGGAGATATATGCACGTCTTCCTGTGCAATGCAAGCCAAGTGGCGTTGCTGGATAGATGGCCGACTCACCTTGCTTCTCTCTCAGAGTTTGAATCTAGCGTCACACGGAATCATATCACGCAAAGTAATATTAAGAACATATTCATCACACACGCGAGTCCTCAACTGATACCATGGACGAGTACTTCTCTTTATCCTTTGTCTCATACACAGATTGAGACTCACACAGTACTCACCACGTGGAAGTACTCGCCTCTAATTTCAAGTTCTGCACACGCTACTTCTTAAATACTTCAACTTATAGTACACATGCTAGTAATTCAGCTTAACTGAAGCACACGGAAGTATTTCAACTTATTGCTACACGTGGTTTCATTGTGACCGTTGTCACTTCCGAAGATTACTACGATCCCATTAATATTACCTGCCTGACATTTAATTCTCCCCATAAAAGTTCCTGAAATAGAGAAATTAATATTTCAAACTACTCTTAAATATTCCACATGCATACCATGTCTCCACTCTTTTGTCTCTACAGAGCACAACTAAGACAGGTCTTAACAGCACAAGATCCAGTGGCAGAGTGCCGAAACATGGCCGTTCTTCAGGTCCTCTCGCACCTCTGCTGAAGTGGGGGAGCACCTTGCTACCGTATTGGTCAGCCACATTTCAGGCGCTCAAAGCTCAGGTAAATTTCATCTCTTTGGTCCCACCAAAGGTGGCCAAAGGATCGTCTCAAAGATGATCATATATTCACATTCACTATCTGCGGTTAGCAGACGACCATACATTCATTCATTTCACAGATCTCACCAAACTGGATGTAGGGATTTATTTTGTGGGAGTACACATGTGATCAATTAAATAAATAAATTGTCATTCTTTCCCACACTGGTATTCGGCTTCGCTGTAATAATTGAAATTGAGTTATTTTATAAAAAAAAAGTGTTGTTCTGACAAAAATAATGAAGTATGTTGTACCTATTTTCAATGTCGGGCGGTACTGTACCCTTTCAACATTTCGCTAAGCTGGCTTCTCTGCCTCAGATTCCCTACCTCTAATTGTTCAGTGGAGCATTCTCTATGTCCTGTTACATTTTTGCACTCTCTTGCGGAAACATACTGTACATGGACATGGTCATGTGCACTAGGTGCTTATGTTTTCAAGTATTTTAGTGGTGACAAACGTTCTATAATGTGCTGTTTTTTGCCGTATGACAACTTGGCGTGAGGTCCAACTTAAAATTAACACGTTTCATAACTAAAAGATTTTATAAGACCTGAAGATGACGGGAAAGTCTGTCAAAACCGGTTGTTTTAAATAAAGAAATATTTATGCGATCTTGGCTGTAGAAAGTTTTTAGAAAGTGAAACAGATCACTGCTTCTGTCTTTTCCAAATGAGAAAATTCATTCTGTAGTAGATGCCATTCTTCATGAACTACAGGGCGTTCGAAAATTCCCGCTACAACCTTCTAGGGCTTGTAGAGAGGAGTGAGTACGACAACCGACGAGACCCACTGGAGTCGGGTTGATGAACTCATGAGAGAAAAATCATCGCGTAACAGATACTGTCAACGGCCTTGCCGCAGTAGTAACACCGCTTCCCGTCAGATCACCGAAGTTAAGCGCTGTCGGGCTGGGTTAGCACTTGGATGGGTGACCATCCGGTCTGCCGAGCGCTGTTGGCAAGCGGGGTGCACTCAGCCCTTGTGAGGCAAACTGAGGAGCTACTTGATGAAGAAGTAGCGGCTCCGGTCTCGGAAACTGACATACGGCCGGGAGAGCGGTGTGCTGACCACATGCCCCTTCATATCCGCATCCAGTGACGCCTATAGTCTGAGGATGACACGGCGCCAGGTCGGTACCGTTGGGCCTTCGTGGCCTGTTCGGGAGGAGTTTAGTTTTAACACATATACTGCTCTGAGGTATGTGTGGCATAACATGAGAGCGTGTACGGGCCATCACTGCAGAACTGCGGTACAGAAAACCGTGTGCACACTGGGTGCTTTGAATGCTCACTCCTGCCATGAAGCAGAGGAGACTCTACACAAACTCTTTTGCGTTTTGAGGGTGAGGGCGATGGACTCCTTAACAGCATTATGACAGGTGATGAAAGCCGGATTTACCATTGTGACCCAGAAAACAAGAGAACATCTGCGGAGTCCCGCCACAAAGCATCACTGACGCCAAAAAGTTCAAGCCCATGCCATCAGGAGGCACAGTCATGCTCACAAATTGGTTCAAATGGCTCTGAGCACTATGGGACTTAACATCTATGGTCATCAGTCCCCTAGAACTTAGAACTACTTAAACCTAACTAACCTAGGGACATCACACACATCCATACCGAGGCAGGATTCGAACCTGCGACCGGAGCAGTCGCGCGGTTTCAGACTGCAGCACCTAGAACCGCTCGGCCACTCCGGCCGGCAGTCATGGTCACAGTGTTCTGGTATGTTCAAGGTGTGGCGTATTGGAATTTATGCCTGAAGGCACTACCGTAAACTCTGCTAGTTACTGCGAGATCCTCAATAAACAAAAAGTACCAATTCGAAGAGTTCGTCCGCACGTAAAGAACCGTCTCCTTCAGCATGGCAATGCCGGAACCCACGCGAGACACTGTGACGTCAGCAACAATCTGACACCGGATTTGCTTTTATCGATCATCCTTCAAACAGTCCTGATTTGGCCGCTTCCGATTTTCATCTGCTTCCAAAGCTTAATAACGTTCACCTTCGATAAGTTGACTTTGATAATCGTGAAGCAGTGCAAACAGAGATGAGGCTGCGGCTCCGTCAACAAAGTCAAACATTCTGCAGTGAGGGTATCAACAAAACTTGTCTGTTGTTAGGGGAACTGTGTTCATCGTCGAGGGGATTATGTTAAGAAATAAATACGTAGACACTGAAACATCTCCTTAGAAAAATTATGAATGACTGTGCTGATAAACCTCTTACGTTACTTGATTTTCAAACAGCTGAGCAAAACTGAACGAACTCAGACATTTCTCTCTTTACTTATTCTGATCGACAGTAAACTGACACACAATACTTTTAGCGCAACGCAATCTGACTTTCAATAATCCCTACAAAAGAATGGCCCTGACTAACAATAACCTATACTTTTCATGAATCACTTACCTCACAAAAATCTTCGTTACTCGAACTATTGCAACACAGCGATCGCCAATACTGCCAGCTAAATAAATGATCCTAACTACTGAAGTCACTAACTACTGATAGGCATAGTTAGCAAATGAAAGATTTTAATAGAGAACAAACACTGTATTTACCTTAATCATGTTCAAAGTTCATGACATCCAGTCTTACAAATTTCCTTTTTCTGACGGACACCCGTCCAGATCGTCCGCTCTCAAAACTCTGCCATCTCTCTCCCCACATCCACCACTGCTGGCGGCTCACCTCCAACTGCGCAACGCTACGCGCTATTCACATCCAGCTGCCCAACACTGCAATAGCAAATATTCCAACAATGCCAATCAGCCACAGACTGCACACAGCACAGTCAGTGACTTTCATACAGAGCGCTACGTGGCGTTATCAACATAAAAACCTAAACAGCGTACTTACACAGTTTATGGTAAATGTACTCTATGGAGTTATATGCTTCAGATGATCGTTCCTGTCTTATTCCTGAATATTGACCATTCCTCCTTGGACACGGGGAGCGGAGACGAATCAGTAATAATTATGCTAACGACAGTGGTCGCAAAAGGAAGCTAGTCGGCGGCTCGAGTGTTGCAGTGTGGATAATCTCTGGAACGTGATGAAGGACTCTGAAAGCACGAGTAAGCGACAAGGTACTGGACGTTCACGCTTCATCACAGAGCGTGGAGGCCAGAGGCTGCCCTTTCCCATAACGCAGGATAAGCGGCGATCTGTGGCAAATCTGAGGACAGAGTAGAAGGCGGAGAACATCGATCGCTTTGTTGAACACGGGATTCCACAGTAGACGAGCCCTTCGTGTCCCCAATGTAGACCCAACGACATCGCAAATTGTGATTTTGGTAGGCACAGTATCATCGAGATTGGACCGTGGGCCAGTGTAAACGTGTCACATGTTCAAATGAAACATGTCTCTTGCTACGATAGGTCGATAGTCGTGGCCCGATAAATCGACAGCCAGGCGAACAGCTGTTCGATACATGCATCGCGGCCCGGACGCAGGGTGGTGGGGTCCAAAACTCTTAGCGCTATTTAATGAAAACGAACTTTATTAACATTCTCCATATAAAAACCTAAACAGCCTACGTACAACACGCAGAATAAATATGTAGAATGTTAATAAAGCACGTTTTATTTAAATAGCGCTAAGAGTTTTTGCATAAAAAATTCGGAGCGATTACTTTTCATTATAAACAACCAATGATTGTTGGTTCTTATAGGGAACAAACGTGATCTATTGATACAGAACGATGAAAGTACGTGTGGAGCCAGCACACTGGAATATCGGAGGACCAGCTGTGTACGGTGGATTTGGCTGCGCTAATGCCTCTCTGGAGGTCATCAGCGCTGTTTGGTGACGGCGTCAGGACTCGCCGTTCCTGTTCTGCCACGTTACACCACAGTCAGGCAGAACGGCAGATACAGTCGGGCAGACACAAGGCGGCTAAACGCCGGGACACACACAGTGGGCGGATGCGTGTCGCCCGCTCGGCTTCCCTTCTCCACGCGACGGGCCTGGGGACGGGATAATGAGCCTGCGTGCGTTCCACACGGCGACCCTGGCAAATTCTCTCATTACCCGTCTCCATAAATCGTTCATTTGCTTTGCGTGTCCGCGTGCACCGAGCGTCTCCATTGTCTCTTCCGGATCTGCGGAAACAAAGCCGCAACCGCTGCGCCCAGTCCCGTTGTGCTGTGCGCCGCGGCGTTTCCGCGCACTTTGGCCGCGGGACGCAGGAAGCCGGTTACGGCCGTCATTAAAAACACGGAAGCCGGCCGGGCAAAACGCGGCCCGCGGTGGAGGGCCGAACGGGCTGCGGTTAGCCTCCACCCGCGCCTACCCGTCAGCCGCTTCTCTAGTCTGCCTGCCTCACGGTTGTTACAGGGTGTTTCAAAAATTACCGGTATATTTGAAACGGCAATAAAAACTAAACGAGCAGCGATAGAAATACACCGTTTGTTGCAATATGCTTGGGACAACAGTACATTTTCAGGCAGACAAACTTTCGAAATTACAGTAGTTACAATTTTCAACAACAGATGACGCTGCGGTCTGGGAAACTCTATAGTACGATATTTTCCACATATCCACCATGCGTAGCAACAATATGGCGTACTCTCTGAATGAAATTACCCGAAACCTTTGACAACGTGTCTGGCGGAATGGCTTCACATGCAGATGAGATGTACTGCTTCAGCTGTTCAATTGTTTCTGGATTCTGGCGGTACACCTGGTCTTTCAAGTGTCCCCACAGAAAGAAGTCACACGGTTCATGTCTGGCGAATAGGGAGGCCAATCCACGCCGCCTCCTGTATGTTTCGGATAGCCCAAAGCAATCACACGATCATCGAAATATTCATTCAGGAAATTAAAGACGTCGGCCGTGCGTTGTGGCTGGCCACCATGTTGCATAAACCACGAGGTGTTCGCAGTGTCGTCTAAGGCAGTTTGGACCGCCACAAATTCACGAAGAATGTCCAGATAGCGTGATGCAGTAATCGTTTCGGATCTGAAAAATGGGCCAATGATTCCTTTGGAAGAAATGGCGGCCCAGACCAGTACTTTTTGAGGATGCAGGGACGATGGGATTGCAACATGGGGCTTTTCGGTTCCCCATATGCGCCAGTTCTGCTTATTGACGAAACCGTCCAGGTAAAAATAAGCTTCGTCAGTAAACCAAATGCTGCCCACATGCATATCGCCGTCATCAATCCTGTGCACTATATCGTTAGCGAATGTCTCTCGTGCAGCAATGGTAGCGTCGCTGAGGGGTTGCCGCGTTTGAATTTTGTATGGATACAGGTGTAAACTCTGGCGCATGAGACGATGCGTGGACGTTGGCGTCATTTGGACCGCAGCTGCAACACGGCGAACGGAAACCCGAGGCCGCTGTTGGATCACCTGCTGCACTAGCTGCGCGTTGCCCTCTGTGGTTGCCGTATGCGGTCGCCCTACCTTTCCAGCACGTTCATCCGTCATGTTCCCAGTCCGTTGAAATTTTTCAAACAGATCCTTTATTGTATCGCTTTTCGGTCCTTTGGTTACATTAAACCTCCGTTGAAAACTTCGTCTTGTTGCAACAACACTGTGTTCTAGGTGGTGGAATTCCAACACCAGAAAAATCCTCTGTTCTAAGGAATAAACCATGTTGTCTACAGCACACTTGCACGTTGTGAACAGCACACGCTTACAGCAGAAAGACGACGTACAGAATGGCGCACCCACAGACTGCGTTGTCTTCTATATCTTACTCATCACTTGCAGCGCCATCTGTTGTTGAAAATTGTAACTACTGTAATTTCGAAAGTTTGTCCGCCTGAAAATGTACTGTTGTCCCAAGCATATTGCAACAAACGGTGTATTTCTATCGCTGCTCGTTTAGTTTTTATTTCCGTTTCAAATATACCGGTCATTTTTGAAACACCCTGTAGCTACGGTGTATTCTACTCCTTAAAGCCGTCGGCACGCGGACCGTGCATCCGAACGTTGAGCGTTGAGCGTGCCGAGTTTCTGACGTCATAGCGTGGAATAGCACGTTCGGGAGTCTTTCCGAACGTGCAGAGCAATATCTGGCATGTCAGATTTTCTGAGCGTGCGTCTGAGCGTTGACCAATGAGATGGCGCAACGCCACCTACGTCACACGCACGCCGTCTCCGTTCAGTACAGAGTTGTGAGGCGCCATATTGTCATTCATTTCAAGTCTATATGTATACATGCCGTTTCTGAGCACCAACAAGTTGAGAATCACTGGAAAACCCGTTGTTAACAGTGTGATTCGTTCCAATAAAATAATGAAAAACATCATATTCGTGGCAAAAGATTATTGTAACTTGCGTATTATGAGAGTAGGCTATTTGAAGGCAACGACACACTG
The DNA here is from genome assembly GCF_023864345.2 of Schistocerca serialis cubense. Lineage (NCBI taxonomy): Eukaryota > Metazoa > Arthropoda > Insecta > Orthoptera > Acrididae > Schistocerca > Schistocerca serialis. The sequence goes on along the minus strand of NC_064641.1, from coordinate 789,470,214 downwards.
AAGATCCACCCAAAACGAATTGTTCTTGGTACAATTTGTTATAATTAAATTTCAATTAGTAACATAACTACGATTAAGGTTTTCAGTAAGGCGTAACATAATATGAATAGACTTAAGAGTTTTGTCGTTGGTTTAGCGTAAAGCCGGCAAGGTAGCTCAGCCCGTTCGGTCAGAGGGCTAGCTGCCCTCTGTAATAAAAAAAAAAAAAACTGAGTTAATAGATCAACAACGAACTGAAACTGGTGTCTTTCGACGTCCGCCCAGAGCAGACACAACGAACGAAAACGTACAAACTCCAGCACGGTAGCTAAGCGTGTTCGGCCAGAGGCCTGCTCGCCCTCTGTAATAAAGAAACTAAGTAAAGGAATCAACGATCAACTTGACCTGAAGTCTTGTGACGTCCGTACAGACTAAACGCAACGAACAATACCGAAAAAAAGAGCGTAATGAGTTTCGTCAATGTCTTGTAAAAATGTTCGTCGAGGCAATGGTTCGCGTCTCAACACTTCTAAACATTTTTTTCTTATCATTCGCGTTTTTATTAGGTTCTGATACCTTATTATTAGTTTCGTATAAGTATATACTATAATATTTGATGTTATGTAAATGTAAGTTAACCTTTTTTCAGGGGTGACTTTGTTCGATTGGCTTAATCTGCAGGACAGCTTGCGCTACTTGTATAAAGATATTTTGCTCCTTTTTCTTTTACGCTTCGTAGTTCAGACGCCGCAAGGATTCTGCTACCTGGGTAGGAACAGTGATCAAGTAACACTGACCTTGGGGTTTTACTGAAATGTCGGAATGATGAAATAATGTTTATCTTAGGCGGAGAAGTATTCCAACTTTGTACCGCAGTGTTTGTATGGACATGGTACTTTCCTTTTCGTGGACGATGGAGGAAATGTACGTCTTCATACAGCTAACGTGGGAATTTTACGCGCGCCCGTTGAGTAAACAGTGTGATTTACTAACTAGACACAGCCCTCAAACTGCCTCTGGAGTGCGTTGCGATCGTGTATACCACGTTGGGGCCCAAGTACCGTATGCACAAGTAGCATCGTTCCTAAGCGTTCAGCAGCACGTTGAACTTGGCACGCTCAACGTTAACGTTCGACAACACGGTCCGTGTGCCGACGGCTTTAGCCTCCACCCTCGCCTATCTGTCACCCGCTACTCTAGTCTGCCTCCTTCACGGTTGTTAGCTACGGTGTATTCTACTCCTTAAGGGTTACCATAGTGCCGGCTGGATGCGATATAATCCACATTCACAGACAGGGACGAAAAACCGCTCTAAGTGTCCTCGGTAAATCCAACGGCTGTAGTTTTCCCTTACTTCCAACCCTGTACAGTGCCAACACAGGAATGGAATGTTGGTCATTGTTACTATTGTGAAACGTCCCCTTTGGAAAATTATAAATGACTGTGCTGATAAACCTCTTACGTTATTTGATTTTCAAACAGCTGAGCAAAACTGAAAATACTCACGCCATTTCACTCCTAGTAGATAGTGTCGGAAGTTCCATGCGGCTTTTCGCGGATGATGCTGTAGTATGCAGAGAAGTTGCAGCATTAGAAAATTGCAGCGAAATGCAGGAAGATCTGCAGCGGATAGGCATTTGGTGCAGGGAGTGGCAACTGACCCTTAACATAGACAAATGTAATGTACTGCGAATACATAGAAAGAAGTCTCCTTTATTGTATGATTATATGATAGCGAAACAAACACTGGTAGCAGTTACTTCTGTAAAATATCTGGGAGTATGCGTGCGGAACGATTTGAAGTGGAATGATCATATAAAATTAATTGTTGGTAACGCGGATGTCAGGTTAAGATTCATTGGGAGAGTCCTTAGAAAATGTAGTCCATCAGCAAAGGAGGTGGCATACAAAACACTCGTTCGACCTATACTTGAGTATTGCTCATCAGTGTGGAATCCGTACGAGGTAGGTTGACAGAGAAGATAGAGAAGATCCAAAGAAGAGCGGCACGTTTCGTCACAGGGTTATTTGGTAAGCGTGATAGCGTCACGGAGATGTTTATCAAACTCAAGTGGCAGACTCTGCATGAGAGGCGCTCTGCATCGCGGTGTAGCTTGCTGTCCAGGTTTCGAGAGGGTGCGTTTCTGGATGAGGCATCGAAAATATTGCTTCCCTCTACTTATACCTCCAGAGGAGATCACGAATGTAAAATTAGAGAGATTCAAGCGCGAACGTAGGCTTTCCGGCAGTCGTTCTTCCCGCGAACCATACGCGACTGGAACAGAAAAGGGAGGTAATGACAGTGGGCTGTTAAGTGCCCTGCGCCACACACCGTTGGGTGGCTTGCGGAGTATAAATGTAGATGTAGATCTATTTATTCTGATCAACACTAAACTGACACACAATATTTTTAGCGTAACGCAATTTGATTTTCAATAATCCCCACAAAAGAATAGCCCCGACTAACAATAATCTATACCTTTCATGAATCACTTACCTCACAAAAATCTTCCTTACTCGAACTACCGCAATACAGCGAGCGCCAATACTGTCAGCTAAATAAAAGATTCTAACTATTGAAGGTACTAATTACTGATAGGCATACTTAGCAAATGAAAGATTTGATAGAGAACAAACAATGTTTTTACCTTAATAGTGTTCAAAAGTTCAAAATGGTTCAAATGGCTCTGAGCACTATGGGACTTAAATTCTGAGGTCATCAGTCCCCTAGAACTTAGAACTACTTAAACCTAACTACCCTAAGGACATCATATCAGTTCATGACATCCAGTCTTACAAATTTCCTTTTTCCGGCGGGCACACGTCCAGATCGTCCACTTTCAAAATTCTGCCATCTCTCTCCCCACATCCACCACTGCTGGCGGCTCACCTCCAACTGCGCAACGCTATGCGCTGTTTACATCCAACAGCCCAACACTACAATAGCAAATATTCCAACAATGCCAACCAGCCACAGATTGCACACAGCACAGTCAGTGATTTTCATACATAGCGCTACGTGGCGTTACCAACGTAAAAACCTAAACAGCCTACTTACACTATGACAAATCATTGAGACTGTTGCCCTTGCAGCTATTGGAAGGACTGCATACACAGAAGTGAAACGTGTACGATATGCAGTTCACACCGCAGGAAGAGAAGAGAAGCCTTTCAATCGTCTTGCTACTGATGAATGCTGAAGACTGGATAGGCACATCAAGTTAAAAAACTATAGATACTAGATAGAGTGGGCGAGGAAAGAAATATATTGCACAACTCGACTAAAAAAAAGAGATAGATTCATATGACGCATACTGAGGCTTCAAAAAAATACGTAACATTATAATGGAGGGAAGTGTGTGAGATAACAATTGCAGGGCCAGAGCAAAGTTTGGAAGTGGGTTCAAATGGTTCAAATGGCTCTGAGCACTATGGGACTTAACTTCTCAGGTCATCAGTCCCCTAGAACTTAGAACTACTTAAACCTAACTACCCTATGGACATCACACACTTCCATGCCCGAGGCAGGATTCGAACCTGCGACCGTAGCGGTCGCGTGGTTCCAGACTGTAGCGCCTAGAACCGCTCGTCCACCCTGGCTGGCTTGGAAGTAGGTTCAAGTAGTTATAGAGTACAACAGTTATGCAGAAATGAAGAGTCTTAAACAGGATAGACGACTGTGGAAAGCTTTAACAAACCATTCTTCGACTGGAAACCACAACAACAATAAGTGAAATAAAGGTTGTTAAGGGATTATCCTACTTCTGTTGACGCGTTTTAATGAATTTTCATGGCCTTAATGTATTTAAAATCTGTCTATACAGCTTTTAAAAGTGAGTATTTATTTTAGAATACGCGTTTCGCTTTATTGGTACACAACGTCGTCAGTGGGGTGCGGTCAGACATATTTACAGCGTAGGATACGACAACTATAGTGGTTAATGATAAATTGTAAAATTGGAAATTTGTGGTGAGTTCTATGGGATCAAACTGCTGAGGTCATCGGTCCCTACTAGGCTTACACACTACTTAATCTAACTCAAACTAACTTACGCTAAGGACAACACAGACACCCATGCCCAAGGGAGGACTCGAACATCCGACTCGGGAAGCCGCGCGAACCGTGGTGAGGCGCCCAAAACCGCACGGCTACCGCGCGCGGCGGTTAATTATCCCTGAGGTACAGAAATGACATTATGTGTCTGTCTTAGATGCTCCTGTATATCAATGTGGTATATACAGGGTGTTTGGAAATTCTCTTTACAAACTTCTAGGACTTGTAGCGGGGAGTGAGTACATAATATTTTGAATAGGTACCGTTTCCGTGCTGCAGCCTTTTGAAAACATTTTTGCTACGTAGATTTGCAACACGGTAGTCTTGGAGGGGGGGGGGGAGGGGGGGAAGGGTGCTTACTTCGGATTGGTTTATGTCATTTGACTTCTGTCCTACCTTTCTGGCAGGTTCGAGCCTCATTCACGTGTGTTTCAGTGTTAGAGCAACATGGTACACGTTTGCAAATTATACCGACATTATCCTTCTGTACGGAGAATCTCACGGTAGTGGAATAACTGCTCGTCGCCTTTATCAAGATCGTTATGCACAACGTCCAACGTCCGACCCTTTTCACCACAATTACTCAACAGCTTCGAGAAAGTGGTACCTTCACCGTCAGGGGGCGTGACTGTGGTGCTGCAAGGAGACACCACACACTCGAACTGGAAGAGGGCGTACTGCACTTCGTTTACAGAACCGATCAACGAGTACACGAACAATTGTGGGTGCAATGGTTGTTGCTCTCAGGACCGTCTGGCGTGTTGTGCATGACCGACAAGTACATCCGTACCACCTCCAGCACTCAATACCACCTCTAAGATTCGCGGACTCGTGATAAGGCTCGAACCAGGTGAGAGAGGTAGGACACACATCAAATGACTTCAGCCAATCCGACGTAAGCATCCCCACGACGACTACTCTGTTATAAACTTACCTAGCAAGCATGCTGTCAAAAGGCTCCATCACGGAAATGGTACGTTTCCGGACATTAATTACTATTCAAACCATTATTTACTTACTCCCTCCACAAGTCCTATAAGTTTGTAATGAGAATTTCAGAATGCCCTGTAGATAATGAAGAATGATATCTACTATGTATCGAATTTGCTCATTTTGAGAAAGAAATTATTGACACTTGTCCAGTCTCCTCTGCTTCATGTCACGAATGAACATTAAAGGCACCCAGCGTGCACACAGTATTCTGTACCGCAGTTAAGCAGCGGTAGCTTGTGCAGGGAGTGGCAACTGACCCTTAACATAGACAAATGTAATGTATTGCGAATACATAGAAAGAAGGATCCTTTATTGTATGATTACATGATAGCTGAACAAACACTGGTAGCAGTTACTTCTGTAAAATATCTGGGAGTATGCGTACGGAACGATTTGAAGTGGAATGATCATATAAAATTAATTGTTGGTAAGGCGGGTACCAGGTTGAGATTCATTGGGAGAGTGCTTAGAAAATGTAGTCCATCAACAAAGGAGGTGGCTTACAAAACACTCGTTCGACCTATACTTGAGTATTGCTCATCAGTGAGGGATCCGTACCAGGTCGGGTTGACGGAGGAGATAGAGAAGATCCAAAGAAGAGCGGCGCGTTTCGTCACCGGGTTATTTGGTAACCGTGATAGCGTTACGGAGATGTTTAATAAACTCAAGTGGCAGACTCTGCAAGAGAGGCGCTCTGCATCGCGGTGTAGCTTGCTCGCCAGGTTTCGAGAGGGTGCGTTTCTGGATGAGGTATCGAATATATTGCTTCCCGCTACTTATACCTCCCGAGGAGATCACGAATGTAAAATTAGAGAGATTAGAGCGCGCACGGAGGCTTTCAGACAGTCGTTCTTCCCGCGAACCATACGCGACTGGAACAGGAAAGGGAGGTAATGACAGTGGCACGTAAAGTGCCCTCCGCCACACACCGTTGGGTGGCTTGCGGAGTATCAATGTAGATGTAGATGTAGATGTAGATGTACATGCTTTCGTCATTGCCACACTTACCTGAGAGCAATGTCTCCGTTATCGGATGATTTCCTCTGATGATTTCAGCAAGCGGGCTCCAGTGAGTCTCGTCGGTTGCCGTAAGCAGTCGCCCACTCCGATCTGTATCTCACACGATGAGGTTAGCAGCACCGTTTCCTTCATTACGAGCAACATAACGTCGCACATAACTGAAGTAGATACAATCAGCACCACACACAGCTTTCATATTTCTATTGATTTCAATTGGAGGCGCGATTAGATATTCGATTACGGCACGCTGTTTCTCACGCACCAGAATAGTTATCTTACACTCCGCCACGTTGCACTCTATAATTCGGAGCTTTCTAGCGAAGCAATGCAGGTGAGTCTATCGAGTGATATGCATGATATGTAATCCTCAACCGGTATTAAGAACAGAATACAAGATACTGAGACGTTACTTTTCAGCACGCCCTCGTACATTTTATTATTTTATGTTACCCAACACTCCGCTGGCATACTTTTGACGTTGATTGACATCTGACGATTTCTAACCACTGAAATGATGTGTTGGGATCGTTGCGCTAGGAAGTATTCAATTACAAAAGTATATTCACTTGGCTACATTGCACAAGTGAATCGAATTTCTTCCAGGAGTTTGAGCAGTTCCGTTCTAGTTATTTTCTAGCCTCTCATCAGTGTGTGTAACGGTCCTCTTCTTTCCGATTCTTCCGAGAAATGTCAGAAGGTCGTACTCGTTCACTGAGTGAAGTTCGACCTCGATTGCAGTTACTGCGGCTAGAAGAAGCAAGTACAGGTGCTTATAATGATGCTAAACCCATGGCAGTTGTGTACGTGGACACTATTCACGCCTTCGATAGACTATCGCATAAGGTTATACTGCAAAAGTTCATAACATCATAATTCCCACGGTATGTTGTCAGGTTGATTAGTTCATATCCTAGAGACCGTAATCTTACTGTATTCATTGGTGATACTGCTTCAGATGTCTACCCTATAAGCCCCGAATTGCCACAAGATTCCCTTTTAGGATCGATCTGTTAACTGTATGTTTATCTGACGTACCGGGCTTGCATCCGATGAACATAGTTTCCGCTGATGACACAGCGATATACACTCCTGGAAATGGAAAAAAGAACACATTGACACCGGTGTGTCAGACCCACCATACTTGCTCCGGACACTGCGAGAGGGCTGTACAAGCAATGATCACACGCACGGCACAGCGGACACACCAGGAACCGCGGTGTTGGCCGCCGAATGGCGCTAGCTGCGCAGCATTTGTGCACCGCCGCCGTCAGTGTCAGCCAGTTTGCCGTGCCATACGGAGCTCCATCGCAGTCTTTAACACTGGTAGCATGCCGCGACAGCGTGGACGTGAACCGTATGTGCAGTTGACGGACTTTGAGCGAGGGCGTATAGTGGGCATGCGGGAGGCCGGGTGGACGTACCGCCGAATTGCTCAACACGTGGGGCGTGAGGTCTCCACAGTACATCGATGTTGTCGCCAGTGGTCGGCGGAAGGTGCACGTGCCCGTCGACCTGGGACCGGACCGCAGCGACGCACGGATGCACGCCAAGACCGTAGGATCCTACGCAGTGCCGTAGGGGACCGCACCGCCACTTCCCAGCAAATTAGGGACACTGTTGCTCCTGGGGTATCGGCGAGGACCATTCGCAACCGTCTCCATGAAGCTGGGCTATGGTCCCGCACACCGTTAGGCCGTCTTCCGCTCACGCCCCAACATCGTGCAGCCCGCCTCCAGTGGTGTCGCGACAGGCGTGAATGGAGGGACGAATGGAGACGTGTCGTCTTCAGCGATGAGAGTCGCTTCTGCCTTGGTGCCAATGATGGTCGTATGCGTGTTTGGCGCCGTGCAGGTGAGCGCCACAATCAGGACTGCTTACGACCGAGGCACACAGGGCCAACACCCGGCATCATGGTGTGGGGAGCGATCTCCTACATTGGCCGTACACCACTGGTGATCGTCGAGGGGACACTGAATAGTGCACGGTACATCCAAACCGTCATCGGACCCATCGTTCTACCATTCCTAGACCGGCAAGGGAACTTGCTGTTCCAACAGGACAATGCACGTCCGCATGTATCTCGTGCCACCCAACGTGCTCTAGAAGGTGTACGTCAACTACCCTGGCCAGCAAGATCTCCGGATCAGTCCCCCATTGAGCATGTTTGGGACTGGATGAAGCGTCGTCTCACGCGGTCTGCACGTCCAGCACGAACGCTGGTCCAACTGAGGCGCCAGGTGGAAATGGCATGGCAAGCCGTTCCACAGGACTACATCCAGCATCTCTACGATCGTCTCCATGGGAGAATAGCAGCCTGCATTGCTGCGAAAGGTGGATATACACTGTACTAGTGCCGACATTGTGCATGCTCTGTTGCCTGTGCTATGCGCCTGTGGTTCTGTCAGTGTGATCATGTGATGTATCTGACCCCAGGAATGTGTCAATAAAGTTTCCCCTTCCTGGGACAATGAATTCACGGTGTTCTTATTTCAATTTCCAGGAGTGTATTACCCTGCCAGCAACGTGTCGAACATTCATGACAAACTGCAACGGTCTCTACCATAGCGGCGGGTCAAAACAAATGTTGGCAAAACTCAAGCTGCGTTTTATACGAGAAAGATACACAACAGCTGCTCTTCAATGAAGGTTTTCCTTTGACTGACACCGTCAAAGTCGTTGAAGAAATTCACCTTGATAAACCTTTAAGAAACATATAACCGTTGTTCCGAAAAAAGCACACAGTGTATCAGCTGCCTTAAATTTCTTAATAAACAGAAAGTGCTCCCTGTAAAGGACAGTCACCTATTTTATAAATCAGTAATACGACCAGTCATGTCATATGCTCACCCCGTATGGGTACATGCCGCGTCTACACATCTCCACAAACTTCAGGTCGTTCAAAACGCAGCCGCCCGAGGTAGCCGCGCGGACTTGGGTATCTTGCCAAGGTTCGCGACGCTCCCCCCGTCGGAGGTTCGAATCCTGTGTGTGTTGTCCTTAGCATAAGTTAGTGTAAGTTACCAGAATGAGATTTCCACTCTGCAGCGGAGTGTGCGCTGATATGAAATATCCTGGCAGATTAAAACTATGTGTCGGACCGAGACTCCAACTCGGGACCTTTGCCTTTCGCGAACAGAGCGGAAATCTCATTCTGAAAGCATCCCCAAGGTTGTGGCTAAGCCATGTCTCCGCAGTATCCTTTCTTTCCGGAGTGTTAGTTCTGCAAGGTTCGCAGGAGAGCTTCTGTAAAGATTGGAAGGTAGGAGACGAGGAAATGGAAGAAGTAAAGCTGTGAGGAGGGGGCGTGAGTCGTGCTTGGGTAGCTCAGTTGATAGAGCACATGCCCGCGAAAGGCAAAGGTCCCGAGTTCGAGTCCCGGTCCGGAACACAGTTTTAATCTTCCAGGAAGTTCCTAGTGTAAGTTAGATTAAGTAGTGTGTAAGCCTAGGGAACGATGACATCAGCAGTTTGGTTCCTTAAGAACTTAACACAAATTTTAAAAAAATATTTCAGAACGAGGCATCGCTCATCATACTAAATACTGCATGGTTCGTTAGGAACACAACGATTCACAATGGGTTGAAAATAAACTCCGTTCCAGAAGAGATGAGATCCATATCTGAAAGCCTTTATGCCAAACTTCCTTCTTCAACCGGCATATTCAGCCGTCAATTATCCACGTATGATCACAATGACCATCGTAAATATAAGGTCCTAAACTGGTACTGTTAACGCGCCGGTAATCCAAACTTAGGTTACATCTGGCTTGCTATGTCCTAACCATTGTTCCCATATATTCACGTGTTACCAGTCACGTATCTTTGTAAACGATGTTTTGTAATATTGTAATATTGCAATTGTTATCTTGTACACTGTAAATAATATTTTGATTCTTTAATTTTACAATATATGTTGTACAGTATTTATGTATAAGGCTATTTGTACAGCTGCCTTTAATTATACAGTACTAATGACCTAGTCCTTGTAACACAAAACTTGAATCCGTGTTCGATCTTTATTGCCTCCAGGGCAAATGTTCTGCCCCATTATTGTCATGTTCCGCTAGTTATAAGGAATGTCAAGTAGCTGGGTGTAAAGACACTCGGGCCAGAACAATACAAAGTAAATAAAAAATATGTGTGTCTAATGAAGTGTCGATGCGCGAACTTTTTTTCGTTTACGCCACCAGTCACCGCTTCTGAAGGCGACCTTAAACGTCACTATGCAAAGGGGCCGGATTCACGGGGAGCGGCCGGCGGTCGTGATTGGCAGGGTGACAGCTGATCGTCGAGGCCGCCAGCTGGTGGGGCAGGCGTGTGTGTCCTTCCGCCTCATTCGGGGCGTGACACCGGAAGTCCGGCGCATCTGCCACGCGAACACCACGCGCGACTCCGCCCACACACACAGCCAGCGCGTATTTTGACTTACCAGTACTCATTTTCAAAACTGATATGAAATAAAGACACCTTCATATCGATTGCAGTGCTGCAGCGATCGCCTGCATAAACACACTGAGCTCTTGGAACGGTAAAACCCAGTGGTGCTCTCATTAGCCCTATGGGGACAGCACCGAAGAAACACTACCTGATTCAAAAGTGTCTGGACACCCATTAGTCGACGTTAATGAAGGATGCGTCCACCCTTCACCTTTATGACGGTTCGAATTCTGTTTGGGACACATTTAATGATGTGTCTCGAAGTCTGTGCAGGAATGACAGCCCATTATTCCTCAACAGCCAAAACCAGACAAGTTAGTGATTTGGTGTCAGGTCGGGATTCTGGGCAGTCCAGTCCATTTCAGGACGGTTATTTCCACAAGCCATTGCCTGACGGATGCTGCTTTATGAGAGAGTGCATTGTCATGTTGATACAATCGTCCCATCTTGAATATTCCTTTGGTGTACACAGGACAAGACCTCTAAAAGAGTGGTCATCAAGCTTTTCTGCTCAAGAGCCAATACTGACATTGTGGTGGTGGCATCTCGGGCAGCACATATAGCGATCTTACCTGTATAAATCAATATGTTCTGAGGCTATTTATAAGCGGTCGATTGGTCATAAATCGACCACTGTGTAAGGTTTTTGATTGGGTTTGTTTGCGTTTAGTGTGCAATACGACTTCCTTCGCGGTTGGTCGGCTAGTTTTCACCTGGCGTTGTCAGATAATTTTGCTGTTCTGCAGCGGTTCACCAGTATTTGTCATGTTTGTGTGTTGGTGTTAACTATAGCTGGTTAATTGTGTCTAAGTAGAAGTGTCTTTGGGAGCCTGTGTTTCCACCCGCAGCAAAACATCTGATTGTCCGCCACAACAAAGGAGCCTCTCCGTGAGACATGTCAAACATGCGGCCACATGTTAGTCCAAAGAGTTACACAAGACAGTGCAGCACCGATACATGTGTGTGCGCCTTTTTGGACATGACAGGGTAGCGTCATGTTACTGTGACAATGAAATGAGACGAAAAACAGATTCTTTAAACCTATAAAGAAATAAAGATATTGATTACACCAATGAAAAAGAATCGTCACAATCTACTGTGGACACTTCAGTGGAGATCTGCGTAGAAAACTTTGAAGAAAAATATTCTAGATTTATCTTCGTACAAGGAATCGGTCACTCGAGAACGATGTTTCTCTGAGACCGGAAAACACTGAGAAAAGAATTAACACAAGTAGCAGACAAATGTTAGACCTGACTTTTCCATCTTAGGTCAATAACGATGTTACAAAAGGAATGGCATCTGCCAAATGTTCACATCAATGAAGTATCTACATATTTACAACAGAAAGATACATGTAACGTGTGTAAATTATGTGTGTCTTCTATGAATAACTACGAGACGTTTCTGTACAGTGTAAGGTCGAATTTGCGTTTTTATCTATGATTATGGCAATAAAAGAAGAGAAAAGTTGGCTGCGGCACCGGTGCGAAGTATATAGCATCAAGGAAGACGCTTCATTTAAAATCTCCATCTGACAAACGAATACTCATTGCAAGATTCCCATATTTTCTCTCTACGAACAACTGCAGAGAGTTCTGTACTTTCAGCCAGGACATTGATGCATAATGAAGTAATAGGAACTATACATACCTCTCCTCATTTAAACCTCTTATTTCACCACCCTCCCCCTTAGAAAATCTTCTGAGTTCAAACGTAATGAGAAATGTTAAACAGAATGGTCATTACAAGCCACTCAGGCCTGATTCGCATCAGAAAACCAACACAGTCTTTTCTCACATAACATCTGAAAGCCATGGATTAAAGCTATCAGGCAGGCATGTCTTGACTTCCAACATACTAATACAAGTCAGTACCGTATCAGCGCTTATTAATGAAGGTACGGTCATATGGAACATTAGATTAAATTAGTGACTGAGAATTACTTGGTAGGTGGGATGCTGCATTTCATCTAGAATGAAGATTCACTGACAGGTGTAGAAGTAAATTCAAGCGTGTGTCAGTGGATGTCTGTTGGGACACTTCTCGTCCAAGTTGTATATTAATAACCTGATGAACTACATTAACAATAAACCCAAACATTTTGCAGATGATACATTTATGTATAGTGCAGTAGAAACAGAGAAAGCTACACAATATCCACTCCGAGCCCGATAATATTTCAAAGTGGTGCAAAGATTAACAACTTGTTTTAAATGTTTAGAAATGTTGAAAATTGGCCACTTCGTAAAATTCTCACACTTAATTTTATATGAGTGCAATGTGAACGAACCACAGCTGGAATCATTCAACACATAAAAATACCAAGGTGTAACATTTTGAGGGGTTTACATAGGTTCAAAAATATGTAAAGCAGGTAGGAGACTTCACTTCATTGCTAGGGTATACACAATCGGTCTACTCGTGCGAGTCATCCTGCAGCATTGCTCAAGTGTATGGGGCACATACCAAGTACGACTAACAAGTATGTTAAACGTATACAAAGAAGGAAAAGTTCTAGTGGTCACAGTTATCGTTGACACTCGGAAGAACTTAACTAAGATGCAGAAAAACCTGAACTGCCATACGGTTGCAGATAGACGCAACTGTCCAGTGAAAGCCTAGATGCAAAATTTCAAGAAGCAACATTAAGTGGAAAACTGCAGCCCGCCACGCCTCTGTCCGTATGTATCGCGATGACGATGTTAGACTGATTACAGCGCTCAGGGAGGCGTTTAAGTAGTCGAATACCTTGTGTTCCTCACATGTATGGAACGGATACGTAACCTAATTCGCAGCACAGAGGAAATTCCCTCTGCCATGCAACTTAAATGAGGCATATAGAGTATCAATGCAGCCGCAGATGAAGTTTTAAACCCACCTTGGTGTCGAGTGCCATCGCTCTCGCATACGTTAGTATCATCGTCCTCGAAGGAGAGTTTATAAACTACGCATCATTCAGATTATGCTGCAGACGGAACTGAACATTACCCAGGCCACAAGAGACACATGTTGCCGGATTCTGTCCAGCTCTGACGAATTTCAGTCACCTTTTATGAATAGCACTTAACTTTTAGTGATAACGATTTATCTACTGTACCATTTGGCCATCTACACGATGTGTGGTAAGGTACGCCATATGGTTTATATTACGTTACTGATTTTTTCATAGTAAGTGCTTAAAGTAAATCTGTTGTTGTTGTGATCTTTAGTGCTGGTTTGCTGCAGTTCTCCATGCTACTCTATCGTATGCATGCCTCTTAGTCTCAGAATAACTACTTCTGAATCTGCTTACTGTATTCATCTCTTGGCTCCCTCTACAATTTTTACCCCATCTCTCCAATACTAAACTGGTGATACCATGATGTCTCCGAAAGTGTCCTACCAAGCACTCCCTTCTTCTAGTCAGGCTGCGCCACAAATTTCCTGCCTTCTCAATTTCATTCAGCACCTATTCATTAGTTACATGATTTACCCATCTAATCTTCAGCATTCTTCTGAAGTACCACATTTCAAAAACTCCTATACTCTTCTTGTCTAAACTGTTTATCATCCATGTTTCACTTCCATATATGGCTACACTCTAAACAAATACTTTCAGAAAAGACTTCCTAACACTAAATCCTACGTTAGATGTTAACAAATTTCTCTTCTTCAGAAACGCATTTCTTGCCATTGCCAGTCTACATTTTATATCCTGTCTACTTCTGCTATCATCAGTTATTTTGCTGCCCAAATAATCTTCAGAAACGCATTTCTTGCCATTGCCAGTCTATATTTTATATCCTATCTACTTCTGCTATCATCAGTTATTTTGATGCCCAAATAACAGAACTCGTATACTACTTTGATTGCCTCGTTTCCCAATCTAATTCCTTCAACATCACCTGACTTAATTCGACTAAATTGCGATATCCTTTCTCTGCTTTTATTGATGTTCATCTTATATCCTCGTTTCAAGACACTGTCGATTACGTTCAACTTCCAAGTCCTTTACTGTCTCGGGCAGAATTACAATATCATCGGCAAACCTCTAATTTTTTTTATTTCTGTTTCCTGATCTTTGATTCCTACTCCAAATTTTTCTTTGGTTGCCTTTACTGCTTGCTCAATGAAGAGACTGAATACCATCGGACCAAGTGTCATCAAGGTACTGTACAATCTGGTGGAGGCTCTATGATGGTGTTGGGCTGTGTTTACATAAAATGCACCTCTGGTCCAACTGAACAGATCGTCAACTGGAAGTGGTTATGTATTGGCTACTTGCAGACCGTTTGCAGCCATTCATGGACTTTCTGTACCCAAACAGCGATGGAATTTTTATGAATGACAAAGCGCCAAGTCGCCAGGCCACAACTGTTCGCGACTGCTTAGAGGAACATTCTGAAGAATTCGAGTGAACGATCTGGCCACGCAGATCGCCTGACGTGAATGCCGTCAAACATTTACGGGAGATAATCGAGAGGTAAGATGTCAGTTTGTGCACAAAATCCTGTACCAACAACACTTGCCGGTCGATGTGGCCGAGCGGTTCTAGGCGCTTCAGCCTGGAACCGCGTGACCGCTACGGTCGCAGGTTCGAATCCTGCCTCGGGCATGGATGTGTGTGATGTCCTTAGGTTAGTAAGGTTTAATTAGTTCTAAGTTCTAGGCGACTGATGACCGCAGAAGTTAAGTCGCATGGTGCTCAGAGCCAGCCAACAACACTTTCGCAATTATGAACGGCTGCATACGCAACATGGCTCAACATTTCTGCAGGGGACTTGCAACGACTGATTAAGTCCTTGTGATACTGAGTTGCAGCACTGCGCTAGGCAAAAGGAGATCCGTCACAGGAGGTATCCCAGTGTATATGTTTGATGATAGCTATGTGAGTCCTACTAACAATGGGAGGCCGCCGATTGTGAAATTCAGATTCGATTCATACTGCGCATAGTAAAAGCTCATGGGCCAGATGTGTGATGTGGCAAAGCACCAAGATGCACTTCTCAGCCGTTGTCGAGAAAATCGACAGTTAAAAGAAACCGTTGCGGTGAAATACTCTCTACGATTAATAATTTTCTACAGCGTCGTGGCGCAGCGGCAAGCGCTCGGGTTTGTAACCCGAAGGTCACCGGATCGAATCTCTCACCACGCAACTTTTTTTTTTAGTATTTTTTTTGTATTTCATATATATATATATATATATATATATATATATATATATATATATATATATATATATATTTCCCGGCAATCAGTTGCAACAATTGTGCATATAATAAGTTGTTGAAAGTCGTTTGTCGTGGAAAAACTGGCGACTTCGAACATCATTATGTTTTCCGCAAACAAAGTTGTATTTCACAAATGTTATTAATTGTCTTCATAATGTTAACCACGTATAGTTAACGGAAGACGTAGAAACGATATTCCGAAACGAATACGTATAACGTAAGTCAAACGTTCGTATTAGAAATGAGACCCCCCGAGCACAAATTCGCTGTGGCAGGTATGAAATATAAACTCCGTTACTCGCTCGTTACACTTGAAGGACAGATGTTGAATGGGCCGAAACCAGCCGCTGCATAACAGCGTAGTTGCCTGCTAACTTCGAAAGAAAGTAGATGCGGTCCCTAGCGCAACTTATAACATCGTCGAAAATCAGTACGGACGGGAGAGTTTTGGTACACCCTGTTAAAAAAACGGAAAAATGGAGGCGGTACAATTGGAGAGCGATACGCCTTCACCAACATGCATAAGCAATTCATTAATAACTATAAATTGCATGGCGCGAGATTCGATCCGGCGACTTTCGGATTACGAATCCGAGCGCTTACCGCTGCGCCACGACGCTGTAGAAAACTATTAATAGTAGAGAATATTTCACCGCAACGGTTTCTTTTAATTGTCGATTTTCTCGACAACGGCTGAGAAGTGCATCTTGGTGCTTTGCCACATTACACCTCTGGCCATGAGCTTTTATTATGCGCAGTATGAATCGAATCTGAATTTCACAATTGGCGGCCTCCCCTTGTAAGATGCCAATTAAAAAATATGCTGTCATAGCGGCGTTGCCAGGCAACGGTGCGAATCCACTCTTATTGTCGTCCTGTCCGCTTCGACACCTCACGATGACTGCTAAACCGGGCAGGAGTTAATGTGAAATTACCCGCCGCAGCAGCCGGCAATTACCCACCAGTCGGTGAGAAGAGGCGCCGAGCTGCCCGCCGGGTTTGTCCCCCTCCATTAGGCGGTGCGCACTTTACCGCAGGAACCTGACGGACCGTTATCCCGGTAAGTAAACAGCACGGGACGGGTCGGGACGGCCGGTGTTTGGCTTTGCTAATGCGGCCCCGCGAATCCTGGTCTGCGCTTCCCTGGCGCGGACCGCAGTTTAGCATTCCTGCGGCGGTAGGGATGTAGGGGTAGGCAGGGTTAGCCCGCACTGCGTAATGAGGGACGGCACTTCCGTATCATTACGCGAGATTACCGCGAATTACGGCGCCGCATGTGGCGCTGATCCCCGCCGTAACGAGGCGGCCACGTTTATTTGTTTTCAATTGTTGCCGTGTGTCAGCTGCGAGGCCGGGTGAGCGACCCCGCCGGCAGCGAGCGTGATTCGTGACTTCTGCTCTCGCGAGATCCGGCCGAGTCTCAATTTAAGCGGCATTATTCCGCGCGTCCGCCGCCCCCGCCTCCGAGCAGCGCACAATGGCTGCGGGCACCTGTGCCACGGAGCGGCTGTCCGCCTTCTTGCGGGCGGCCGCCGTCGCTTCACCGCTGCGTGATTTCGCTACTGTAACACCGGGGGCTACCCCGCGTCCATCCTCGTAAATCATCTCCTAATGCGGAGCAGACTCACCTGCTCTCGATCCGCTGGTTGCCGCGTGTAACGTGATACCACATAGCAGCTTCGAGATATCAACATGGGCTCCATATCTACAAAACCTTGGTCAGACCTGTGCTCCTCTAGGTCACTGTGGCACGAATAACTTCTGTTCGCCTGCCAAATCCTTGAACACCAAGAACTCCGTCTCGCTTACTGCGTCCGTTTACCTTCCCTCTCATGGATCCTCTACCGTCTCATAAAATCTCCACTTGTCACCACTCACACTGAACACTAACCGCATACTGCACTCGAATAATTCTACTGTTTCCCCTCTAATTTCCCACTCCTGTACCGACACATTGTATTAACCACCGGTCTTTACGCCTCATCCTGCCCCAGCGAGGATCCCTTCCCAGACAGCGAAATACACTCCGAGATTTACTCATCCCCTCAAGTATAACACTCCTCTGCCTACCCCAGTCCATGTTCGGACTGCTTCTCCCCTCTCCATTTTCTCCGTCACTCATTTCAAGGTACAACCTTGCTCATATCTAAGTCTCTTAGTCCCTTTCCTATCTTCCCATCGTCCGTCTTAACATTCACACCAGTCTCCATAGGCACAACCTAATTGTGCAGAAAGCAAATGTTTTGCTCCCCTACACATTTTTCGTCAGTGCATGTCCTTCAACTTTCAGTGGAGGTCACTGTTCCTTTTAAGATCGTCACTTGCCTCCAACTTATTTTAAGTATTCTTTTACTGCTTTAATCTTACCTTTTAGTTTTTTATGCAAACGCCGAAAGCTAGTAGTTTGATTCCATATAAATTCTTATGTTTTATAAATGTACGACCACTGAAATGTATTGTTTAGTCTGTATGTACAATTTAAACCGTCTGGCTGAAGGGCGGGGTACTTGTGTAATTGGTAGCCCACCCCGATCCATGTGGGGCGATGGGAATCAAATAACAAGAACGAAAAGAGATCGATAAGTGGTCGCAATGAAACTTTAACTACATCCTCTTATCTGAGCACGAATCCTGGTGACACATCTACGCATACTTTACGCCTTAACAAAATATTCGCCTTCCTCTGCATCTCAGGGCTTCTCTTCCACCCACACGCCTGCGCACTTCTACTCACCCTTCAACTATCCCCATAGTCTACTGCTCTTTTCGTGTAACTCCGATAAAATGAGACGCTACATTCTCATGGAGGCTATAGACAAGCTATTGTATTTAATAAATTATAAAATCCATATTCTTTTTGAAATCTTCAACGAACTATCCCCTGATTTGATCATTTTATAGACTTCTAACTATTTTAAGTTTTCAGTTTTTTCAGAAGCCGTGTATATTTTATTGGTGCGCTCAGCTTAAGAGCGCCAATGTAACACTGGCAGCGTGTCCTCGTTCTCGTGGACAAGAGATTAGAACAAAAGATAAGAGATTGTACACAAAAGGAAGAGATTGTGATGTTACTTTTTTCACGTTTTCATTCTTCCACTTGATGTTCTGTTCGCGATACATCCCATTATAGAGCTCTGTTATTTACAGCTAAATCCCAAATTTGGAGTTGCTACAAAGGCTCCCAGAACGGAATGTTTACATAGGAATTACCAGTTCTGGCATTTAACTTGTGAGCAAGCCAAACCTCGAGAAAAACCGTTGTCGGCATTGGGGAGTTGGCTTATTTCTAATTTATTTCTTAGTCTAGTATGTCGCAGATAAAAATAGAAAGGCCTAGTGCGTGTTTTGAATACAATCCTGCTTTGCCGCTAGAAGAAAGGAGGGGGGAGGGATTCAGCGTCTATTTACGCTCGACTAGTGCCATATGCCTCGATGATCTACCGTTTATGTTTTCCTTCTCTTTGCCTTTTCCCGCCTCTGTCCGGCATCAACATTGGTATAAAGGTTGTGGCACTGTTAACGATACTTGGGGGCTAAGTGCCCTTCCCGTTGCCACTGTTTCCCACGCTCCCCCACCCCCCTTCCCCCTCCCCGGCGCAGAATCGGTGTACTCCATGGAACTGCCCCTAGAGTAGGTCTCATTTTCAAGAGTGAAAGCGTTTTCTAAATGTCTGCGTAGCGTGTATTTGCGGTGGAACTTGGGTGCCAGCCTGATATTCAACTAGTTGGATATGTGAAGTCGCCTAAAAGCCGCATCCAGGCTGTCCAGCCCACCAGCCTTCTTCTTTAATCCGCGGGGTGGTTTGGATCTCAGGCAGGTTCCTCCCCTCAATTACGAAAAATTGCGATGTAACGTGCTTGGTTACCGGGCGGGATGTGATCTACCGCTCATGTGCTCCTATTTGAGCTATCGAGGTACTGAATCAACTGGGAGTTTCAAGAAATGGAATATTGTATTTCTGTTTAACAACACTGGGTAGTTCATAAGCAGAGCTCCAGTTACGCATCACTTGCAAATATTTGTAGTTTCCGAGCAATAACAGCAAATGTGCTACAAGTCAGCGCAAAGTCTTCTGAAACAGCATACGTTCACCTCTATTGCCATGGAAAAGTTGTACCAGCACTCTGCAAACTACTGGGAATTGCATGGGAAAGTGTGCTTCCCATTATATGGCACACTTGGCTTTCTAACGGTTCCTTCGGGTATAGAGAGTGAAAAAGTGTGCTATGAATAGTTTCACCTCTAATCTCGTCTCGCGGCGTCTACGGGAGCGAGTGAACATATTTGCAGTACATTCTTAGACCTCTCAGATAATGTTGGTTGAGACTTTCGCGGGATGTACGAATACCAAGTGTATGCCAGTTCAGGTTTTTCAATCTCAATTGAACCTTGGGCCATTCATGCTACCCTTCTTTGTATACACTGGTTCAAATGGCTCTGAGCACTATGGTACTTAGCATCTTAGGTCATCAGTCCCCTAGAACTACTTAAACCGAACTAACCTAAGGACATCACACACATCCATGCCCGAGGCAGGATTCGAACCTGCGACCGTAGCAGTATCGCGGTTTCGGACTGAAGCGCCTAGAACCGCACGGCCTCCGCGGCCGGCTGTATACACTGGTGTCCAAAGTTAAGGCAAAAAACGGAAAGGTGGCGTTTATTTTGCCACAAAACAGTATAAACGGGTGATAGTAAAGAAGAAACAATGTAGAGAATACAGAACGTAATCAGTTCAACATGCACAACGGTAGACAAAAATGTTTATGGTTTCTTTCCAACTTAATCTATTTGCACTCTCATTCTGACAACTGATTAATGTGCTCACTATCGGGTGTGATCACCTTTGGCACCAATACGGGAGGACGACGGTTCAATCCTGCATCCGGCCATCCTGATTTATGTTTTCCGTGATTTCCCTAAATCGCTCCAGGCAAATGCCGGGGTGGTTCCTTTGAAAGGGCACGGCCGACTTCCTTCCCTAATCCGATGAGACCGATGACCTCGCTGTCTGGTCTCCTCCCCAAACAACCCAACACCAACCAATACAGGCTTGACAAAGACGGGACATGCTGTGAATAATGTCATCAATATCATGTTGAGCTAACGATGCCCATTCTTCCTGCAGAGCTGCCCACAAGTCTTGGAGAGTGGCTGGTGGATGCTGCTGTGATGCAACTCGTCTCCCTAGTGCTATATGGGATTCGAGTCGCGAGAGCGATCAGGCCACTCCATGCGTGCAACATCTTCCGTCTCCAGAAAAACACCAACCACTCTGCTCTATGAGGTCAAGCACTGTCGTCCATCAGTACGAAATCTGGACCCACAGTACATCGCTACAACCGCGCATGAGATCCCAAGATCTCCTCTCGGTACCTGATAGCAGTTAAATCTTGCCGATTCATCCGTGCAATTTCATGAAGAGGTGTTCGAGTGGTCAACATAATCCCTGCTTCCACCATTAGGTATCATCCTCGAAATCGAGCCCTTTCGACAATATTTGGGTCTCGAAATCGTGTTCCATGTGCCCCCCAGAATCGAATCCGTCGAGAATCACTCTCCAAACCAATTCGGGACTCATCTGTGAAAAGAAAACTGGCCCACCGTTCGATCGTCCACATGGCATACACTCCAGAGGTAAACAGAGAGCACGTTTCCAACAGTAAGGGCCACTCTGATGAAGCCTTCTGTACACCGTTTGCCTCTATACAACACGTGCAGGGGATGCTGACGAGATCAGATGCCAGTTGCAGTGCAGTAATAAGGCGGTACCGTCGTGCGCCTACAGCCAAGTAACGGTCCACTCTTTATAATGTCACATGGTGTCGATCCTGTCCTGGTCTCCAAGATAGAGTTTCGGTCTCTATAAACGGTCACCTCATTCGAAAAACAACAGAACGATTCACATTAAAACATCGGGCCACATCAGTTTGCAACTGTCCTGCTTCCATTCTTCCTACGGCCCTCCACAGAAGAAGGTCTGTAGGCGCCTTCTCTGTGCCATACAGCACCGTCTGTGACTGTGTACACGGCGATTGTGGACGTGGAACCACCCTAGAAACGTTACCCCGCTTTATAGGTGCCTCGACGTCATTGCTGGCATGGTTGCCCGTTGATCGGATTGCCGTCTTCCATGCAGAACACGATCGTAACGACATCTGTTGACAGTTTGTCTGATTATATCCTGAATTAGACACAGGACGGGGAAATAGCAGTTTATTGCTTTATGTGGTGTGCGTACTGTAAGACCTTCGGTACACACACTATCAGATTATTTGACTTGTCGCTCTAACGAAGTAGGCGAGTTTCAGCAGTATATCTCGTGGTCTTATCGTGGCGTGTTTGTCTTCTGCCGGTAGGTCAGACGATAGAAATGCCACTTGCACGCTTAGAGTAGCAGATTGATCGTGACCAACTTTAAACAGAACTTGATTAATTTTCACACACATTTATTAAAATAATAAAAAGCATAGACATTACGTTACTTGATTCTGGATGCTGTTTACAATTGACAATCTGAAGTTCCTTTGGTCTTGGTACGTTAATCTTTTTATCACATATCTCTGATACTTGACAAAGTGTCTATTCATTTATCTTCATGGCTATGTACAGGAATATGGTAATCTTATTAGGCGCAGACTGAAACTTGACTATAGACTGGTACAGACTGGTGCCGACAAATGCAGACTGACTATTCGGAGGTCTCGTTTTAATACTTTGCGCGTTCAGGTATCACTGCGCGAGTGTGATCCGCGAGGAGAAAAGGTTATACGTTAGCACCAATGTCACTGGCTGCGTTACATATTAATACGCGGATCGGCGGAAGCAGAATTTGGTCCGTCTCTAAGGCACCGCCATCTCGTAGTACGGAGACGGACGAGCGCTGCGCCTGCGCTGTTGTGCTTAGCGGGGCGCGCTCTAGTGGGAAAGTTGTGTACGCGCTGACTACACGGAACTATGTACACAACACTTTAATTTTCGACACCAATTTACATTTCTCTGGCCGAGTGGTTCTAGGCGCTTCAGTCCGGAACTGCAGTGCTGCTATGGTCGCAGGTTCGAATCCTGCCTCGGGCTTGGATGTATGTGATGTCTTTAGGTTAGTTAGGGTTAAGTAGTTCAAAGTTCTAGGAGACTGATGACCTCAGATGTTAAGTCCCATAGTGCTTAGACCCCTTTGAACCATTTTTGTATATTTCTCCTCTGTTATTTTGGAAATGTGTGGTAAGATCTTATGGGACCAAATTGCTGAGGTCATTGGTCCATAAGCTTACACACTACGTAATCTAACTTAACCTAACTTACGCTAAGGACGACACACACATCCATGCCTGAGGGAGGACTCGAACCTCCGACGGGGGAAGCCACGCTGACATTGACAAGACGCCATAGACTGTGCGGCTACCACGTGCGGCCTCCTCCATTATTCCTGTTTGGTATGGATCCCACACGCCTAACCAATATTCTAGCATGGGTCGCACGAGTGTTTTCTAAGCAATATCCTGTGTAGAATAACTGCATTTTCTTATTATCCGACCAATGAACCGAGGTCTGTCACATACTTTGTCTACGATTGATCCTAAGTCGTCATCCCGTCTCATATCCACACGAACTGATACATCGAAGTATTTGAGTTCACTGATACCAACTGCGACGAGTTGATTGATTTCAAATGTGATCGACTGATACTGCAGTCACGGAAATGTTAGATTACAGTAGTAAATTCAACTCATTTTTTTGTTAATTCTAGTGGTTTCTACTTAAAAAGTAATACTTTTCTTTTTTATACGCGCTGTATCTAGTGACTTTAAGTGTCTTCTGTATTTGTACTATCTGTATAATTCGGACTACATTTTATCTGTCGTTGCGACATTCACGCGCCATATGCAGATTCAGAAGGATGTAGATTGCAGTAGGTACTGGGAGATGAAGAAGCTTGCACAGGATAGAGTAGCATGGAGAGCTGCATCAAACCAGTCTCAGGACTGAAGACCACAACAACAACATGACGATGGCCCAAGATACCAAAAGCCAGTTTGTGAAAAAAATTAATAATATTTTGCAGAACATCAGTAAAGTTTTTCCTTTTTAATATTAAACTGGAAAGTGTTGAGTACACACTCAAAGAACGTAACAGCAGACCTTTCTTGAGGTATTTTTTGGTTCCATTCCTGGAAGAGCCTCACGGACATGCTGAAATAACTGAAATAGCAGACTGTTGGTGTTCAGAATATAGTTGTAGATCTACAGACATTGATGGCTTTTCAGATGTGACCAGTTGCACTGTGGTCAGGTAACATGGTTATCGTCATAGTTTATCTGACACGCGGTGTCTCTAAATTGCGTCAGATGGATGTACTTCAATAAGACCACTACCATCTTCTTCATCTAAGCTAGTGTTCCGCCTCTGGCCTCCCTGTCGTACTTTATTATCTACATATTCTATACTTCTAAATGTTATCTACGAGAGGACTTGGAGCGGTGTGCTGTACATGTCGCCACACATTAAGACCATTGCGCAATAAGAATAGCGCATTTCAAACATTGCGCAATAAGAATAGCGCATTCCAAACGAGAGAACATGCTCTGAGTTCCCTGCACACACAGTTATCTTGCGGTACGGATAACAGGTACAGCATAGTGTGGGAGAGAAATGGTGCGGCAACTGGAAACGTACTCCAAAGCTGAAGTACACGGTCAAGTGAGATTCTTGTGGACAAAACGCCTAAATTGTACATTCTGGCTGCGTATGGACCAAATGCAATGTCGCGTCCATTCCTAGTGAACTGGTGCAAAGAACCTGACGAAAGCCACTTTGACACGGTTGATGGTGATCGAGAAGGAAGGTCATCAACATCGACCATATACGACAATGTACGTGAGATCGAGGAATAGATTCACAGCAACCGCACGTTCTCACAGTGCCTCTCAAATGTCTCCATGGCCAAGAAGCGGATTTCAGTCGTCTAGGAACTGAACGACTAGTATAGTGCTCCGACGCTTGTTCGCACAGATTTAGTACCTCTCTTGAGAAGTAACGACGTGTATCTGCGTCTGCTGAATGCTAATTCAGCATTCAATAAAAGTTACTTGGCCTGCCACAATAAGTGCGATTTACATTTTGAAGTCTTCTCGCACATAATAAGTGACAGAACTCTATCGTACAAGCTCAGATTCATCCCGACAAACAACCCTCAGATCTTGATAAGATTCGAAGGTAGTGCAACGTTTGTCAGGTTGCTTCCAATGTTCAGAAACACAAGTTTATGCGCTTCACCATACACAAAAACCTAATGCCCTACGATTAAAATATCAACAAGTCACATTAGGTTATCTTCTATACTAATATTAAAATTGTGAAACTGACCTATCTGTGTGTATATCTATTTAAAGACGCTTCTCGAAAATTATTTGTCGAATTTTCATGGAACACCGTATAGGCTTTATTTCATCAAAATATGACACGGGAAAAAAAGATATCGTGATTTAAAATTTTATCTAAGACCATGGTATCTGTTTACTTGTCTAAATATGTTAATCTCTGTAACTAATAGATAGATTTTCGTGGGGTTTTCGCAGATAACTTGAGCATGGCATGGGACACCGTATACGTTTTATCTCATCGAAATCCGATCACAGAAAAAGAGATACTGTAAGTTAAAGTGTTAATTCAAACCGTCATGTCTGTCTGTGTGTTTAAACACCCTAATCTCCTAAAGTACTAGACGAGTTTTCATGGGGTTGTATCAGGTAACTTGAGCATAGCTTGGAGCACTGTATAGGCTTTGTTTAAAAAAATGGCATCACGGAAGGAAGGTATCGTATTTGAATGTTGTGTTCGTACTAACATAGTTGAGCATATTTGCGAAAGTAACTCTGTATGTTACATTTTCACAACTAACTCGCTGAACGGCTGTCGATGAACTTACGTCTGGAGACAACTTGAATCCTGAGGAACAACATACGCTACTTTTGAAAGTGTGTAGAACAAAATGTTTATTGATTTGAAGAATATTACGCGAATAAGGGAAAAAATTTAGCCTTTGAAAAAGCTATTTACTCTTAGACTTTTGAACCTCATCTTGCTTGTGAAAGGTTTTTTTGACTGATATATGTTACGAGATACCATTCAAAATAACGACTACAATGTTTATATCTGTACCAATATCTGATATTATCACTGAGATGTATAAGAGGTTCTGTGTCTTTGGACTGGAACCAAAAGACAATTGAACACATTCGTAGAACATCTAAACCCACAAAACAAAAGCATACATTTCACCATTGAGATTGGTGAAAAACCCATTAACCTCATAGACTTCGACAGTAAAGCCACAACAACAGACAAGGTAATACCCTCATATTCACGACACCCACTATCATAGAAATATGCTGCCTTTCTATTCCATGGTACATTGTCTTACATCCATACCAATGTTAAAATGGAGTTTTCAGACGGAATTAGACGTCATTAAATGTATTGTATCAACAATGAACAAACAAGAACAGAAATGTTGCCCTGTGCGTATGCCTCCACTGCAGAAACAGTCGTATCTAAAACCAACTAGTGTACCATCTCATATTTAGGAAACCAATCTGACAAATTACCCAAAATCCTCAAGTCCTGCAGTTACAGAACTTCATTTTATGTTAGAGGCACTACAGCTCATATCCTATTCAACAGCAAGGACAAAACTGGTTTACTGAGAAAGAGTGGTGTTTAAGAAAACCACTTGCAATGACTGCAACAAACTATGTTGGTCAGATAGGCAGGGGCATAACAATTATGCTGACTGAACACGAACGGAACAGGAGGTTACATAAATCAGACTCCACCTTTGACAAACATGTGCTAAAGGAAGGACATAGATACCAAGTCCACACGAAAGTATGACATATAGGGCAACAAAGTAAGAAAACTAAGCCTGTTAGAATCACTTGAGGTAAACAGACATTTAGCTCAAGATCCCAAGTTGATTCTAAATGATAAATTACAGCGGAGCAAATCGCCACTTTTGAGTTTCACATGATGTAGTCAACCACATGCACACAAACTGCCGCAATGACACATACGGCAAAACAAAATTAAAACACAATAGAATTTCCTATTCTTTACCTTATTCACCACATAATCATCAAACAATATAAATTGTAATACTGTAATATCGTGTATTTTAAACGTGTATTGTGTTTAATATTTCCCATTGCATAAAAATGTAATTTACAGTGTAAAACACGTTCTTGCTTCCTTGGGGAACCACAGCCTTTAAGTGTTTCATAAAAGAATACATTGTCCGTTGGAGGCTGTATTGTGCTGTATTAAATTAGTGCTAGTAGCTAATTTCGGCGGTGAGCCACTATCAAGCACCCGATCCACATCAACTTCGAAGAGCGTCACATGTCTGCATAGAATAAATCATTCCGTATCTCTTATTAACGTAGCCAGATTTACAGTGCAGTTACATTACTTATTCTTCCTATGTCATGTACTGCATATTGTGCTCATCACATTATGTTATGTCAAATACATAAAACCTGAAGTCGTGCTCCATCGTAACATAATCTAAGCGCTGCAGCCTAACAACTAAAACAGTTGTTACAATCCTTTCAAACATTGCACATACACACACACACTCATACACACACACACACACACACACACACACACACACACACACACACACACATATATATATATATATATATATATATATATATATATATATATATATTAAAATCACTTATGAAAGTGTAAATACCATGCAATATTGACAAAGAAAGTATCTATTTCTTACTGCCATGCCAGACTTAATGAAGATACCGTAATTTAGGTCATCAGTGACTTAAGTTACATACAGTATACGGAGACCAGCTAATTGACATATTGTACATATGAATAATTCATAAAATACAAATTCAAAAATAGTTTAAGGACCAGTTTTCTTTTGTTCTGTAATATTACTTTTATTATGTAACCGGTTTTTGGCTTACAAGGCCATCTTCAGACATTTACTGAGTATTGTTACCAAAGAAGTTACAATGTTTGCAGACAACATTGGAAGAGACGTAACACATCTAGACCGAAGCAGAAACATACACTAAGTAACATCTTTGACAGTGTGGTGGTAATGCAATGAAAAAGTAAAAAATTTAACAGTAAATAAATAAAAATGGAGTAGTCAGGAAAAACTTAACACAAAATAGGAACTGCATGCCTAAATAATAGTTTCTATTAACAAACAAAACTAATAAAATAAAATGAAATTAGTACTTGACGAGGTTACATCAGGAGGTGTAAAACATGGAGAGTGATACTGCCATAACAGCCTAGAGCCTACAGTCAGCAATTTTTATGAACTGATGCAGCAAGTGTTTTAGGCATGACATTCGCAGGCTGTTTGCTACCATGCCACAAACAATACAGAAGTGCGTCCGTGCCTCTGAGGGTCACACCTCATATTTTAGTTGACATATTTTAGTAGACATCATTTACGAATGGAACGAAAGTCTAAACATATAATAAGCGTTACGTGCTGAACATCTCCATAAAGTTTGATAAATATCGGACTGATGCTTCAAGGGCTAACACTGCCCATTTCCGTAATGGTGTACTATAACACATATATCAGTATCTACTCGTGACATGGTCAAAATGGGGGCGACAAACAGCCAAGACCCCTAGTAAAGTATTTATTTAGACCAGCTTCTGTAAGAGTCCGTTACCATCTTCGGGTCTACTAGGACAGAACTCGATTGACAGGGCAATAATTTTACAAAAGATATAACCAAATACAGTTGGTATGTCCATACACATAGAAAAGTTACAGATATGTAGCTTGAAGATATATAACTTTTCTGTTTGGAGTTTTTCCGGAGTTCATCACAGTAAAGCTGATCTTTTTCGACTTCACAGCATCCACCAGAGAAACAGACACGCAGCGTTTTGAGGAAGAAACAGAAGTCTTTGCAAAATAAAACTAGAAAAAGGCAACACTGTCGATTTCTCGTCACTGCTTCAGCCACTGTTGACTTAACACTCCATCACTCCTACCGTCCGGTAAGGTATTCTGTCCAGCGTGTTAATAATAACTGCCTCTTCGTCTTGATCTGTTCGCAGTTACTTTGAGTGATTTAACGACTGGCTGCCCTAGCGACTATTTTAAATTCTCTTAAACGGCGCCCGTTTTCTTTTCCCCGGTTTCATTACTTCTGTAGCCACCCAATCCCCGACAGTCTTTTTTAACATCCTCACGATATTAAAAGAATATTTTAGCCATATGAGTCGAAAGTTGTCACGTATATTAAGAGCTTTCCCTTTATTACACATTACTCACCTGAGAATAGTGATTACATGGAGCAGTGTTGGCTACAGTTTTATAATATGACCAGGAGCCCCCTCCTATCAAATCATTCACCGATTTTTATAACAGTCGAATCACCATGTATATATCTGCTTCAAATGTCTGATTAGAGATCAGATAATGTGTTAAATATTTGACGTTATCCTTGTAAGAGAAGAAGTTTAGAAAAATGTTTGAAATTATGTCTGAAATTCGTTGGAATCCGGTAAGTATTCTCAATATCAAACACTGGATGAGTCTACTGTGGGCAACATGCGGTCTGTTTTAAGCAAATGTTAATTTTTCACACATCCCAGTGTTTATGGCGTCGTATCTTCTGATCTATGTGTCTTCTAATGATATAATTTTGTGGCTACATTCAGCGGAATATGTGATTCTTTTCTTCAAAAAGTATTGCCAGTAAAATTAATGGTAGAGAAGTAATAAATTAAAAGGTTGTACCTGACGTGGGGATTTTACTGCACGAATAGCGAAAATGAAGTAGGCAATAAAATTATTTCTTTTCATCACTTAACGGAGGAAATTGGCGAGAAAAAGTTTCGCAATCGTTTGAAATTATTGTTAAAGTATGTCGAAAGTCACTAAGTGCTCTTATTCTTAGATACTACATTCATGTACGCAGAGGTGACTTAAGTCTTGGGATAGCGAAATGCACAAATAGAGATGCCGGTAGTACCGCGTACACAAGGTATAAAAGGGCAGTGCATTGGTGAAGTTCTCATTTCTACTCACTTGATTCATTTGAAAAGGTTTCCGATGTGGTTATAGCCTCACGACGGGAATTAACAGACCTTGAACACGGAACGGTAGTTGGAGCTAGACCCAGATGACATTCCATTTCGTAAATCGTTAGGAAATTAAGTACTCCCAGATCCACATTGTCAAGAGTATACCGAGAATACAAAATTTAAGGTAATACCTCTCACCATGGGCAACATAGTGACCGACGGCCTAGACTTAACGACCAAGAGTTGCTGCATTTTTGTTGAGTTGTCAGTGTTAGGAGACAAGCAACACTGCGTGAAACAAACGCAGAAATCAATGTGGGAGTACGACGTACGTATCCGTTAGGACAATGTGGCGAATTCTTGCGTTTATGGTCTATGGCAGCAGACCACCGGTGTGAGTACCTTTTCTGAACAGCACGACATCGCCTGCAGCACGTCTCCTGTGCTCGTGACACTAGAGGACTGGAAAACCGTGAGCTGGTCAGATGAAACGAAATGAAATGAGCGTTTGGCGTCATTGGCCTGGAGGCCCCTGACGTGGCAGGTGCAGCCGCCTTGGTGCAGGTCTTATTACATTCGACGCCACATTGGGCGACCTGCGCGCCGCATGGGATGAAATGATGATGAAGACAGCACAACACGCAGGCCCTGAGCTGGGAAAATCCCCGACCCAGCCGGGAATCGAGCCCGGGCCCGTAGGACGGCCATCCGTCATGCTGACTGCTCAGCTATCGGGGCGGACGGATGGTCAGATGAATCTTGATTTCAGCTGCTGAGAGGCGATGGTAGGGTTCGAATGTGACGCAGGCCCCACGAAGCCATGGACCTAAGTTGTCAACAAGTGACTGTGCAAGCTGGTGGTAGCTCCATAATGGTGTGGGCTGTCTTTACATGGAATGGACTGGGGCCTTTGGTCAAACTGAACTGCCATTGAGTGGAAACATTTATGTTCGGCTACTTCCAAACCATTTGCAGCCATTCATGTTGCAAATAATGATAGTATTTTTATGGATGACAACAAGCCATGTCACTGCGCGATATCTGTTCGCGATTGGTTTGAAGAACATTTTGGACAATTCGAGCGAACGATGTGGCCACACAGACTATCCGACATGAATCCCATCGAACAGTTATGGGACATTATCGAGTGGTCAGTTCGTGCACCAAATCCCACATAAAAAACACTTTAGTAATTATGGATGGCTAAAGAGGACGCGTGGCTCATTATTTTTGCAGGGGACTTCCAACGGCTTTTTGAGTCCATATCACATCGAGTTGCTGCACTAAGCCGGGCAAAAGCAAATCCGACACGATATTAGGTAGTATACCATCACTTTTGTCACCTCAGTATAGTCTACAAGCGGTCAGCTACGCTGCCTCAAGACAAAAACACAGTTTCTAACAGCGATGTAAGTTTCATTGCACTAAACGTTTAAGTATCTAGGCGTGGACACCACTTCGAAAAATGAGATTGAATCCGAACTGAAGAGCCGGCCGGAGTGGCCGTGCGGTTCTAGGCGCTACAGTCTGGAACCGCGAGACCGCTACGGTCGCAGGTTCGAATCCTGCCTCGGGCATAGATGTGTGTGATGTCCTTAGGTTAGTTAGGTTTAAGTAGTTCTAAGTTCTAGGGGACTGATGACCTCAGAATTTGAGTCCCATAGTGCTCAGTGCCATTTGGAACCATTTTTGAACCGAACTGAAGAAGAGATTACGGGCGGGAAATGCGTGCTACTTCTCACTGAATAGATTACTTTCATCACAGATATTGTCCAGGAATTTAAAGATTAGAATATACAAAACTATTATTCTACCAGTTATACTGTAGGCTGCGATGGGCGGGTCACATAGCTCGAATGGATGAGGGCAGGGCAGCGCGCAGAGTACTGGTAGGGCACCCAGAAGGAAAACGTCCTGTGAGGAGACCGAGGCGTAGATGGAAGGACAATGTGAAGGCTGATTTGAGGAGCCCAGGTATTGAAGGTGAATGGAAGGAAATAGCCCAAGACAGGGACAGATGGCGAAAATACGTTGCTGCGGTAATGGACTCTCGAGTCCGGTATGCCCAGAGAGTGTGGGTGTGTAAACGTTTAACGTAAGACTATACTTCTTAATGAATATACTATGAGGGCATTTTAAATTCGGTCAAAAATTTAATTAAATAATGAAAATGAAATTTTTTCCCCTAGAAGCCTTTTGATAGGCGACGTGCTTCTGGATCTGTGCCTCTGATTAGACATTCAGTATTATAGATTCTGATTTTCATGTGAGAAAACTACATGTGTAGATGCGACAGATATAAACTCGCCTTCATCGGCAAACAGACTAAGACTGATATCAGACGATAACGTAATCTTGGCTGAAAACACAGCTAGAATTTACAAAATAGCTGAGCGTTCGTCTAGATACTGCAAAAAAGCAGACCACCTCCCGCGAAAAATTTTTCCAAGTAGGACGAAAACGTGTCGTGTGTATGTACAGACTGACAAATGATTACAATTTCAGAAAACATGGTTGGTTTATTCAAGAGAAAGTGCTTCACGAACTGAGCAAATCAATAACGCATAGATACTTCTCTGGTCATTATACAAACAGCTGATTGACAGTGTTGCTGGATGTCCTCCTGAGGGATATCGTGTCCAGTTCTGGACAGGAGACGTAGAATGCCGTCGACGTACCGCTTTTGTTGTAAGGGTGCCGTTGATGACAACCAAAGGGGTCCTGCTATGAAAAGGAACTGCACCTCGGGTCTTCGGACTGGAATCTCATTGACTGGAGTAGAATTAGAGATGAGTCCCTCATCGAACTGAGCCACGATGACCAACGAAGACGTGTCTGGAAACCCTTCTGACGGCGGTGGGATACACACGTGAATGTCGCCCGTCTTACGGCCCAACATCCAGGAATGATGGTCTGGGATGCCATTTCTTTTCATAGCAGGATCCCTTTGGTTGTCATGGACAGCACCCTTACAGCACAGCGGTATGGTGACGACTTTCCATGCCTCCTTTCATTGTGCTTCATGGCGAGCCATCCTGGACATACATTTCAGCAAGATAATGCCCGGCCGCACGTCACGTGAGTTTCCATTGCTTGTCTTCGTGCTTGCCAATCCCTGCCTTGGCCAGCAAGGTCACCTGATCTCTCTCCAATTGAGAAAGTTTAGAGCTTAATAGGCAGGGCCGTCCAACCATCTAGGGATTCTGACGATCTAACGCGCCAGTGGGGACAGAATCTGCACATTATCACTCAGTGAATGCCAAGCCGAATGACTGATAGCACAAGGGTGAAGGGTGGACCAGTACGCTACTGAATTGCTCAGTTTTTTAAGCTCTCTCTCCTGAATGAATCATCCGCTTTTTTCGAAATTTTAATCATTTTTTTGCCTATAGTCTTACATCACTTCTACCGATTTCCGTCCCGTCCGGATGATTCTTTCGTGGAGCGTCTGGAGATATGCACTTCTGTGAGACATATCTGTGACATTTGTCATTTTGAGCATAGTTCTGGATCTGAAGCAAAGCTTGCCATGCCCTTCGGTTGCCGCCACAGACTTCAGTTGACCAATCTCCTGTGTTAAACCATCGGTGTCAGAGGTGCCGTACGGGATTAGGCAAGATATGAAACCGTGCTTTAATCTCCATCGAAACTCAGTGCACTTTTGCTCGGCCGCCAGAACATTTTGACATCCGCTTTCAATCACGATTAGTTGTTCCTACGGGCGGTTACTACATGATGACATTGAAAACATTCATTACCCTGGAGAGCGCATCAGTAGCTTCAGACACGCCCGCCCGGTTAGACGCACGGTTCCCCTTATTCCGCCTCAGATACATTATGTCGGCGACTGCTACGCAAACACTATCTCCACGTACGCGTACACCGTAATTACTCTACCACGCAAACATTATGGTACACTCGTCTGGTGTGAGATGTTCCCTGGGTGGTCCACTGGGGGCCGAACCGCACAATAACCCTGGGTTCGGTGTAGGGCGGCAGTGGGAAAGTTGACTGCTGTGGCCTGTTGTGGGGTTGTGAACCACTGAGGGCCACGGAGGGACGAAGTCTCTCATCGTTTGTAGGTCACCAGTTCAATACACAAAATACAAAATCTTCAGAAAAACATGCATTACATTTTTTTCTGTCTATGCAAGAAAATTCTGTCCCTTCCTCTAACTTTTGGAAGCACTTGCTTAAGAGCTTGTTTGTCCGTCTTTGGAACGAAATATATCACTGATTCTGCATATTAGCTATCCGACTGTTTATTGACAGGTTTGCGAGGGTCGTCACTGATTCTGTGTATCAGCCTTCCTACAATTTTTGGTAGGTTTGTGGAGGTATGTAGTATTAGAACAGGTCATGTAATTCGCCTAAATAACAGGCCAATGATCTGCGTATAAGATGATGGCGCCCGATACGACTCAGATGGTTTCCCATAGGATTTAAATCAAGCGAATTTGGTCGCCGAGACATTAATGTGAGTTCATTACAATGCTCCACAAACCACTTCAGCACGGTTCTGGCTCCGAGATATGGACAATTTTACTGTTGGTAAACGTCAAGCATGAAGGGATGTAGGTGGTTTTCAGATGTCGGCGTGTCTTCGGTTAATATCACAGGTCCCATGCAAGAGGAGGAGAATGTCTCTCATGCACAATGCTGCTCCCACCAGCCTGCGTACGTGGCGCGCTGCACGTTTCGAGCCGCCGTGCACCTCGATGACGGTGTTTGTGGAGACGACCAGCAACGTGTTGTGGTAAAAACGTGATTCACTCCAAGAGCCGACATGTTTCCATTGATCGACGGTCGAATCCCGATGTACCCGCCCCACTGCTGTCGTTATTGACGATGTCGCTGGGTCAACATGTGAAAATATAGGGATGGGCCGGCCGAGCGGTTCTAGGCACTTCAGTGCGAAACCGCGCTGTTGCTACGATCGCAGGTTCGAATCCTGCCTCGGGCATGGATGTGTGTGATGTCCTTAAGTTAGTTAGACTTAAGTAGTTCTAAGTCTAGGGGAATGATGACCTCAAATGTTAAGTCCCATAGTGCTCAGAGCCATTTGAACCATAGGAATGGTCTGCTGCGGAGTACCATGTTCAACAATATATGATGAACGGTGTGCTCCGAAACAGTTGTGCGCGCTCCAGCATTATGCTCTTTCGGCAGACATGCCACAGATCACCATATATCCTACTTTACAGACCACACAAGCTTCCGAACCACGTTCTGTGAAGAGTCGTGGACGTCAAACGATTTAGTGTCTAGTGGTAGCTTCGCTGTCCTTCTACCTCTTTCCGTAGATGCTCACCACAGTAACACGTGAATATTCGACCAGCTTCACCGTTTCGAGTTACTCGATCTCAGGCTCTGTGTAATAATAATCTGCCCTTTGTCAAAGTCGCTTGTTTCGCCATTTGCAGGCCGTCTTCGCTAGGGTGATCCCCCGTCCACTTACATACTTCTGTTACCGGGTCACGTGCCCGTGAACGCCACCACGTGGCATCCAACGTCAAGGTATGCAGTGGTAGTAATGATTTGGCTCATCAGTGTATGTAACCTGAAGGCTCAGTCCTTGTTTTCACTTGAGTTTCTCAGAGACCACTGCCCAAATGGGTGAACATTTTTTGAATTAAGTCCCGAGGTAAGTAAGATAATGAATAAGAAACTAACTCGCATTGATGAACGGTTTGGTGTAAGAAAATATTTAATTGAAAGTCTTGTAATGGAAAATGTACAAGAGAGAATTTTCAGATGACTTAAGCCTTAAAAAAAAATCAAAGAGTGATAACATATACTATGTAATAATGGGAAAAATAACTGTCATTGTCAACTTCTGAATACCAGGAACAAAAATAAAGCGTGCTTCTTGTGGGCTGTTAGAAGCAATGTAACAGGCTACTTATGCTTCTACCAATTCGGGGGCTATGTAGCAAATTTTTTCTCGTTTTTCGGAAGGATAACTGCAAAGACATGTGTAGTGTAAATCCTATAGAGAAAAATGAGTGTTTTCAAGTGTCGTAATGCAATAAAATCGTGTGACTTTATGTAAAGAGTTCATAAGGGTATACCAGAGAGAACAATATGCGTCAATGACATAAATGGGCATAACGTTTGTACATTGTTTTGTGTATAGTAAGACACTGTAATATGTTTATGCTTTGTTATTATTACTACTACTGCTACTACTACTACCACTTCTTATTTACTTATGTTCCGACTGGACTTCTGAACGACTGTAAGCAGCTAGCTGCTGGGCAAGAGACATACTAAAGGCCTGTAATGTTGTTGTAATTGCAAATATATGTATTAAATGTTTTCCATATTTTCATTCCAGCAGTGGATAAAGAAGTACCATTCCTGTGAAATACGAGGGCGGTTCAGAAAGTAACCTCCGATTGGTCACAGTGCGGGTTGTGGGGGGAGTAGCGACGCCATCTGTGCGTTCACGCACTCAACAGGTCAGTCGGCATCAAGCCGTGGTCGAGTGAACGTCGTACCTGCGCTAGTTTAGTTTTTGTGGCAGTTTGAAATGTGTGCTGCAATAGAAAACCCCGCCAAATGTGAAGTGCGTGCTGTCATAAGGTTTTTTACAGCCAAAGGATATTCTGCAGCAGCTATTCATCGTGAGCTTTGTGCCGTGTACGGACCAAGAGTTATGAGTGAAGGAGTTGTCCGTGAATGGGTACGTTTATTTAAAAGTGGACGAGAAAACGTTCATGATGAAGAGAGGAGTGGTAGACCATCATTGGTGACTGACGAACTCGTTCAGACAGTTGATGCAAAAGTTCGTGAAAATCGACGTTTCTCAATGTCGGAGTTGTCTACTGGTTTTCCACAGATTTCTAAGACTCTCTTGTACGAGATAGTGACAGCAAGATTGGGTTACCGTAAGTTCTGTGCACGATGGGTGCCCAAAATTCTTACCGACCACCACAAAACTCAAAGAATGGCCTCTGCATTAGACTTTCTGTCACGTTATGAGGACGAAGGAGAACCATTGTTAAACAGAATCGTGACCGGTGACGAAACCTGGATTAAGTACGTGAACCCTGAGACAAAAGAACAATCAAAGATGTGGGCACATTCAAATTCGCCTACCAAACCAAGAAAAGCCTCGCAAGATTTTTCTGCCAGAAAACTGATGGCAACGGTGTTTTGGGATGCCAAAGGGGTGTTGTTGGTTGAATTCATGGAATGTGGTACGACCATTAATCAAGACGTGTACTGTGAAACAATAAAAAAGTTACGACGGGCTATACAGAACAAACGCCGTGGTATGCTGACTTCCGGTATCGTTTTTTTGCACGATAACGCCCGTCCTCACTCTGCTCGCAGAACAACGGCCATTCTTGAGTCCTTCAAGTGGGACGTTATCAACCATCCACCTTACAGCCCAGACCTGGCGCCAAGTGATTATCACCTCTTCATGCATTTGAAGAAATGGCTTGGGTCACAGCGGTTTGATGACGACGAAGAGCTCAAAGATGCGGTCACAGGCTGGCTCCAGGCACAAGCGGGTGATTTTTATGCAGAAGGAATTTCAAAGCTTGTGAAGAGATACGATAAGTGCCTCAATCGCTATGGAGACTATGTAGAAAAATAGTGCAAAGATGTAGTTGTAAGATGTATATATTAAAATATTTTTATTTAACTTGGTGTATTTTTTTAAATCAACCGGAGGTTACTTTCTGAACGGCCCTCGTATATTATGAAGGCAGCAGCTATATTTCGAATACAATTTTTTTTAAAGGACGTAACTACTTTCTCAACAGTGTTTGAGTTAAACGTGGGTGGTAATAACGATCCCTAGAATGGACTTTAATTATTTTGATCGTATAGACTGAATTTTCAAAGTGAAATTACGTAATATTCAGTGATAGTGCTCAGACAGTTAATAAATCATATTTAAACCTTTTACTTTCGTGCTATTAAAGAAATGCTGTGGTCTGACTGTATATAGTGAACGAAATATTTCCTGCATGATTCATAATGAAAGAAGCTTCTTATTTATATGCTCAGAACTACCAGATGATTAAGTATCTTTTCATTACATATTAACAAGTAAAGCCAGATATGGCAATAACGGTATTTAGACAGTTGTACCTTCCCCTTTTGTTGTACTAATTTACATGAAAGTACGAAGCGAACCTCTGGCTACATTGTATTAGTACTGAACAGGGCTAGGGAACCCCGTATCTACCTACCCTCCCACGCTCTGACCCCGTGTCAACTTATCTATATTCTACCTCTCTCCTTTTCCCAGTTGAACTCCTTCGGATTTACTTCACTATCCAAAAACTTAACGTCAACTACCCAATCATGTGACCCTTGATTACAAACTGTAGGATTTCGCCGTGCTCATACTACCACATTTCCACAGCCTTAAGCTACCTTCCCACATATTGTATTGATGGTTAACCACGACTGGACATTTAGACAGGAAGTGTCGACCAGAAAGAGGGATACAGAGGCAGTAAACTCCCCGATAAACTAGCTACGACACCACCTGCTAGCCCATCAGAGGCTGAAATCTAGCAAAAGCTTTCTGTGTAGTACACAGAGTCCCACTGATACATCATTCTACTGGAGCTGTGGGAAAAAGAGCTGCGTACTTCAATAACTGGCCAATACACGCAGAAGAACTCCGTCCTGGCCACACCGAGGAGTGGGTGACCTGGATTTCAATCAACAGACAGCACTCTGAAGTTTCAAGGTCCAAAGAAAATTGTGTGTGTGGATGTGTGTGTGTGTGTGTTTGTGTGTGTGTGTGTGTGTGTGTGTGTGTGTGTATGAGAGAAAGAGAGAGTCTATTTTTTCTTTTGTGTGCAATGTATCAAATTGTGGTGCTTGTGACAAGAGTGAGTCCACAACTAAAATTAACCCCTTCTCACAGCCAGCCCCAAATTGTGCACCATTAGACTCTCCAACAATGTCACACATCAGTAGAAAACATTACTTTTCATCTATGTAATCATAAGGAAATTCAGTTTTTTATTTCTTAAGAGAAGCTCAGAGAACGTCTTAGTTTTTAAATTATATCCACATGTAAAACGTGTAATAGAATTTTAAAGTTTTGAAAATACTTTTGCAGTTTTATTTTATTCCTCTGCAACTGAACGGTTGTCATCTCTGAGGGGGGAACGGACAGCGATGTAAGAACAATAAAAAAATCGAAGAAATCATTGTGATGCACAGCGACACAGAATCTAAATATCCACAGCCAAGGCCCAATTGCTGGCCACAGTTGCTCGTGAGCTAAGTTCTTTCTTCCAGCAAGCTAACATCAGATTTTGCTTCTGTTACAGATTGACACCAGAGTAAACTATCAAGAGACAAGAAATAGCCCGCTACATCGAAAACTTCAGAAGGAACAGCCAATCGGGCTTAACCTTCTCAGAACAACGGGAGACGAGAGTTCCGGTGAAGACGGATCTTGGGATCAAAAGACCAAGTGTCATCTGAAAACGGCGGCCACTTGCATCACAGAATCACTACTTCAAGCAGATTTTGGGATTCTGCAACATTGTGGGGAAGAATACTGAAAACACATTTCTGCTTTTAAGACTAGTTGCCATAAATCATTTAAATCTAATTAATTATTTGATATAATGAATCTAAATCGTTTACTGTAAACGTTTTGTGGTGAATAAATACTACTCAGTTTGTTAAATTGCATTCGTGCATTGCCATTTGGCTGCATATGTGAAGTACTAAATACTATACGTAAAATGTTTGGCTGCATATATTTAGTGGTAGTTTGGCACCTATACTAAGTGCCAATCAGTGAAGTGATAATTTCCAGAAAACTAAAATTATTCACAACGAGAAATGAGTCCCAGAAAAATAAGATGAAAAGCGCACAAAGCCTTCCAGAAACTCGACGACAGCCAACTGCTTCATAAGGTCGTCGTGATAGCGGCGAACGACAATACTAAGCCACCGATACCAATAGGTATTAAAAAGCAAAACACAATTTTAGTTTGTTTATTGCCCTTAACTGGGTTATTTAAGAACTTGAATAACTTCAAACTATCTAATTTTGTAGACCAACTTAAGCAACTGTGTAGGATCATTGATATTGCATTGATCGATAAATCATAGTTCGATACATAGTTTAACCATAACCCATAACAGTTCTTGCTCATGACCAATCGTCTAAAAGTAAACAACTTTCTTCTAAACTCTAGCAGATGTTCTGCAATTTTCTTTAAGGGGCTCCGGAACGCCTTATACTTGCAATGTTAAAATAACGCTTATAAATTACATCTTTTCTCACAAAGTATTTGAGGTAGGAAGTTGAACTTCTTACAGATTATTTATTGGAATATGGGCTACAACTTAACACAGGGATTTTACAAAATTTTAGTTCAGTTATTAAACATGATTTTTTTTCAATTGTAATGAAAATTCACAACATTTTTTGCAATTTTTTATTTATATATTCAAAAATATACAGTTTTTTGGAAAAAGGCTGTGTTAAATTATGCAGAAGGTACTGTGTACCATTTACTGAAAGTTTGAAACAAATATGTTTGGATGATCCTTAGAAAACATGTAATTAGTATGAGAAAATAAAAGTTTTGGGAATCGAGCGACAAAGATTGGATTAACTTTTTAGTGCATTCCAGGTCCAGTCCAACTCCTCCTCCAGCTTCCTCTTGTTCCTCCTCCTGTTTACTCTTGCTTGTATTTCTAGACTCTTTACAGCCCTGTCTGCAGCCCCAAGACGTTCCTTGTCTAAAGCAAGCATCGCTCGTTGTTATGTTCGTAGATTTTGCTACCATTTTCTTCAGTTGCAGTTACTGCAACACTGTTCCAAAAGGTGGTCATGTATGAACACTTATCACATTTCAGTTGTATTTCACTAGCAAATCCTACGTGCTTTATTATGGAGAGTTCCAGACCAACTTCACTACAATGAATACATCTTACACAGTTTGAAAAAATTCCTTTGAGAACCGACATATCAAATATTTCATTCACATCCGATTCGCCCATAAAACATTCATAGTTTTCACTCATTGAACCAAGCTTCTTCTGTGAAGTATTTTCTTTCCCACTTTGACTGCTATGGGCAGGTGTACTTGAGAGATTAGGTTCACTCACTTGGTTATCGTCTTTATTGTTTACAGTAATAAGACATACCTTTGGCTTTCCAACATTTCTCCTTTTCTTAAAAGCCTTCAGAGGATTTCTAATAACTTTACTTTTACACATTATTATACTTCAACAAAACAGAGACTCAAGAAACAGAATTAATTACGAATATTTTCGAGATAACGACAGAGTAAATAAACATGAAAAAATCGACAATCACACCAGCGATATACACTCCTGGAAATTGAAATAAGAACACCGTGAATTCATTGTCCCAGGAAGGGGAAACTTTATTGACACATTCCTGGGGTCAGATACATCACATGATCACACTGACAGAACCACAGGCACATAGACACAGGCAACAGAGCATGCACAATGTCGGCACTAGTACAGTGTATATCCACCTTTCGCAGCAATGCAGGCTGCTATTCTCCCATCGAGACGATCGTAGAGATGCTGGATGTAGTCCTGTGGAACGGCTTGCCATGCCATTTCCACCTGGCGCCTCAGTTGGACCAGCGTTCGTGCTGGACGTGCAGACCGCCTGAGACGACGTTTCATCCAGTTCCAAACATGCTCAATGGGGGACAGATCCGGATATCTTGCTGGCCAGGGTAGTTGACTTACACCTTCTAGAGCACGTTGGGTGGCACGGGATACATGCGGACGTGCATTGTCCTGTTGGAACAGCAAGTTCCCTTGCCGGTCTAGGAATGGTAGAACGATGGGTTCGATGACGGTTTGGATGTACCGTGCACTATTCAGTGTCCCCTCGACGATCACCAGTGGTGTACGGCCAGTGTAGGAGATCGCTCCCCACACCATGATGCCGGGTGTTGGCCCTGTGTGCCTCGGTCGTATGCAGTTCTGATTGTAGCGCTCACCTGCACGGCGCCAAACACGCATACGACCATCATTGGCACCAAGGCAGAAGCGACTCTCATCGCTGAAGACGACACGTCTCCATTCGTCCTCCATTCACGCCTGTCGCGACACCACTGGAGGCGGCCTGCAAGATGTTGGGGCGTGAGCGGAAGACGGCCTAACGGTGTGCGGGACCGTAGCCCAGCTTCATGGAGACGGTTGCGAATGGTCCTCGCCGATACCCCAGGAGCAACAGTGTCCCTAATTTGCTGGGAAGTGGCGGTGCGGTCCCCTACGGCACTGCGTAGGATCCTACGGTCTTGGCGTGCATCCGTGCGTCGCTGCGGTCCGGTCCCAGGTCGACAGGCACGTGCACCTTCCGCCGACCACTGGCGACAACATCGATGTACTGTGGAGACCTCACGCCCCACGTGTTGAGCAATTCGGCGGTACGTCCACCCGGCCTCCCGCATGCCCACTATACGCCCTCGCTCAAAGTCCGTCAACTGCACATACGGTTCACGTCCACGCTGTCGCGGCATGCTACCAGTGTTAAAGACTGCGATGGAGCTCCGTATGCCACGGCAAACTGGCTGACACTGACGGCGGCGGTGCACAAATGCTGCGCAGCTAGCGCCATTCGACGGCCAACACCGCGGGTCCTGGTGTGTCCGCTGTGCCGTGCGTGTGATCATTGCTTGTACAGCCCTCTCGCAGTGTCCGGAGCAAGTATGGTGGGTCTGACACACCGGTGTCAATGTGTTCTTTTTTCCATTTCCAGGAGTGTATATTGAACCATCACAGGTTATCCACAACACATACTTTATCTCACATCACTAAAATGTACCTGATGAACACGGACGTTAATAATAACACCATTTGACAGCAGTTTAACAGCGCCACAGTGGGTCACGCCCATGTAGAACACATTTCAAAAAAAATTTAAAAATAGTTGTAGTCTTCGGAATTGAATAAATTATATATCTATTAAAAGGTAATAGTCTGCAGATTCAGAAAACGCAAAAAAGTAAAAATTGAACTTTTCATGATTTTGAGCCTTTCCGGAGCCCCGTAAAGCAGACTGGCTGGCTCTGAGCACTATGGGACTTAACATCTGTGGTCATCAGTCCCCTAGAACTTAGAACTACTTAAACCTAACTAACCTAAGGACATCACACACATCCATGCCCGAGGCAGGATTCGAACCTGCGACCGTAGCGGTCACGCGGTTCCAGACTGAAGCGCCTAGAACCGCACGGCCACACCGGCCGGCCTAAAGCAGACTCGTTGTCTCTTGATTTGTAACAACACTATCTCCCGTTCGTACTTATTAATTGACGTAGAACATTTTCATATATGAAACATGAATTTTCTTAGGTCACTATGTTTTTTCAAGGAAAAATAACTATTTCCCGCAATTTTTCACCATAAAAATGCTTATATCAAGCAACGACATACATTTACAAACGATAAGAGTTTCAACGAAAAATTGTTCATCAGAGCAGGCGACAATACAGTTTTAAAATACACACATTTAAAAAATAATGACATTACTTCCATTGGTAATATTCAGTCTTTATGATACTGAGAAACCTCGAAAAGGTCGGCCGACAGCAACGTGGATCAACA
Source organism: Schistocerca serialis cubense (assembly GCF_023864345.2). Taxonomy (NCBI): domain Eukaryota; kingdom Metazoa; phylum Arthropoda; class Insecta; order Orthoptera; family Acrididae; genus Schistocerca; species Schistocerca serialis. The sequence continues at coordinate 789,426,833 of NC_064641.1, read as the reverse complement.
AGAACATCCCACTCGTCACCAGTTTGATTAAGTAGTATGAGAATGTGACGTCTTGGATGATAGAAAAACGGTAAATGAGCGAATTTGTGTATCTTGTCTAAAGATCTGAGCTAACGGATGCTGTGTACAAGTATTGTTCCACATGTCTTGATAAAGAAGCAAATACATGGCAAGTTATCCATGAGTTCTGGGACGGTCAATGTTTCATCAACATTATTAGTGGTGGCGACACTCGGTGTTATGCCAGAAATCTTGGAATAAAAAGTCGGGTTGCGAACGGGTCGGCGAAACATCTCCGACAGTGGCAGAACTGCTCGTTAAAAAATTGATAATGAAGACCTGCTCCTCACGACTTAGGTAGCTGATTACAACAACAAAGAAGGAATTCCATCACGATGTATACAAACACTTGCTAGCTCGAATTCAACGAATCTGTTTTGACCTCATCATGCTGCATGACAAAGGAAGAGGTCTTTCGGTGGCAACGATTCAATAACTCCTTCTTGTAAAGCAAGACTAAACTTTACAAACCCTCTGGTGTCATAAAGAGACTGAAACCTGTTCCTAAGCGATCGAAATAACCTGACTTTTAGTAAATGAATGCGTTTCTGGTCATTGAAATTTCATCACCACCAAGCACAGCAAACATATAAATTTTACTTATGTGGATATTCATAACCACATTTGTAGTCATGAATTTGGGTGTATGTAGATTGCTAAATTTAGCTGACAGAGTTGCCATTTGTTGCAGCAACAATGGCTCTAATCTGGCTGGGTACTGAGTCTAACTGGGGTTGGATGGGATGTGTATGTCATTCCATGCTGCCCTCACTATATGCTGGAGTACATCAGTCATAAGTAGTAGCCAGTTGTGGCATGCTAGTCTCTACTGTAATGTAACAAGATTTTGCACCTTACGATGCTTTCGACCCACACTGTGCCAGGCACTTAGATTGTGTTTTGGTATTGTGGTGTCACCGCCAGACACCGCACTTTCTAGGTGGTAGCCTTTAAATCGGCCGCGGTCCGTTAGTATACGTCGGACCCGCGTGTCGCCACTGTCAGTGATTGCAGACCGAGCGCCGCCACACGGCAGCACTCGCCCCAGTTGTACAGCCGACTTTGCTAGCGATGGTTCACTGTCTACTTACGCTCTCATTTGCAGAGTCGACAGTTTAGCATAGCCTTCAGGTACGTCGTTTGCTACGACCTAGCAAGGCGCCATATTCAGTAATTAGAATGAATTCAGAACAGATAATATTGCGAATCATGTACCGTCAAGAGCGACGTTCATCATTAATGGATTAAAGATAAGTATCAAACTAATTACGTCGCTTTCTGAATTCTAATTCCTTGTCATGTTCCAGACCTCAGGTCAGTATAGTTCTTCCTTCCTCACGCTAGCCTGCGTGAGCTAAAATGCGTGCATTTCGGCCTCCACTAGTAACCCGGTGTTGGCTCTTTTGCCAACACAACAGGTATCATATGACTCTGACATTGTCAAGACGCCTTGGTACTAATAACTGAATTTCACTGGTTTATTTATTTATTTATTTTGCGTATGGAAATACAGCGACAGTATTTTATATAAGGACAACAATATGTAAACGAATGTACACTCCTGGAAATGGAAAAAAGAACACATTGACACCGATGTGTCAGACCCACCATACTTGCTCCGGACACTGCGAGAGGGCTGTACAAGCAATGATCACACGCACGGCACAGCGGACACACCAGGAACCGCGGTGTTGGCCGTCGAATGGCGCTAGCTGCGCAGCATTTGTGCACCGCCGCCGTCAGTGTCAGCCAGTTTGCCGTGGCATACGGAGCTCCATCGCGGTCTTTAACACTGGTAGCATGCCGCGACAGCGTGGACGTGAACCGTATGTGCAGTTGACGGACTTTGAGCGAGGGCGTATAGTGGGCATGCGGGAGGCCGGGTGGACGTACCGCCGAATTGCTCAACACGTGGGGCGTCAGGTCTCCACAGTACATCGATGTTGTCGCCAGTGGTCGGCGGAAGGTGCACGTGCCCGTCGACCTGGGACCGGACCGCAGCGACGCACGGATGCACGCCAAGACCGTAGGATCCTACGCAGTGCCGTAGGGGACCGCACCGCCACTTCCCAGCAAATTAGGGACACTGTTGCTCCTCGGGTATCGGCGAGGACCATTCGCAACCGTCTCCATGAAGCTGGGCTACGGTCCCGCACACCGTTAGGCCGTCTTCTGCTCACGCCCCAACATCGTGCAGCCCGCCTCCAGTGGTGTCGCGACAGGCGTGAATGGAGGACGAATGAAGACGTGTCGTCTTCAGCGATGAGAGTCGCTTCTGCCTTGGTGCCAATGATGCTCGTATGCGTGTTTGGCGCCGTGCAGGTGAGCGCCACAATCAGGACTGCATACGACCGAGGCACACAGGGCCAACACCCGGCATCATGGTGTGGGGAGCGATCTCCTACACTGGCCGTACACCACTGGTGATCGTCGAGGGGACACTGAATAGTGCACAGTACATCCAAACCGTCATCGAACCCATCGTTCTACCATTCCTAGACCGGCAAGGGAACTTGCTGTTCCAACAGGACAATGCACGTCCGCATGTATCCCGTGCCACCCAACGTGCTCTAGAAGGCGTAAGTCAACTACCCTGGCCAGCAAGATCTCCGGATCTGTCCCCCATTGAGCATGTTTGGGACTGGATGAAGCGTCGTCTCACGTGGTCTGCACGTCCAGCACGAACGCTGGTCCAACTGAGGCGCCAGGTGGAAATGGCATGGCAAGCCATTCCACAGGACTACATCTAGCATCTCTACGATCGTCTCCATGGGAGAATAGCAGCCTGCATTGCTGCGAAAGGTGGATATACACTGTACTAGTGCCGACATTGTGCATGCTCTGTTGCCTGTGTCTATGTGCCTGTGGTTCTGTCAGTGTGATCATGTGATGTATCTGACCCCAGGAATGTGTCAATAAAGTTTCCCCTTCCTGGGACAATGAATTCACGGTGTTCTTATTTCAATTTCCAGGAGTGTATAAAACAAAACAATGTGTAAATAGTACATCTGTAAAAAACAAGCAATAGCACAAAAGGATAAAGTACAAACACTCAAGACAAAATAACAACACGTTAAAAGCTTGGCAAGCCTGACTAGAAACTCATTCATATATTTAAAGCTCAATATCTAGATTGCACAGCCAATCCAAAGCAGACGGTTTCACACATATAACCTCAGAGACAGGTCCGGCGTATCTTCTTAAGGGGCATTCCTCAATAATATGGCGGACGTTCTGTTCTGGTGCTCCACAGTCACAGGCTGGTGAGACGCATAGACCCCACTTGTACTTATATGCATTGCATCTTGCATGGCCCGTTCTCATACGGTTTAATTTAGTCCAGGTACATCTCTTCGGGTCAAAGCCCGATAATTCCAGAGTAGGATCTTGGATACCTTGTTTATTAATTCCAGAATCATTCCGAAAGTGCCGCCATTGCTCCTTGATGTCAGGTTGATTTTCTTGTGTATTAACCCATATAGGCTTCCGTGCCTTCCAGCGGGTCGATGGTATTTCGTTCAAAGCATCATGGATTGGTAGATTCTGTGGGTAATCTGAGCCATGAATTTTTGACCACTCTCTTGCTGCTGCTTCTTGCCTTCTCAATTGTGGAGGTGGGATATTGCTTAGAGTAGGCAGCCAAGGGTCTGGGGTGGATTTAATAGTACACGTTATTATCCTCATACACTCGTTCAACTGGACGTCGATTTTCTTAGTATGAGTGCTCGAATGCCAGACAGCAGAGCAATATTCAGCAACAGGTTAGACCAGGGCTATTGCGGCAGTACGTAAGATGGATACTTGAGCGCCCGAAGTCGAGCCAGCCAACTTTCTCAGGATGTTGTTGCGGCTCTTTAGCTTTTGGCTTACGTTTTCCAGATGTTTTTTTGTAAGTCAGATGGTGCACCCCGGGTAACGGACTGTGATAGCAGCACGGCAGAAAGTCTACACAAGGCCGTGTGGTTCTAGGCGCTACAGTCTGGAGCCGCGTGACCGCTACGGACGCAGGTTCGAATCCTGCCTCGGGCATGGATGTGTGTGATGTCCTTAGGTTAGATACGTTTAAGTAGTTCTAAGTTCTAGGAGACTGATGACCACAGCAGTTAAGTTCCATAGTGCTCAGAGCCATTTGAACCATTTAGTCTACACAAATGGCGGCCGAACTAGATCATTGATCTCTCACGGCCACACACACTGACAAAACAAGAAAAAGAAGAATTTCACTGGAGATCGGATTTAATGTAGTGCGGCCGTGTAAAACTCAGTGGAGAGAACGGACACTAGTTTCTCGGTCGCTGTGTGGCCAGACGCTGCGGCAACGCGATGCACGGAGGACAGTCGGACGGGCGCTCAGAAGCCATTTCTGCGAAGGAGCGGAACCTCCAGGAAATCTCGAAGGACATGCAGAGGCATAGCTTCTATTTGTGGGCCATCTTCGCCGACCTGGGTGATGCCGAAAGCGCCAACATTCACGAGGATACGGCCGTATCGAAACGCGAGGACCTGAGTCACAGACTGATTGCCAGTGGTCGGTTGACACAGAGTTGGCGGGACTGAGAATTTTTAAACAATGCAGAGGCAGCATGCAATGTGTGGGGCAGCCTGACGGTGCCACCAGCTATTAGTACGCCGGCACGTCCGCGATTTTAAAGTGAACGTTGTGTATCTGTATGAAACGATGAGAGAAGTAATTTCTTCTAGAAGATTCCACAGAAGAAACCAAACTTGAGTTTTTTGCTGGCAGGAGCCTTTCTGAGTGAGAAGAGTGGAAGAGCAAATAAGGGTTACTAAGATTATGAATCGCACGCCCTTAGTTAGGGGGGAGGTAACGAGGTTGAGCTGGAGAGCGAGCAGTACAAGAGAGGAGGACTCTCTCTGAACCCCCGCATCTGCCAGAGGCACCCGGGGTAAATAGAACTTCTGTTGCAGGCACTAACCCCTAGATTCTGGCTTTGAGTGGGAGTTCTCGTCTTAACGTTTGTTGTTGGCAGTGAAGCGATTTTGACAGTGTTTGGACTTAGCAGTTTTTGGACAGTAGTCTGTTGTCTCATGGTTTAGGTTTCAGTGCACTGAAGACACTGCACAGCCGCAGGCTTGTTCGCAGTGCGCAATACTTCGAGAGTTGTCACAGTTCTCTTCTAACACGATCTTCGAGACGGTAGAATAGCCTGCGGCTCCTGAATCCAGGGCAGATAGTGTTTATTGCTGGCGTCAATAGTAACAGTTTCTCCACTAAGGTTTCACCGCAACTGATTGGAGTAGATTCTTGTAGTTTTCAGAACGGAAGTGATGTCAGTCATTTCTCAGATGGCGTTATTCACAACTGGGTAGAATTAGGCAGAAGATAGCCAATATTAGTTTATTGCAATCACTTCACGTTTTTGTGTGCCCACTGGAGGTTTTGTAACTTGTTCATTGTTCATGTTGATTGAACGTGTTGTACTTCAAATAAATTGTATGGCCAAGACTAGAATTTGTCCTTTCAGTAGAGGCATAGTTTACACTTTCTCATTTTATTTGTTGGTATGTTTTGTGATTGCTACATAACGTTCTATATCAGCAGGGCATGAGACTGAGTATTTGATTATCCTGCATTGATTGGAACAGTCCACCAGAAGTGACGGGGCCAACATTCAAGATAGCATTCAAAATTCCATTCCATAATTAATGCACTGATAGACATCCTTACTTTGCATATTTCGAAAGTGCATAGTGGAGAGGTATATAATTACATACACAGTTAACCATAACTACACAAACTGCTGCGGGAGTGTCAGAGTATGTGTTCAACCCCTGGCCAGGAATTTTCAGTGGGTGAGACGTCTGGAGAGCTTGCTGGCCAGGAGAACCATCGAACACCATTTCTATCGAAGTAGGTCAGGACAGCAGGGTTAGTATGCGGTCATGCATTATTTTGTTGAAAGAGAACATCTGTGAGATCTCGAAGATGCAGCAAAGCCACTGGCGTTAACACGTCAGCCTTAACACGAGAGCAATCTAAATTACCGGTTGTGTGAACCAGTTATGATGGTACTGTGAACCCAAAAGCACGCACACCATCACGCCTTGCGCTTCGTCGATATCACAATGACGAATGTAATCTGGCAACGTTCGTTCTCCTCTCCGCCTCCACATACCGATATGACTATCATGATGCTGTACAAAGAACCGGGACTCGTCGAGAAGACGACGTGGTGGCAGTTCTGTGTCAAGTGTTTTCCCTGCGTGCAGCGCAGTCGGCGCATCTCTCTTTGCTGCCGTGTTGAAAAAAAGCCGTGTCAATAGCCGCCGTGCTGGCAGCTCCAGTTAGTGTTCCAGATGTCGTCTGGATACCCGTCGTGCTGCAGACAAGACCACTTCCTGACTCACGGTACGTGACGTGAATCTACGATCCCGCCCTGCCGAGTGGCCTATATCTCTGTTCTATAGGATGGTGGTCGCGTGGACCACCTGAGATCGAGCATGACTTCCTGAACCTATCGATTCCTTATTCGCGTGGTAGTCCTGGGACTGCGACCGACGTGAAAAGTACACTACTGGCCATTAAAATTCCTACACCAAGAAGAAATGCATATGATAAACGGGTATTCAATGGACAAATATATTGTACTAGAACTGACATGTGATTACATTTTCACGCAGTTTGGGTGCATAGATCCTGAGAAATCAAAACCCAGAAAAACCACCTCTGGCCGTAATAACGGCCTTGATACGCCTCGGCATTGAGTCAAACAGAGCTTGGATGGTGTGTACAGGTACAGCTGCCCATGCAGCTTCAACACGATACCACAGTTCATCAAGAGTAATGACTGGCGTATTGTGACGAGCCTGTTGCTCGGCCACCATTGATCACACGTTTTCAATTGGTGAGAGATCTAGAGAATGTGCTGGCCAGGGCAGCAGTCGAACATTTTCTGTATCCAGAAAGGCCAGTACAGGACCTGCAACATGCGGTCGTGCGTTATCCTGCTGAAATGTAGAATTTCGCAGGGATGGAATGAAGCGTAGAGCCATGTGTCGTAACACATCTGAAATGTAACGTCCAAGTACCGTCAATGCGAAGAAGAGATGATGGAGACGTGTAACCAATGGCACCGCATACCATCATGCTGGGTGATACGCCAGTATGGCGATGATGAATACACGCTTCCAATGTGCGTTCACCGCGATGTCGCCAAACACGGGTGCGACCATCGTGATGCTGTATACAGAACCTGGATTCATCAAAAAATGACGATTTGCCATTTGTGCACCCAGTTTCGTCGTTGAGTACATCATCGCAGGCGCTCCTGTCTGTGATGCAGCGTCGAGGGTAACCACAGCCATGGTCTCCGAGCTGATAGTCCATGTTGCTGCAAACGTCGTCGAACTGTTCGTGCAGATGTTTGTTGTCTTGCAAACGTCCCCATCTGTTGACTCGGGGATCGAGACGTGGCTGCACGATCCGTTACAGTCATGCGGATAAGATGACTGTCATCTCGACTGCTGGTGATACGACCCCGTTGGGATCCAGCACGGCGTTCCGTATTACCCTCCTGAACCCACCAATTCCATATTCTGCAAACAGTCATTGGATCTCGACCAACGCGAGCAGCAGTGTCGCGATACGATAAACCGCAATCGCGATGGGCTACAATCCGACCTTTATCAAAGTCAGAAACGTGATGGTACGCATTTATCCTCCTTACACGAGGCATCACAACAACGTTTCACCAGGCACCTCCGGTCAACTGCTGTTTCTGTATGAGAAATCGGTTGGAAACGTTCCTCATGTCAGCACGTTGTAAGTATCGCCACCGGCGCTAACCTTGTGTGAATGCTCTGAAAAGCTAATCATTTGCATATCACAGCATCTTCTTCCTATAGGTTAAATTTCGCGTCTGTAGCACGTCATCTTCGTGGTGTAGCAATTTTAAAGGCCAGTAGTGTAGATGAAGTTAGGACATAAGGAATACCCTTTACTTTCGTAGGTTCTTTTTAGCTCTCAAACACACTTTACCATAAACTTCAACTATTTGGCATTAAGTAGTCGTATTTCTAAAATTTTAGAAATCATTCTGTGACTGCAGTGCAGCGATCGGTATAAAATGCTAAAAATCAAATAAAAACAGTCTCTAAGGCGTTTTGAGATTTCGTATTTGATAGAAAAACAGTTTCGATCCTTTCCTCAGACCATCTTCAGGATTTTCACCGCCATTATGGCCGCTGCTGGCTTCATATGGCGCGAGATCCGTAGATCGCTGAGCAGTGACAACCGTACTTCTTCCGATCTCGGTCCATCTGCAGCCAGGAGCAGCCAAAATGTCGGTGAAAATCCGGAAAATGATAAGAGGAAAGGTCCGAAATAGGTTACAAACAAATAAAAAATCGCAAACCGTGTTAGAGACTGTTGTTCTATAATTTTATGTTGTATTTCTCCTAAGGCCAGGTTCTCATTCAAAATTATCGAAAATTCCATTTTCAATTGAAAATTATGAGGGGTACATATGTCTAGAATGCTGAGGCGAAAAGGTTTTTTCATCTGTATTTAGAAAAGTTTCTACAGACCATAGTTCGATGCAGTGTCACGGCCGCCGTTGGACGATCTCAGCCGGAGAAGCCCCGTTCAGGTAGAAAACTTGTCGTGTCTTGACGCACGTTCACAAAATTATTTACGTTGCAGTATGCATGCAAACGTATTCGCCGAAAACGCTGACGAACAATATTTGCACCCCACCGAACGCAGCATATCCAGCTCAGCCAGATCGGCTTTTCTCGTCAAAAAGAAAGAGGAAATTGCTCTCCAGAAACAATTCGAGTTAGAGGAAGGCTTGATATGTGGTCCTGGAAGTGCAAACTAAACGTAAGCAATGAAAACACTATTTCTGGCCAAAGTTTGGCCGAAACTGGTCAAGAAATAATTTTCGGCCCGCCATATTGGATTAGCGATTTCGAATTTTTAAAATCTAACTTAAGATTTGTGTTCAGTGACATCCAAAATATACCACAACATCTAGTTTTATGCAAATTAAACAATTAATAAGTATAAAAATTTTACCTAAACTTTAAATAGGTTTTTCTCGAGAAACGGTATTTCAAAACTGTGCGCAGCATAAAATAAAAACGGTTCAATCTATTAACTTCTATCTTTGACCCACAAAAAGTAAACACTTTTCTTGGGAGCTTATACTTATAATACATGAAATTTGTTAATATTAACTATTTCTTTAAAGGCCGGCCGAAGTGGCCGTGCGGTTAAAGGCGCTGCAGCCTGGAACCGCAAGACCGCTACGGTCGCAGGTTCGAATCCTGCCTCGGGCATGGATGTTTGTGATGTCCTTAGGTTAGTTAGGTTTAACTAGTTCTAAGTTCTAGGGGACTAATGACCTCAGCAGTTGAGTCCCATAGTGCTCAGAGCCATATTTCTTTAAAGCCATGAAGAATATAACAAACCCACAAAAATCGAACTCAAAATTCGAGTAGCACCATCTCGTTAAATTTAAAGTTATTCATTTGTGGTGAGGAATAAGCTCCCGTAAATTTAGTGTAGTCTCGACTGATGTTATCCATTGTTGATTTCGGGTAACTCCTGAGGGGCTACACTGCTCGCAGTGCGAGTACTTCAGACTCGCAGCCGCTTGATCAAGCCAAATTTATAGGCACCATTTTGTTTCTTGTTTTTTGTATTGGAAATCTAAAATAAAGTTCAAAGTATGATCAATCATAATCCCCAAAAAGATTGTCTCAAAAAATATTTCCAAACTTTCTCTTCTTTTTGTAATTTGAACGAGAACCTGGCCTTACTAAAATTTGAAAAGCTTCAACACCGAAAAAGTTTTTAAAACAATGTTGCCCTTCCAGGCTAATATACATTAGGCGGGAAATGTGGAATAGTACTGTAAAGCTGCAAATAACCATTTATTAGGTCTACAACTTGGCTTCCGCCGTTTTGCAATAGATGGCAGTAGCGGCAAACGGTGGTGTAGGCGGTAGGTCGTAAGTGTCTTACAGTAAGCTTAGGTATTTGTAAACATAACGTCATTAAAATATTAGTCGATTTGTGATTACGTTATAAAGTTATTCTCAATTGAATATATCAACTTACGAGCTCAGTTCTCGTCACTAGCGGTAAGCTTTAATATTCTGCATTAACACGATGAAATCTGCGGCTGAGGCTCATAAAATGCTGGGTAAGACCTATGCTGAACCACCTGTTAGTGAAAGAACTTGCAGGGAACGGTTTCAATGCTTCAAGAAAGCTGACTGCGTCGTCGAAGACCGGCATGGCGGCGAAAGAGAGACGATTTCCGAAGCAATTGAAACTGACAGAAGCAATCCCAGAAGATCGTTATCGAAAGCAATTGATGCGTTTGAGCCGAGTACTGAAAGAGAAACGGCCGCACAACAGCGATAGACATGAAAAGGTGATTTTGCACCGTGACACTGCTCGACCACATATCGGAAAACCGTCAGAACATACTTGGAAACTTCGAAATTGGTAGTCGTACCGGTTCCACCGTATTCTCCAGACGTTGCTCCCTCTTTCTACCGTCTTTTTCCATCATTGGCTCACGGCCTGGCTGACCAGCTCTTCCGGTCATACGAATAAGTTCAAATGGTTCAAATGGCTCTGAGCACTATGGGACTTAACATCTGAGGTCATCTGTCCCCTATAACTTAGAACTACTTAAACCTAACAAACCTAAGGACACACATCCATGCCCGAGGCAGGATTCGAACCTGCGACCGTAGCGGTCGCCCGGTTCCAGACTGAAGCGCCTGGAACCGCTCGGTCACAGCGGCCGGCCACGAACAAATTCAAAACTGGATCTATTCATGGTGTCTCCTCAGAAGACGCAAAGTTCTTCCCCTGCAGGATTCGCGTACTGCCCAGAAAACTGGAAGCCAGTAGTGGCCAGCGTTCTCGAATACTTTGAATCGCAATTTTTTTAAGTCTATCGCAATAAACCCTCGAACTTCGATTAAAAAAAGGCGGAAGTAAAGTTGTAGACTTAATAAATTTGTCAAAAAACGTTTTATGTACACGAAATATAGTTCTGCGATTGCTCTTCATTCAAATTCTTAAAAGAATTTCTTATCAGTAACAGAAAAAAGCTATTTTATTCGATAATTAATTTATTAACTTCAAGTCCTGAAACTGTTGTTTGTTCATGTAGTAGAGGTGATTCGTTTCACTTTCATCATATTTTCTTGAGTGACAAATTTAATCTTCATTCTCAGCAGCTGCGCAGCCAAGGTAAGTTTTATGGAATAACAAGCATTCCATATTGCCGACTTGCCATGTTGGAAATAAAAAAAAATAAAAAAAAGGAAACAACTGTGCCCATAGCCAACAATCTAGCAATACATAAGGCCTACTATTCTTTTACTTAACACTCACTTGCAATCTCAGTGGTCACCAGTTAGTCAAAACTTACATAGTTTATTTTGAATTTGTTGTAACTTGAGCCCAGGAAATTATAAACTTTGCTGAGTGTTTATTGAAGTGGATCTTTACCTAAGTACGTTCATACTAAAATCGCTCGTCATTGAATCTCTAAGAACTATGAAACATTGAAAAAATAAGAATACGAACGCTCTAAACTGAACTGCTTACAATTAAGTTTCGCACCACCTGTATATTTATTGACGTGTGAAGGCTTAGGTCAGGTCTGGCCAACATTTGCGCTCCAGGAGCGCACTCCAGTCTGCCGAGCGCTCCGGTTTCCCCCACCACTCCGCTCTTCCGAGCAGTTACAAGTGAGACGGCTATACGCTGTAGTCTGCACACACTGGGAACTTAGGCAGACGTGTTCGCAACACAGTGCAGCTATCTCTAAGTGACAGACATCGCAGCAACTTTCATAAGCAGGAATTTATCACATGTGTCTATTTTCAGCTTTTTACATGGATTATAATCTGTTAAACCCTAACGTTGCAGAACTTCGTCAATTTCATAAGAAAAGGAAAAACGTTCACAAACGTTGTGGAACCAAGCACTGAAATACTAGCAGTGGCTTGTCTGTGCAATCGAGGATACTGCTCCTGGGGAAACAGTCTATGGAAGTCTTGTAAATTCCTGTATGAGACAAGTAGATCGTTGAGCCGGGTGCTCCACTGTACATACACTCCTGGAAATGGAAAAAAGAACACATTGACACCGGTGTGTCAGACCCACCATACTTGCTCCGGACACTGCGAGAGGGCTGTACAAGCAATGATCACACGCACGGCACAGCGGACACACCAGGAACCGCGGTGTTGGCCGTCGAATGGCGCTAGCTGCGCAGCATTTGTGCACCGCCGCCGTCAGTGTCAGCCAGTTTGCCGTGGCATACGGAGCTCCATCGCAGTCTTTAACACTGGTAGCATGTCGCGACAGCGTGGACGTGAACCGTATGTGCAGTTGACAGATTTTGAGCGAGGGCGTATAGTGGGCATGCGGGAGGCCGGGTGGACGTACCGCCGAATTGCTCAACACGTGGGGCGTGAGGTCTCCACAGTACATCGATGTTGTCGCCAGTGGTCGGCGGAAGGTTCACGTGCCCGTCGACCTGGGACCGGACCGCAGCGACGCACGGATGCACGCCAAGACCGTAGGATCCTACGCAGTGCCGTAGGGGACCGCACCGCCACTTCCCAGCAAATTAGGGGCACTGTTGCTCCTGGGGTATCGGCGAGGACCATTCGCAACCGTCTCCATGAAGCTGGGCTACGGTCCCGCACACCGTTAGGCCGTCTTCCGCTCACGCCCCAACATCGTGCAGCCCGCCTCCAGTGGTGTCGCGACAGGCGTGAATGGAGGGACGAATGGAGACGTGTCGTCTTCAGCGATGAGAGTCGCTTCTGCCTTGGTGCCAATGATGGTCGTATGCGTGTTTGGCGCCGTGAAGGTGAGCGCCACAATCAGGACTGCATACGACCGAGGCACACAGGGCCAACACCCGGCATCATGGTGTGGGGAGCGATCTCCTACACTGGCCGTACACCACTGGTGATCGTCGAGGGGACACTGAATAGTGCACGGTACATCCAAACTGTCATCGAACCCATCGTTCTACCATTCGTAGACCGGCAAGGGAACTTGCTGTTCCAACAGGACAATGCACGTCCGCATGTATCCCGTGCCACCCAACGTGCTCTAGAAGGTGTAAGTCAACTACCCTGGCCAGCAAGATCTCCGGATCTGTCCCCCATTGAGCATGTTTGGGACTGGATGAAGCGTCGTCTCACGCGGTCTGCACGTCCAGCACGAACGCTGGTCCAACTGAGGCGCCAGGTGGAAATGGCATGGCAAGCCGTTCCACAGGACTACATCCAGCATCTCTATGATCGTCTCCGTGGGAGAATAGCAGCCTGCATTGCTGCGAAAGGTGGATATACACTGTACTAGTGCCGACATTGTGCATGCTCTGTTGCCTGTGTCTATGTGCCTGTGGTTCTGTCAGTGTGATCATGTGATGTATCTGACCCTAGGAATGTGTCAATAAAGTTTCCCCTTCCTGGGACAATGAATTCACGGTGTTCTTATTTCAGTTTCCAGGAGTGTATGTCATCTGAAGTCGGAAGTACTGAGATACTGTACATTAGTAGCAAATAAATCGAAATCCACCCTCATTCGTGCAATCTCTTGCAATTTCTTTGAGAACTCAAGATGAAATGTTTCCATTAATTGAACGTATTCAGTCATGTGTGGTCGACATATCACTGCCTTGAGTCATGCGAAATGCTTCATGCCATGAACTCGAAGCTGATTTCTTTCCACAGGATTAATTTTTGTTTGATAGCATCAGTCCTGTCTGACACATCTGTTGCTAAGGGATTCTCCCTTGCATTAAGACGCTTAAAGAATTTGATCAGTAAAAGGTTTTGTCACTACTCTACCTACACTTCACTCAGTTTTATTCCTAATGACCGCCTTCAGTTGCCAGCATTCACCGTTGTTACACAGAAAACAAAAACATCGTATCGTCTTAGTGGCTTTTGTTGTAATGACATTCCAATAAATGGTTTCGCAGCTCATAATAGTGCGAGGGCATTCTTTGCCCTTTGCATGAGCTTTCAACAACACGAAAAGTAAGGCAATTCCCATTCGCCACTGAACTAGTGGCTTCTCCACCTTTTCTTGTTTGGAGATGAGCGTAGACGCCTTATCCTAATGCAGAACGTAAATCTAATTTAACGCAAGTAGTTGTCAGCAAACTGCTTGGTGTCTGACAAGGCGACTGCCCACCTCTAGCGACGCCTTTCTTCAGCCTTTTTTGTCCTCCTCCTCCGCGCCCCTCGCTGTGCAATCGGAGCGCTACGCAGGAGACGAATTCAGTTGTTCGAAAGTGCATATCTTTGAAAAAACTGCTGTTGGGTAATGTTCAACACCGTTTTGTATCACCCCATGCACAATAACACGTTTAGATTCTACTTCCCGTATTACTACACAGGCCGGTTCCACTGTACGACGGCAGCCATTCTTCGGTGATGGACTGTGTGAGAAGGATTCTTGCAACGCCGCACTGGAAGATTGAACTCATCACAATCGTGCTAAGTCGGGCTGATGACGAGTTGTAGCACAGCCCTTTCCATTCACTTGATCCCTGCCTCTTGGAAAAAAGTGCTCATAAGGTGGGGACAGCGTCCTCGTCCATTATCGTCTCGAAAGGCGTACCCTTAGCCTATATGTTGAATGTACAGCCGAATATTAAGTGCACATTCCTCAAAATACCGTGTATAGTGACGAAAGGCGTCTAACATCTGTAACATATCAGACCAAAACCCCAAACAGACCCATCTCCTTCTTGAACTACCCACCTCAAACGTGACTTTGCGCCCTGTCGCCTCAGTGTCCTTCTACGACGATCGTCAGACGTAAGACAAATACTGCAGCTGTCAATGAAGAGAATTTGAAGCCACTGATGGAGAATGCATTTCAGGTGTTCGCTTGGCTACATTCTTCATGCTTCTTTTTGTTTCGTGATGTCCACCAAGAGACGATTTTGCACCATTTGGGTCGACATATTCCACTCTGTTGCCTCCAAGACGCAGCATGTAGCGCCGCGAGGAGTGGCCGCGCGGTTGGAGCCGCCATGCCACGAATTGGACGGCCCTTCCCGTCGGAGGTTGAGTCCTCCCTCGGGCATGGGGGTGTGTGTTGTTCTTAGCATAAGTCAGTGTACGTTAGTTTAAGTAGTGTGTAAGTCTAGGGACCGATGACCTCAGCAGGTCGGTACCTTAGGAATTCACACACATTCGAACATTCGCAGCATGTAGCTGCGTTGACAAACAGAACAGTACACACTAACCGCAATTTGCCGTTCACAATTAGCGATAATGACCGAGGGACGTGCATAAACGGTGCTGGTTTACTTTTTTACCTTCTGATTATGATGATTGTACATTGAGATTTCCTATGATCAACATAGTATGGAGAATGAGATTTCTGGTCTCGAAAAAAAAAGGAAAAGAAAAAAAAGAAAAACCACACAAACTACGGAATGAGATTTTCACTCTGCAGCGGAGTGTGCGCTGATATGAAACTTCCTGGCAGATTAAAACTGTGTGCCGGGCCGAGACTCGAACTCGGGACCTTTGCCTTTCGCGGGCAAGTGCTCCGCCACACAGCACACTGCACACAGCTCTAATCTGCCAGGAAGTTTCATATCAGCGCACACTCCGCTGCAGAGTGAAAATCTCATTCTGGAAACATCCCCAAGGCTGTGGCTAAGCCAAGTCTCCGCAGTATCCTTCCTTTCAGGAGTGCTAGTCCTGCAAGGTTCGCAGAAGACCTTCTGTATAGTTTGGAAGGTTGGAGACGAGGTACTGGCAGAAATAAAGCTGTGAGGATGGGCCGTGAGTCGTGCATGGGTAGCTCAGTTGGCCAAGTCGGCTCGCAGCCGTGTTAGCGTGCGGAGCTGCTCCGCGCGCCGTCCGACGCTCCGCTCTCTGCGGTGTTTACTTCCGCGTCGCGGTGTTTCTGTTTATCGAGTCCAGTACTAACGTACTCCATGGCGCACTAGTATCGCCGTGCAACGATCAAAGTAACGTTTCAGGCCGAACATCCACGACCCAGAGCTTTCGAAGTCGAACAGTTCATACGTGAGGATCTACGTTTGAACCCCCAGGACGCAATCGGCATACATTTTTCCATCACTGGAAGTGTTGTCTGCATCAAGATGTCGACGGAGGAAATTTGCAATAACATAATTCACTGTCATGGCAACGGACTAAAATTTAAACACTCTGATGGACATATGGGTGCTGTGACAGTCGCCCATGCTGGATTCGGTCTCCGGACATTGCGGGTGTTTGAGCTCCCGTTCGACGTGCCCCAGGATGTGGTCATTGCCGCTTTCCAACCATATGGCACCGTCTTGGGTGACGTCGCGGAGAAGTTGCAAACATTTACGATCTACCCCGTATTAAATGGCGTCCAGCAAATAAAAATTGAGCTGACGAAACATGTCCCATCGTACCTGATGATTTGCGGTGTGAGGGCGATCGTCATGTACGCTGGACAGCCACGAACGTGCGCGGGACGTGGCCAGGAGGGACATGTACGTTCCGAATGCTTACACCGCCGTTTAATACAGACGCCGCTACGTGAAGAGACCCAGGCTTCGACGGGCACGTCCTTACCCATCAGACTGCTACGGTCGCAGGTTCGAATCCTGCCTTGGCATGGATGTGTGTGATGTCCTTAGGTTAGTTAGGTTTAAGTAGTTCTAAGTTCTAGGGGACTGATGACCACAGATGTTAAGTCCCATAGTGCTCAGAGCCATTTGAACCTTACCCATCACCTACGCCAAGGTTGCACAGGACCCCGTCGTACCAATCCCTATTGCGCCAGCAGCATCGTCAACGCCACCGGCCGCAGCACAACGCGCCGACGACACAAGCACGGCGTCGCCTACAGTGCTCGCTTCAGGACCGTCCGGGTTGCAGACCGAAACCGATGTTCCTGTTGGAACCATGGACGTCGACCTCGGTGTCGTGCCGACGTCTGCCTTTGTCCAGACGGGTTCGGCGTCAGACGACGGGCGACCACATTCTGATTCAGAAGGCCACATCAGAAAACAGCGGTCGCCTCGCAAACACAGGAAACGACGACGAACGCCTTCAGATGACGCCCTTTCTCAGACGGCCCCGTGAGATGTTGACCTGATGTCTGACGGTGATCTCCCACATTGCGTCCAGTCAAGCGATGTGGCAGCAATAGGCGCCCCTCCTGTGACGCCTCCTCTCCCAGCCGGGGACGTGTCCTCGCCGTTGGCAACGAATGATGACGGCGGTACCCCTGCCACACATGTTGCGGAATCCACAACACCCGTTCCGGAAGTACGTGACCGTCACATGTCCACGTCGTCAGCTTCCTGGACCGATGACGTTGAAGAAGAAGTGGAACAGACTGCCAGCGTGTCTGCACAGGAGTCCACCACGGCGACACTGGGGCTGGTGCCCCGCCAGTAATTATCACCACTGCGGCACCACCGGCGGGTCTCCACCTGCCGGCTACTTCTACCGCACGTTCTCCAAATACTGACGATGGCCGTACACAGCAATATCGTATCGCCACGATGAATCTTGCCACCATTCGTGCCCCCCACAAAATGGCCATGTTCCGAGACACTATTTACTCTGCGGATGTTGATATAGCACTTTTACAAGAGGTGTTTGTGGCTGACTTCCTAGTTCCCACCGGATACAACGCCCATGTTTCCCCCGCATCCGACACCGGTAGCGGCATCGTCATCCTGCTACGCGACGGACTCCCTGCAGAGAACGTCATCTACCTCCCCACTGCGCGAGGTATGGCCCTCACACTGTTCGGCGTGCGTATTATTAATATCTACGCTCCGACCGGCACTGGCCGCCGTCATGACCGACAAACTTCTTTTGCCGAAAGCGTCACACCCCTCTTCACCGGTCCGCAGGACGATTTGGTACTCGGTGGGGATTTTAACACGACACAAGAGCCCGCGGACCAACTCCCGCGACATTCCCTTTGTGCATCTCTCTCAGTGGTCATCGACCGTCTACGACTTGTTGACACATGGAAGAAGCTCCACGGAATTCAACCGAGCTACACATTCTACACCTCTCACTCGTCAAGCCGCATAGATCGCATCTACGTTACCCGCTCCCTTGCTGATGGCACACGTCATGCGGAAGTCTGGCCCTTGGCCTTTTAGACCATCATGCGTACCTCTGTGACGTCACTCTCGCCCGACGGCAAGTGTGGCATAGTCGTGGTCTGTGGAAACTCAATGTCGCTCACCTGACCTCCTCAGACTGTCGCCGTATGGTCGAAGAAGCGTGGGCACGCTGCCACCATCGTCGAGCAGCCTATGACTCCACCTTATCATGGTGGCTCTCCTGTGCAAAGCCGACCCTCAGGAAGACTCTGATGAGTTATGGGAAGGAATTAAAGGCGTGGCAAACTAATACCCTGCACTTCTACTACACCGTACTACATGACTGTACGACGATGCCTTTCTCGCCAGCACGGCAGTCGGTAGTCCATCGCACGAAGGCGCAGATCTCCTCGATCATGCGTCGTCACTTGGAAGGCACTGTAGTCCGTTCTCGAGCTTCTAATCGAATCCCTGAAGAACGTCCGTCGATGTACCACCTCCTTCAGGAAAGACAACGACGACGACGAGCTCTGATCCAAGTCCTCACTGATGTGGAAGGGCGCCCAACAAAGCATCGGTCGTACTCTCCATGCTCATTTTGCCGGGCTATACGCAGCCGTACCGCATTCTGCAGCACTGATCACAGAAGTCGCTCAGCTTACTACGAACACTCTTCCGGCGGATGCAGTGCATGACCTCCAAGACGACGTAACCACAGATGAAGTGGTAGATGCTATCAAGGCGGGTTCCGATAACAGATCTCCTGGACCTGACGTTATACCCATCGAATTTTATAAAAGTTTTCACTATTTGTTGTCTTCCACGTGGACGGCAATCGCACAAGAGCTGATGTCACCGATGACAGTGGTCCCGAGCGCCTTTCTCGAAGGCATTATTATCCCCGTACATAAACCGCGCGGGTTTTCGAGGGTCCAGGACTATCGACCAATTACTTTGCTCAACAGCGACATGAAAATATTCACACGGTTACTGGCATCGCGACTCAAGAAGGTCGCACGTTACGTCACATCCTACGACCAGACTTCCCTAGGAGGCGACAGCAACATCCGTACGGCCCTTTGCCGTTACAGAGACATGATAGCATAAGCGCATTATGAGCGTCTCCCTGGCGCCTTGGCTTCACTGGACTTTAGCCAGACTTTCGGCCGGCCGGAGTGACCGAGCGGTTCTAGGCGCTACAGTCTGGAACCGCGCGACCACTACGGTCGCAGGTTCGAATCCTGCCTCGGGCATGGATGTGTGTGATGTCCTTAGGTTAGTTAGGTTTAAGTAGTTCTAAGTTCTAGGGGACTGATGACCACAGCAGTTAAGTCCCATAGTGCTCAGAGCCATTTGAACCAGGCTTTCGACCGTGTTGACCACTTCTATTTACGGACAGTTCTTCAGCATGTGGGTTTCCCTGGCGGTATTGTCACAGTGGTTATGCGCCTGTTGAGTAGTGCAACCTCTAAAATCATGTACAATGGTCGCCTAACACCAGCCCTGGTCATCGCACGATCTGTGCGGCAAGGCTGCCCTCTTTCCACGATTTTGTATGCTTTCGCCTTGGAACCCCTGCTCCAGGGCATGCGCCAACGTTTGGAAGGTATGGCTGTGCACGGCCACCGTTTTTGTTGTACAGCCTACGCAGACGACATAGTACTCGTATATCTGCGCAGTGAAGATGAAGTACGAGCAGCACTGAGATGGGTGGCGACTTACGGCGAAGCGTCGGGGAGCTGCCTCAACGTGTCAAAATCCAAGGTCCTGCTCATTGGTGAGGGCTTGCCGGAGAGATGCGCTGCTGCCCTCAGTGTCGCCGCCAACATACGATGTCTTGGACTTGATTTCACAGCAGATCTGTGCCGCTCAGCGACAATCAATGGTAGACGGTTGCTACAGACAATCAGAGCAAATCTCGCAGATCACCGGCTACGAGCTCTCGACGTTATCCAATGCGCGCAATACGTGAATATGTATCATGCTTCCCGTATACCACACGTGGCTCAAGTACTACCAGTCCCAAATCTCCTGGCGCGACGACTGTTGACGGCTTTCGGCTCCTTCGTCAGCTCGGGGATGTTATTCAAGGTGCAGTATGAATCCCTTGCACTGCCACGAGATCGTGGCGGGGTGGGACTCATCCACGTGCTGACTCGTGTCAAGGCACTATACGTCAGCTCCCAACTAAAACTTTGGCATCGTTGCCCGCAGAGCCTTACTAGCCTCCTGCTTCACAACTTTGCGCCGGCCTCCTTGTCCGCCCCAGTACTGGTATCGACCATTCCAAGCCCCTTTTACTACATCCAACGATTTTTCCTGGAGTTCAGTTATATCTACCGGTCCTTACCACTTACACGTTTGTACCTCACGAAAACAGTCTCCGAATTGTTACAACAGTGCCGCCCGTCCAACCCCATCGAACGTAAGTATCCACAGTACGTGTGGCGACACATATGGGAGGCGATCCATGCGCGTTTTCTCGAATCAGACGTTCAATCAGCGTGGTACATCACCGTGAATGGCAAACAAGTTAACCGAGATCGTCTGCACCGCATCCATCTCGCCGATTCATCCCTCTGCACACACTGTGGAGTGGATGACACGGATGTCCACTGGTTCCACTGTGGCACAGCGTTCGACGTCTGGCCACTTGCGTGGCGAATTTTGGCGTTTCTTACTCGCCAGACACCGTCTCAGATCGACGTCCACATGCTTTTGTACCCCGATAAGACTTTCTAACCCTCCGCCAAAACTCACTTTGTGAATTGGATCTGTGGCCACACGATCCGCTATCTTTTCACTTCTGGCGACAAGTCTACGCTAGGATATTGGACTTATCTCAACGAACGACACTGCGTCCTGATACGCAACCCACGCTATAAGCAATATTTTTCCAATTTCTTACGGAGCACCTTCGATGACCCACCTAGTAGCTGGAACGTCCAAGCCCTGAGAAGCTGAAAACTGTATTAACCGAACCGAACTGAACAGATCTGCTACCCAGAACCCTCGCCTACGCCATGAGAAGACACGTTTGGACGAGCTGGCATGCTGTAGGCGGAGACACTTCAGGAGCTCCTGTAAGAACTGGTCTTTAACTACAAGTCGCACAACGACCTTAATTAAAACAAACACAAAGAAAATAAAAAAATAAAAAAATAAATAAAAAAACTTTTCCTTATTTATTCCTCATAATTTGTTCTTAAAGGAAAAAAGACTCATTAAAAAAAAGAAGAGGGGTAGCTGCCCTCTGTAATTTAAAAAAAAAGTTGGTAGAGTACTTGCCCGCGAAAGGCAAAGGTCACGAGTTCGAGTCTCTGTCCGGCACAAAGTTTTAATCTGCCAAGAAGTTTCACACAAACTACGCTTTGACGCGTAACTGAAATTTTTTACCCACACTTCCCTTCCCTCCCACCCTTCCAGTCGCACCTACACAAGTTAGGTGCTCTTTTGCGGCCAGAGGGCACGTGTAGCAGTGAGAGGGCAGACGTAAGCACACTATGAGCTTTCCTGGCATGGTGTGACGCAGCAGGAAAGAGTCTACAGATGGGAGCTCCAGCGGCAGCACTGACTTAGGGCAGAGTCGGAGGCCACTGGGGGAAGCGGCGGACAAGTTGCGGGATGGCACCAGTGCCTATCATGGTCCACCAGCTGCACTTTTTTGCTTCAGCACGAGTGGCCCAAGAAGTTGCCATGTCTGGAGCCTGGTGGAGAACCTAGTCAGCAGAGCTTACGGTGTAGAGGAGGCCATTTCTGCTTGTGCCACTGCCGAGCTTCACTGTGTGCATTGGCAGACAACCAATTGGTTTCGTATCTGTTCTTGGATGGGACTTCATCTGTAAATGTCTTCATATTTGCTGTGGCTGGTCAAGGTGTGGCCACAGTCATGAGCTTGTGGCAGGAACAGTTTGTTGATTGCCCCTGAGAAAAACGGACTAGGGAGGAGAACACTTGCAATAGAGTATTGTGATTCAGCAGCAGTCTGCACGGTCAATATGGGACAAGGCCAGGTATCATCGCGTGGGACACCAGACTGTGTCTTCTTGCCAATTCCGAGACGAAGATGGGAGCTCACAGCCAGTGGGGATGACGATTGAGAATTTGGTTACAACAAGACAGTGCAGAGCACAAAGTGACATGTGCTTTTGTTGGCCGTATATGTTAGTGGCAAACACTGAGCATATTTTGCCCATTAGTTAGCGTATGGTAATGTGCCTAGATGGGTGAATATAGCACTGCGTGCCTAGGTGGCTGAAACTGTCTTGTGTGTGTTGTGGTTATACTGAAGCACGACGAAACTGTGAAGATTACTGACAAGTGAGTTGGAGAATTCCACAACAGGGCTTTGATGTAAGAGAGTGTAATATTGGAATTCGAAAACACATACACGGTGAGGCTGTAATACTATGATTGTAAACTAGTAATAATTATTGTGTAATCTATTGCCTTTCTTACAGCCCATGTAGTAGTTAGTTCTGTGTGGTTGTATTGTCTTTTGAAATGGTTGGCAGATGAAGGGTGATAGTAACAGATTATAGACATTACAATGAGTCAGTTGTTAGTATTACCGATTCAGTGTCACCGCTTTTAAAGTTAATCTCAGGCCAAAACAAGTTGTGCTTTTTCGGTCTGAGCTCATTTGTGTGGTTTATCCGGACCAAGCAAGACTGTTTTATGCAAGTAATATATGGATGTATTTTTGAATAAGTTTTCTTGTACACGGTGATTTCGTGTAGATTCCACGGACTGCAAGGGATGATGCAGAATGGCAAATGCATCAATTTCAGGAAATGGATCCCGGAGTGGAAGCGACCGAGTCGTAACTTATAAGCGAAAATTATTCTTATACCTGTGACAGCGGAATTCCAACGTGATGGATCCCCACCTCACTTTGAACTCAGGGTTCATCAACATCTGGATCAGATATTCCCTGAAAAAAGTGGATAGGCAGAGAAAGTCCTGTTACATGATGAGCACGTTCGCTTCACCTCACACCACTTGATTTCTTGTCGTGCGGCCACATAAAAAGTCACTTGTACGAGACGCTTTTCGAGACTGAAAAAGAATCCTCGCTTGCTGTGACACTGTTCAAACGACACCAGGGATATCAGAACAGGTACAACAGAAGTTTGTGCGATGATGCCTTTCCTGCATCGACGCTGGGGGAGGTCATTTTGAACAACTGTTGTAAATGTAGCTGCTCGTGAAATTTGTGCTGGTACATGGAATATATTATTACTGCATTTCGATTTCTCTGACATCAAGTTAAGTCCTCCATTACTATTCCATCAACACGGGAAATTATCTGAGGTCATTGGGGAGTATTCAGCGGGCATTCTATACGTCGTGATCGGGGTTCGGAAGTTGCGCCCTTAGTTACAGCGCTGCGTGAGGCTAAGGCAGAACTTTAATAGATTTGTTCTTATACCTTTCGACTCAGTCGTTTGCAGACTAGGCTTCCTTACCTGACATTGATACATTTACCCGTTTCTGTCATCCCTGAAAGTTTGTAACATCGTCACGTAATCACCCTGTATGTTATCGTTGCCCATTTGAGCTAAGACTTTTTTGCAGGAGGAATGGGTATGTAATTCTCTGAGTGTTGAACATGGCATGTCCATCTGACATTGGATATAACCTGTAATTTGTGCAAAAAGAAGGTCAAAAGCATACAATAACAGATTTTATTTCTCTTCACGGGTGTTGTATTGTTTTGACAAACTTCTTTACATTCAGTTTGATTGTGGCGACAGGTTAAACAACACAAAGCTAATGGTTTCGTGATTAATGGATGAAACTGGATTACAATCTGTGATATAGTGCTTCGTTCTGAAAGCTACATTCTCGATGAAGATAAAACAAGCTTAGATCCGACATAAATCGTTTCTTTTTATTTTTTTTTTCCTTTTCGTCGGTTCACAAGTGAGCTGCTGGACTTAAAGATAATCGTGTGTTCTTTGAAGCTTATAAATAGTTCAAATGGCTCTGAGCACTATGGGACTTAACTTCTGAGGTCATCAGTCCCCTAGAACTTAGAACTACGTAAACCTAACCAACCTAAGGACGTCACACACATCCATGCCCGAGACAGGATTCGAACCTTCGACCGCAGCGGTCGCGCGGTTCCAGACCGTAGCGCCTAGAACCGCTCGGCCATTCCACCGGCTTGAAGTTTATAAATGCTGAAGGTGTTTTGGCGTATTTTCACAGAGCCATACTCAATTATCATCAGCTGACGGTACATGAGCTCACTGACATGGCAAAGATCTCTAAAGACAGTGGTCGGCACGTTTTTCAAAAAGCTTTTCGTATGATATAACCTTCCGTCCGTATGTGACGCGACTTTTAACTATCGACACATTTCAAAGACCTTGATACGCAGTGGCTAGCACGTTTTTCACGAAGCTTTTGGTATGATACCGCCTTCTGACCGACGCGGCTTTTAACCATCGACACATTTCAATGAACATTGTTCTAGAGTGTTTAGACTCGTTTAATCGCAATCAAAGTGAACTCCTCTGACTTGTACAACAGTTTATGTAAATGTTTATCGTAATATATCACAGACTAAGGAGCATAAAAGGAAGAAAATGCACGAAAGAATTCAGAAGACATGACTGCCATTTTGTGGGATGCTCGTGGTGTTCAAAGAGTTTCTCCTCAATGATAGAACCAGTAACCCTCCCTACTTGGCGAAATGAAGCATGTTATTCAGGGTAAACAACCAAATCTACAAGAATGAAAGGTTCAAAATGGTTCAAATGGCTCTGAGCAATATGGGACTTAACATCGGAGGTCATCAGTCCCCTAGAACATAGAACTACTTAAACCTAACTACCCTAAGGACATCACACACATCCAAGCCCGAGGCAGGATTCGAACCTGCGACCGTAGCAGTCGCGCGGTTCCAGACTGAAGCGCCTAGAACCGCTCGGCCACCGCGGCCGGCAGAATGAAAGGTGTTCTGCATCACAATACCTAACGTGCCCTCATATAGTTCGCTGCAACACTGCGTTACGTTCACTTCGAAATGCTTCCACACCCCTGACGTATTTCGCCAGGTTTGGATCCCAAGCGTTCTTTATTTCCTTTCTGTTGTTCCCTCAAACCTGAAGCAATGCTACGTCGATGGACATTCACATTACAAAGTTAAGCCTGAGATCATGGTTATACAGAGTGATCCAAAACGAATGGGTGAAAAAGAAAGTATTTCTACGACTACAGTAATGACTTTATTTCAGAAATACGCGTTTATACTGAAAATTTAGGCTGGTAGCAATGAAACAATTGAAAGTCACGGCTGTTGTTCATCGTTGGCATTAGTATTCAAAACAGTGATATTCGCGTGAGAGCCGGCCGATGTGGCCCAGCGGCTCTAGGCATTTCCGTGTGGAACCGCGCGACCGCAACGGTCGCAGGTTCGAATCCTGCCTCTGGGCATGGATGTGTGTGATGTCCTTATGTTAGTTAGGTTTGAGTAGTTCTAAGTTCTAGGGGACTGATGACCTCAGATGTTAAGTCCCATAGTGTTCAGAACCATTTGAACCATTTTTGAATGCACGTGCGAAAAGGCGTATTATGCTATAGTATAAGCAAAAATGTATTCAATAATCGTTGTTCGAAGATATTTTCGGACCAACTTTGGATAATGTGGCACTACACTTTCACAATACTATTGGATGGGCAAAGCAGTCCGAGGAAGCAGGATGCGTATGCAAGAATAAAACCACAGGGCGGTCATTCGTGGAGCATGAAGTGCTGGAATGTATTCGTACGATCTACGAAAGAAGCGCCAGAAGATCCACACGTTGGGGCAGCAGAGGAGTGAATGTGTCCCTCTCAATAGTGTGTCATTTGTCGCGCAGTATGTATGGTTCAAGCCTTAGAGAATTCAAATGCTACAGGCGGTAAAAACAGCCGATGAAATGAAACAGAGACAATTATGCAGTGATTTACAAGAATTGATGGAGGTGGATGGTTCCGTGGATAGACTGCGTTCCCTGACGAAGCCACAGTTCACTTAATTGAAAAAGAGCGATTTGAGAAAATCGGTACACAAAACCCGCATGCATTTCTGGAACATGGACGTGATTCTCCGGCAGTTAACGTTTCCTGCACCGTAACCAACCGGCTGTTCTTCTTCGTCGAATCTACGCCGTCAGTTGGGGCTGAGCCGTTCTAGGCGCTTCAGTTCGGAACCGCGTGCTGCTACGGTCGCAGCTTCGAATGCTGTGTCGGGCATGAATGTGTGTGATGTCCTTAGCTTAGTTAGGTTTAAGTAGTTCTAAGTCTAGGGGACTGATAACCTCAGATGTTAAGTCCCATAGTGCTCAGGGCCATTTGATCCATTTTCTTCGTCGAATCTACCGTTACAGGCATAACCTATTTCGATATGCTTTCTCTCTGGTTGTTTCCTCAGTTGACAGACGAGGTACGCGAACTAATTTTGCAGCTGAATGGAGACTCGCGACATTGACATAACCTCGTATGCAGGCGCCTCAAATAATGTCTTCCACAGCGTTGTATTGGTCGTGCCGGTTTGAACGATGTGCCGTCCATGTTGCGGCCTCCGCAGGTCGGCTGACCTTATACCAGTAGGAATTTTCTTTTAGGGATGAGTGAAGGACATCCTTTACGTATCCCCATTTCCTCAGAACTTACACCAGCTAAGGTACAGGGTAGTCGGCGTTGTTAACGCCACTGATGAGACTAATTTGGAACAGGTCTGCTGCACAGGCAACTGCATTGAACGCCGGCACGATGCCTTACAGGAGAATTCGTCGACGTTCTAAACAGACAGTCTATAAAACCATCGAGAACATCGAGTTCGCCACAACAGATGGAAACAAGAAGAACCGCATACCAGTTAAGAGAGTTGCTGCTACTGCACTTGTCGACGGACCTTGTGTTTTCTGTGGTTGTAGACTTAATTTTAGTATTGATGTTAATGATACTTTTTCTCATCGTAATGGTTGGCTCACTGTAGCCATTGTACGTGGAGGTACGGGAGTTCCTAACGTACCTGGACTTGAAAGTTTCGTTGATAGAGACATTATCGCCTATCGTACCTATCATATGGCAGAACTTGCAAGTAAAGACTTTGGTAAATCAGCTTATATGTCGCCTTCTGCATTGTCTTTGTATACTCGTAATAAGAGAAAAATATCTGTAAATTAGTCTGTTTTCATTTGGGTTAAAGGTAAAGGAGTATGTGAATATGTAAAATTTGTTGGTGACTGTTCCTTGTTTTTTTTTTTTTTATATATTTATAAATAAGTAGACTTCTGTAGTGTCAGAAATGGAGCCCACATCGAACATCCATGAATGTTCATAGGAACTGGAGAGTTAACCTGTACGTTATAATGGTTGCCGAATCGTTGATATTCCTATATTCGCACTATATCACTCCAATATACGAAGCTTGTTGGCACTTGATGTAGAGAATTCGGTTGGCGCCATTAAATTGTCTTGTAGTAGTTGCTGCTGCTGCTGGCTGGTTCACTGCCGTATCTTGATGTTAATGTTGACTTTATATATATTCGTCTAGGGGTAAAAATATGAGGTCCGGTGTTGTTGATGTGCTTGTTGATAAATAATGAACGACAGTATAAGTGAACTTAAACTATTTATTGGCATGGTAGCCATCTTAACTCCGTTGACCACCCAAAGACGTTGTCACAGTACAGAGTAAAATTTCTTTTACAACATCTTTGCATTGTTTTTCCACATCTACATCTATACATCTACATCTATACTCCACGAGCCACCTTACGGTGACATAAGACAATAACATACACGCTTTACAAAAGTTCTATCAAGACTGAGCTGACGAGGCTTCTTGCTGCTTGTATTTATAACCTCGTCAAAGAACTACTAAGAAAAGATGTGGTTTATAACTCAGGCATCCATCTGTTATCGTAATTTGTGCAAAAAAGTTATTAATTTACATCGAGTGACATAATTTAACAGGTCATTAAAATGACAGACAGATTTGTCAACTTGTCAGAACAATTCTTTGTTGCAAAAAGAGCGTTTTTCAAAGGTACATCTACTGACTTCTCTCATTTGCATACGTAAGTAAATAACCTGAATTATTAAAAATTACAGTGGTTCTCGTTTAAAATAAATGTGTTTACGTGAATAGTGAGTGAAAACAGTCCTAGTGAATAAATAAGTTTCACTGGGTAATTTTTATTTAAGGAGATCCAAAATACGTAAGTTGACCAAACAGGTTTCACTGGGTAATTTTTATTTAAGGAGATCCAAAATACGTAAGTTGACCAATATTATTCGTATTTCATATTAATTATTTCAGCTGAATATAGTGTTTTTACATAATGACATCTGCTGTATCAGTGTTCAAGTGATGTTAACTTTTGTGTGGGTCAGTTATTAATTATATTTTAATGGGTTGACTGTTTATGTAGACATGTTATGCAGTCATTGCTAACATACACAATTACTTTCCTATTATCATAACTGCTAGTTAAACTGGTTGAATTAGGAGGGTATCGCATACTTCGTTATAATAAAGTCTTTAATAGGTTCCGTTACAACGTGTATGTCTGAAATAAAGCCATTACTGTAGTCACGGGATGATGATGATGTTTGGTTTGTGGACCGCTCTATTGCACTGTCATCAGCGCCCGTACAAAGTCCCAATTTTTACACAGTCGAATTTTTTCACAGTCCAATGTAGCCACTGTCACAAATGATGATGATGATGATGATGATGATGATGATGATGATGATGGGGAGGACAAACACCCAGTCCCCGGGCAGAGAAAATCCCCAATCCGGCTGGCAATCGAACCCCGGACCCCATGGGCCAGAAGCAGCAACGACTGAAGTCACTGGAATACTTTCACTTTGTCCTATTCATTTTGAATCAAGCGGTTTTGTACATGGGGTATTAAACGTATGAAAGTCGTTGGAGGACAAGGAGACAATATTGAAATACATAAAGAATACATTTGATATAGCGTCCCATTTGCCACGACGAGAACTTTTTGAATTCGTTGTACAACAGCATAGCTCTATTACGTCATTCGTAACACCGCTCACTCGAGCCAGAAGCCTAAGAAGGGAGCTAACGAGACACTGCAGGCAAACAGTAAACCAATGAGAGAAATTTCTGTATCGTACGGCAGTAGTTGAAATCGAGTAACGGCCAGATGAAAGGGTCATTACAAGTGTCGGACGATGACGTGACGTTTGATTAGCCGCTCTTTAGCGGCAGTAACCAGTAGAACAAGGCCCATTCGGCAGCCGGTGGCCCCCGGGCGACATTAAAACGGGGTGAGAGCGGCCAAGTGGCGGGGGCGGGGGCGGAGGCGGGGGCGCGCCCTCCCCGCATCCCGCGCTTAATGACATCCGCCCCCGGCAATTAGGGCACGCGAGTATGCATGACGGCGGCGGCACCGACATTATTGGCCGTCATTAGCGGCGACCCGACAGAGCGGCGTCACGCGCGGTCGCCGCCGCCCCCGCCGCCCCCACCGCCCCCGCCGCCGCCGAGGCCGCTCCAGATCCCGCGCTCTAATTGCCGCCCCCGCCACGCCATAATGGACTGCGTCATTTCTCGTTTGTCATCACGCCGTTTTCGACTCTGCGTGTCCCGCAGGGCCTTGGAGCCCACCTGCCTAGCGCAGCGACGGTGACCTGAAACTGAGCTGACGCAATCATTGCCGACCTCTTTCAGTTTTTTTTTGTTTTTTTTTTTTTGGTCGTTTTCGACCTCTACGACATTGCTTTAGTACTATTGAAATTAATGTAGTGGGTTTAAAATCAGTTGCTACTTTTGACAATTCAGTACGGGGCGAGTTGGGGGAAGCGTAGTTGCCAGAGTTTTCTGAACGCGTCACCAGATTAAGGTAAGCGCCAGGCCTACTCGGCGCGGAAACTATTAAACTCCCTTTAGTGCGTGAGCAGCAAGCCGGGCGAGACGACCGATCTGCAGTCTTTCTCAAACGATTTCAGAGAAAAAGTGTTTGGTATTAAGCTCTGATTCCCGCGCAACTTATAGCTTAATTCGTGAGTTTCGTGATGAACTACCCATCACTTCGTTAATAATCATAGTTATTGTGATGTTTCTACACTACTGGCCATCAAAATTGCTACACCACGAAGATGACGTGCTACAGACGCGAAATTTAACCGACAGGAAGAAGATGCTGTGATATGCAAATGATTAGCTTTTCAGAGCATTCACACAAAGTTGGCACCGGTGGCGACACCTACAACGTGCTGACATGAGGAAAGTTTCCAACCGATTTCTCACACACAAGCAGCAGTTGACCGGCGTTGCTTGGTGAGACGTTGTTGTGATGCCTCGTGTAAGGAGGAGAAATGCGTACCATCACTTTTCCGACTTTGATAAAGGTCGGATTGTAGCCTATCGCGATTGCGGTTTATCGTATCGCGACTCTGCTGCTCGTGTTGGTCGACATCCAATGACTGTTAGCAGAATATGGAATCGGTGGGTTCAGGATGGTAATACGGAACGCCGTGCTCGATCCCAACGGCCTCGTATCACTAGCAGTCGAGATGAAGGTATCTTATCCGCATGGCTGTAACGGATTGTGCAGCCACGTCTCGATCCCTGAGTCGACAGATGGGGACGTTTGCAAGACAACAACCATCTGCACGAACAGTTCTGCGACGTTTCCAGAAGTATGGACTATCAGCGCGGAGACTATGGCTGTGGTCACCCTTGACGCTGCATCACGGACAGGAGCGCCTGCGATGGTGTACTCAAAGACGAACCTGGGTGCACGAATGGCAAAACGTCATTTTTTCGGATGAATCCAGGTTCTGTTTACAGCATCATGATGGACGCATCCGTCTTTGGCGACATCGCGGTGAACGCACATTGGACGTGTGTTTTCGTCATCTCCATACTGGCGTATCACCCGGCGTGATCGTATGGGATGCCATTGGTTACACGTCTATGCACCCAAATTGCGTGAAAATGTAATCACATGTCAGTTCTAGTATAATATATTTGTCCAATGAATACCCGTTTATCATCTGCATTTCTTCTTGGTGTAGCAATTTTAATGGCCAGTAGTGTATATTATGTAATTTACTGCAAGAAATTCTTTAGATTTGCAGTGGAAAATAGCGGCACTATGAATTTGCGTTTGTCATGTGTTCGGTCATATGCTGCTGCGTATGAAATTTAGATAACATATTGAATTACTCTTTAAACTTGGAAGGATATCGCCGTCTGTCTCCATTGTTGAGGAAATGGAATGTATGTAAAGTGCTCAGCCACGAATGCACTCGGCAGTGAGAAAGCCAGAATGAAATATTCACAAATCCTTCACATCTCATAAACGATCCGAGATGATGAAACAAGATTTTGGGAAATGATAGCACACAAACGGGAGAGTATTTTGCCAAATGACTAACATGTGAAACATCCATGTATACCACGGTATTCAAGCAACTACAGTTTTTTAATGAAATAATGTAATTTTCAAGTGGCATCAATAGCTGAGTGAAAAGAGATTTGCTGTGGATTTTGCAACAATACAAGTGAAAAAGTTAATGTTCATTTTTATAGTAAGAATGGGCTTTATTCGTAACTAATGATATGTCTTGCCCTTGCCAGCTTAATATTGCATTGTTTCACGATATTGTCACAGTTTCAACTGCATCAGAGTGTTAGTGAGATGAATTATTGTCAACTCTGCTGTGTTTAGGTAAATCGCAGTCCATCATGAATCCATGTCTCACCAGATCTGTGGTGTAACATTTGCAATGGCTTTTTTTGTTGCTTTTCAAATTCATTGAGCCTAATTTCTTGTTGTTTTTTCCACACATAACTGTTCACCTACGCCCATACAGGGGATAACAAATTAATGTGGACACCTGTACTTACTTCGGAATGGTTTATTAATAAGGGGTTGGACCTCCATTTGCCCATAATACACCTTCTTGGAGTACTGGCATATAGTGATGGTATAGTGTCCAGTGGAATGTTAGGCCACTCTTCGACCAGAACCTCTTCTAACTCCTGTAGTGACGGGGGAGGCGGAAATCTGACCAGGAGTCTGCTCTCCAATACCGCCCACAAGGGTTCGATAACGTTCGAAGTCTAGGGACTGTGCTGGCCAGGGAAGACGCCGCAGTTCAGTTGCATGGCCCTCATACCTCCTACCTGGCTGCGTGAATGGGTAGAACACTTCAACGCCTGAAATATGGCGTCATTGTTGGGGAACAACATTTAAATCATGGGGTGCACCTGTTCACCTAAAATGTTCACATAATCATTGTTTGTAACACGGCCTTTGAGAGTAATGATGGGACCAGCAGAATACCATGATATGGCTGCCCGCAGCATCACACTTTCTCCTCCATACTTAACCGTCGGAATCAAGCAGTCAGCATTGTAGGCTTCTTTTGTCCAGATGTAAACCCGGCCCGATGTTGGAAATAACGAAAACTTTGACTTGTCGGTCCATATGACGTGTTTCCACTGATCAGCCATCCAGGATTTATGCTCCCGACACCATGTTTCACGCTTCTTTGCGTTGGCTGTCGTCACTAATGGTTTAGGTGCAGCAGCTCGTCCATGAATATTCGCTTTATGGAATTCTCGGTGGACAGTGTCCATAGATATGGGGTCCAAAGATGGCTATTGAGCTGTACAGTCACTTTAGCCGCCGTAATTTTGTGTTGTTTTGTCACAATTCGTCTTAGCGTACGACGATCTCTGTCACTTAGTTTTGATTTGGGCCCAGTAATACGTTCACACGATGATGTCTTCCCATGTTTTGTGTAGGCTGTCATGACTGTTGAAACAGTTGCTCTTGAAATATTGAATAAATTGGCTGTCTTGGTTACTGATGCTCCAGCTATCCAGCTAATCGGGCCCCCACAATCTGCCCACTTTGGATCTCTGTTAGATCTTCCGTTGCACGTCGACCTCAGCCTCTGAATGCAAATACGAGGTGTTCACTACTCATAAACAACCTGCACTGATGCCTAAAAAATGGTTCAAATGGCTCTGAGCACTATGGGACTTAACATCTGAGGTCATCAGCCTCCTACACTTAGAACTACTTAAACCTAACTAACCTAAGAACATCACACACATCCATTCCTGAGGCAGGATTGGAACCTGTGACCATAGCGGTCGAGCGGTTCCAGACTGAAGCGCCTAGAACCGCTCGGCCACACCGGGCGGCGCACTGATGCCTAGTCCGTACTCAAAACGCCCAGTCCAGCGTCACACGTGCCTTACGTGCGTTGTTGCCCGTCAAACACAACCATCCCATTACTAGCACTGTTCACATTATTTTGCCTATTCCCTTTATATTCTCAGTCGGATTCAAATGAGCATGATGCTGAGAGAGCCTGATTAAACTATGCCCTTTACCGTTAGCCAGTTCGTCGACCTGGGAGTGTGGAGCTTTTGGCTTGTACAGCACAAGTTCCATAATTCCGCCTTGTCCATGCTGGGCCTATCTTTTTTCAACGGAACATTCCTTTGTACCCAGAGCAAAATATGTACTTTCCTCAACTGTACTGATGGAGCTTTATCCATCACAACGAAGTGATATGACGCATAGTCCATTACTATTGACGAATTCAGAAGAATGTTTTGCAGCAGAACATTATCTTCGCGGCCGGTGAACGTGTTCTCGGACGACCACTGTATTGCGAATCTCGTGCTCAGACGTGACGCACTGTTATTATTAATGCAACGTCAACAAAAAACACTAACTTGTTCATAATACCTAACGACTGCAGAACACTTCAGCGCCAGAAAATAAAACTTTACAACGAGATCTAATGAACGTAGATGTTTCTAATGCGCGACACCACGTCGTATTGTTTATCGACAGCATGGCAACAGAGCCGCTTTACCAACTGGCAGGGTGGTAGCGAAAGCCTGCTCGCCATTGGTTATTACCTACGCAACGTTGTGATGTCCCTTCCGAAGGGCCAAACGTCAAAAGTCGCAACAAATTTTAAAGGCACTCTGTATAATGTCTTATGTCAAATCATCCAGTCCTTTTTTCTTACGAGGCGTATTCGAAAAGTATGGTCGGTTTAAAAAGGAACTGCTAGTCCACGCCCTCAAAGCATTCGACAAAGTCTGGCTCGATGGCTTAATTTACAAATTATCCTAGTTAGACATTCCAGGACACATGATAAACACGACCGCCTCGTTCCTGGTGGGGAGGCAATAATACGTCAGGCGCGACAATCATGCGAGCACGATCAGGGATGCCGTGGCAGGAGATCCGCAGGGCTCAGTTCTTTGCCTCATGTTGTACCCCAATGACGTGCCATAACTGGCAGGTGGCAAGACAGCGTTATATGCCGATGATAAGGCGCTTCACAAAAGCAGCACCAACCTCGAAGGAAGGAGGGAAGGAAGATTGAGTTTAACATCCCCTCGACATTGACGTCATTAGAGACGGAGTACAAGCTCGGATTGCGTTAAGGATGGGAAAGGAAATAGGCCGTGCCCTTTCAAAGGAATCATCCTGGCATTTGCATGGAGCGATTTAGAGAAATCACAAAAAATCTAAATCTGAATGGTCGAATGCAAGTCCAGTGTGCTAACCACTGCACCACCTCGCTCGGTAGCAATCTCACTTCATAGCACGAAAACTACAGGAGCACCTGGACGAAATCGTAAAATGGTGCAATGTATCGAAAATCCGGATAACCCCCAAGAAATATGTGGTTGTAACGAGAAAGCTGACACCCTCAAATAGACAGATCTCTGTGGCTGGCAAAGAAATAGAATGGAGCAGCTCGGCTACTTATCTCGGCCTTGAGCTGGATAAACACGTAACGTTAGCGGAACAGACAGACAGATCTAGGGGCTAAGGTTGCACTGTTTTCATCCAACTTTACCTGCTCCTCAAGGGTAGAGGCCGTAACATAGAGACGAAGCTAAGGATACACAGACCCTTCCCATTATTTTCTCTGAAGTTATGTCGCTGGCTACAGATTGGCATCCAAGGGACTTCAGAACAGAATTCTCCGCGTCGTCGCCGACGCAGACAGGTACACATCAAACACACACATCTTAGACGAAGCAGAGATCGTCCGCAGCTCGTGGTCGTGCAGCAGCGTTCTCGCTTCCCACGCCCGGGTTCCCGGGTTCGATTCCCGGCGTGGTCACGGATTTTCTCTACCTCGTGATGACTGGGTGTTGTGTTATGTCCTTAGGTTTAAGTAGTTCTAAGTTCTAGGGGACCGATGACCAGAGATGTTAAGTCCCATAGTGCTCAGAGCCATTTGAACCATTTTTTGAAGCATCGATCCTCACTTACATCGAAAATAAGTCAGGAAAAGTTCCGGGAGAAGGCTTCCCCAATCGAACCCCCCATCTTGTTCATCAGTTAGGTACACAGTACGCCGACACTTCAGATAAGAGACCAATCTCCACACTAAGCATTTAGATAGACACACAAAAGCTGTTTTTCAAAATGCCATTCAGCCACACTAGAACTTAGAAGGCAAAAACCCCATGGTGCTATAGTGAGATATAATTATAGATAAGCAGAAGTGGGCCTTCAGGAATGTCTACCAGCTGCCGTATCATACTATGCCTCGAGGCGTCATGCAGATATATTGAGGGGCGTGTGGCGCTCTCCTAGGCGTTTTGCCAATTTTCCAGACACAGGCAGGAGCCGCTGCTCGTCATTCAAGTAGTTCCTCAGTTGGTATCACAAATCACGAGGGTGAGTGCACCCCGTACCTGTACGCTCACCAACGAAAAAAGAATAATAATAATAAAATAAAGCTTTGGAGCACCAGGAATCGAAACCGGGTTCTGCGCATGGCAGCCATCTACATTCACAACTCAGCTACGGAGGCAGAGGATGGGCCGTTTGGTTGTGTAAAAAAAAAAATCAAGAATTTACCTCTTGCGCAACACAAAAGGTAGAAAAACAACTGTAACGCTCCTAGACAGAGAAATATGGTGGCTTATGAACAGTCCGCGACGAAGTTCAGCTCAAAGCTGCAGTGCCGCTATTATTTGTTTGTAGGAAATGGAACGATTGTTTCGTATGCTGCAATCACGAAAATTAGAGTAAATTGTTAATGTGCAACGTAAATTTCGACGATAATTCAATAAGGGACCGCCCTGCCATCAGCAGTTTCAGGAGTGGCATCGAAAATTCGTAGGTTGTTGCATCTCCAAACGGATAAGCAAAGGGTCGTCTACGCACACAGAATGAAAATGTCGAGCATATCTGTGCAAGCTACGAAAGGAGCCCTAGGAAACCCGCTACACGAGCAAACAATTAATTAAAAATTGTTCAGCAGACGGTGCGCAGAGTCCTGAAACACCGTCTGTATCAGGAGCCGTACGAACTGCTGTTATTTGTAATCACTGCGCTCTGGCGACCATACCAAACATTACGCTTGTTGTGCTGAAATTCTAGAAGGCATAGAACAGGACAATTTTCCAAACGATTAATTTTTGTCGAATGAACCAGTTTTCATCGTTCTGGTACAGTTAATAGTCATACTGTTAGATTTTGGGAGAGGGAAAATCTCTTAGTAGCTATTCAACACATACAGGGTGTTTCAAAAATGACCGGTATATTTGAAACGGAAATAAACACTAAACGAGCAGCGATAGAAATACACCGTTTGTTGCAATATGCTTGGGACAACAGTACATTTTCAGGCGGACAAACTTTCGAAATTACAGTAGTTACAATTTTCAACAACAGATGGCGCTGCAAGTGATGTGAAAGATATAGAAGACAACGCAGTCTGTGGGTGCGCCATTCTGTACGTCGTCTTTCTGCTGTAAGCGTGTGCTGTTCACAACGTGCAAGTGTGCTGTAGACAACATGGTTTATTCCTTAGAACAGAGGATTTTTCTGGTGTTGGAATTCCACCGCCTAGAACACAGTGTTGTTGCAACAAGACGAAGTTTTCAACGGAGGTTTAATGTAACCAAAGGACCGAAAAGCGATACAATAAAGGATCTGTTTGAAAAATTTGAACGAACTGGGAACGTGATGGATGAACGTGCTGGAAAGGTAGGGCGACCGCGTACGGCAACCACAGAGGGCAACGCGCAGCTAGTGCAGCAGGTGATCCAACAGCGGCCTCGGGTTTCCGTTCGCCGTGTTGCAGCTGCGGCCCAAATGACGCCAACGTCCACGTATCGCCTCATGCGCCAGAGTTTACACCTCTATCCATACAAAATTCAAACGCGGCAACCCCTCAGCGCCCTACCATTGCTGCACGAGAGACATTCGCTAACGATATAGTGCACAGGATTGATGACGGCGATATGCATGCGGGCAGCATTTGGTTTACTGACGAAACTTATTTTTACCTGGACGGCTTCGTCAATAAACAGAACTGGCCCATATGGGGAACCGAAGAGCCCCA
Source organism: Schistocerca serialis cubense (assembly GCF_023864345.2). Lineage (NCBI taxonomy): Eukaryota > Metazoa > Arthropoda > Insecta > Orthoptera > Acrididae > Schistocerca > Schistocerca serialis. The sequence goes on along the minus strand of NC_064641.1, from coordinate 789,389,280 downwards.
TGTTGCAGTCCCATCGTCCCTGCATCCTCAAAAAGTACTGGTGTGGGCTGCCATTTCTTCCAAAGGAATCATTGGCCCATTTTTCAGATCCGAAACGATTACTGCATCACGCTATCTGGACATTCTTCGTGAATTTGTGGCGGTACAAACTGCCTTAGACGACACTGCGAACACCTCGTGGTTTATGCAAGATGGTGCCCGGCCACATCGCACGGCCGACGTCTTTAATTTCCTGAATGAATATTTCGATGATCGTGTGATTGCTTTGGGCTATCCGAAACATACAGGAGGCGGCGTGGATTGGCCTCCCTATTCGCCAGACATGAACCCCTGTGACTTCTTTCTGTGGGGACACTTGAAAGACCAGGTGTACCGCCAGAATCCAGAAACAATTGAACAGCTGAAGCAGTACATCTCATCTGCATGTGAAGCCATTCCGCCAGACATGTTGTCAAAAGTTTCGGGTAATTTCATTCAGAGACTACGCCATATTATTGCTACGCATGGTGGATATGTGGAAAATATCGTACTATAGAGTTTCCCAGACCGCAGCGCCATCTGTTGTTGAAAATTGTAACTACTGTAATTTCGAAAGTTTGTCTGCCTGAAAATGTACTGTTGTCCCACGCATATTGCAACAAACGGTGTATTTCTATCGCTGCTCGTTTAGTTTTTATTGCCGTTTCAAATATACCGGTCATTTTTGAAACACCCTGTACGAACCGAAGGTTAAACCATTCTGTGCAATTTCTGGAAACAAAGTTTATGGGCTATTCTCTTTATTGAAAACACTTTCGCAGGAATCTCGTATCTAGACATACCAGATTTTCCTAAACTGAAAGTGATTCACGTAATTTAGTCTTCATTAAAAATAGTCCGTCACTTCTCCAATCACCTTCGATGTTACCTGAATAACACCGCTGCAGGGCGTTGGACTGGAAGAGGGAGAACAGAAGGTCAGTTTCATCGATGGTGGTCTCCCAGGTTGCCAGACCTTACCCTTTGCGATTTTTATCTGCAGGTGTACACTAAAGGCCCTCTTTTTGTCACACCTATGCATATTTCCATTCAATATCTGCGACATCGAATTGTTGAAGTTGTGGATTCGATAACTAGAGATTTGTCAAGATATACGCTACCGCTTTGATGTTTTTCGGGTGCATAACCGTTTGATCCTTGAAACCTGAACCTTTCTCCGTCCAGAAACGTTGTTTTTGTGCTTCAGTACTCTATAGTTCGTGAGAAATAAATTTTTGAAATCTTCTCCTTTTTTATAATTGTCAGAAACAGAAAATGCTACTACATCTTGAAGCACCAGTTGTGCGCATCAGCCGGCCAGAGTGGCCGAGTGGTTCTAGGCGCTTCAGCCTAGAACCGCACGACCGCTACGGTCGCAGGTTTGAATCCTGCCCCGGGCATGGATGTGTGCGATGTCCTTAGGTTAGTTAGGTTTAAGTAGTTCTAAGTTATAGAGGACTGATGACCTCAGAAGTTAAGTCCCGTAGTACTTAGAGCCATTTGAACCATTTTTTGTGCACATCAGATAACAGGTATTAAGCAATTAAAAATTCATTTAATTCAAAACTAGTTTCTATTTTCTATATTAGTACGAGTTCTGACCCCAGAGATACGGATAAAATATTGTATTTGTTGCGACATGAAAGCCAACAGCCTCCGAATGCTATCTTGAAGAATTTGGTGCCAAACCAGAAATATCTGCTTTGCAGCTCATGAAGATTTTCTGTTCGCGGATGATATGAAACAATATCGCTTCCCATCGCTTCCTAGACGTGTTCTGTGGGTGACCAATCAGGGGACCGAATAGGTCAGTCAAGGACCCGTACAGTCCTTGTGCAGTTTGCAGTGTGAACCCTTGCATTATCCTACTAGAATATGCCGTTTGGCACTTTGGTCATGAAAGGGATGAAAACAGTGTTTACCATTCTTGCCATTTACTGGCGAAAATTAAGCCTTCCTTCAACAATTACCAGACATTCCCTGTTGGCGTATCCCATAGCTCTCCACACTACGATGTCATGAGTGCAGAGGAAGGTGTCTCGAGAATGGCTGCTTCCGAGGGTGACCTTCCACCAGATCATCCATAACACGTTGGATCAGAAGGCAGACTCATCACTGGACAAGACATAATGCCAGTTATGTCCCACATGACTCTTACTCTACACCACGCAAGTCTCTGCTGCCTGTGGTATGGTGTCAGCTGTAAATGATGTAATATTCCTTCAGTCGTGCATGTATGACCGCAGGAACAGGTACTGCGGCTACTACAGCCGTCATGAAATGCATGAAATGTATTCACAGCTGCGAATATGGACTAAAATCAGATGTCTAATGGAATGACAACAGCGAAAATTTGGGCCGGAGTGGAAGTCGAACACAGACTTCCCACTTATGGTGAGCAGTCGCTTGAATTACTTTGGCTCTCAGAGCACGCTTCCAGTTCAACCCAAATTTCCATGTGTCGCACACTTCATACGTAGCGACGCCTGTCCATTACTCTCAATGCTCGCAGACTCACCTGACTCCTGCAAAAGGTCCCATATTTCGCGCACTGTATACGTGCTGTCCCTGTCCATTATCCTCATTGCTTGCAGCCTCATTTGATTCCGGCAAGAGGTCGAATGAAGAGTGCATCTGTACTAAAGGTGTCATTATTTGCCTTAGAGGCAGATACATTCATATGTGTAGTGTCTGTTCTTTTGACGTGTCCGACATAGGAGAATTTCTGTTGGAGGTGACATTTGCTCGAATAGCCAAAGTTGTTTAGGCGACTGCTCACGATATGTGGGAAATCCGGGGTTCAAATTCCAGTCCAGCACAAATTTTCACTTGTTCCAATGGATTTGTTTTAATGCTCGATTGCAGCTGAGACACCACTCATTTAAATACACTGAAGCGCCAAAGAAAGTGGTATAGGCATGCGTATTCAAATACAGAGATATGTAAACAGGCCGAATACGGCGCTGCGGTCGGCAACACCTATATAAGACAACAAGTGTCTGACGCATTTGTTAAAATGTTCAAATGTGCGTGAATTCGTAATTGACCAAACTGATTAGATCATCTGTCCCTAGACTTACACACTACTTAAACTAACTTATACTAAGAGCAATACACACACCCATGCATGAGGGAGGACTCGGACCTGTGGAGGGAGGGGCCGCGCATTTGTTAGATCGGTTAATGCTTCTACAATGGCAGGTTATCAAGATTTAAGTGAGTTTGAACGCGGTGTTACAGTCGGCGCATGAGAGATGAGACACAGCATCTTCGAGGTAGCAGTGTGCTCCCTGCCGCCGTTGGATAAGCAGCTGAGCAGCAAGTCGTATACTCCTAGCTCACTCATTTGTTACATAGTTTAATTCTTAATTTCTTTGCGTGTTTTTGGTACTTGCATTGTTTAATTCATAAATTTCGGGCTTATTATAGTACTTGAGAGTTGTAGCATCGCGTTTTAGTACCTGAATAGTGTAAATTCGCGTAGTCGTTTGTCTACTGTTTTTGTTTTGAACGGCCAGTGTCGGTTGGTCGCAGTCAGTGTGCTCCCTGCCGCCGTTGGATAAGCAGCTGAGCAGCAAGTCGTATACTCCTAGCTCACTCATTTGTTACATAGTTTAATTCTTAATTTCTTTGCGTGTTTTTGGTACTTGCATTGTTTAATTCATAAATTTCGGGCGTATTATAGTATTTGAGAGTTGTAGCATCGCGTTTTAGTACCTGAATAGTGTAATTTCGCTTAGTCTCCTTCCGCCGCCGAGCAGTGTCAGCAGTGCGCAAGTAGCAGCATTACTGCATTTACTAGGCAATCTTGTATTTTAATAACCGTTTAAATTTTGTCGATTTGTTTGCGCTCTCTGTAGATTAGTTCAGACGTTCTTTGCACAACAGTTTTTAGCATGGATAGGGACTGCAACTGCTGTGTTCGGATGCAGGCTGAGTTGGCATCCCTTCGCTCCCAGCTTCAGGCAGTGTTGGCTTCGGTCACACAGCTTGAGGCTGTTGCCAATGGGCATCACTGTGGGGGTCCGGATGGGGGTTTGTCGGGGACGGCCAGCTCGTCCCACGCATCCCCTGATCGGACTACGACTGTGGTTGCCCGGGATACTGCCCGCATTGAGGCTGATCCCTCACCTGTGGTAGAGTGGGAGGTCGTTTCAAGGTGTGGCAGGGGGCGAAAGACATTCCGGAGGGCTGAACGGAAAGGCTCTCCAGTTTGTCTGACGAACCGGTTTCAGGCTCTGTCTCAGGCTGATACTGATCTTCGGCCTGACATGGCTGCTTGTCCTGTTCCAGAGGTTGCCCCTCAGTCTGCAAGATCCGGGCAGTCGCAGAGGGTGGGCTTACTGGTAGTTGGGAGCTCCAACGTCAGGCGCGTAATGGGGCCCCTTAGGGAAATGGCAGCAAGAGAGGGGAAGAAAACCAATGTGCACTCCGTGTGCATACCGGGGGGAGTCATTCCAGATGTGGAAAGGGTCCTTCCGGATGCCATGAAGGGTACAGGGTGCACCCATCTGCAGGTGGTCGCTCATGTCGGCACCAATGATGTGCGTCGCTATGGATCGGAGGAAATCCTCTCTGGCTTCCGGCGGCTATCTGATTTGGTGAAGACTGCCAGTCTCGCTAGCGGGATGAAAGCAGAGCTCACCATCTGCAGCATCGTCGACAGGACTGACTGCGGACCTTTGGTACAGAGCCGAGTGGAGGGTCTGAATCAGAGGCTGAGACGGTTCTGCGACCATGTGGGCTGCAGATTCCTCGACTTGCGCCATAGGGTGGTGGGGTTTCGGGTTCCGCTGGATAGGTCAGGAGTCCACTACACGCAACAAGCGGCTACACGGGTAGCAGGGGTTGTGTGGCGTGGGCTGGGCGGTTTTTTAGGTTAGATGGCCTTGGGCAAGTACAGAAAGGGCAACAGCCTCAACGGGTGCGGGGCAAAGTCAGGACATGCGGGGACCAAGCAGCAATCGGTATTGTAATTGTCAACTGTCGAAGCTGCGTTGGTAAAGTACCGGAACTTCAAGCGCTGATAGAAAGCACCGAAGCTGAAATCGTTATAGGTACAGAAAGCTGGCTTAAGCCAGAGATAAATTCTGCCGAAATTTTTACAAAGGTACAGACGGTGTTTAGAAAGGATAGATTGCATGCAACCGGTGGTGGAGTGTTCGTCGCTGTTAGTAGTAGTTTATCCTGTAGTGAAGTAGAAGTGGATAGTTCCTGTGAATTATTATGGGTGGAGGTTACACTAAACAACCGAACTAGGTTAATAATTGGCTCCTTTTACCGACCTCCCGACTCAGCAGCATTAGTGGCAGAACAACTGAGAGAAAATTTGGGATACATTTCACATAAATTTTCTCAGCATGTTATAGTCTTAGGTGGAGATTTCAATTTACCAGATATAGACTGGGACACTCAGATGTTTAGGACGGGTGGTAGGGACAGAGCATCGAGTGACATTATACTGAGTGCACTATCCGAAAATTACCTCGAGCAATTAAACAGAGGCCGGCCGCGGTGGTCTAGCGGTTCTGGCGCTGCAGTCCGGAACCGCGGGACTGCTACGGTCGCAGGTTCGAATCCTGCCTCGGGCATGGGTGTGTGTGATGTCTTTAGGTTAGTTAGATTTAAGTGGTTCTAAGTTCTAGGGGACTTATGACCTAAGATGTTGAGTCCCATAGTGCTCAGAGCCATTTGAACCATTTTGAATTAAACAGAGAACCGACTCGTGGAGATAACATCTTGGACCTACTGATAACAAACAGACCCGAACTTTTCGACTCTGTATGTACAGAACAGGGAATCAGTGATCATAAGGCCGTTGCAGCATCCCTGAATATGGAAGTTAATAGGAATATAAAAAATGGGAGGAAGGTTTATCTGTTTAGCAAGAGTAATAGAAGCCAGATTTCAGACTACCTAACAGATCAAAACGAAAATTTCTGTTCCGACACTGACAATGTTGAGTGTTTATGGAAAAAGTTCAAGGCAATCGTAAAATGCGTTTTAGACAGGTACGTGCCGAGTAAAACTGTGAGGGACGGGAAAAACCCACCGTGGTACAACAACAAAGTTAGGAAACTACTGCGAAAGCAAAGAGAGCTCCACTCCAAGTTTAAACGCAGCCAAAACCTCTCAGACAAACAGAAGCTAAACGATGTCAAAGTTAGCGTAAGGAGGGCTATGCGTGAAGCGTTCATTGAATTCGAAAGTAAAATTCTATGTACCGACTTGACAGAAAATCCTAGGAAGTTCTGGTCTTACGTTAAATCAGTAAGTGGCTCGAAACAGCATATCCAGACACTACGGGATGATGATGGCATTGAAACAGAGGATGACACGCGTAAAGCTGAAATACTAAACACCTTTTTCCAAAGCTGTTTCACAGAGGAAGACCGCACTGCAGTTCCTTCTCTAAATCCTCGCACAAACGAAAAAATGGCTGACATCGAAATAAGTGTCCAAGGAATAGAAAAGCAACTGGAATCACTCAATAGAGGAAAGTCCACTGGACCTGACGGGATACCAATTCGATTCTACACAGAGTACGCGAAAGAACTTGCCCCCCTTCTAACAGCCGTGTACCGCAAGTCTCTAGAGGAACGGAGGGTTCCAAATGATTGGAAAAGAGCACAGATAGTTCCAGTCTTCAAGAAGGGTCGTCGAGCAGATGCGCAAAACTATAGACCTATATCTCTTACGTCGATCTCTTGTAGAATTTTAGAACATGTTTTTTGCTCGCGTATCATGTCATTTCTGGACACCCAGAATCTACTATGTAGGAATCAACATGGATTCCGGAAACAGCGATCGTGTGAGACCCAACTCGCCTTATTTGTTCATGAGACCCAGAAAATATTAGATACAGACTCCCAGATAGATGCTATTTTTCTTGACTTCCGGAAGGCGTTCGATACAGTTCCGCACTGTTGCCTGATAAACAAAGTAAGAGCCTACGGAATATCAGACCAGCTGTGTGGCTGGATTGAAGAGTTTTTAGCAAACAGAACACAGCATGTTGTTATCAATGGAGAGACGTCTACAGACGTTAAAGTAACCTCTGGCGTGCCACAGGGGAGTGTTATGGGACCATTGCTTTTCACAATATATATAAATGACTTAGTAGATAGTGTCGGAAGTTCCATGCGGCTTTTCGCGGATGATGCTGTAGTATACAGAGAAGTTGCTGCATTAGAAAATTGTAGCGAAATACAGGAAGATCTGCAGCGGATAGGCACTTGGTGCAGGGAGTGGCAACTGACCCTTAACATAGACAAATGTAATGTATTGCGAATACATAGAAAGAAGGATCCTTTATTGTATGATTATATGATAGCGGAACAAACACTGGTAGCAGTTACTTCTGTAAAATATCTGGGGGTATGCGTACGGAACGATTTGAAGTGGAATGATCATATAAAATTAATTGTTGGTAAGGCGGGTACCAGGTTGAGATTCATTGGGAGAGTGCTTAGAAAATGTAGTCCATCAACAAAGGAGGTGGCTTACAAAACACTCGTTCGACCTATACTTGAGTATTGCTCATCAGTGTGGGATCCGTACCAGGTCGGGTTGACGGAGGAGATAGAAAAGATCCAAAGAAGAGCGGCGCGTTTCGTCACCGGGTTATTTGGTAACCGTGATAGCGTTACGGAGATGTTTAATAAACTCAAGTGGCAGACTCTGCAAGAGAGGCGCTCTGCATCGCGGTGTAGCTTGCTCGCCAGGTTTCGAGAGGGTGCGTTTCTGGATGAGGTATCGAATATATTGCTTCCCCCTACTTATACCTCCCGAGGAGATCACGAATGTAAAATTAGAGAGATTAGAGCGCGCACGGAGGCTTTCAGACAGTCGTTCTTCCCGCGAACCATACGCGACTGGAACAGGAAAGGGAGGTAATGACAGTGGCACGTAAAGTGCCCTCCGCCACACACCGTTGGGTGGCTTGCGGAGTATCAATGTAGATGTAGATGTAGAATAAAGTGGAGATTTTCCCCTACGACTATTTCGCGAGTGTACCATGAATATTAGGAATCCCGTAAAACATCAAATCTCCGACATCGGTGCGGGCGGAAGAAGATCCTGCAAGAACGAGACCAACGACGACTGACGAGAATCGTTCAACGTGACAGAAGTGCAACCCTTTCGCAAATTGCTGCAGATTTCAGTGCTGGGCCATCAACAAGTGTCAGCGTGCGAACCATTCAACGAAACATCAGCGATATGGGTTTCGGAGCCGAAGACATACTCGGGTACCCTTGATTACAGCACGACACAAAACTTTACCCCTCGCCTGGGACCGTCAAATCCGACATTCGACTGCTGATGACTGGGAACATGCTGCCTGGTCAGACGAGTCTCCTTTCAAAGTGTACCGAGCGGATGGACGTGAATGGGTATGGAGACAACCTCATGAATCGATGGACCCTGCATGTCAGCAGGAGACTGTTCAATCTGGTGGAGACTCTGTAATGATGTGGGGCGTATGCAGTTGGAGTGATATAGGACCACTGATACATCTAGATAGGACTCTGACAGGTGACACGTACGTAAGCATTCTGCCTGATCACCTGCAACCATTAATGTCCACTGTGATATCCGACTGACTTGGGCAATTCCAGCAGGACAGTGCGACATGCTGCGCGTCCAGAATTGCTACAGAGTGGCTCCAGGAACACTCTTTTGAGTTTCGATACTAACGCTGTCTGCCAAACTCCCCAGACATGAACATTATTGAACATGAACATTTTTGATCACATCTTGAAACGCGCTCTTACGGATTTATGGACAGCCCTGCAGGGTTCATGGCATTGTAATTCCATTGTATCAGTTCCCTCCAGCACTACTTCAGATATTAGTCTAGTCCATGCCACGTCGTGTTCCGGCACTTCTGCGTGCTTGGGGGCTTTACACGATACGAGGCAGGTGTATCAGTTTACTTTGGCCCTTCGTTGTATATGTACTGCAGATCATGAATGGTACCTGTTCTTTCAGACATTCTCAAGTTCTTAATCTACTGTACGGAAAATGTCTAGAGGAGAATTTATTCAGAAATGTATGTCAAATAGTCGATGATGATGTTGTACATAATGATGACGGTGTTAGTGCTGATGTGGTAACGGCTGAATTGATATTAGAGCCACGACTAAACCTTTGTATGGGGTTGCTTGATTCCCTCATATCAGTGTGCACTGATTTTATTAATTCACAGTTAGACAACCACAGAACGAAGTCCAAAAAACGTAAATGAGCTACATCGCCGTGAATGAGCAAACTTGATGGTGGAAGAATAATACCTGAAAGCGCATGAGTAATCGCAAGTCGTTGTCAGCGCAGTAACTAACCGTATAGCAGTCCGCCGTCCAAATTAGTTGAGGGCAGCTGGGTTCCAGTAGCTCACCACTAGGATGACTTCAACAGTCTTGTGTTGACGAATGATCTGTCAGTGAAGCTCCCGGCCGCTGCCTGTAAAGGCATTCTGCCTCTAGGTGGCGGGACCAGGACAATCGCAGGAGCAATGTTTGTCCTGTGTTGCTGTGACCGGCAACCTCTTTGGTACGATAACGTCAATGTCTTCTGCAGCGCAGCTGACGTCGTTATCTGGGCGAGATGTAAGAGAAAGCCATAATCAATTCCTTTTCAGTTTTACCCCTCAGAAAATTTCATTTTACTTATCAGGGGTATTTGTCACACATCGGGAATTTGTTTTAGTATGGTAGAGCTCGCTTCAGATCTGAGGCAAAAGCTTTATCGTGTCCTCTCCAGTGGGAGAAAGATAGTTTTCTTAAAAAAATAGAACAAAACAATGAATGGCTAGCCCAAGCGAGGCTTCGGCAATGATAGTACAAAACTTAAGTGCGTAAACTTAGTGACCAATGACCTCGCTGTCCGGTCTCCTCCCCCAAACCACCCAACTCATAAACTTAGTTTCCCGCTGTCGTCATTTCACTAACTTTTCGCTAAACGATAGTATAGGCTATATGTTTGTCAGGTTACATACGGTTCTGCGTGGACAAGGCTTGCTTATGAAGTTCATAGAATTATGAGAATTTAGAAGCGGAGGATATGCAAGCAATGTTAGCGAAGTTAATTATGCGTATCTAATTATTTGCTAGTTGTGGATGATCGTGGATTTTCTCTACGAAGTCATCGAGATTCCCTGTATGTTATTTTCCGAACATGCCAGTGGTTCGTTTACGATAATATTGATGTCGACGGGACATTAACATTTAATTTTTTTTTCTTACTTTCTGTCACTTCATTTATTCGGGAGCATGGTAGAGTTGTTTGAGATAACGTCTGTGTAGAAGTCGAAAAAATAGTTTTCTGGTCCTAAAATTGTAATATCGTGAAGGCTGGATGCAATTAACATCAAATCGACATGAACTGTAATACATGTTTCGATATTATGATCAGCACCGAGTAGAATCCGCGCAGCTGGTAGGAGTTACGTGATCTACATTCTGTACATAAGAAAAGATTACACAACGGTTTCCCTATTCAGAAATTACGTTCGTGTGATAGTTGTTTGTGAGAAGATCATGTTATGCCTCGTATTGGCCGGCCGGTGTGGCCGTGCGGTTCTAGGCGCTTCAGTCTGGAACCGCGAGACCGCTACGGCCGCAGGTTCGAATCCTGCCTCGGGAATGGTTGTGTGTGATGTCCTTAGGTTAGTTAGGTTTAAGTAGTTCTAAGTTCTAGGGGACTGATGACCTCAGATGTTAAGTCCCATAGTGCTCAGAGCCATTTGAACCATTTTGCATCGTATAAGAAAGGAAAATGTCTATCGCCACATCTTGGAATTCGACAGCAGCAGGATCAGAACCTGACGAGTCATTCCACGACATTGCTGGATGCGTTGATTGGGACCTCACAACTGCCATGTGAATTTAGAGTACATGTGTTCAGAATCTCAATATCATGCAAGAGGCCTGGGCCCCACATCACTAGCGCCCGATAGGTTTTGCTGGATCGTATAGCCACATCACATACTCGATTCAGGTAATGGGCTTGTTTGCACCAAGACAGGTGTCCGCATGGGCAGTGCAACGATGTCTGGAAGAGAACGGAGTGTCAACAGGGCAATCATTGTTGCGTCTTCCTTCGTCACAGTAGGAGAGACGACACTGGACACAGGGGTGGCACCACGTCGTCTCATCATACGAGCTCCACTTTTGCGTACAGAATCAGAATTGATGCAACCACGTGTAGAGGATCCGAAGATAATGAACGCTGCAAGATTACATTCGTCATCGTCATTCAAGCCCAGTACTTGGTGTGATGTATGGGGTTCTATTGGGTATACAACACGATTATCTCCAGTTCCTACAGCAAGTAGTTGGATAGCAGGTGTTACGTTCATACCCTTCCTATGGGGTGTCCGTGACCTTGCCTTTAAAACAACATAACGCAAGATCGCATCTTTTTCACGATGTCTGGATCTACTTCGATACACAGGGTGTCCCATCACTGCCCTATTTAGCATGTCCTGCAGATCTCTCACCCAACAGAAACATCTGACCTTGAACTGTTAAGAGACTAGAACGTCATAACTTCGTATTCTTTGTCATAAAAACTGGTACAGAGCTGAAGGAGCATGAAATGACGTAGCCCTGTTTGTCATCCAAGCTCAGTTCGACGCAATGCTTAGTTAGTTTACAACCACTGTTGCTACCAAAAGTGGCTGTTCTATGTACTAACTTTGACATCATGAAAACCACCAAAACACTAACAAATATATCCACATAGCCCTCCTATTCTATTCTCTAAGCTTAATAACAAAAATTTTGTTACTTGTCATCCTCTTGGGTGTTGCTATTTTATTGGCTTTAAGAATATCAGAAATCACAATATTGATCGTATCGCATACTCACAATGTAGTGAACATCTCATAGTAAGATGGATATGGTTTCAAAATGTCAGTTACAGAAATAAAGACGATGTTTGTAGACAGCTGATGAGAGTTCTTAACAAGTAGCTGGCATTAGACTCGTGTTCAAGAAAGGCGATATTCAAAAATTTAGATTTATAGTTTCCATTATTCCCTAAGTAACTATAGGTGTTGTGATGACAGTGCTTTGTCGCAAGTCGCCAAGTGGCAACATACATTATCATTTTATGTTGTATTCTAGTAAACTTTCTGAACGGAAGAGCAGGGGCTGTGAATTTTGGCGCTTTAGATCTTGTTTTTCTCCAGTTGTAGGAACGTGGAAAGAGGAGGCAGCTGCAAGCTTTATGTGTTGGACAGACAATAGCGAAAATCCGGGAGGAATTCCATCCGGAACTCCCTGTCCAGTGGTAATGCGAGAAAGTTGCTCTGTGTATCTCGTAAGCCAGAGTACCAGAAAAGCACGTTTCAGAGCAGTGAGAACCATGTGACTTCCCGACAGAATTGCACTAACGCTCACAGTTTTTCCTAGACGCAGAAAAGATCCACCGCTATGTGTCCATAAACAGCCTGGAAAGCGAACTGCATTTTCCCGCCCAGGCATCTTTCCACAAATCATGTAGTGAGGGCTAGTACACTACCAACTTCTAGTTTGTTAACAGATAATACAACAAGTGCTGGAGAAATAAATTTTGCAGGCTTTCCCTTCATGCAGGAAGAGAGAGGGAAATTTGCTGTTATCACTGGGGCAGACCTCACAATGTCCTCCCCTCCTGCGGTAGCTCCTGCATAGCTCACAATTTGCGAGCCTGCTTTGCAACTTGTGACTGCTTTCCATCGATAGTTCCCTGTTATACTGGGACCAGGAGTCGACACTGTCAAGTACATGCAACTTCGTGAGTTTCCAAGACTTCCAAACGTGATTTTTCTCTCAAATTACAGCGTTCCAGAGAGCATACAGGTGCCTTCCACAATGGAATAGTCACACTGGTGGTTCAGTAAAATCTATATATTGTTCGCATATTGAGGTGCCTTCTGTGCAGAGACAGTGTTCCTCAATTTGAACATTATCACACTGGTGATTCAGAAAAATCTTAACACTGTAAGCATATTGATACTTATCCTTCATGAAAGTAATTGTAAATCAGTCCAACCTCAACTTGAACAACATTGACTGAGGGCAAATAAACTACACTCATGCTCATAAATTAAGGATAATGCTGATACATGGTGAAACAACGCTCTGGTGGGAGGTTTGCGGGTTTAAATCAGCTCGGGGTATGACCATGCGTTACATCTGACCTGCGGTCGTCGCGCGGTGGTGCTGGCAGCAGTCCACATACGCAGAGGTGTGTTGGTGCATGTCAGAGTACGGTCCAACGAGTAAATGTGCAGTCGTTTCCAAACGTGCTAATGGTGACTGTGTTTAGAATGGCTCAAAGAACACATATTATGAGGGGTAGGATACTGGGGCGACTAGAGGCTGCTTAAACACAGCAGCTCGTAGCATGGACCCTTCGTGTGCCATAAAGTGTGATCTCAAGATTATGGAAACGTTTCCAGGTGCTACAGTACGGGATGTCCACAGTGTACAACACCACAATAAGACCGATATCTCACCATCAGTGCCCACAGACGGCCACGGAGTACTGCGTGTAGCATTGCTCGGGACATTACCGCAGTCACTCGAACAGTTGTCTCCAGACACACAGTCTACAGACGACTGAACAGACATGGTTTATTCGCTCGGAGACCTGCAAGGTGTTTCCACTGACCCCTTGTCACAGGAGATCCTGTAAAGCCTGGTGTCAAGAACGCAGTACATGGACAGCGGAACAGTGGTCCCAGGTTATGTTCACGGACGAGTCTTGGTATAATCTGAACAGTGATTCTCGCCGGTTTTTCATCTGGCGTGAACCAAGAACCAGATACCAACCCATTAATGTCCTTGAAAGGAACCTATGTGGAGGTCGTGGTTTGATGGTGTGGGGTGGGATTATGATTGGTGCACGTTGCGTGGGGGCTTAATTAAATATAATGCAAATAATTTTGATTTTTAGTCGCTGTATGTCCGGCTACGAAGTCTCGTAACAGGTTGGCCCTGACTAGTATTACTCCGAAATCCGACTTCGTAGAATAACAACAAGGAATGAAACAAAACTTCCGTTAACACAATTAATTAATTAAGTCCCCAGCAACTATAAAACCTACGAAAGAACAAAACACAAGTGTAGCTGTTCTGTGTGTGGAAGTGTGGTTCAACGTACACATCTGGCACGGATCTTCCTCTTCAGATATTTTAAACGCCATTTATACTGAAGCAATTAAAAAAATAAACAGAAATACTATAATTGCACATAGAAAGCAGAAATACAGTCTAATACATGAACACGAGCCAGTTGCTTTGTTGACTGAACCTGTGACCAAGAGGCATTATTGTTTAAGACATTGAAATAATAAAAAAAAGGAATTTTTTACCTTCATATATATTGACGAAAAGCACTCTCTGATCATTACAGCATCCCCAATCCAACAACATCTGGTGTCAAGCCCATCAAAACAATACTACAAGTTCTAAACAAGCACTCTCCATGGGAACTTCTCAACAACGACTCATCACTGCTACATCTCAACAAGCACTGCCTACTGCTACTTCTCAATAAGCACTCTCCACCACGACTTCTCGATAAGCACTGCCAGTGGAGGCGGCTGAATAATACTCTTTGGCGCAATCTCTGGCGCTGTGGCTCAGTGTAGCCACCTTTCAACGTACACCCCTGCGTGTCTTTGACAGAGGAACTGTAACAGGTCAGGTGTATCGGGACGTCATTTTGCACCAGTATGTCCGCCTTTTCAGGGGTGCAGTGGGTCCCACCTTCCTCCTGATGGATGATAACGCACGGTCCTACTGAGCTGCCATCGAGAAGGAGTACCTTGAAACAGAAGATATCAGGCGAATGGTGTGGCCTGCCTGTTCTCCACACCTAAACTCCATCGAGCACATCTGAGATGCTCGCGGTCGACGTATCGCTGCACGTCTTCAAACCCCTACGACACTCCAGGAGCTACAACAGGCACTGGTGCAAGAATGGGAGGCTATACCCCAGCAGCTGCTCGACCACCTGATCCAGAGTATGCCACCCTGTTGTGCGGCCTGTGTACATGTGCATGGGGATAATATCCCATATTGATGTCGGGGTACATGCTCAGGAAAACGTATCGTTTTGCAGCACATGTGTTTCGGGACGGTTTTCTCAACTTATCACCAATACGGTGGACTTACATATCTGTGTCGTGTGTGTTCCCTATGTGCCTATGCTATTAGCGCTAGTTTTGGGTAGTGCCACGTTATGTGGCCCCACATTCTGCAATTATCCTTGATTTATGGGCATCAGTGTAATATTCTGTAGGTAACCTTTTCGCTCTCCACCATTTCGTAGCACAACGTTCTGTTGAGGTAACCCTTCTTCTTTATAATAAACGTTGTCAGAGGACTCTAGCTCACTGAACTGCTCTTTCACTGTGACGGAGTTTCCAATGTGATACAGGTGCCATTACGAGAAAACATTATTTTCGTTTAATCTGGAAAGTTAGCTGCGTATTTTCTATTATAATAATTTAAGTGACTATTATTTTGTTGACAGTGAACCTTCAGCTGCATTAGCAACCAGCAGCGCGAATAATTATCACTGTAGCAGTTGTAGGACTGTGTTGCACTCTATCAAGGCACAGAACTGCTTGTTTGGTCATTTGTGTGTTGAGGTCGCAAGTGTGGCAGGCAGCACACTGTAATCCGGTCGACTCGCACACTGCGCAACACGTATGGACGAGACCAAAACATTTCAGTATATGCTTCTATATTTACTTTGAATATGCCGCAACCGATCCTATGTCTCCATTCGAGTCTGTGTTCCGTAGCAAATGACTTTTTCTCGACGAGAGCGTATTGTTTATAGCGGAGTCACACAAGTAACATTCCTTTTACCTTTAGCTACGGTAGAGCAAAACGATAGTTACAATACGTGCAGATGCCAAGGAGTAAGCAACACAATAACGACGGACGTGCTTTCTCTTATGTTTCAGTAAAAGCCTGTTTTGTAAGTCCGGTCCAAATTTTTTTTTTTTTTTTTTTAAATTGGCATCGCTGTTCACTACAAAGGGGGCCCTCAGCTCATTTCCAAAGTACAGTTAATTTCATTCATCGATTTCTAAAAACATACTGAAGGAGCGAATGGGGTTTTAATGCGGATAAAGCGTTCCACACGTCTTTTGATACGTCATTTGAATAGCTCAGTGTGTAATTTCTGCGGCTATAGAAAGCTTTCTTGCAACACCCGCAGGCTTACGAGTCAATAGAGATGAGAAAAAGCAAAGAGCTAACAAAGCAAAGAGCGCTTCTGTAATTACGTCCTGGCGCCCTTGAGACAAAAGACGGAAATGAGTACAGGTTGGAGGGAGATCACAGTTCTTGTAGATGTGGTACCACCTCTGGCGCTGTCCTCTGTTATTTTTGCTTGTGGTAGACCTGTGCATCCATTTTCTTGCGCTGATCGCCGAATTCAGCGTCGTGAATGAACGGATCCGTTATTCTGTAAGCAAACTTGCAGATGGATCTGGTGAAT
The DNA here is from genome assembly GCF_023864345.2 of Schistocerca serialis cubense. Taxonomy (NCBI): domain Eukaryota; kingdom Metazoa; phylum Arthropoda; class Insecta; order Orthoptera; family Acrididae; genus Schistocerca; species Schistocerca serialis. Next base: position 789,372,756 of record NC_064641.1, on the reverse strand, counting down.
CAATTTCGCATTACGAGGAGCGTTCAATGAGTAATGCAACACATTCTTTTTCTCAAAGCAGTTGGCTTTATTCAGGATTATAGTACACCATGTTATTCCCCACTCTTTTGGCTACGAAACCTTATTTTTCAACATAATCTTCGTTCAGTAAGACGGCCTTATGTTATCTCACTGACCTCTATGTCCGCGTGGTACCACTGGACTGGTTGACGTCGGAGCCTGCTTCCTTCCCGTGGAGTGCATCCTTCATTGGGCCAAACAGATGGAAGTCGGAAGGTGCGATATCTGGACTGTAGGGTGGATGAAGAAAAAAAGTCCGATGAAATTTTGTGGACTATTCAAGGGCGCACTGTCTTGTGTGAGGCCCTGAGTTGTCATGGAGAACGATAAATTCGTCTGCGTTTCTGAGGTGACGAACACGCTGAAGTCGTTTCTTCTATCTGCTGAGGATAGCACAGCTGTGTACGGCAGGCCGGCACGTGGGACGTCGGACAGGTTTGCGAGACCTTGTTGCGATGATGACAGACTGTGAGAAGTAGGGACTGTTAGTGTTTGCACGTGTGTTAATAATTCAGCAAGGCCTGGATAACAGCATTGCTGGTTCTAAGGACAATTCCAAAAACTTTGTGAGTGCACAAGTGGTGGTTATGGACTTGCTATATTATCCGCAAGACTCTTCAATGGTGATTGTGCACCTGCACAGTCACAACAGATGGCTGCTGGCCATCTCTACAAGGACTACAGTAGGTCTGCATCTTTGATGACCCACCAATACCATTATCTCTACAAGGACTACAGTGGGTCTGCATCTTTGATGACCCACCAATACCATTTTCTCTACAAGGACTACAGTGGGTCTGCATCTTTGATGACCCACCAATTCCATTATTTCTACAAGAACTACAGTGGGTCTACACCTTTGCCGACTCACCAGTACCATTATTTCTACAAGGACTGCAGTGGGTCTCCACCTCTGGTGGCCCACCAATACCGTAATCTCTACCAGGACTACAGTGGGTCTGCACCTCTGGTGGCCCACCAATACAGTAATCTCTAACAGGACTACAGTGGGTCTACTCTGCGATGACCTACCTACCAATATTCTTCAAAACTTCGAATGACTCTGCTGTGGGTTTGCTCTGTTGTGACCCATTACTTGTCTGCATGTCAAGAGTCAGCACTGTCGTTCCGTTGGAAGGACAACACTACTTCTTCAAGACTGCATGGAAATCCACTTACTGCTCAGACTTTGAGAAAAGAAACGGCAGTTTCACTGTGATGAATGATCAGGACTGTCTTTATGGACTGTGAGAAAATTTTAGCTTTTGGCCAACATTGTATCAATAAGTGTGTGCATTTGATTTCCTCATTATTGTAATTATGAAAAATTTTATCAAATCATTATTGGCCACTGCCCAAAACAATTTGTAAATTTTTTTGTGGGGAGCATGGGGGCTATGTAAGTAGGCTGTTTAGGTTTTCTTATTGGTAACGCCACGTAGCGCTCTGTGTCAGAATCACTGGCTGTGCTGTGTGCAGTCTGTCTAGTTTGCATTGTTGTCTGCCATTGTAGTGTTGGGCAGCGGCAGCAGGATGTGAACAGCGCGTAGCGTTGCGCAGTTGGAGGTGAGCCGCCAGCAGTGGTGGATGTGGGAAGAGAGATGACGGAGTTTTGAAATTTGTCATGAACTGCTATATATATTATGACTATTAAGGTAAATACATTGTTTGTTCTCTATTAAAATCTTTCATTTGCTAACTATGCCTATCAGTAGTTAGTGCCTTCCGTAGTTTGAATCTTTTATTTAGCTGGCAGTAGTGGCGCTCGCTGTATTGCAGTAGTTCGAGTAACGAAGATTTTTGTGAGGTAAGCGATTTGTGAAATGCATAGGTTAATGTTAGTCAGGGCCATTCTTTTGTAGGGATTTCTGAAAGTCAGATTGCGTTGCGCTAAAAATATTGTGTGTCAGGTTAAGCACAGTCGTGTATAATTGTTTAAAGGGGAAGTTTCAAGACGCTTGCTTTTGTTCACTGCCAGGTCTACGTAGGTAATCTGCAAGTACCTATGAATATTTCCGATTTTCTACTATTCCGCCAAAAGAAACTCAATGATAACTCTCTCTAGGAACGTACCTCCATTACAGACGCCACTTTGAAGGCTACGTACAGCGCCACTGCCTCTCGCAACTTCGTAAAACTATAGAGACTGAACCGGGAATGTTGCACGAAGTGCCACAACAAATTCCACATTTTCTAAATCGGAATTGGCTGAGAAAAAAAGTGTTGCATTACTTACTGAACATCCCTCGTGTATAATCGATTTAGGGATTGTACACTCCGATCCTCAGATGAGCATACAGGTGTTCAGAAATCCTAACACGTCATCCGGCCGAAAATGGCATCCGCAAATTTTAAAAATTGCGTAATATGTAAAGATACCATTCGCGATTAATATGGCAACTATTAAGAAATCTGTACTGGTCCCTATACCCCTGAAGACTGACTATTTGAAATTTACCCACCCACATTGAGCCCATGTTACATGTGATACGTAGTATATAAATTTCATACTTAGAATACAGTTCATGTATCACAATCACAAGCCAAAAAGTCATATGTTTCACTTTTAACGCCGGACGTTGTGACCGAGTAGTTCTAGGCGCTTCAGTACGGATCCGCTTGACCGCTACGGTCGCAGGTTCGAATCCTGCCTCGGGCATGGATGTGTGCGATGTCCTTAGGTTAGTTGGGTTTAAGTAGTTCTAAGTTCTAGAGGACTGATGACCTCAGATGTTAAGTCCCATAGTACTCAGAGCTATTTGAACCATATTTGAAGACTTTTAACGAACATAACTTTGTTGTTGTCATAGTCGTAAGTCTGAAGATTGGTTTGATGCAGCTGTCCACGCTATTTTATTTTGTGCAAGTTTCAACTCTGTGTAATTCTTATCTTGTCTATATTTTTTATCGCTGACGTTTCACTTCTGTACAAGGCAAATACCTTCAGAAGAGACTGCCTAGCTCTCAATATCTGATGTTAACAAATTTTTAAGAAACGCATTTCTTGCTGTTATCAGTCTGCATTTTATATCCTCTCTACAACTGAAATAGCCAAACAAATCAACTACTTGTAATGTCTCATTTCCTTATATAATTGCCTGTGCATAGTCTGATTTCTTCGACTACACCTCATTTCTTTTCATGTACCTTTATTGACGATTATCATGTAACCCTTTTCCAACACACTACCCACATCTTGAAAATGATCTTTCAAGGTTATGCTGCCTCTGATAGAATCATAGATTCACTGGAAAACCTCGAAGACTATTTATTCTCCCTGAAATTTAATTGCCTTTCCAGATATCTCCCTGGTTTCCTTTACTGCTTGTATGAAAAATCTTATGGGACTTAACTGCTAAGGTAATCAGTCCCTAAGCTTACACACTACTTAGCCTAAATTATCCTAAGGACAAACACACACACCCATGCCCGAGGGAGGACCAGCCGCACAGTCCATGACTGCAGCACCTGAGACCGCTCGGCTAATCCCGCGCGGCTCCTTTACTGCTTGCTCAGTGGTATAGATCAAATAACACCAGGGATAGGCTGTAACTCCGTCTCACTCCCTTCTACACTATGGCTGCCCTTGTACGTACTTCGACTCTTATACTCCAATCGAGTTTCTGAGTAGTCAGAATTTTGCCTATCGCTCCTTGCATTTTATCTTGCTACCCTCAGAATGTCAAAGAGTGTATTCCAGTGTATATTGTCAAAATCACTCTCTAAATCTACAGATGCTGTAAAAGCAGGTTTGGCTTTCTTCAGTCTGTCTTCTAAGACAAATCGTCTGGAGAGCATTGCCTCGCATTTTAGTGCGGTCCTCCAGTACCCAAAACGATCTTCCCTGAGGTCGGCTTTTACAAGTTTTTCCATTGTTCCGTATATGTCCGTATCAACATTAGGCAACCTTGACTCACTAAAATGACAGTTCGATTATATTTACACTAGTCAGCACATACACTCTTTGCAATTGGAATTATTACACGTTTCTTCATATCTGAAAGTATTTCGTCCATCTGATGTAACTAGCATTTGCAACCTATGTCCTCAACTACTTACTGGCTGTATTCCAGTCTCTTTTTCCTCTATAGTTTTTACCCTCTACAGTTCCCTCTAGTATCATGGAAGTTATTCCATGATGTCTTAATGGGTGTCCTACCATCCTTCTTCTTTTCAATGTTCGCCATATATTCCTTTCCTCGCCGATTGTCCGGAGAACCTCCTCATTCCTTACTTTTCTATTCACCTAATTTTCAGCGTCCTTCTGTACCACCACATGACAAGTACTTCGATCCTCTCCTTTTCCGGTTTCCTCACAGTCCATGTTTCACTACCATGCAATGCTGTGCTCAAAACTTACGTTCTCAGAATCTTCTTCCTCAAATTAAGGCCTACGTTTGATACTAGTAGAGTTCTCTTGGCCAGGAATGCCCTTTTTGCCAGTGCTAGTCTAGCATACCAGATAAAATAGTTTTGTCATGGTATGTTCTCTTAAGGATGTCGTACACTCAAAACCACTGAAAAGATCTATCTGGAATATTGACTGTTCAGGAAATTGAGGCCTCACTGATTTCAGTGAATGATAGTACGTAAGACCACTAGAACTAAAGTTAATTTGGAGGGGTTCAGGTCACCTAGTGTGTTGCTTCCTTAATGAAAGAGTGTCGCACTGTTGTTGAATTACTCGGCGAATGTTGAAGCATCTTTGTGTCCTTCAGGGGAAGAAGATAACAGCGCGGCTTGGAGCTAACGTAATACGAGGATCCAGCCCCAGATGTCCCTCCTAGTAGACAATGGAGCGGAGGCCGTACGACTGCGTTAAAGCCCCGCGTCCTCAGTTATTAAAGGAGGCTTTTGGGTATAAGACACGATATATAGCTCCTATTGTCGAGCATTGTCTCATTTCGTCACAAAATAAAAGTAGGAAAGGAGACTTTCTGGAGAAACATAAATAAAAGGAAATGGGATAAGACACAGAGCGCCAGGAGACAAGAATAAAAGACGTGATCAGAGAGAGGAAGCGAGTAATTGAAAGAGTCGGCCATTGTGACAAGAAGAAAAGCTCGCCCGCTGCGTCCATTTACAGCATGCAAGGAGCCGGCTGGCAGCACTTAGAGCGCGTGGCGGGGGTGGTGGGTGGAGAGTGGGAGGCGGAGGGGTAAAGGGACTGTGCGGGAGGGGGGGGGGGGGGAGGAGGGGACGCAAGCCTCTGCCAGGGCACGCCACGCACCGAGCGGCCAACTGGAGAGCTTCCGCAACAACATAGCAACCTCGCGCTGTGCAGCAATCTCTTTGTTTTATCATTGGTAGTCACCCTCTGAAAACTCTAGCCTGTCCTGTGTACAGGCTGCCGGGTCGCATTATTGTGATCACCTGCCATCTTCCACAGCGGGAGGTGACACAGCCAGGTGCGGCTGGATCTCCTAAGGTTTGAACATTTGTTTACAAAGATACGTGACCGGTAACACATGAATGTATGAAAATGTTCAAATGTGTGTGAAATCTTATGGGACTTAACTGCTAAGGTCATCAGTCCCTAAGCTTACACACTACTTAACCTAAATTATCCTAAGGACAGACACACACACCCGTGCCCGAGGGAGGACTCGAAGCTCCACCGGGACCAGCCTACACAGTCAATGACTGCAGCGCCCTAGACCGCTCGGCTAATCCCTCGCGGCATCTCCTAAGGTACTACAGTGGAAGCAGTATGACGGTGGCGAGGGGGGTGGGGGTGGGGGGAAGGGGGTGCTATTTTGGAAGTGCTAATTGTTTGGGAACTAAGTAACAAGTAACCTTTGCAGCATGATGGAAACAAGAGTCAGTGCTCATAACAACAAGAGTCTCCCCTGTATTACTACGGATTTAAGCTTTCAATGAAATTTAACTATATATGAAATAATAATTTTTTTCAGAAACTTTCTCATCATTGAACGTGTCCTTAAGATATCGTATTCAGACACTTGCTGTTGGTTGGCACTGTGTTGCACTTGTGAGCACTGTCATGAAAGGAAAATTTTAAGCTTAGTGAAATGCTGAATTTGTAATAACGAAAGTGAATCTTATTAAATCTCGAAAGAAAGTAACTGTGCAGGCAGTGAAAACTATTTAACTGAAGTTCAATACGGAAGTACGTTATGAAAGTTACGTAACATGAAGCGCAATGCCTGACTTGAAACACCCACAAAGTAAATTCCTTCTCTATTGACTGTGAATTTATCTGTTTAACTAGAGCAATACCTGATAATTCTGAATACGTACTGTTTACTCATAATAATGCAACGGGAGGTGTGCCCTGAAAGAAAAATAACTTATCTCTTGCTCAACGTACCGTTTAGTCTCTGGTGGGCTGACGTTCTCGAAATCAAATTGAGATGAATAACCACAAAAGCAAAAGAAATATAATCTACTCACTACTAATCTTCCTTTGCTTGCCAGAAACAGTCTGTGGCTGCGTGTGGCTTAAGGTGCGATTCACACACAACAAAATATTTGAAACTTTGCTAGGAATGATGGAGGAAGGTTTTGTTTTAAAGAAAAGCGTTCTTGAAAAATAAAGCTCTGATTATTATCAAAAAAGACTGTACAACATAAAGACCTTAACAATTACGAAATTCACTCATTACAGAAATTACAGACATTTAAACCAAACGCGTTATTTGTGACGCGATGAAAACGACGAGATCAAATTAATACTGATCATGAATATTATTGGTTATCTAAGGCACAAAGATTTCCTCCGATTAATAGTTCTGAGAAACAATCATTTCTTTCTTGCAAGTGCACTGGCTACCTTTAAATATTTCTCCAAAAATCTTATCCCTCCATACAGTCAAGAAAATATCTTTATAAACAGGTTTTCATCTCCATAATAAAGTATCTCAGATAATTTCTCCAAGAGCCACAAATATCAGATCTCCTTCTCTAAAACTCAACTACTCGCTACTATGCCTCTAATAAGAATGCCCTAACGCTGCACAACTAACTGGCGACCAAGTGCACCACAGATTACGTTAAATACAATCTTATCCATTACTCGCGCAGCGCACTCATGTATCTCTGTCCCAGTGTAGTAAAGGTGAAATATTTACAATGACAGAAAACATATGAAACCCTCACACAGATTGCATGCACGTCTTCACATTTGTCCTGCGAATGTACATTAAATGGCGGGCCATAATTGTGCTCTGTCTCATCAAGACAGAACAAATTCTGACTGTCGATCAACCTGCTGTTCTTCACTGACGTCCATGGGCAGAATTAGTTCGTACGTCGAGGAGTACGTCTCTCTTGATGTGAGGATGTAATGAACCTTATTAACTGAAAAGTCAAGATTCAGAGTTGATAGACGGTAAAGACTTTCAATAAGCGAAAAGAAAACGGTGTTGCAGATCGTGTCGCAGACTGGTAACAAGTGATATAATTGACTACACTGTCACACATCATACAGTTCACAATGTTAACAATGTTAATATTTGTTCAATAAAACTTTACATAAAACGCTTGTCAAAATAACTTCCCGATCACACATTTTACCCTGTACTGCCCGCAGAGGCCGCGCGGAATGGCCGTGTGGTTTAAGGCGCCATGTCACGGATTGCGCGGCCCCTCCCGCCTCAGGTTCGAGTCCTCCCTCGGGCATGGGTGTGTGTGTTGTTCTTAGTATAAGTTAGTTTAAGTACTGTGTAAGTCTAGGGACAGATGAACTCTGCAGTTTGGTCCCTTGAGAATTCACACGCAGTTGAACATTTGAACTGCCCGCAGAGTCACGGCACATTAACATTACTATTTATGAGGTATTCCCTACACCGTACAACCGCTGTAACAAAGTGCTCATACCCTTAGCACCCAACTCGGAATGTAATCAGCCTGAAACACTTCGCAAAGCTCACATTGTTGGCACGCCGAAACCGCACGAAATGCTTCGTCTGCATTACAACAAAGTTAGTCAGAAAATTGGTAATAAGAGAACATTAATATACTGTACGGACCCTTACTGTTGACGGAATTTGCTTATCCGTCATCTACCAGAGGTCATTGGAACAGCGGAAAGTTCCACGGGACTGGAAGAAGGCCCAGGTCATTGTTGTTGTTGTGGTCTTCAGTCCTGAGACTGGTTTGATGCAGCTCTCCATGCTACTCTATCCTGTGCAAGCTTTTTCATCTCCCAGTACCTACTGCAACCTACATCCTTCTGAATCTGTTTAGTGTATTCATCTCTTGGTCTCCCTCTACGATTTTTACCCTCCACGCTGCCCTCCAATACTAAATTGGTCATCCCTTGATGCCTCAGAACATGTCCTACCAACCGATCCCTTCTTCTGGTCAAGTTGTGCCACAAACTTCTCTTCTCCCCAATCCTATTCAATACTTCCTCATTAGTTATGTGATCTACCCATCTAATCTTCAGCATTCTTCTGTAGCACCACATTTCGAAAGCTTCTATTCTCTTCTTGTCCAAACCATTTATCGTCCATGTTTCACTTCCATACATGGCTACACTCCATACGAATACTTTCAGAAATGACTTCCTGACACTTAAATCAATACTGGATGTTAACAAATTTCTCTTCTTCAGAAACGCTTTCCTTGCCATTGCCAGCCTACATTTTATATCCTCTCTACTTCGACCATCATCAGTTATTTTGCTCCCCAAATAGCAAAACTCCTTTACTACTTTAAGTGCCTCATTTCCTAATCTAATTCCCTCAGCATCACCTGACTTAATTATACTACATTCCATTATCCTTGTTTTGCTTTTGTTGATGTTCATCTTATATCCTCCTTTCAAGACACTGTCCATTCCATTCAACTGCTCTTCCAAGTCCTTTGCTGTCTCTGACAGAATTACAATGTCATCGGCGAACCTCAAAGTTTTTATTTCTTCTCCATGAATGTTAATACCTACTCCGAATTTTTCTTTTGTTTCCTTTACTGCTTGCTCAATATACAGATTGAACAACATCGGGGAGAGGCTACAACCCTGTCTTACTCCCTTCCCAACCACTGCTTCCCTTTCATGTCCCTCGACTCTTATAACTGCCATCTGGTTTCTGTACAAATTGTAAATAGCCTTTCGCTCCCTGTATTTTACCCCTGCCACCTTTAGAATTTGAAAGAGAGTATTCCAGTCAACATTGTCAAAAGCTTTCTCTAAGTCTACAAATGCTAGAAACGTAGGTTTACCTTTCCTTAATCGTTCTTCTAAGGTAAGTCGTAAGGTCAGTATTGCCTCACGTGTTCCAGTGTTTCTACGGAATCCAAACTGATCTTCCCCGAGGTTGGCTTCTACTAGTTTTTCCATTCGTCTGTAAAGAATTCGTGTTAGTATTTTGCAGCTGTGACTTATTAAGCTGATAGTTCGGTAATTTTCACATCTGTCAACACCTGCTTTCTTTGGGATTGGAATTATTATATTCTTCTTGAAGTCTGAGGGTATTTCGCCTGTTTCATACATCTTGCTCACCAGATGGTAGAGTTTTGTCAGGACTGGCTCTCCCACGGCCGTCAGTAGTTCCAATGGAATATTGTCTACTCCGGGAGCCTTGTTTCGACTCAGGTCTTTCAGTGCTCTGTCAAACTCTTCACGCAGTATCATATCTCCCGTTTCATCTTCATCTACATCCTCTTCCATTTCCATAATATTGTCCTCAAGTACATCGCCCTTGTATAGACCCTCTATATACTCCTTCCACCTTTCTGCTTTCCCTTCTTTGCTTAGAACTGGGTTTCCATTTGAGCTCTTGATATTCATACAAGTCGTTCTCTTATCTCCAAAGGTCTCTTTAATTTTCCTGTAGGCGGTATCTATCTTACCCCTAGTGAGATAGGCCTCTACATCCTTACATTTGTCCTCTAGCCATCCCTGCTTAGCCATTTTGAACTTCCTGTCGATCTCATTTTTGAGACGTTTGTATTCCTTTTTGCCTGTTTCACTTACTGCATTTTTATATTTTCTCCTTTCATCAATTAAATTCAATATTTCTTCTGTTACCCAAGGATTTCTACTAGCCCTCGTCTTTTTACCTACTTGATCCTCTGCTGCCTTCACTACTTCATCCCTCAAAGCTACCCATTCTTCTTCTACTGTATTTATTTCCCCCATTCCTGTCAATTGCTCCCTTATGCTCTCCCTGAATCTCTGTACAACCTCTGGTTCTTTTAGTTTATCCAGGTCCCATCTCCTTAAATTCCCACCTTTTAGCAGTTTCTTCAGTTTTAATCTACAGGTCATAACCAACAGATTGTGGTCAGAGTCCACATCTGCCCCTGGAAATGTCTTACAATTTAAAACCTGGTTCCTAAATCTCTGTCTTACCATTATATAATCTATCTGATACCTTTTAGTATCTCCAGGGTTCTTCCATGTATACAACCTTCTTTCATGATTCTTAAACCAAGTGTTAGTTATGATTATGTTGTGCTCTGTGCAAAATTCGACCAGGCGGCTTCCTCTTTCATTTCTGTCCCCCAATCCATATTCACCTACTATGTTTCCATCTTTCCCTTTTCCTACACTCGAATTCCAGTCACCCATGACTATTAAATTTTCGTCTCCCTTCACAATCTGAATAATTTCTTTTATTTCATCATACATTTCTTCAATTTCTTCGTCATCTGCAGAGCTAGTTGGCATATAAACTTGTACTACTGTAGTAGGCGTGGGCTTCGTATCTATCTTGGCCACAATAATGCGTTCACTATGCTGTTTGTAGTAGCTTACCCGCATTCCTATTTTCCTATTCATTATTAAACCTACTCCTGCATTACCCCTATTTGATTTTGTGTTTATAACCCTGTAGTCACCTGACCAGAAGTCTTGTTCCTCCTGCCACCGAACTTCACTAATTCCCACTATATCTAACTTCAACCTATCCATTTCCCTTTTTAAATTCTCTAACCTACCTGCCCGATTAAGGGATCTGACATTCCACGCTCCGATCCGTAGAACGCCAGTTTTCTTTCTCCTGATAACGACATCCTCCTGAGTAGTCCCCGCCCGGAGATCCGAATGGGGGACTATTTTACCTCCGGAATATTTTACCCAAGAGGACGCCATCATCATGTAATCATACAGTAAAGCTGCATGCCCTCGGGAAAAATTACGGCTGTAGTTTCCCCTTGCTTTCAGCCGTTCGCAGTACCAGCACAGCAAGGCCGTTTTGGTTATTGTTACAAGGCCAGATCAGTCAATCATCCAGACTGTTGCCCTTGCAACTACTGAAAAGGCTGCTGCCCCTCTTCAGGAACCACACGTTTGTTTGGCCTCTCAACAGATACCCCTCCGTTGTGGTTGCACCTACGGTACGGCTATCTGTATCGCTGAGGCACGCAAGCCTCCCCCCCAACGGCAAGGTCCATGGTTCATGGGAGGGCCCAGGTCATAGCAGTGTATAAAAAGGGTAGAAAATCGGATGCACATAATTACCGACCAATTTCACAGACATCGATTTGTTGTAAAACCATGGAATATATTTTGTGTTAAGACATAATGACCTTTCTAGACTCTGAGAAGCTCATCTGCAGAAACCAGCACGGTTTTAGGAAACAGCGGTCATGCGAGGCACAGCTGGCCCTCTTTGTGCGTTATATACTACAGGCCTTAGATATCGGCTCCCAGGTTGATGAGGTTGATGCGATATTTCTCGACTTCCGAAATGCATTCGACTCAAATCCGCACTGTCGCTAGGTTCAAAAAGTGTGCGCTTACGGTATATCCGATGAAATATGCGGCTGGATAGAAAGTTTTCTAACAGACAGAGGGCAGTATGTCGTCCTGAATGGGGCGACTTCAACAGAAACAAGGGTAACTTCAGGTGTGCCCCAGGGCAGCATAATAGTTCCACTGCTTTTTACGATTTACATAAACTATCTGGTTGATGGTATTGACAGCGGCATTAGACTGTTTGCCGATGATGCTGTAGTCTACAGGAAAGTAGTATCACACGAAAGTTGTGAACAAATCAGCGAAGATTTGCAGATAATTAATGTGTGGTGTAATGACCGGCAGTTATCTCTGAATATTAGTAAGTGTAACTCACTGCGTATAACAAGGCGAAAATTCCCATTAATGTACGAGTATAAAATAAATGCCCAGTCTTTGGAAGCAGAACATCCGTCATGTATCTAGGTGTGATGGTTGGTTGGTTTGGGGAAGGAGACCAGACAGCGAGGTCATCGGTCTCATCGGATTAGGGAAGGACGGGGAAGGAAGTCGGACGTGCCCTTTGAAAGGAACCATCCCGGCATTTGCCTGGAGCGATTTAGGGAAATCACGGAAAACCTAAATCAGGATGGCCGGACGCGGGATTGAACCGTCGTCCTCCCGAATGCGAGTCCAGTGTCTAACCACTGCGCCACCTCGCTCGGTATCTAGGTGTGACTTTCGAAATGATCTCAGATGGAATGATCAGATTACACAAGTAACGGGTAAGGGAAACTCTAGATTGCCGTTTATTGGTAGAATCCTGAAGCGATGCAGTCCTTCAACAAAGGAAATAGCTTACAATACGTTAGTTCATCCAGTTTTAGTGTATTTTTCGTCTGTATGGGACACTTACCAGTTGGGTCTGATTCAAGAAATTGAGAACGTCCAAAGAAGAGCGGTAAGATTCGTGACTGGTACATTTAGTCATCGCGAGGGCGTTACAAATCTCATAGAAAGTTTGAAGTGAGACACACTTCCAGATAGACGGCGCGCTACACGGAAGGGGCTGCTCACTAAATTACGAAATCCGATCTTCACCGAGGATGCAGAGCATATATTATTACCACCAACTTTCAAATCGCTCAATGATCACCATTCAAAGATGAGGGAAATTACAGCTCGTACTGAGGCGTTGAGGCAGTCGTTTCTCCCTCGCGCGATCCGCGAGTAGAACAGAGGGCGAGAAATATGACTTCGGCGTGAATTGTGCCCTCCGCCACATACCGCTTTGTGGCTAGCGGAGTATATATGTAAATGTAGATATGTAGATGTAGAAATGTCAACCGAATCTGAATTATTAATTTTAAGAAATGTTAATAAATGAAAGAATTTCTGTATCTCACTTCGCCTCTTACGTGGCACGATAGTTAACATTATCCTTCTTAACTGCTACGAGAGCTTTGAGCGTGAATGCCATGGCTGCCAGCGCTATTAACGTCTCAGTATCGGGAATCATTCCATCGGCAGCTCTTCCGACAGTTGTGAAAATGTGACCGGCCCAGATTTCTCACTGTGAGCTCCACGATCGAAATTGTTACGCTGACTCAGCAACTTGATGTTTGCACCTCGATTCTGGTCTCATCAAACTTCATTTAATGTCTTTATTCGAAGCAGTGCACTGCAACAGCTGATTTGCTTGATTTTTTTTAGTCAGGCAGATTGTTAGACTATTAGACTAGTCGAGAACAGATGGTAGCCGGTTGGTTTTATTCAGTTTTCCAATATACATACTATTCCCCATTCTTTTGGCTCCAGAACCTTATTTTTCAACGTAATCACCGTTCAATGCGACGCCCTTAGGTCACCTTGTCGGGTGGGCCCACATGCCCGCGTGGTACCCCACTACTGCTCGACGTCGGAGCCAACGTCTTGCTGCATCAATACCCCTCCCCCTCCCCTCATTTCATCCACGTACTGCTTCCCGCGGAGTGCATCCCTCATTGGGCCAAACAGATGGAAGTCGGAAGGTGCGAGGTCTGCACTATAAGACAGATGAAGATGAGGAATCATTCCCGCTCACGCTGCGGTGAGTTACGCATAGCTGATTGTCGCTGTTGCTACTCGAGATGTCGGGACGCGGAAGGGGACGCAAAGCTGCTGCCTTGGCGGAGTTGCTGCTCACGCTAGCAGGGACATCCGGCAAGAAGAAGAGGAAGACTGCAGCGCAGTGCTTTCGCTGCCAAAAGCTTGGCCATGTCGCCAAGCACTGCAGCGGAGCAGTTGCGTGCTTGAAGTGTGCGCAAGCACATAACACACGTGACTGCAAGAAGCAGAAGGACGCCCCCTGTACCCGCGCCAACTGCGGCGGCGCACACGCGGCTAACGCCCGTTCCTGCGCCTACAGAAGAAATTGGCGAGGACCGGAGAACAAGACGCAGAAGCAAGTGACCACCACACACGAAGAGGTGGTCACTCGCACAGAAGACGACGTGACCAGGCGCCTTAACGGCGCCGTGGAGGAAGCCATGTCCGCCTTCAAATCCGCCATGGCGGAAGAGAGGGCGGCCATGCTGGCGGAACTGGGCGAGGCTCGGCGTCAGATTGCTGTGCTGACGCAGGAGCTTCGCTCAGCCAAAGCAGCTTCCGCCACAACAGAAGACACCGCCACCCAGACGACTCCTCCACGTGAGGAGGAGTTCGCGACGGTGGCCACGCAGACCGACGAGCCTGCCGAAGGGGAGGCGACACAGCACAAGACGGACACCGAAGCAGCAGCGCAAGAAGAAGAGTGGGTAGAAGTCCAATTCCTCCCGCTTCCAGACATGTACAGCGCAAGCGCTGTAATGAAGAAGATCGCTGGCTCGCTTCGTGATGGTACATACCCCCACCACGACCACCCTTATCCTATCGTTCCACCTAACCATCCTACACCTCCACTCCCACATCACCCACTTGGGTATCCAGAAGGCCTTATTGTTCTTTCTAGGGAGGAGTTCAATCTGATTGACTCCTACCCTATCTTCACAGAGTTGCAAATGCCCTGTATCATCATCTCTCTGGTCAACGGAGAGTATGATAAATTAGGAAACCGTATGCACGGTATCCCAGCCAAGGAAGAGACCTCAGCAACAAGTAAGAAGAATAAGAAAAATCGTCATATCGACAAGCTCAAGAAATAGGTCATCGGCACTCCTTGCCAGTCCAGAAATACCTACCAGTACAGAAAGAAGATTGGACAAGATCCCCAGGGTAGTAAAGGCCAACAGGCCACAAACTTCCAATCGAACATCCTCACAGTGAGGAAGTCATAATAGGAGCAGCAAACATGAGGAATTCATTTAAGTTTTGTGACCTCCTCTCGGGCGTGCAGACGCGTGTGAGGCCTTGTGTTGTCATGGAGCCGGCCGCTGTGGCCGAGCGGTTCTAGGCACTTCAGTCCTGAACCGCGCTGTTGCTACGGTCGCAGGTTCGAAACCTGCCTCGGACATGGATGTGTGTGATGTCCTTAGATTAGTTAGGTTTAAGTAGTTCTAAGTCTAGGGGACTGATGACCTCATATGTTAAGTCCCATAGTGCTTACACCCATTTGAACCATTTGTTGTCATGGACAATGAGACGTTCGTTTGCACTATTGTGGCGACGAACACGCTGAAATCGTTTCTTCGGTTTCTTGAGGGTAGCACATTACACTTCACAGTTGATCGCTCCACCATCAGGGAGGACATGAAACAGAATAACCCATCAGAGTCCCAGTAGATCGTCGTTTTGACTTTACCGGTTGAGGGTGCGGCTTTAAACTTTTTCTTCGGAGGAGAGCTCAGTGGCACCACTCCATTTATTGCCGTTTTGTTTCCGGTTCGAAGTAATAAACCAACGTATCAACTCCTGTCTCGATGTTCGACAAAAAATTGTCACGATCAGCCTTGTAGTGGCAAAGCAATTCCGCATGGATTGTGCTTCTTTATTTTCTTCTCTCAGGCGGCAAGGGACCCAGAGGGTATACAGCTTTGAGTAATCCACCTGGTGGACGAGTGTGTCGGCACCACCAACAGGGAGGTCCAATAGTGCAGCGGGTTGTTTGGTTGTGATCCGTCGATAACCTCGAAGGACAGTGTCCGCAGTTTTCAACATTGCAGGAGTCACAGCTGCGTGCGGCCGGCCGGCAAGCGGGAGATCAGACAGATTTGCTCGACCTTGTTGCGATGATGACAGACGGCGTGCACAACGACTCGTCGTGCTTTTGTTCACTGCCAGGTCTCCGTTGACACTCTGCAAGCGCCTATGAATATCTGCGATGCTCTGATTTTCCGTCAAAGAAACTCACTGACAGCTCTCTGCTTGGGTCGCACGTCCGTAACGGTCGCCATTTTGAATGATCTTAGGCACTGAAGCTGAAATATTCCACGATGTCCCATAATAGATTCCCCATTTGTTTCAACCTAAAGCAGTGGAGGAAAAGAATGTGTTGCATTACGTATTGAGCATTCCTCCTATAATGGTGAAATACAATCACACGCGTATAGAGGTGTAAATGTCAGGTTTCTATGAGAGCGTACTTAAGAAGTCTATCGAAATAAAAATGTCGGAAAACGTAATAAACGGAGTTGGAGTTTTCCGCACTCTATTTTAGATAATGCCGGTCATCGCGTCCACCACAGCTGAGAAACACTGAGAGAATGTGCGTTTTACGGAATGCCAGTGAGAGATCTGAAAAACAAAAGAGCATCAAAGGGCAAAGTGGGCGTCGGGAATCAAACACAGTTATAAATAACGGAATGCTACCGACAGTGAGATCTCTCAGGTTTTCTCGGCGCGGTTGATTAATTGTGTGCTTCTGGGTATGCAGAAAATGAAAACAACTCGGCAGAACACCCGAAAGCACACAATGAAATGAGACCAACAGTAGTTTACAATCTGGTTGGATTCCAAGCATAGAGTACACATAACAGAACAACTCGCAGCGCCTGAAGACGACTGAGCTGACAGTCTACATACTGTGCGCAAAGAGGAAACAGCAACTTGACTGAAACCCCTGAAGCACACCAATACTCAATTTTCTTTCAGGTACGTATAATTTTCTACGCTGTCTGATCCAAATTGTGAGCACATAGTTTCAACGCCTTATTATGTACAACAGAAAACGTTTCAGTAAATAATTTTCCTATTAACTAGGGCTGCTCTTCATCAGTCATTTAAATCCAAGTATCATCTCCTACATTTCATAAAGTTTCAGGTAAAGTAACAGTGTTTCAATTACAGGAACTAAATTGTCATATATACACTAAAGTAAACAAAAAGAACAGAGCACCTTGAATCACTAGTGATAGGACGTTCAGATTCACAGGACACATTACTGTGATCTGCAGAAATGATTAGCATTTGAATCATGTCGGCTAGCTAATTTGAGGTGAACATCGATATCGGGGCGCAAAACAACCCACCAGTAAAACGTGCCTGCGGCTCTCGTTGTTACTATAAAACGAAGGTAACGACGTATGCGCGAACCGTACCGTCAGATCAGTGAGTTTGAAAGAGGGCGTATTATTGGCATGAGAGAATGTGACTCATCCATTCGGCAAACTGCTGCTCGTGTGAGACTAAGTGTTTCAGCAGTGCAACGAGTGTGTGCAGAGTGGTTCACGGAAGGCCGTAGAACACGAGGCTCTGACACTATGGGACTTAACATCTTAGGTCATCAGTCCCCTAGAACTTAGAACTACTTAAACCTAATTAACCTAAGGACATCACACAAATCCATGCCCGAGGCAGGATTCGAACCTGCGACCGTAGCAGTCGCGCGGTTCCTGACTGAGGCGCCTAGAACCGCTCGGCCAACGTGGCCGGCCCGTAGAACACGACTAGATGGGTCAGGTCACCCCACCCAGACCATCCCCCTAGAAGATCGACACCTCAATCAGAATGGCAATACACGAGAGATCTGCGTCCTCCTCGGCTCTAGCGCAGCAGTGGAACACCGTAACGTATCGTACACTGTCAAGGGTGACAGCCCGTCGTCGTTTATTACGGCATGGGTTACGTATACTCGTCCACTTCTCCGCCTACCTTTGAGGAATGTGCAGAAACATGCTAGATCATCTTGTGCTGTTGCAGTTCTTCTTATGTCCGTGCTTGCTATTAAAATAGGACGAGGAATTCATACCTACATGCTAGACGCCAATGATGTTTGGAACGACGTCACTGGGGACAGGAAAGGCATCAGATAGTGTCTTCCGAGGAATCCAGGTTCTGTTTGTTTGAAAATGATGATTTCATTTCGATTCGCCGCTGGGAGGGGGAAAGGCACACATAAATTGCATTCGCACTAGACACACGGCGTCAAGTCAAGGCCTTATGGCGTGGGGTGCTATCGGGTACAAGCACAAATCACAGTTGGTGCATGCCCAGAGCACCGTGACCCGCGCGAGTTACGTGAATGACATCCTGCAACATGTAGTCATACTCTTTTTGCACAACACACCATTTTTCAGCAAGACAATGCGCGTGCCTTCTTGGTGTCAAAGGATGTACGTTTCTTGCCCTGGCCCACGAGATCACTAGACTTGTCACCAGTCGAAAATGTGTGGGATATGGAGAAACGACGGGTGCAGCTCTGTGACCCAATGCCAGCCATCAAACCGCGCGACTGCTACGGTCGCAGGTTCGAATCCTGCCTCGGGCATGGATGTGTGTGATGTCCTTAGGTTAGTTAGGTTTAAGTAGTTCTAAGTTCTAGGGGACTGAAGACCACAGATGTTAAGTCCCATAGTGCTCAGAGCCATTTGAACCATTTTGAACCAGCCATCAAAGATGGAGTTCAGAACCAGGTGAATACAGCAAGGGTGGCTATACCACAGGACGCCATTCGCGCCTTATACGCGTCGATGCCATCACTCGAGTAACAAGTTATCAGAGCCCATGGCGGACCCTGTGCTTCCTAGGCAACAGGACACATGCTGAACCGAGGTGACCGAAATGCTAATCATTTCTGCAGAACGTACTAATGCACATGTCCTGTGAATTTGAACGTCCTATCTCTAGTGGTTCGAAGTGTTCTGTTTTTTTTTCTGAACATGAGTGTATTAGATCCAACAAAGGTATCTTCTGTCCCTCACGTGTATCAACAACCATAACAGCTGTTAACATGTCATTAGATGGTATAAGAATGGCGAGATGTAAATTAACGTAGAGAGTTTCTGTCATTATTCATTCAAAGCTAGTACTGGTATTAGAAGAAAAATGGTACCTAAAGTAACAGCATTTCAACTGTAGTGAATAAAATGTCTTGGATATGACAAACTTAGCTTCTGTATCTCACAGTACCGAGACAATAGTAAATACTGTCAATAAAATCTTCCTGAAGCCATTTGTGTCGAGGATGCTTGCCTTACAGCTGACACAGAGCAATGTCTCCAGCAGCATCGCCACAAATTATTTGGCTTGGTGGACGGGGGGTCGGAAACCCAGCTGTTCTAGCAATTTGCCAGAGAACTATCTCTGATAGTATCAGGTTATCAGCTTGAAAAAGTGACGTCTTTCTGATATCTGGGAGACATAGATTCTGGTCGACAGTTGCTGGAACTCAAAACGCTTCTTGCATCTTTAAGGCTGCTACTACCTTCACTAAAAGGGTATAGAGATCCTTACCGCATAACAGGCGATAACCTTGTCCATTCCGCTGTATTCCTCTGAAGTATCAATCTTGTACTGAGGTGACCTCAAACATCTGAGCAGCTTACATACGAGTAAGATTGGGACAATGTGAGACACGTTAATCATCCGGTGAGAAACGCATGAATAATTACTGGATTTCTAAACTATACAAAGATATGACTATCCCTGGGTCAGTTCATTTTTTCACTCACAGTGTTGACTGTATACACTGCGGTACATATCTCAACGAAACAAAAGCCATCAGTAGCTTCTTATCAAAGTCAAAAGGAAAATCCATGAATAAATGTACGATTACCGTGGCCAACAATCACCGATACCTCCTGACCTACGAAACTGTCTTGTAGAACTCATATACGTACATGTCCTACAAAATAGCCTTGATTGTTTTTGAAACAGGAGCCTTTGGTTAGAAGACAAAACACTTTCATTGGGTCTCTTTTCTTTGTAATTCCGTCTTTGGCTTCTTAAGCTGTAAGTTACCCGTTAGGCTCTAAGAGTAGCTCTGATAATAATGAACCACTATTTTTAACTTATGGAATTAGGCAGTTTTGTTGCTAAGCTAATTTCTTAGGTAAATGTTGCCACCATCCAACACCTGCTAAAGCTTCATGCCCACAATCGAAGACGAAGATTATACTTCAGAACTGTCCTTTGCAGCTTTTTGTGCAGAGCATGCTTTCGTGCTTGTTACCACTGCTAAGTCCACATGTCGTGTCACAGGCAAGAGTCGTTAGCATTGTGCAATATCCGCCAGCAGACGGACGTCAGAAATAGGCTACCTAGGACAATATGATGGACAAGTGTAAAGGAATATGAAACAAGATAAGAGTTTAACGTCCTGTCGACACCTGGATCATCAACGACTGTGAGGGGGGGGGGGGGGTTCTAACATCCGCTTCAAGTTGTTTAGAAACATCAAGTAAATAGCCAAATTTTGATGTCCGTTCAGGGTTTTCAATGAAAGATACTCTCGTATGCGGGACCGTTGTCTCAACTAATGTATTTTGTTACATTATTAAGCTGCTGCAAACGAAACATTCTGGGATGAATCTGAACAGTTAATTCTACTACTTATAAATCTTCCGTTCCACAGTTTACATCCGGAAGGACAAACAAAATTTATTTTCTTCGAAGAGCAGGTGTCAGTTAAAACTGGGTATCGCATAACCTAGTCCGTCATATACCTATTTTTCAACGTTTAGACCCCTTATAGTGGTTCTTTGGTTGTTAACAACGATGCATCTGCAATTTATGGCACATCTGTTCGAAAAGTAGATTGTCACCAATACTGCAACACTTTATTTTGACTCTGCTCTATTTTCAGCACACGTGTGATTGATAAGGGAGACCAAGGTTAGTTGGCAAAAGGACTTAGTTGGCACACAGCTTCTGTTTCCAGCGACCGTGAATTTAAGACGCTGTCATCGTGTTACTGGGGAATGTATGTAAAGGTGCACCAGTACGCTTGAAATCATCACGAGGGAAGGACCGCTGTTTCAACGTTTTTCAGAATGGAGAGTAAATTTTATCGTCGTAAAATTCTTTGTTCTGGTGAACGTATAGATCGAATTGGGGCTCCCCTGATGCCGGTTTTGGAAAGAGTGGTTAACTGTCGCTGCATCCATGTACCACAATCATTTGTTTACGATGTTTGTAATTGTGTGGTACCCATTCGTTCTTGATATCGCCGTGGATATAGTTGGTATAGTAAGGTATGGGGTCAACTGGAACACCTACGACAACTCGCCCCACACTTACACCAACTAACCCCACAATTAAAAAACAAACAATTTCTGTACAAAAATGAGTAAATATACATCACCCCAGAAAAAATTCGCCATTTCCCCGCAGTCGGGCCACGGCAGTAATACTATCTTCGTCGGAAAAGAAAGTTTGCTGCTATTTTAACAGACAGTCGCACCAAAGACAGAACCGTGCTGCAAGGGCCAATAAGAAGAAAAAGCCACGTACGGTCAACAAGTGTGCCTCGACTAAGGTTGACCAGAAAAAACTTGCCAGAAAACTTGGATCTGAATTTTTCTTCTACGGACTCTGATAATGTCGGAAGGGACGACAGCTTGGCCTTCCTTAATAATGATTCAGAGACTGAAGAGCCTCTTCATAGCAAAGACTTTCATCCTCGATGGTGAGGCTTCTCATTCGAAAGTTCCCATGAATCCTGGAGACTCTCAAAAGGACGCCAACAAGTCACATCTAACAAGACCAACAACGAAACCTCCAAAATCTGAAGAGTCTCTTGAGCACCTGAATTCCGTGTAAATGACTTTATTGTGAAGTACCAACCCGGTCAGTTCCCTGGGAAAATCGTCGAAACCGAAGGCAGCGACATTCACATGTCCACCATGGTCAAAAGTGGGAAAAACTGGGGATGACGAGAAGAGAATGATATGGTTTTGTGCGATCCAAGAAAACTTGTGCGAAAATTGAATACACCTGTTCCAACAAACGAGCAGCCAAACCCTGCATTTTTAGTTGATTTAAACTTTGATGTGATTCCATCTGAATACCAAAAGGTTCCTAGAATAATAAGTAGATTTTATTTTTCTTGATGAATCCAGTGTTTATTTGTACGTTTAAGTCAATACTGCTGTTTATACACTGACGAAAAGAAATCGTAACATCAAAAAGTTATTATTTTAGGGTAATGGAAATGCCGTCTGGTAGGCCATTCGCCTGGTGCAAGTCTTTCGAGCTGACGCCACTTCGGCGACTTGCGTGTCGATGGGGATGAAATAATGATGATAAAGACAACACGACACCCAGTCCCTGGGCAGAGAAAATCTCCGACCCAGCCGGGAATCGAACCCGGGCCCTTAGGACTGACATTCTGTCGCGCTGACCACTTCTTTTTTTCTCATTTTGTTCAATATTGTTCGTTGGATTTTTTCTCGGCGAACACCGATGACAATCGTTCAGGTTGTTCGTTGATCCTTTCACTCAGTTTTTTTATTGCAGAGGGTAGCTAAACCCCCTGACCGAACACGCTGAGCTTACCTGCCGGCTAATGCTCAGCTACCGGGGGCGGACACTGTAGGGTAATGAAATTACGGGAATACGTCTGCCTGGATAATATATTTAAGTAACTGACATTGCAAGATCGCAGATTAATGTAGTGCGAGATACGCCACTACAAATGTGAAATGCTGGTCCATTAATAACCTGTGTAGACCTCAGAATGTTAAATGCAAGTTTGCAAACATGCATGCATTGTCTCGTACAGGCGCCGGATGACAGATTTTTTAATAGAGTTCCATGCCGGCTGCACATGGTCGGTCAATACAGGGACGGTTAATGCTGTTTGTAGATGACACTAGAGTTGTCGTTTTATGACGTCCCTTATGTGGTCAACTAGAGACAGATCTGGAGTTCGAGCAGGCCAAGGCACCATACCGGCACTTTGTAGAGCATGGTGGGTTACAACAGCAGCACGTGAGCGAGCGTTATCCAGTTGGAAACCCCCCCCCCCCCCCCGGAAATGCTGTCCATGAATGGCAGCACAGTAGGTCAAAACACGAGATTGAAGTACAGATTCGCAGTCAGAGTGCATGGGTTAACCACGAGAGTGATCCGGCTGTCATACGAAATCACACCCCTGACTATAACTCCGAGTGTAGGTCCAGTGTGTCTAGGCTGCAGATAGGCTAGTTGCAGGAGCTTACCTGGCCTCTTTCTAACCAATACACGGCCATCACTGGCACCGAGGCAGAAACAGTTTTCATCACAAAACACAACAGACCTCCACCCTGCCCTCCAATGAGCTCTTTTTGACACCACTGAAATCGCAAATGGCGGTGGTTTGTGGTCAGTGGGATGCAAAAGACAGGACGTCTGTCTAGTAGCTGTCTTTGAAGTAACCGATTTGTACATCCACGTCTGCAGTTCACACTTAAGTGCCTGGCAGAGGGTTCATCGAACAATTTTTATACTACTTCTCTACCATTACACTCTAAAATGGTGCGTGGGAAAAAGGGACACCTAAATCTTTCCGTTCGAGCTCTGATTTCTCTTATTTTATTATGATGATCATTTCTCCCTACGTAGACGGGTGTCAACAAAGTATCTTCGCATTCGGAAGAGAAAGTTGGTGATTGAAATTTCGTAAATATCTCGCCGCAAAGAAAACCGCCTTTGCTCTGTCACTGCCACCCCAACTGGCATATCATATCAGTGACACTCTCACCCCTATTGCGCGATAACACGAAACGGGCTGCCCTTCTTTACACTTTTTCGATGTCCTCCGTCAATCGTACCTGGTAAGGATCCCACACCGCGCAGCAATATTCCAGCAGAGGACGGACAAGTGTAATGTAGGCTGTCACTTTAGTGGGTTTGTCTCATCTTGTAAATGTTCTGCCAACAAAGCGCAGTCTTTGTTTCGCCTTCCCCACAATATTATCTATGTGGTCTTTCCAATTTAAGTTGTCGTAATTATAATTCCTAAGTATTTAGTCGAACTGACAGCCCTTAGATTTGTGCGATTTATCGTATACCCAAAATTTATCGGATTTCTTTTAGTACCCATGCGGATAACCTCGCACTTTTCTTTGTTTAGTGCCAATTGCCACTTTTCGCACCATACAGAAATTCTCTCTAGATCATTTTGTAATTGGAATTGGTCGTCTGATGATTTTAGTAGACGGTAAATTACACCATCGTCTGCAAACAATCTAATGGGGCTGCTCAGATTATCTCCTAGATCATTTATGTAAATTGAGAACAGCAGAGGGCCTAGGACACTACCTTGCGGAACGCCAGATATCTCTTCTGTTCTGCTCGGTGATTTACCGTCTATCGCTACGAACTGTGAATTCTCTGCCGGCCGGTGTGGCCGAGCGGTTCTAGGAACCGCGCGACCGCTACGGTAGCAGGTTCGAATCCTGCCTTGGGCATGGATGTGTGTGATGTCCTTAGGTTGGTTAGGTTTGAGTAGTTCTAAGTTCTATGGGACTGATGACCTCAGATGTTAAGTCCCATAGTGCTCAGAGCCATTTTTTTGTGACCTCTCTGAGAGGAAATCACGAATCCACTCACACAACTGAGACGACACGCCATATGCACGCAATTTGATTAACAGTCGCTTGTGAGGAAGGCTATCAAAAGCCTTCTGGAAATATAGGAATATGGAATCGATGTGAGGTCCCTTGTCGACAGCACTCATTACTTCGTGGGAATAAAGAGCTAGCTGTGTTGCACAAGAACAACATTTTCTGAATCCGTGTTGGTTATGTATCAATAAGTCATTTTCTTCAAGATGATTCAAAATGTTCGAGTACGGTATATGCTCCAAAATCCTACTGCAAATTGAGGTCAGTGATATGGGTCTGTAATTCAATGGGTTACTCCTGTTTCCTTTCCTGAATATTGGTGTGACCTGTGCTATTTTCCAGTCTTTAGGAACAGACCTTCCGTCAAGTGAGCGGTTGTATATGATTGCTAAGAAAGGCGCTATTGTGTCTGCATACTCTGAAGGGAACTTGATTGGTATACCATATGGACCAGAAGACCTGTCTTTCTTCAACCGCGGCTCTATTACTATCAAAAATGCAGTACGGTGGGCCAGAGCGAAACGCCGAACACGATTGTCTTTCCTTTCTGTAGTGCCACATGTTCGTCCGGAGCCTGGTCATCTGGAGACCGTAAATTCTCGTGGTCACCGCCGGCAACAGTCACGCACAGTGTCTAAATTCCTATAAAGTCTTTAAGCAGTATCGAAGAAGGAGCCTTCAGCTTCTCGTAATTCTACTACACGACCTCGTTCGAACTCACGGAGTTGTTGATAATGCCGTCTTTGTCGTCTTAAAGGCATTCTTGGCTAATATCAACTCACCACGTCCAATCTCAAAGCTAACTAATGCTCATGACAGTTTGTAATCCTACCCTCCCATACAAAACCACTAAAGTCCTCATTCTTTGCACAGATTTTGAAATCTTTAAGACGAGTAAGATTACGAAAGAATAACTTTTTTACTTATCTTAATTATCTCGTTGTTGTTGTTGTTGCTGGCTCAAAATATTGTTGTATCAAGGGGGAACATTCTTGATGCTGAAAATTTTGATTTGACTTTGCGGATTCTTGAAGACGATGTAACTGAAGAAGAGTTGCCTGTTGCTATGAATATCTTTTTATTTTATTCCATTCTTCTTATCACACCGACTTTATAATTTCCACATTCAATAAACCAATAATTACATTGTTGGTGATAAACTCGTAAAAACGTCTACTTTCATCTGAGACATACCCGCTACTACTTACTTTCTACCGTACTCACAATTTCCAAAAAGATTACAAAGCAAAAGAGTTTATAAACTTTCTCGACAGGAGAAGAATTTTTAGCAAATTATATCATTATTTCATGAATAAATCGAGAAGCAAATTTAATAATTAGCGTTTGATTGCGCAATTAATAATAGGAATTTTAAGTATGCCAGAAATTTTGTAATTTCAATTATTCGAAAAGAAGAATAATTTTAATTGTTAGTACACATCGATTGTAACACATAAATTTCGTTTTTTATACATTTTAGCCTGAAATATAATACATCGTATACTAAATCATATGAATTCTTTTAGTGAAGCAGCTGAGATAATTTTGACCTGTGCAAGAATCGATAGTATACATGGTATCGGTTATCTCTACAAAATAAAAAAAAGAATACTTAATGTTAGAAGAGGATGATTCATTATAGGTTACAGCCTATATTCAAAACAAAGCAGATTTGCATCCTCATAGTGGCGCAACTAAGGCCACTCTTATGCGATTGGTGCGAAATTTGAAGAGACGCCATCTCCCAGATATATAAATAGGCCTACCCAACTTTGGTTTACGCCGCACAACTCCTTGTCGTCTTATGATTTTTTTCCTTTGCTGTACATTTAAGCAGAATTTATTTTTGATCAAGCATAATTTCCTCACAATAATTTCGTTCTTTGAACAGTTTATTCTTTCTCTCTTGGGTTACCCCAAGTATTGATAAAACAAAATGATTTTAGGCGAAAATTGCTTTTATCTGCCTAAGTATCTCTATGCATATCAACTTATGATAACTCGCTACTGTGGGTATGCCAACTAACCCCGCACCTAGGGTTACATGGTTTAGTTGCAGACTGATAGGAAAAGTGATTTTGAGGTAACCTAAAACGTATTTAACTAACGGTTTCTACATGATGTGGTAGTCAAAAATTTATCCGTCACATCCACCAGAATCTCTCCAAGTATTCCACAAAACAAAACAAAAAACAGAACAAACAATCAAAAATCAAAATCTAGGACAACTAGCCCCTGCAGCATCTGGGTAGCCATTTAAACATTGCATTTCAAACTTGACATCAGGCTCAATAATTTAGGCGAAGATCAGTTCAAATTTTATTTGCTATGCATATTGTCTTATTCTCGTAGTGCAGTGTTACATTCGCGTGTGTATCATTTCATGTTTGGAATCTTATGTGGCCAGTTTGCAGAAGCTTACACGGCATTCTTTCAAATTTTCATTCCCAAGTTTATAAAGAATTTTTATTGTATTAATATCCAACGTTGGAACGGTGAGTGACGTACTGTGCCGTCACACATTGTAGCATTATTCACTCCATTGCGCAATACAGAATTTCACAGGACAGTTTATTCAGTATGCTGTCTTACGCTAATTATTTTTAGCAAAAATTAATTAAAGTACAGATTCGAATGCTTTAGCGATTCATTATAGCAGATGACGTTTTCGTAATTACATCACTTGCATTATTCAGGAACAAAGCACGGACACAGATGAAAGTCTTGAGAATAGGAAACCAGACCAGTTCAGTTTACAACAACAACAAACTCCACATGTTACAATAGTAATACCTCATTTTGTTTGCTTGACTCTTTCGAACATTCTCTCGGGTTTCTTACTTCTATGTTGCCATGCACTCCAGTCTCTATACATGTAGCGAAAAACTAACAATGAATCCCTTCTGAATACAGAGCTTCACCAAGATATTATTAGCCGGCCGGTGTGGCCAAGCGGTTCTAGGCGCTATAGTCTGGAGCCGCGCGACCGCTACGGTCGCAGGTTCGAATCCTGCCTCGGGCATGGATGTTTGTGATGTCCTAAGGTTAGGTAGGTTTAAGTAGTTCTACGTTCTAGGGGACTAATGACCTCAGAAGTTAAGTCCCATAGTGCTCAGAGCCATTTGAACCATTTTTTGAAGATATTATTTACCATCCTTTTTCAAGTATCTGTTGTAAAAGCTCGTGAAAATTGTTCAGAGTTGTACGAACAGTTATTAATCATTGTAGCTTTACTGAACAAGTAGTCTGTATGGTAAATAGCGATGTAATCAAGCCCAAAGTAGAAACACCGCAGTGCTGGTACTATTGAAGTCGGTACGCCTTTGCCTTCAGATGGTTCAAATGGCTCTGAGCACTATGGGACTTAACATCTGTGGTCATCAGTCCCCTAGAACGTAGAACTACTTAAACCTAAGTAACCTAAGGACATCACACTCATCCCTGCCCGAAGCAGGATTCGAACCTGCGACCGTAGCAGTCGCGCGGTTCCGGACTGCGCGCCTAGAACCGCTAGACCACCGCGGCCCATTTGCCTTCATATGACTATAGAGCTGATTTATCCAGTACTTGCAAGAGGACCTACGATTTCATGCGGCCTCCGACAATGAAGTAACTTGGAATTTTTCACTTGAACAAGTCAGTTCAAGAGTTGAAATAAGTGTGCTATGAGTCGTGAAGTCTGCACTTTACATAAATACACCAACGGAAACAAACTTGCAGCACCAAGAAGAAGTTGTGCGACATAAACGAAAGTTGGTTGGCGCGTTTCTACATCTCAAAGAAGATACGAGGCGTGTTTTTTAAGTAATTACCGTTTTGAAATTAAAAAAAGACGTGCTAATATATCTCAATAATTTTATTTTTACCTGAAAGCCTGTACCTTAATCTACTTATACACATAATTTCTGTCAACATTAAGGCACTTGTCATAACGTTGTACCTGATTTTGAATACCCTCCTCATAGAAGTCTGCCGCCTGACTTGTTAAGCACTGCATCGCCACTGTTTTGACATCGTCTTGACGACGCTGACCGCCCAGGTGTTTCTTCAAGTGCAGGAACAGATGGTAGTCACTGGGTGCAAGATCGGGGCTGTACGGGGGATGATCTAGAGTTTCCCATCGAAAAGATGTGATGATATCTTTGATCTGATTCGCCACATGCGGAAGGGCATTGTCTTGCAGCAAAACGATGCCTTTGCTCAACTTCCATGCTTGTTTCTGGTGTCACGTAGACCAGCCATGTTTAATCGCCCGTAACAATTTGGCTTAAGAAATCATCACCGTCGGTGTGGTACCGCTCAAGGAAAGTAAATGCACTGTTTAAAGGTTTGGTTTTGTGCACATTCGTCAATATTTTCGGTACCCAACGTGCGCACAATTTTCGGTAATTCAAGTGCTCGGTCACAATGCCATACAAAACACTAGGAGAAACATTAGGAAAGTCAACCCGCAAGGAGGAAATCGTAAAGCTTCTGTTTTCTCTCACCTTATTGTCCACTTCCTGCACCAAATTTTCATTGACGACCAAAGGACGCCAACTGCGTTGTTCATCATGCACATTTGTGCGGCCATCTTTAAATGCTCTCACCCACTTTCTTACCATTCCATCACTCATAATGTTTTCTCCGTAAACTGCACAGATCTCATGATGAATATGGATCGCTTTTAGGCCTTTAGCACTAAAAAATCTTATAACAGCCCGTGCTTCACAGTCGGAGGGACTCACGATTATCGGAGGCATCTTGAGCACTCAGTACAAAACGTAAACAAGGAAGAATCACACTGTAATGGCGTCAGTGCGTAGACTAAGGTACAGGCTTTCATGTAAAAATAAAATTATTGAGATATCTTAGGACGTATTTTTTTGATTTCAAAACGG
The DNA here is from genome assembly GCF_023864345.2 of Schistocerca serialis cubense. NCBI lineage: Eukaryota > Metazoa > Arthropoda > Insecta > Orthoptera > Acrididae > Schistocerca > Schistocerca serialis. The sequence continues at coordinate 789,343,432 of NC_064641.1, read as the reverse complement.
TACTTACTTAAAAAAAAACACGCCTCGTATCTGTTCTAATTTCGCGCGAGTCGTGTAAGAGTGGCGCTAGTAGCACTACTATGAGGAAGCAAATCAGGTTTACTTTACATGCACGCTATGACGGTCGTGTACGTTAGATACCTTTGAGATCGGACGTAGTGAGCTGATGTTACTCAAGAATGCCTTTAAGGCGACAAAGATGTCATTATCAACAGCTCCATGAGTTCGAAAAAGATCGTGTAATAAGGTTACGGGTATCTGAATATTGCTTCTGCGATATTGCAGAAAGTCTTGGCAGAAATGTAACCACTGTACGTCATTGCTGGCAGCTGTGGTCATGCGAATGTACGGTCGCAAGAAGACCGGGTTCCGGACGGCCACGTGGCACTACCGAGAGGAAAGACCAACGTGTTTGGCGTACGGCTCTGGTGCATCGTACTGCATCTGCAGCAGCAATTTGAGCAGCAATTGACATCACGGTGATGTCAAAAGCTGTTGCGGTTGCTTCAAGGATTAGACCTGTTGTGCTTCCAACCATGAACAGAATTCCTGGGGGTGTTTTCCAATAGGATAACGTTCGCCTACATACCACCGTTGCAACCCAATGTGTTCTACTAAATATCGACATGTGTCTCGGCCTGCTCGATCACCAGATCTGTCTCCAATGGAGCACATATGGGACATCATCGAACGACAACCCCAGCGTCATCTACAAACAGCATTAACTGTGTCTGTATCGACCGACCAAGTGCAACCAGCAAGAATCTCCATCCCACAAACCTACATCCGACACTTGTACAATAGATTCCACGAACGTTTGCATGCTTGCATTCAACATTCTGACTGCTACGCCGGTTATTAATATACCTGCATTTCACATTTGCAATGCCTTATCTCGCTCTTACATTAAGGTGATCTTGCAACGTTGGTTATTTAAATATGTTACCGAGACAAATGAATTTCCGAAATTTCATTATTTTTTGGTGTTGCGATGCTGTTTCTATCAGTGTACATCTACTCAACCTGTGCTGACATAATGGGTAACAATGGTAATCATAATGTGGCACCATGTAGTATACTTATGTACATTTGACCCCCACAATACCGAAATGGGAGGGGGAGTACTGCCCACGTTTCTAGAATATTGCAGTATAGTCAGGTGCGTTGTATTTTTAAACTATGAAACATATAGTTATTGTTTTTAATGAAGTCATCTACCAGATTCGACATATGTTTTAAAATTCTCAGTTAAACTTAAAATGAAAAATTTAATTTTTAATATTAGATGTAATTTTTCACAACGAATCTCATATTCCATACTTTCAGGTTCAGTAGCTACTTAAATACCAATATCTTCCTAAAAAGTGTATTATGAGTAAAAGTTAGAAACATTTGACAAAATTCGCATTTTTTAAAAAAAATTTGTGGTGGTCATGGAGTATACATCCTCCGTAGTACAAAAAGTCATTGAAAGTGCATTGGTATAAGAGTTTTCTAAAAGATATTCTCATATTCTGGAAATTACTTACACACATTACCTCTTTAAAACGAATGTTCTTAATGTAAGTGCCGCGTGGGATTCGCCGAGCGGTCTAAGGAGCTGCAGTCATGGACTGTGCGGCTAGTCCCGGCGGAGGTTCGAGTCCTCCCTCGGGCATGGGTGTGTGTGTGTTTGTCCTTAGGATAATTTAGGTTAAGTAGTGTGTAAGCTTAGGGACTGATAACCTTAGCAGCTACGTCTCATAAGATTTCACACACATTTGAACTTTTTTTTTAAAATATAAGTCAACAACAATTAATGATTTCTGTTTTTCTCCGGGCATAAAGTACCCTCCCTCTTGGTGTTGCATGTCATTGAAAATGTGTTGGTATTGCAAGGACTGACAGGACTAGAAGTAAGCTAAATTCAAAACAGTGATGTAGACTGATCATGTACCTGAAGATAATGATTTGTGACTGACTGTGGTTTGTTTTCTTTTTTCCTCTCTCTCTCTCTCTCTCTCTTTCATGGCCATTTTCACTGACCAATTCCTGCTAATCCTCTAACAGGGCTACCTACTAGCACATTCATAATTTTCTTTCCAGTGAATGTTCGGAAATACTGGCATCAATAGAATATTATATGTCCTTGAGATCAGCTAGCATTCCGAGACAAGTGGATTTTGGTGGATTAGGCAAATGCCCATCATTCCCTCCCTGAATATAGCCCCCATCCCCAGCTGCTGCCTACTGACCACGACGTTCACAATGGCGGATATGAAGAGCATAAAGGCGTGGTCAGAAAATGATATTTACAATGCAGAAAAAATTTGCAACCTCAAAGAATAATTTGTGTAGAGTAATGAAATTTAGAGAGTACATTTGTCTAAGTAACATGTTTAGCTGATTAACATTTCAAGATCACAGGTTAACATAAGCGCGAGATGAGCCAATGCAGATGCGAAATGCTGGTAAGTTAATAAATTGTGTAACCCGCCAGAAGCCGGCCGCGGTGGCCGTGTGGTTCTGGCGCTGCAGTCTGGAACCGTGGGACTGCTACGATCGCAGGTTCGAATCCCGCCTCGGGCATGTGTGTGTGTGATGTCTTTAGGTTAGTTAGGTTTAAGTAGTTCTAAGTTCTAGGGGACTTATGACCTAAGATGTTGAGTCCCATAGTGCTCAGAGCCATTTGAACCAACCCGCCAGAATGCCCAATGCAAGTATGCGAACGTTCATGGATTGTATTGTTCAAGTGTCGGATGTCATTTTTTGCCTGTTGCACTTGGTCGGTCAATGCATGCATGGTCAATGCTGTTTGTGGATGGCGCTGCAGTTGTCCTAACATGTTGTCCCATAGGTGCCAGATTGGAGAGTCATGGTGATCGAGCAAGCCAAGCCACCATGTCGGTACTCAGTAGAACATGTTGAGTTGCAACAGCAGCATTTGGGAGAGTGTTATAATGTTGGAAAATACCCTCGGGAATGCTGTTCATGAATGGCAGCATAAAAGGTGGAATTACCAGACTGACGCACAAATTTGCAGTCATGGTGCGTGGGATAACTACGGGTATGCTCCAGCTGTCATACGAAATCGCATCCCAGACCACAACTCCAGGCGCTTGTCCAGTGTGTCTAGCAGGCATGCAGTTTGGTTGCAGATCCTAAACTCGCCCCCTTCTGAGCAACACAGAGCCATCACTGGCACCGAGGCAGAACCAGCTTTCATCAGAAAACACAACGAACCTCCATCCTGCCAACAAACGAGCTCTCGTTTGACACCGCTGAAGTCGCTAATGGCTTGGGATTGGGGTTAGTGGCATACACGCTACAGGAAGTCTGGCTCAGACCTGTCCTTGAAGTAACCGATTTGCAACATTTCGTTGTGTCACTGTGGTGCCAACCGCTGCTGAAATTGTGCTGCAGCCGCACTAAAATGCGACAGAGGTGTATGCCTCGGTAGTGCCACATCGCCGTTTGGAGCCCAGTCTGCTTGCGAGCGTACATTCCAGTTACCACCGCTGCCAGCAATAATGTACAGTGGCCATAGTTCTCTCAAATCTTTCTACAATATCGTAGAAACAACATCCAGATTCTCGTAGCCCTATTACACGACATCGTTCAAGTTCAGTGGGGTGCCGATTGCCTATCTATATTTAAATTCCACCGGAGCACCACTGTGTTTTGCCCGTCTGAATTCTAATATGGCTGAATGATATTTAGAAGAATAGCTTTTGTATTTTATCTAAATTTTGTATCCATGTATGGCTGTTTGTCTGTAAGTATTACGCTCTAAATTCTCGGGTTAGTGTTGAGACTGGTCGCTTCTCTGAAGCATCTGGATAATGGGTTCCTAACTGTTGAATTAGCTGGTGGGTCGAGGTAGTGCCTTTTCATAGAGTTTTTCTGTTTTTCTTTTAATGTAGGTGTAGATGGATGGTTCTTCTAAGAGGCCCTTAATGTGTGTGTTTGGTGCGTAGCGGTCTGCATCAGCGATGACGCGGAGGATTCCGTTTTGGAGTCTCTGATTTTTTTGTAGATGTCGGTCTGCTGCCATAGATCAAACTTCCGATCCATATAAAATACTTGGGAGGATAACTGACATGTATAGTCTTAGTTTCGTTTCTATGCTAAGTCCTCCACCTTTTAAGAGTGGGTACAGTTGGATAAAAGCAGCGTAACATCTACCTCTGGATCTGTCTATCTGCTTTGCGAAGGTTAAGCGTTTGTCTAGTACAAGGGCGAGATATGTAGCTGAGTGGCTCCACTCCATTTCCTTGTCAGCTACAGAAATCCGTATATTTGGTGGAGGGGGCGGCGGGGAGGGGGGGGATTAACTTCCTCGAAAACATAACTGCTACGAACTTTTCAGAATTGATCTTTCTTTTCCAAATGTTACACCACTTCACGATTTCGTCCAAGTGCTCTTGTTGCTGTCTTGCTTTGAAATTGAGGTTACTGCTACTCCTGTAAACCGCCGTGTCATCGGCATACAGCGCTATCTCACCACCTGCCAACTTTGGCGCGTCGTTGGTGTATAGCGAGTATACTATGGGGCCAAGAACTGAGCCCTGCGGAACTCCTATCACAGCTTGGGGTGCTGCTAATGGCGTCTTTTTCGTCTTAAAGGCATTCTTAACTGTCAAGTTACCACGTCCAAGTTTAGAAATAACTAACCCTCACGACCGTTACAGCGTGTGTTTAAAGCAAACCATACTTGCATTCCCACAGTGGCGCTACAAGCGAGTCTCTTACGTGACTCACCATTGGAATTCGCAACTGCGAGTAATGATTACCGTCAGCTGTAGAATGTAATGACGACAAGGAAAATTTGTGCCGTACCGGGACACGAACTCGGATTTGGTGGACGTGTGGTTGACGACATATGGAAGTTTCAGTCAGGCCGTGAGTCGTGCACGGATAGCCAAATTGCTGCCGGCAGGGTAGCTTAGCGTGTTCGGTCAGAGGGTTAGCTACCATCTGTAATAATACCCTACTGGCCATTAAAATTGCTACACCACGAAGATGACGTGCTACAGACGCGAAATTTAACCGACAGGAAGAAGATGCTGTGATATGCAAATGATTAGCTTTCCATAGCATTCACACAAGGTTGGCGCTGGTGGCGACACCTACAACGTGCTGACATGAGGAAAGTTTCCAACCGATTTCACAAACATCAGTTGACCGGCGTTGCCTGGTGAAGCGTTGTTGTAATGCCTCATGTAAGGAGGAGAAATGCGTACCATCACGTTTCCGACTTTGAAAAACGATTGTAGCCTATCGCGATTGCGGTTTATCGTATCGCGACGTTGCTGCTCGCGTTGGTCAAGATCCAGTGATGTTAGCAGAATATGGAATAGGTGGGTTCAGGCATCTTATCCGCATGGCTGTAACGGACCGTGCAGCCACGTCTCGATCCCTGAGTCAACAGATGGGGACGTTTGCAAGACAACAACCATCTGCACGAACAGTTTGACGGCGTTTGCAGCAGCATGGAATATCAGCTCGTAGACCATGGCTGCGGTTACCCTTGACGCTGCATCACAGACAGGAGCGCCTGCGATGGTGTACTCAACGACGAACCTGGGTGCACGAATGGCAAAAGTCATTTTTTCGCATGAATCCAGGTTCTGTTTACAGCATCATGATGGTCGCATCCGTGTTTGGCGACATCGCGGTGAACGCACATTGGAAGCGTGTATTCGTCATCGCCATACTGTCGTAGCACCCTGCGTGATGGTATGGGCTGCCATTGGTTACACGTCTCGGTAACCTCTTGTTCGCATTGACGGCACTTTGAACAGTGGACGTTACATTTCAGATTTGTTACGACCCGTGGCTCTACCCTTCATTCGATCCCTGCGAAACCCCACATTTCAGCAGGATAATGCACGAACGCATGTTGTAGGCCCTGTACGGGCCGTTCTGGATACAGAAAATGTTCGACTGCTGCCCTGGCCAGCACATCTCTGACCAATTGAAAACGTCTGGACAATGGTGGCCGAGCAACTGGCTCGTCACAATACGCCAGTCACTACTGTTGGGGTATCGTGTAGAAGCTGCATGGGGAGCTGTACCTGTACACGCCATCCAAACTCTGTTTGACTCTTTGCCCAGGGTATCAAGACCGTTATTACAGCCAGGGGTGGTTGTTCTGGGTACTGATTTCTCAGGATCTATGCACGCAAATTGCGTGAAAATGTAACCACATGTTAGTTCTGGTATAATATATTTGTCCAATGAACACCTGTTTATCATCTGCATTTTTCCTTGGTGTAGCAATTTTGATGGCCAGTAGTGTAAAAAAAAACTGAGTGAATGGATCAGCGAAGAACGTCAACAGGTGTCATTGGACGTCCGCCCCGAACAAATTCAACGAACGAACAATATAGAACAAAATGAGATGAACAAACAAACAAGAAATGGTAAGGCGACCGCTAACGATAAGCGGGAAATGCGGTTTCGAGTCCCGGCTCAGCACAAATTTTCACTGTCGTCATTCCATCCTACAGCTGATGGTAGTCATTATTCCCAATTGCAAGTTCATGTGAGGTGTTTAGTAACGGCTGTGGTCGCCGCAGTGCATCGTCATCAGAATAACACCGCCACTGCAATATCCTCTTCGTGACTGGTGATAAGTTTAATAGAAATTATCTTTTAGATTTAGAAACACACCTACCAACTTTCGTTTATGTTGCACAACTCCTTGTCGGTGTTTCAGTTTCTTTTCCCGTCAGTGTATTTTTGAAATTGAGGGAAACTCGCCACAACGAAAGCAAGTCCCACTTTCTGACATCTGCTTTAATGTTAAGAAGGTGTACGTGGACGATGTTGAAAGGACCCCTTACGTCTGCCGCAGTGCTACCTTAAGACCGTGCACGTCTCCAGCAAGCGTCGACCGGCTGTTGACTTTTGTACTCGCGACATGTGTCGCTGAATGCCGTGCCTCCCCCGCCGTCTCCTGAGGGAACCGCAGACAGCATGCAGTAATTAAAAGCGGAGAGCTAGCCCACTTCCTCTCATTCATGCGTCCTCATTTGGGCCCCGTCGAGCGTGTCCGTCATGACCACATCCCGTCTCCTTTTCATAAACGGACGCCACTCTTTGTCCCTGCAGATGGCTGCCATCTGAAATCACTGGAACAGAGTGCGACACGCGGTAGGGAAAAAGTTAATAAGGAAGCGCAGGAGGAGGTGAGTAGGGGGTGGGGAGGGAGTATGGGGGGGGAGGGGGAGGAAGAGCACCCAGCATAAAATAACCAAGTCGAGGGTGACCGTGATGAGCGGAATTTTTGCTTATTAAGAATGTCGTACAATGCAATTATATCTGTTCGCCTATGTAATCACATATAATAACCGCCTGAGACATTAACAGTCCTGTGTCGCAGCGTGGAGCGGATAATCGCGTGTAATTATGAGCGGTTCCTTAGATTTGTCAACTCATGTTCTCGAAATTAACGAGCACTTTTTTTCCCGTTTTTTTGTAGCAGGCCGCGGAACTTCGAAGAAAATGCGTGTAATTATTGCTCGAGCACAATGTCACGACTTCTCGTTTGGCGATGGTAGAATCCTTTCGTTTCTTTTGTGCGCCGCGTCCGTTTCTCAACAGACTGAGGGAGAGATCAAAGTTACCAAGTCCTCCGTAATTACCGTTCGCGGAAATAGCAGCTATTCGTCTCACTGGTCTTCTGCTGGCGTCAGCAAAAGGATCGCCCTCGATCAGGAGGCTCTTTTTTTATATACAGATAACACGATAAGAGCTATCGCCCCGGCGTCGTGAGTCGTTTTCCAGATTCTTAGTAATTGTCTAATAATGACCGGATCTGGGAAAGGAGGCGATGGAACTAAGTCGTTTTAAATGACGTTAACACAAACTGTAATCATCAAAGAAACATAGAATTATAGCACACTGGATAGAAAAGGAACTGCGTATTAGCACAGAACACAGATGGACTACATCTACGGACCCCGAACTTCGGCTTTGACTCATTAAGTACTGAGGATGTATCGTGTGACGTCATACGTGCACAAACAGAGTTGGAAAGGAACACTAACAATATTTATTTCATTTCTATAGTTTTTTCTCGAGTGTAGGTTATGGTGACATACTGATCTGTCCAGTAGCTCGAGATCCAGCTTAGACTGGTTGTGAGTTGGCGAAGCTAACAAACGCGAGAACGAAATCTTAGTAGTAGTGACATTCTGATGTGTAGTGTAGCCCGGGGTCTAAGTTAGGTTGAATGTTTGATTGCGAGTTGTTGTGGCACCTGCTTTTACGCAGATTGAATTTCATAGAGTGGTTTATGTCTGCCCTTCTGATGACGTCATGATTTACAGCAGCCGGCCGGAGTGGACGAGCGGTTCTATGCGCTACAGTCTGGAACCGCGCGACCGCTACGGTCGCAGATTCGAATCCTGCCTCGGGCATGGATGTGTGTGATGTCCTTAGGTTAGTTAGGTTTAAGTAGTTCTAAGTTCTAGGGGACTGATGACCTCAGCAGTTAAGTCCCATAGCGCTCGGAGCCATTTGAACCATATTTGATTTACAGCAGACAGATGATATCAGCAGGTTCAGTATTGTCTGAACAGATTTGGGCGGACATCAAATTAGTGGAAGTCGTCAGTTACTTTATATTTTAAAATTTTGAAAAAATATGATTTTTAATTAATTCTTCTACCACATTCCATAAATGTTTTAAATCAGGTTACCTTCCATTTAGAAGGCTGTTGCACGCAGCGACTGTTTAAAATTTTTCAGTTTAACTTAACCCAAACAATTTATGTCTTGATAGTAGATGTCACTTTTCTCAGTGAATACCATTCCATATCTTAAAGTTCAGGACCTTACTTACTACTCGTCGATTTTCTTTTAAAGTATGTCCTGTCTTTGCCGGCCGGTGTGGCCGTGCGGTTCTAGGCGCTTCAGTCTGGAGCCGCGTGACCGCTATGGTCGCAGGTTCGAATTCTGCCTCGGGCATGGATGTGTGTGATGCCCTTAGGTTAGTTAGGTTTAAGTAGTTCTAAGTTCTAGGGTATTGATGACCACAGATGTTAAGTCCCATAGTGCTCAGAGCCATTTGAACCATTTTTTTGTCATCTCTTTTTTTTACGTGGGTGTGAAGTACCTCAGATCCTGGACGCTACTTACACATCAGTATCTCTTTAAAGAGTATTTTGTTAACATAAGTCAACAAAAATTACTGAATTTTATTTTTTTACGTTTTTTTATAGTATGCAATAAATAAGTCCCCCCTCCCTCTCTCTCCTCTCCCCTTGGTAATGCGCTTTATGGAGAATGCGTTAGTATTGCTGGGGTTAAATAAATCCCGGGCCACATTTCTCCCGTCATGAAGCTGCGTTCATAGCGAAAAATATTTGTGCAGTTCGTCAGCTTTGCACAAGTTCACATGAATTACGGCATTTACAATGCCATTTTATAGATTCAACTACATACTCTATTCGAAAAGGGCCATCCCGTGCATTTCAGTGTGCTGGATTCGGAAACACCAGTTTCGCAATTGCAACTACAATGATCGGACAGGTCATCGCAAATAACCGTAGCAGCGATCTCCTGCATCTCTACGAAGCTGCACACAAAATACCGCAATGTTTCAGCTGTCTGCACACGCACACTATATCCTATTGCTACTGCAACTCTATGATTATTTGATTTGTCCGTGATCAACACGCCCATCAGTTGCAGGAATATAGAAATGTGTACCACGAGGTTTCTTTTCATAAATGTTTTATTATAACAAGTCTGTTTTGCAGTAACGAATCTTCAGATGTTCATAATAAAATGTACTTGTGTATAAAGTCCAATCAAATTTACTTGCATTAAGTAGCGAAACAAAATAATTCTGCAGCTGCAGGCTAGGCAAAGAATGGACTGAGATGGGGATAAAATCAGTACACGAGATAAACGATAGATGATATTGTTCACTAGCCGACTTGGGGCTTTACTACCGTCGTAGAAATACAGCACAAAATCAGTTAAAACGAGAAAACACGCGTGGTGAATTTTAATCTGGAGACGGATAGCGTCGACAGCAGTCTCGTGTTTCTTCGCGATACTGTGGCATCAGGAATTGAATGACCCAATAAAAGCATTACGTAAATCATCTAGGGGCAAAGACTTGTTTGGTGGAACGAAACAGTCCATTGCTCAAGATCTGTCATCGCTTTGCTCTATAGGAATGAAGAAAAGACATCAGGTGACATAAAAAATGTTAATTACGTTTGTCCTGGTGACATTAAAAAACGTTGTATTATGAAAAACGCTTTTTCTCCCTGTCTCTCTCGATTTTATTCTCAGATTACTTGTAAATATTCATCTGCAGCGCATTATATCCGTGCTAATAATTTTGATGTCATTAAATGCGAAAACATGAGACCAGTGCGACCACGTTGCTGACCCAACAGGAACTGTGTTTAGAAATGACAAGGATCAGTCATCAAGCTTCTACAACACACAGAATGTACCCTATACGCGACTCTTCGACAATACTTCCCGATTAATCATAATTCGCATATTTTCACTTCGTGGACTACCTTGTGCAGGACATAACAGCGAGAACGCCCCATTCCGTTACACGTATGACTGCAACGCGACCCTCTAACACGTAAAACGCCACATGGTTCTCATTGCACGACTGACCTGTGTCCATCGCTGTAGTGCTCAGGGAAGTTCGTAAACGTATGTTGCGAAGCTTAACACCAATGTTTCCCTGTTTGTTCACGCTCGCGTCACGTATAGTAATTCCTTTGGCCTGCTTTGAGAACCTTGATAAACTAATTTACATTAATTACATTTATCAACAAAGAAAATTACAGTGATGTCACATAAAAGGATTAGATGCACCACTTACGGGGATGTATTAAAGTATGTATTTTGTAACTGAATTTATTTTCTCAAAATCTATCTACTTCATAGTTCAACAGACTGGAGTTTCACTTTTGAGAACTTACAACCTGTATTATAAAATGACTATCCACGTTCATAGTTCAGGGTTCACTGTGCACAGTTCTATTTGCAGTTTGCCTTTCTAATGGCTTCCAGGTACAAACAATTTACTATCAATAATTCGCGTGGTTATTGTCCGAATTTAAAGTTTACAGTACAGCCATAATCTACTCATCGGAAGGTGTAATCTTATGTTTAAAGTTTAAAACAAAACAAAAAAAGTATTACTGGTCGAAAGTGTGAATATGTCTTGTGATAGCATAACTACTCGCACACAAATAGCCACATTACATTCTTCAAGTGTTTAAGAATGAGAGCACGGAGCAACTTGCAACGAACGTAATGCATAATTTCAAATCCTCACGAAACTTTTTCTCGCTAATACCCGTCACAAAATGTTATAGTTTATCGCTTGCTACATTTTCGCTGTCCATGCATTAAAAATGCCGCATCAGGCGTGACGTTTTAATTTGTTGTTCATTTATCATTAACTCTATTTGTAGTACATATTTCACACAGTATCCACATGTATCACGGAATGTAGGTGCCAAATCCTATCACTGTAAAACACATACTTCAGAAGATATGACGTCATACATCTGAGCTGAGTGAAAAAGTAGGTTTTGCTTAAAATTACCAGTATTATACTCAACCAGTGGTTGATAATGAGAGTACGATACGTTGAAAGACAGTGTCATCAGTCATTAATGTAAACTTAAGAACTATTTATTGAATACTGTAACTATCAAAATAATATTTATACATAATTCATATGTGATAATATACGGAACACTCTATGCTTCTTATTTGGAATATTTTTATACTTATTTATTTTGCTTTTATGTACTTACTGTCTGTTGCACAGTCTTGAGATACTTCATTCCAAGCTTGACGCACCACGTCTTTGTTATGGTAGTGTTTGTTCTTTTGACCTCTCATTACAGGGCGTTTCCGTACATTATTGCGTCCATCGCAGGAAATTGCCCATTACAACGATCGCACGAAACAGAAGTTAGCTGGCGATTACATCGGCGTCAGCACACCGCACCGCTCGGCATCTCTCCGTTCAGTCTGCAGTCTAAACGGGCGCCGAGCTGTCCCATTGTTAAACCAAACCGTCCGTTGCCATGCGATTTCAGCGCGTCATCGCACGGTCCGGCTCGGCGTCACATCGCACCGCGGGCCGTGTAAATTCAGCGAAAGGCTGGATCGGACAGCAGGGTGGGTGCTGCCGTACCTGGTAGATGGCTGCGAGCGTTCTGGAGCAAGAAATCAACTAATAAGGTGACGAGAAATTATTCTTCCTTTTCTGCCTAATGAGATATGACCAAATTTCGCCATTCCATGAATGATGTTTCTGGAAATTGATGTAAATGTCGGCGTCCTATTGTGTACTAAGTGAATCAGTGAAACGGAATGCTGTTTTTTAAAAAGCAACTTCTGCAGACGTAAAGTTCGTTGATTTGAAAACATTTATTTAATTTGCATTGATTGTTTTAGTATAGGATGCTTACAATCGTCACGTATTATTGCTGTATTGATATGCTGGGTGATTCAGCTGTCCATATCGCTGTCGTTCTGTGCAACCCGCAATGTTATACGTATTCTTCATGAAACACGCGAGAGATCTTCATATTCTCTCGCTCACTGCGCGTAAACTATTAGTCCTACAGAAATAATGAACAGGGCCTTTATGTACGAAATTTAATGCACTTAAATTTTGTACTGGGATAAGTTTTCGATAGAGGCAGTTGTTTTCGATTTATATGACAAACACGTACAAAAGTGACCTTCAAACGCATCCACAGTCCCATACGCAGCCCCTACCGGTCAGGATTTCCAGTACGTTGTTCATGGCTCTTCTGCCTACCATTCTACAACTATTTGTGACTGCACGGAATATTTACCACATTCGACTCTTTTTTGCTTTAATTGACTGACCTTAATACAGACGGTAACACTGACGTTTCTCTAAATTTCATCTAACAATTTCCGACTTTAAAGAGTATAAAATAAGCAATTACAGAAGCGCAAGTTTAAATTAATAATGTTAACGAAGTATCCGACCATGCTGGTAGCGCAACAGTCCAATCAATACAGGCCAAACCCGGTCGAATATCGGGAATAATTCGTGTAGTCGTGTAGTCGGAAATTTTGTGCAGCGGCAGGAGGGAGTGTACTGAACATATTGGAACTCCTGGCTGGTGAGTGACGAGTGCAGGGTACAGGTGCGTTTGAAGGTGACCTCTGCGCGTTTTTTTGAATAACTCGAAAACCTTGGTCTCCAGCGAAAGCTGGTGCTAGTACAAAATTTAATCACGTTAAATTTCATACAAAAAGCTCCTGCTCATTTTTCCTGTACGACTAATAGTTTGCGCATAGTGTTCGCGAGGATATGAAGTCTATATACATCATTGCAGGTAGCATAAACTATAAACCGACAGCGGTAGCGACAAGTTCACACTGTTTATTTTTTGTTGTTAGTGCATGCGCTAATGTTCTTATGTACTGATTGTCTGGGTTGAAAGGATATTAAATTTCATATTTTACGACGCGATGAGACTGATCATTGCCGATAATTGTCAATATATGTATCATAAGTAGGACTACTGCATCTGCTCCCAGGTGGGAAGGATTTTTCATTCCAGTTAGGATTTGTAGTCAATGTAAAATAAAGGTGTAGTTGTAACGGTTGTAGTAATGCCACGAGGCGATGAAACTTAAATGGGCTGCGAAGTCCCTCTTTAACCAATTATGCATATACTGCTCGAAAACGTCGAGTGAAATCACTCTTTGTTGTGTCTATTCTGATCTAAGAAACCAAGTTTCAGGCCTGAACTGTCAACAAATAAATGATTTTAATCAGACTACATATCGCACATGTCACGTGACCTGTCTGTGACACAAATTCCGCGGTCACTGTAGTATTGGCAGTTTCTTTTTACAAAAATGTGTTACGTTGTCACGTAGTTAAAAGTTGATCATGTTGAGGAATTTTCATTAGTGTTGAAAAAAGTCTAATTTTACCTTCCCTCCTTTCGCCACATGTCACAATCACACGAGAATCACACATTGATAAATCTCTCCCTTGGGGCAACTAGATTATTTATGTTATTTCTTCATTCATTTACTTACCCTCGCACGATTAAGACCATCGAACCCTGTAATATCCAACCAGAGTGTGTAATATACCACATTGTTTCCACATAACGACACAAATGTTATAAAAACTTAATTTAATATCTGATACAAGACTTGGAAATAAAGCAGTAGTAGTTAAACGCAAAAGAAGACTTTATACTAGTTCATGAAAAGTAGAACAACTAAGACAGTTTTACTGTCAGGTACACTATGTGATCAAAAGTACCTCGACACCTGGCTGAAAATGACTTACCAGTTCGCGGTGCCCTCCATCGGTAATGTTGGAATTCAGTAGGGTGTTGGCGCACCCTTAGCCTTGATGACAGCTTCCTCTCTCGCAGGCGTACGTTCAGTCAGGTGCTAGAAGGTTTCTTGGGGAATGCCAGCCCATTCTTCACGAAGTGCTGCAGTGAGGAGAGGTATCGATGTCGGTCGGTGGGGCCTGGCACGTAGTCGGCATTCCAAAACATCCCTAAGATGTTCTTTAGGATTCAAGTCAGAACTTTGTGCACGCCAGTCCATTACATGGGTGTTATTATCGTGTAACTACTACGCCACAGGCCGTGCATTATGAATCATTATGGTGTTGAAAGATGCAATCGCCATCCCCGAACTGTTCTTCAACAGTGGGAACCAAGAAGATGCTTAAAACATCATTGTAGGCCTGTGCTATGATAGTGCCACGCAAAACAACAAGGAGTGCAAGCCCCCTCCATGAAAAACACAACCACACCACAACACCACCGCTTTCGAATTATACTGTTGGCACTACACACGCTGGCAGATGACGTTCACCGGGCATTCGCCATACTCACACCCTGCCATCGGATCGGCACATTGTGTACCGTGATTCGTCACTCCACACAAAGTTTTTCCGCTGTTCAATCGTCCAATGTTTACGCTTTTTACACCAAGCGGGGCGTAGTTTGGCATTTACCGGATTGATGTGTGGCTTTCAGCAGCTGCTCGACCATGAAATTCAAGTTTTCTCACCTCCAGCCTAACTGTCATAATACTTGCAGTGGATCCTGATGCAGTTTGGAATTCCTGTGTGATGGTCTGGATAGATTTCTGCTGTCACACATTACGACCCTCTTCAACTGTCGGCGGTCTCTGTCAGTCAACAGACGAGGTCGGCCTATACGCTTTTGTGCTGTACGTGTCCCATCATGTTTCCACTTCACTATCACATCGGAAACAGTGGCCCTAGGGATGTTTAGCAGTGCGGAAATCTCGCGTAGAGACGTATGACGAAAGTGACACCCAATCACCTGACCACATTCGAAGTTCGTAAGTTCCGCGGAGCGCCGCATTCTACTCTCTCATGATGTCTAATGACAACTGAGGTCGTTGATAAGGAGTACCTGGCAGTAGGTGGCGGCACGATGCACCTAATAAGAGAAACGTATATTTTTGGGGCTGTCTGGATACTTGTGATCACATAGTGTAGATATAAACTAAGGAAACTAGCAGCAGCAGAGATGAAAGAGTCGTTGGAAGAGAGAAAGAGGTACATGAAAGATTGCAAGAAATGAAAAGAGGAGGAAAGGGGTGGCGTGACTGATTGAGGATGAGAGAAGAGAGAGAAATAGGGCCATATGTGTTAACCTTATAAGAAAAACTATAACGTTGTCAAAAGGATGTGATTCAGGTTTTAATTGAACGCAACAGAGCATTTTATCGCGTACAAAGTGCACAGCAGCATCTCTGGTGGTCGCTTCCACAGTAAGCTACCAATGTAAAGGCGTTGTGACGCAGTTATTCTTCTCCGAGATCTGACAGTCGACACTGTTCGCCATGCAGAGCCGCAGATTACTATAGAATCCCAAGCATTGCACACAAAGCAGTTTCTCCTTGTTTATTTTGGTTCTTCCAGTCTTCCTTGTTGCTAACTAATGTTTACGCAGTTCATTGTTCTCAGTTTTATTAAATCAAAGAATGAGACATAACGTGTATTAATTTGCGAGTAGTCAGGAAGATATTGTGTAAGCGATGGAGAAATTTATGTTTATCGACGCTTCCAGAGTTTAAGGAGTCTACTATTGAAGCCGTTCGATCGACGTCAGAGCAATTTAGATGTTTTACGGCATTTTTGTAAAGCTTTCTTTATCGCAGTTTTATTTCTTCTGATCGATAGAACACGTGGCCCGGACTCCATGCTTCCGCACTAGGTTTATCCCAGTAACTAATTTTATTTGCAAAATCAAAGACTCTGATGATGTACTCTCATGAGGTCGGTTGGAACTCCTGATAAGAACGTGCCTTGAACCTCTGCCCGCACCTCCATCTCTTTGAAAAAAGCTTTTGCAGAATCAGAGTGATGCTTTTGCCAAAAGTCTTCGCGAAATAGGCCTTCTGGATCAGTGACTACACATCTGGCTGGATAATAAAAAGTCTAGGTCTCTTGGTCACATGATACTTTATTCAAACCAATTGCCGGTCTCGGCTTTGCAGGCGTCATGAAAGCTAAAAATGAGAAAATATAAACGAAAAACAAATAAACAGATTTATAAAACAAGAAGATGAGCATTAAATGCGGAAATAAAATGAGCAAATTACGATTACCAAAAAGTTACAGCAGCCACACGTGGGTGCGTAGTCAGCACGTAAAGGAATAATGGCAGAGGATTCATATTTATAGATTAAATGGTTCAAATGGTTCAAATGGCTCTGAGCACTATGGGACTTAACATCTGAGGTCATCAGTCCCCTAGAACTTAGAACTACTTAAACCTAACTAACCTAAGGACGTCACACACATCCATGCCCGAGGCAGGATTCGAACCTGCGACCGTAGCGGTCGCGCGGTTCCCAACTGAAGCGCCTACAACCGCTCGGCCACACCGGCCGGCATAGATTAAATGAAGGTTACAATGATGGTAGTAAAACACCAGTTACGGACAATTGGAAGTATATGAATATAGTATAAACAATAAAAAAACGTCGCGTATCTAGAAGAGGTATTATGAAATACCTTTTATATGTTCCTAAAATGTCACAAATTCCTTCCGTTTAGAAATAGTTACTCAATTTAATTTATATAAAAGCTAAAGATAAACTCATGTTCAAAGAAGTTTTGATAATGGCACCCTCTAACACTAAGTCGTACATAACAGGTCCTATCAACCTTTTGTCAATCACGTCACGCCACATACGTGCAGAGAAGTGTTTTTGAAACTGTGTCTCCACAAAAACATATGTTTTCGTCGGATCACCAATGAAAGTTGTGGATGTTATTAATCCTTGACGAGTAACAGTCGTTTAATCAGTAAACACTGTTGGTAGGATTACTCGGTGATCTGCAACCACCCAACAGCGAAATTCCAAACGTCTACCTTCATCTCCTTCGCGAAGATGTTAAATCCGCTGTGAATAATAAGAACAGAGCCCATGTGTACGTAAGGTCCACCATATACTTGTATTTGGAAGTAAGCTCATGATGGGCGTTCACGTGGCCATCATGCCTTCCACGCATGACGACATAAGCATTACCCTCCTTGTCATTTCATACTGAAATCAGATGAAGTCGAGATAGTGAGCACAAATTTTTCTGATGAACGTGAATTTAATCTAGTGAGCCAGGAGATAATTTTTCCGCGTGAGTATGTGATGAGCAACGAATCATTTTGCTCGCGTGTTGTGACATTTCTTGAGGCCAAAAACCTCCTCTGTAGGAACTAACATAGATTCCGAAAACAAAGCCCAACTTTCTCTGTGCGCCCACGAAACCTAGAAAGCAATAGATAATGGTGCACGACCAGATGGCAGTTATAAGAGTCGAGGGGCATGAAAGGTTCAAATGGTTCAAATGGCTCTGAGCACTATGGGACTTAACATCTATGGTCATCAGTCCCCTAGAACTTAGAACTACTTAAACCTAACTAACCTAAGGACAGCACACAACACCCAGCCATCACGAGGCAGAGAAAATCCCTGACCCCGCCGGGAATCGAACCCGGGAACCCGGGAGTGGGAAGCGAGAACGCTACCGCACGACCACGAGATGCGGGCAGGCATGAAAGGGAAGCAGTGGTTGGGAAAGGAGTGAGACAGGGTTGTAGCCTTTCCCCGATGTTATTCAATCTGTATATTGAGCAAGCAGTAAAGGAAACAAAAGAAAAATTCGGAGTAGGTATTAAAATTCATGGAGAAGAAGTAAAAACTTTGAGGTTCGCCGATGACATTGTAATTCTGTCAGAGACAGCAAAGGACTTGGAAGAGCAGTTGAACGGAATGGACAGTGTCTTGAAAGGAGGATATAAGATGAACATCAACAAAAGCAAAACGAGGATAATGGAATGTAGTCAAATTAAGTCGGGTGATGCTGAGGGAATTAGATTAGGAAATGAGACACTTAAAGTAGTAAAGGAGTTTTGCTATTTAGGGAGTAAAATAACCGATGATGGTCGAAGTAGAGAGGATATAAAATGTAGACTGGCAATGGCAAGGAAAGCGTTTCTCAAGAAGAGAAATTTGTTAACATCGAGTACAGATTTAAGTGTCAGGAAGTCGTTTCTGAAAGTTTTTGTATGGAGTGTAGCCATGTATGGAAGTGAAACATGGACGATAACTAGTTTGGACAAGAAGAGAATAGAAGCTTTCGAAATGTGGTGCTACAGAAGAATGCTGAAGATAAGGTGGGTAGATCACGTAACTAATGAGGAGGTATTGAATAGGATGGGGGAGAAGAGAAGTTTGTGGCACAACTTGACTAGAAGAAGGGATCGGTTGGTAGGACATGTTTTGAGGCGTCGAGGGGTCACAAATTTAGCATTGGAGGGCACTGTGGAGGGTAAAAATCGTTGAGGGAGACCAAGAGATGAATACACTAAGCAGATTCAGAAGGATGTAGGTTGCAGTAGGTACTGGGAGATGAAGAAGCTTGCACAGGATAGAGTAGCATGGAGAGCTGCATCAAACCAGTCTCAGGACTGAAGACCACAACAACAACAACAATGTAGACTTCATTTTGATAACTTCCGGAAGTCATCGGTACAGTTCCGCAATGCCGCCTAATGAACAAAATAATATCAGACCAACTGTGTAAGTGGATTGAAGAGTCTGTAGCAAAGAGAACACAGCATATCATTCTCAACGGAGAGAAGTCTGCAGACGTAAAAGGTATTTCGTGCGTACCCCAGGGGAGTGTTATAGGATCATTCTTTTCAATATATATATATATATATATATATATATATATATATATATATATATATATATATGACGAAGTACGGGATGTTCAAAAAGTCTCTCCGCAGTGCCGTGTGATTGTTAGCCGCGCGTGCCGTATGATTGTTCGCCTGCCTGGGTTACTTCCCTTCAAGTGGACTCTCCCAACGTTCCACTGTTTCGTTTATCTCAGCCAGCGTCAGTAGTATCGTTGGTGTGTGACGTTACGTGTTGACGTGAACGTTTAAGTTTACTTCCTTTGTTCGCTTGTTTCCTTTTTGTCACTGTTAAAATGCTAACCATTGAAGAACGTGTGATTTTAGTCGAACAAGTATTCAAAGCTGGAGGAAAATACACAGTTGCAGTTCGTCAAACATTTAATTCAGTTTTTCCGGAGACAACATTCCCACATAGCGATACTGTGCGAGATTTGATTAACAAATTTCGAAGTACGGGTTCAGTGACAGATGCACCGAGAAGTGGTCGTCCTAGCGTTTTGTCTGAGGATAAACTACTCAATATTTCCGATAAAATGTGCATGAGTCCGAACAAGTCAGTAAAAAAAACTCGCCCAGGAAATCGATGTTGGTGTCGGAACGGCCCACACAGCTGTAAGGAAAAAATTATAACTTTTCCCATACAAAGTGACAGTCGTACAATAACTGAAAAATACTGATCATGGCAAGAGACTGAATTATTGTCAATGGTTCAAAAAATTCGTTCAACAAAATGGAAGGGATGTTCTTAATGAAACCTTTTTCACTGATGAGGCGTGGTTTCATTTATGCGGGTACATGAACTCGCAAAATTCTCGTATGTGGAGTACTGCAAATCTGTTGTGTATTCATGAGGAACCACTTCATTAGGAATTTGGATTGCAATTTCTAGACGTCGGATTGTGGGCCCCATATTTTACAACGAAACGATAAACGCACAACGACACTGCAGTGATATTCTGTACCCATTCGTAGGAGAACTTGTGTTATGTGCAATACTGAACGGTTATTTTCAACAAGATGGTGCAACCGTGCATACAGCTCGCGTTTCAATGTCACTGCTTGCTGATGTTTTTGGTGATCGCATAATTTCAGAGGGACTAACGGCCGCCACGATCGCCTGACCTAACACCAGCTGACTTTTTCTTCTGGGGTGCAGCGAAAGCAATTTTCTGTAAAAAAAAACTTCCAAAATCCATCGATGAATTGAAAACTGCAATATCGACTTTCACTACTTCTGTTACTCAAAAAATGTTACAGCTTGTGTTTGGAAACGTGATTAGACGAATTGAATTGTGTTTTCAACAACAGGGGGGACACCTTCAACATTTAATGTGAAAATTTGTAAGTAAAAATGAATATTCAGTAAATTAATAACTTGTATTTCACTGAATTTCATTTCGGTATACTCACTGCGGCATACGGCACGCGCGGCTAACAATCATACGGCACTCTGGAGAGACTTTTTGAACACCCCATAGATAACGTCGGAAGTTCCATAAGGCTTTCTGCATCTGATGCTTTTGTATAAAGAGAAGTCGCGACGGTAGAAGATAGTAGTGAAACGCACGAAGCCCCGCAGAAGATCGACGTACTTGGTACAAAAAGTATACACAGACAGAAAAATCCTTTAATGTACGATTACACAATTGCAGAACAATCACTGGAAGCAATTACTTCTATAAAACACCCAGGAGTATGCGCACGTAACGAGTTAAAGTGGAACGACCGCGTAAAATTAATCACCAGTAAGGCCGACGCCACACTGAGATTCATTGGAAGAATCCGCATGAAGTGTAGACCATCAACAAAGGAAGCAGCTTACAAAACACTCGTTCAACCAACAGTTGAGTATTGAATGTCAGCGTTGGATCTGTAGCAGATCGGATTGATAGAGGACATACAGAAGATCCAAAGAAGAGCAGAGCGTTTTTTTACTGGTTCGTTTAGTACGTACGAAAGCGTCACAGAAATGCAGTGGCAGAAACAACAGGAGAGGTATTTTGCATCACTGTGTGGTTTATTGTTAAAGTTCCGTCAGCGTACGTTCCTAGAAGAATCAATAAATATATTACTTTCTCCCACGCTTACCTCGTGAAAAGGTCATGAAAATGAAATTAAAGAGGTTCGACCCCACACGGAGACTTACCGGCAAACGTATGCAATTTGAAGGGGACCACTGCTTGTCAGTTGCAGCGGGACATTAAGCGGAATCAGCGGCCACGAGTGAAACAGTGTACTGGACCAGGATTCGAACCCAGGACCAAGGGTTTACTAGGCAGGTGCGTTAACCATCACCATTTGAAACACAGTGTTATAGCCAATGACCAAACTATCTCGACACGCCTCAAGGCCGATCCACATTCCCACCGAGCGGCGCCCTTCAGTAGTCCATTGACTCGCTACTCTGAGATTCCCACAGGAGATTGGACGTATTTGTGCATCCGCGGCTAACGCACCTGCCTAGTAAGCCGTTGATCCTGGGTTCGAATCCTGGTCCAATACACATTTTACTTGTCGCCCTTCAATTTACATATAGTGTTTCACAACACTAGCGGACATGGAGTCAATGGACAGCGACTGCGGATATGGATCGGACTTGAGGCATGCCGAGACAGTCCGCGCAGTTGGGATAACGCTATGCCACGGATGGTGCAGTGGTTAACGTACCACCGTAGTAAGCAGGAGATCCCCGGCTCGAATCTCGGTCTGGTACTCATTTTCACTCGTCGCCACTGATCTAGGGCTCGAATCCCAGTCTGATAGACATTTTCACTCGTCGTCGCTGATTCCGCTTTATTGTTCCGCTGCAGCTGATGCCAGTGATCCCCTTCAGTTTACATATAATGTTTCACAGATGAGGATTCTGCGTGGTTTCTGCTCTTTTTGGATATGAACAGTGATAGTGGTACACAAAGTACCCTTCACCACACACCGTAAGGTGGCTTGCAGGGTATAGACGTAGATGTAGAGTAAAGAGACAAAGAAACTGGTACACCTAACTGATATCGTGTACGGCCACCGCGAGCACGCAGAAGTGCCGCAACATGACGTGGCATGGGCTCGACTAATGTCTGAAGTAGTACTGGAGGGAACTGACACCAGACTTCTGCATAGCTGCCGATAAATCCGTAAGAATACGATGGGTCGGAGGTCTCTTCTGAACGCCACGTTGCAAGGCATAGAAGCTATGCACAATAATATTCATATCTGGGGAGCTTGGTGGCCAGCGGAAGTGTTTAAATTCAGAAAACTGTTCCTGACGCCAGTCTGTAGCAGTTCTGGACGTGTGAAGTGTCGCATTCTCCAGCTGTCCAGCTGGAATTGCCCAAGTCCGTCGGAATGCACAATGGACATGAATGGATGCAGGTGATCAAGACAGTATGCTTACGTACGTGTCTCCTGTGAGAGTAGTATCTGGACGTATTAGAGATCCCATATCTCTCCAACTGCACACGACCATTACAGAGCCTCCATCAGCTTGAACAGTCCCCTGCTGATAAGCAAGGTCCATGAATTCTTGAGGTTGTCTCCATACCCGCCCATATCGATGATGTTTCGTTGAATGGTTCGTACGCTGACATTTGTTGACGGCCCAGCATAGTTGTAGCAATTTACGGAAGCGGTCGGAGATTTGATGTTTTACCGGATTCCTGATATTCATGGTACACTCGTGAAATTGTCGTACGGGAATATCACAACTTCATCGGTCCTTGGAGGTGCTGTGTCCCATCGCCCGTGCGCCAACTATACACATCGAAAAAGGTTTTCCATCAGTTCGTGAACCTGTACAGAAAATTGGAATAGAGATAAACACAAACATCATTTCCGCTCATTTATTGTTCATGAAAACCACACATTGTATATTGAACCACCATACAGCGAGACCTTCAGAGGTTGTGGTCCAGGTTCCTGTACACGCCGGTACCTCTAATACCCAGTAGCACGTCTCTTATTTGAAGCATGCCTGTATTCGTCGTGGCATACTATCCACAAGTTCATCAAAGAACTGTTGGTCCAGATTGTCCCACTCCTCAACGGTGATTCGGAGTAGATCCCTCAGAGTGGTTGGTGGGTCACGTCGTCCTATAAACAGCTCTTTTCAATCCATCCCAGGCATGTTCGATAGGATTCATGTCTGTAGAACATGCTGGCCACTCTAGTCGAGCGATGTGGTTATCCTGAAGGAAGTCATTCACAAGATGTGCACGATTGAGGCGCGAATTGTCGTCCATGAAGACGAATGTCTCGCAAATATGCTGCCGATATGGTTACACTCTCGGTCGGAGGATGGCATTCACGTATAATATAGCCGTTACGGCAACTTCCATGACTACCAGCGGCGTACGTCGGCCCCACATAATGCCATCACAAAACAGCAGGAAACCTCCACCTTACTGCACTCGCTGGACAGTATGTCTAAGGCGTTCAGACCTACCTGGTTGCTTCCAAACAAGTCTCCGACGATTGTTTGGTTGAAGGCATACATGACATTCATCGGTGAAGAGAACGTAATGCCAATCCTGACTGGTTCATTCGGCATGTTCTTGGGCCCATCTGTATCACGCTGCATGATGTTGTGGTTGCAAAGATAGACCTCGTCATGGACGTCGGGAATGAAGTTGTGCATCGTGCAGCCTATTGCGCACAGTTTGAGTCGTAACACGTCGTCCTGTGACTGCACGAAAAGCATCATTCAACATGGTAGCGTTGCTGTCAGGGTTCCTCCGAGCCATAATCCGTAGGTAGCGGTCATCCACTGCAGTAGTAGCCATTGAGCGGCCTGAGCGAGGCATGTCATCGCCAGTATCTCTGTATCTTCTCCATGTCCGAACAACATCACTTTGGTTCAGGCACAGACGCCTGGACACTTCCCTTGTTGAGGGCCCTTCCTGGCACAATGTAACAATGTGGACGCGATGGAACCGCGGTATTGCCGTCTAGGCATGGTTGAACTACCTAGTGGAATGGCTGGAACTGATCGGCTGTCGGACCCCCTCCGTCTAATAGGCGCTGCTCATGCATGGTTGTATGCATCTTTGGGCGAGTTTAGTGACATCCCTGAATAGTCAAAGGAACTGTGTCTGTGATACAGCTTTCACAGTCAACGACTATCTTCAGGAGTTCTGGAAACTGGGATGATGAAAAACTTTTTTTGATGTGTGTATAACAACACGTTCAAACTCATTTAAATCTTGATAACCTGCTGTTGTAGCAGCAGTAACCGATCTAACAAGTGCGCCAGACACTTGTTGTGTTATTTAGGCGCTGCCGACTGCATCGCCGTCTTCTGCCTGTTTACTGTTCTCTGTATTTGAATTCGCATGCCTATGCCAGTCTCTTTGGCGCTTTAGTGTATGTAGTTTGTAATATTCTACAACTCAGACTAAGTGTATCTGCACAGAATGCTTAACGTTATGTACTTTCGGATAAGGAGAATACATTGGCTTGGGTTCACTATCGCATGAAAAATGTTGATGATACTGATGATTGACTTAATTGTAAATGATGTGAGTACCTGAGAAATGTAAAGTGCGTGTTTGAAAAAAAGTAAATATCTGAAAAATTTGTGTGTGTCTGTGTGTGTGTGTGTGTGTGTGTGTGTGTGTGTGTGTGTGAGAGAGAGAGAGAGAGAGAGAGAGAGAGAGAGAGAGAGAGAGAGAGAGTGATGGTGCCAATTAAGCAATTCAAAACCAGATATCTTTGAACATTATACCATACAAGTAAAGGTTAAGTAACTACTTTCAGAAATATTGCATATCTTTGAACTTGACGCCATTTTTACACAATTCAAATGAAACTTGCACAATTTTATCGCTACGTTATCATTGGCTGCCTCATTTTTTAATACACTGTGTTTGACTGAGGAAGGGGAGAGTGGTGAGGGAAAGAGGGAGGGATGTAGCTCTTACCTGATGATGATGATAGCATTGATAAGATGATGACATTATCGATAAGAGTGATGATGCCACTGAGAAACAGGGTAGGGCTTGTGAGGTCATGGATGTGGATCATGACATGGACACATGTACATCCTTCATGGCACTAAACACATGGTTGAAATTCAAACTACACCAGGTAGTACGTTACCACACTACTTATGGAACACTGACACGTGTAGAAATTCTGCATGAGCTTGTCCGAGGACTACGTACTATCACCTGAATAATGTCTTCTACTTCATCCACATTAGGTTCATTTGTGTACTCAGAGGAAATATTACTGATGGGCATCGCTCTAGTCTTACGCAGTTTAGTGAAAACACGAGCAAAGACGTTTAAATCTGGTACTCGGTTAGGAAGTCATCTACCGCATTCCCTACAAGCAGCAGCAGCTTTCCCGTTACAAAACCTGGACTCAGAATTTGTAGATACGTGTGGACATGGTTAAATGACACATTAGAGCTCGTCAACAAATCTAAATCACAGCTCAAAGATTCAGTTACGTTAATTCAAACACAGCGTCACAACAGAACTTCAGACATGACAGTCGGTAAATAAGCCCATTTCAAACTGGAGTGCAAACAAACATAATGAAGTTTATCTCTTCAACGAGCTAAATCACTGTAACGTATAAAAATTGGATACTTGTCTTATGGAAAGTTTTATTCAAATTAATCTATACCACTATTCCTAAAATATTCGCTATCCCTCCTGAAATACACTGTAATATGAAACACCCCGCTTTTCCCTCGTAGGGAAGCTAACGACAGCAGAGGGAAGTACATAGTTCAGGTAAGTTTTTGGAAAAAAAACAGGCAATAGTGTCGTATAAAATGCCCACAATAAATGCAGCTATAGTACACGTACTGCTTTCAGTGTTGCTGAGAAATGAAATATTCGAGTAAGATTTCTTTTGTTTTCTCTCCATAGTGCGACAAGTGAGACCTGGATTAATAAAATGTTCCGGGCTATTATGCCGTGGTCGAATGTATTTCACACTATAATACACTTTTTCTTCCCCATCTATGGAAGACATTTTCAAGAGGGATTGTAGCTTTTTTGAGTGTCCGATTCACGCCCTGGCTCTCTACTGACTGCACCGAAATTCCGTTTACGCGTGCTTCCGCGCAATGGAGTGGAGTCACGTGTGTTGTATAGGGGAGCGCAATTGGCCGTTGTCGACTGCCGTCTGTCGCTGTTGCGATCACCCATGGTGAAAGACTGGTACACATCTTCTTCAGCAAAGGAATTCAGATGTTATTCAATTTCACGCCCTCCTCCTCCCCACTGAAATTTTTGGGAAGTTTTACAATCTCTGTAGCCTCTCTGTACAGCTTTTCATGGTATTCGCTTCTGTCTTCCAGTACTTGAGTACTATCAGGGCGTAAATCGGTCACTCAAAGAAGCTACGATCTTCAATGAAAATGTCTTCCGCGGGTGAGGACGAAACGTTGGGTTTAAGTGTGAAATCCATTCGACAACGGCTTAATAGTCCGGGACATTTTATTGATTGCGACAGTTACGACCGTGAAAGATTAAATTTTGCATGTTTGTATCTACCTCGTAAATGCTCCTGCCCTTCCTCTATTTTTGCATCGTCATGACTATGGAAATGAAAAGACAGGCTGTTTTATGTCCGTAAAAACAGCACTTTATTTAATACCATGCAGTCAGTTACGGGTAATGCAGAAATACCAGCCTACAAATGCAGACTTCGAAAGTGCGGATAGTAGCAGTAATTGCCAGACCAGTCTAGTACCTGGCAAGTCCAGCGTCGTATATTAAGAACAGTCCTGGTGGAAACAGGAACGAAGAATCTCAGTCCACAGCTCAATTCCCCAGCGATATACTGCTACTCCGAGTGGTGATGTTGTTGTAGCATAGATTCATAAACTGCTCGTGGCTTGAAAGAAATCCCTGCCGCTCATTCTTCTGTGAAGGCTTAGTCCTTTGTGCTATTCTTTCAGATATTCTCGTTGATTATGCGTTTGCAGCTTATGTACAGACGGTATTCTCTGGTGACTATCTGAAACACTCGAAAAAGTTAGTACGCTGGGAGGAACGATTTTACTTTGTCAGCAGATATTGCCAGCTAGAGGCGTTGTTGTGCTGCATCCTGGGGCTCACCTTGCAGAAGTGTCGGTTCTGTGACTTTCCACCGCCAGGTGATCGCTTACACCGTTCCCGGTGGTGAGGTATTCGTGCTACCAAATAGAGTTCTGCAATCGGGAAATCGTGAGGTAAGAAGTGTATAATGCGAATTTGAGAGCGCGGTACTTTACTCTCTGTAGGTGACCGATATATGCATCGGCCCATCCAAAACTGTTGTTTCCTTCTGGAACACCTAAAAAGAGAAAAATTCCATTTTCCAAGAATTCCAAATGGAGTTCAATGGACTACTGCACTGTCCATTGATAATCCAGTTACGATCCTGCGGAGTATCTTAACAGATACGTGAATGGTTCGAAGAATTTTTGAGAAATCCACTTACATTTAATAGAGGGCTTACGTTAAAGAAAAAACGTAGAGTCGAGTATGCCACAAGGAAACGTAACAGGACTGCTAGCTTTCGCAGTATATAAAAGGGATGATTCGCTGATTATGCTGTTCACTACAGGGAAATATGGACGCTGGACGATCGTACATAATGCCAGGATTTGGACAGCATTTGCACGTGATCGGTGAATGACAGCCCTTTGTAAAAGCGGAGAGATGCTAAACAATGACCACAACAAAGAGAAATGACGTGACAGTATCCGATTATAGGAATAGTGGTAAACTTTTGAAGCAGGCGCTATCGTTTAACTATATGATACTAACAATAGAGAGCTACATGAATTACGACAAACACATAAAATAAGTACTAGGAAGAGTAAATGGGTGCTGAAAAAGTACCCCTATCTGTGAAGGAAGCCTCATTCAGAACACCCCGGTAGAATCGTAAGAGTTGGATATAGCGTGTAATTATGATAGTGCAAGGAAGAAATTCAGGGAGTTTAAATGGCAATCTTTGGAACATGGGCGACGCTGTTTACACCAAACACTTTTGGGTAGATACGAAGTAAATATTCGAGGAAGATTACGTGAAACTACTTCTGCTCCTACCGCTTATCTTGTGTAGGGACCATGAAAATGACATAAGATCATGGGGCGCACTGGCGCATATAGACGGCTATTATTTTCCTCACCGACTACTCGAAAAGCATCGAACAGAAGGTAGCTAATATCACTTCGATATATCCTACACTATCCTGCTCAGAGGCTCGGTATTTATACACACTATCTGATCAAAATCATCCGGACACTTATTAGTGGACATTAATTTGCCGCGCGGGATTAGCTGAGCGGTCTAATGCGCTGCAGTCATGGACTATGCGGCTGGTCCCGGCGGAGGTTCGAGTCCTCCCTCGGGCATCGGTGTGTGTGTTTGTCCTTAGGATAATTTAGGTTAAGTAGTGTGTAAGCTTAGGGACTGATGACCTTAGCAGTTAAGTCCCATAAGATTCCACACACATTTGAACATTTTTTCGGACATTAATTTGGGATACGTCCACTCTGCGCCTTTATGACGGCTGAACTCTGCGGGGAATACTTTCCATGAGATGTCTGAATGCTGTGGATGACATGCAGCCCGTTTTTCCCCAAGAACCGAAATTAGAGACGTTGTAGTCTGAAAAAAACTCGACGTTCTAATTCAACACAAAGGTGTGATTCTTCAACTTCTCCAGGCGTATTTCTTGCTCGAACAGTCCACGGGCGTACTGCCGGTCCATAGTGTCCAACGGGCACAATATTTCGGTGATCAGACATGTCGCCATCGTCAGGTGCGCTGACGAACTGTAATTATTTTTTTTCATAGAAAGAATATAAGGACAGGACAGGAACTTTATTAATTTCTATAATAGTGAGTCAAATCACGTACAATATGAACATTGTTACAGCTGCCTGCGCCTTTAGCCCAAACACATACAGACTCATATTCACCTACTTTACGATGATTATTAGTCCTTAAAATATGAGGCATTGTAGAGATAAAATAGGAAGCTCCCATATCTCTGTTACACACTTCAGCAATGTGATATGTACGATAGGCAGTTCGTCAGCGCTCCTGATGATGGCGACATGTCTGATCGCCGAAATATTGTGCCCGTTTGACACTATGGACCGGCAGTGCACCCGTGGACTGTTCGAGCAACACAAAGGTGTTCCATCGCGTTCAGATAGAGAGTCAGGAGAGACTAGTCCATTTTAGGTATGATATTGGACACAAACGGCTGTTTCACAGATGTTGCTTTCTGAGAGAGTTCTTGTCATTCTGATACAAAAAATCATCGTCTTCGAACTTCGTATACTGTACGCAATAGGCAGTGCTGTGAAACATGTTTGTATAGTATTGCGTTTTGTGTTTTCTTAAATGCAACAAGAGGACCATACCCTAACTCCCCCATATGGTAACACTGTCTCCTCCGCACATCACTGTTCGCACTACACATGATGGCAGGAAACATTCTCCAGACAACCGGCAAACTCGTACCCCATCAGTTTGCCACAGGCTACAGCGTGATTTATCGATCTAAATCACCTGTTTCCGGTCATAAACTGCCAAGTGGCGTCACTGTTTACACATCCTCAGGAATCGCTTAGCACTCATTATAGACATGTGTGGCTCACGACAGCTGCTCGACCATTGTACCATATTTCTTTTAACTCCCTACGCACATTCACTGTGCTAGCTGGACTGCTGATAGCACTTTGGATCTCACGGGTGATTCCTTCCGCCGATTTCATGCGATCCACTCTCCGCGATGGTCGATGGTGCCGATTAGCCTATACGTGTGGTCTACCTGATATTGGTTTAGCCGTGTTTGTTCCTTCGCGTTTCCACCTCACAATCACATCACCAACAGTCGACTTCGGCAGATTTTGAAGGGTTGATACGCTACTTATGGTTTGGTTACTCAGATGACACCCAGTGACTAGCCCATTTTCTAAGTCACTGGGGTTTCCTGACCGACCCACTCTGCTGACTGCTGCTCTTTTAACAACAGGCCCCGCTTCATTCGGTTCCCGCGAATCTACACTCCTGGAAATGGAAAAAAGAACACATTGACACCGGTGTGTCAGACCCACCATACTTGCTCCGGACACTGCGAGAGGGCTGTACAAGCGATGATCACACGCACGGCACAGCGGACACACCAGGAACCGCGTTGTTGGCCATCGAATGGCGCTAGCTGCGCAGCACTTGTGCACCGCCGCCGTCAGTGTCAGCCAGTTTGCCGTGGCATACGGAGCTCCATCGCAGTCTTTAACACTGGTAGCATGCCGCGACAGCGTGGACGTGAACCGTATGTGCAGTTGACGGACTTTGAGCGAGGGCGTATAGTGGGCATGCGAGAGGCCGGGTGGACGTACCGCCGAATTGCTCAACACGTGGGGCGTGAGGTCTCCACAGTACATCGATGTTGTCGCCAGTGGTCGGCGGAAGGTGCACGTGCCCGTCGACCTGGGACCGGACCGCAGCGACGCACGGATGCACGCCAAGACCGTAGGATCCTACGCAGTGCCGTAGGGGACCGCACTGCCACTTCCCAGCAAATTAGGGACACTGTTGCTCCTGGGGTATCAGCGAGGACCATTCGCGACCGTCTCCATGAAGCTGGGCTACGGTCCCGCACACCGTTAGGCCGTCTTCCGCTCACGCCCCAACATCGTGCTGCCCGCCTCCAGTGGTGTCGCGACAGGCGTGAATGGAGGGACGAATGGAGACGAGTCGTCTTCAGCGATGAGAGTCGCTTCTGCCTTGGTGCCAATGATGGTCGTATGCGTGTTTGGCGCCGTGCAGGTGAGCGTCACAATCAGGACTGCATACGACCGAGGCACACAGGGCCAACACCCGGCATCATGGTGTGGGGAGCGATCTCCTACACTGGCCGTACACCACTGGTGATCGTCGAGGGGACACTGAATAGTGCACGGTACATCCAAACCGTCATCGAACCCATCGTTCTACCATTCCTAGACCGGCAAGGGAACTTGCTGTTCCAACAGGACAATGCACGTCCGCATGTATCCCGTGCCACCCAACGTGCTCTAGAAGGTGTAAGTCAACTACCCTGGCCAGCAAGATCTCCGGATCTGTCCCCCATTGAGCATGTTTGGGACTGGATGAAGCGTCGTCTCACGCGGTCTGCACGTCCAGCACGAACGCTGGTCCAACTGAGGCGCCAGGTGGAAATGGCATGGCAAGCCGTTCCACAGGACTACATCCAGCACCTCTACGATCGTCTCCATGGGAGAATAGCAGCCTGCATTGCTGCGAAAGGTGGATATACACTGTACTAGTGCCGACATTGTGCATGCTCTGTTGCCTGTGTCTATGCACCTGTGGTTCTGTCAGTGTGATCATGTGATGTATCTGACCCCAGGAATGTGTCAATAAAGTTTCCCCTTCCTGGGACAATGAATTCACGGTGTTCTTATTTCAATTTCCAGGAGTGTAGTTTGCTGTCTTTGTCTGCCACATATCCCAGCATAATTGCAGTTGGGGAGAGGGAGCCTCACTTAGGAACAACAGACATGGGATTTCCAGTTCCGTTATTCACCTGATATTCAAGAGAAAAATCTCTAAATGCTTAGTCGGAAATGGGAATTTCAGTCTATTTTACGTTATTTCATATCCATATTTTTCATTTCTAACAAGAGGAAAAGCAGATTTTTTTCAGTCTCTATGTTAGAGTATTGACCCATCGTACAGTCACGGATTTGTCAGCCAAATACGACGGGTAGATGTGAAGCAGAGGGGATTCTCAATTGGGAATATTTGGAAGGATATTTCCGGTTCCGGCATTTCCCGTAGAACAGAAGGAAATCTCCCTAAAGCCTTGTTCAGAAATGGGGCATAGGAACTATTTTTTATTTAATTCTGGGTTCAAATGGCTCTGAGCACTATAGGACTTAACAGCTATGGTCATCAGTCCCCTAGAACTTAGAACTACTTAAACCTAACTAACCTAAGGAAAGCACACAACACCCAGTCATCACGAGGCAGAGAAAATCCATGACCCCGCCGGGAATCGAACCCGGGCGCGGGAAGTGAGAACGCTACCGATCGACCACGAACTGCGGACTTTAATTCTGGGACAACATGTTCCACATAAATAGGAAAGCCTAGTGTATGCGAAGCAGTTTTTTATGTTTTTTAGAGTAAAATCGATCGATTTATAAAAAGTATGTCTTCTGGGGTACCAATCGAAATTTCTGACTCAACTGAGGTATTTTGTTATTTCTTAGGGATGGAGAGTCATTGACACACGAAGAAAAACTTCGGGAGTATCCTAGAAAAGTGTGCTGGGATCCCTGTTGTTCATGTTGCATATTGCATATCAACGACCTTCCAGACAATATTAATAGGAACCTCAGACTTTTCGCAGATGATTTATTATCTATAATGAAGGACTGTCTGAGGAAACCTGCAGAAAATGGTGCAAAGAGTGGCGACTTGCTTTAAATGTTCACAAAAGCAAAACTCAGCGTTTCAGAAAACGAAAGAACGTTTATGACTAACAGTATTGACGACTCACAGTTGAAACTGGTCAACTCATACAATTACCTGGATGTGACACTTCGTAGGCATATGAAATGGAACGATCACATAGGTTCAGTCGTGGGTGAAGCAGGTGGCACTCTTCGGTTTATTGATAGAATACTAGGGAAATGCAATCAGTCTACAAAGGAGAGCCGGCCGGAGTGGCCGAGCGGTTCTAGCCGCTACAGTCTGGGACCGCGCGACCGCTACGGTCGCAGGTTCGAATTCTGCCTCGGGCATGGATGTGTGTGATGTCCTTAGGTTAGTTAGGTTTAAGTAGTTCTAAGTTCTATGGGACTGACGACCTCACATATTAAGTCCCATAGTGCTCAGAGCCATTTGAACCATTCTCTAACATTGTGCGTGGTGTAAGTTGTTCTATGTCGTGTCTCCCTACCACTTTCGCGCAACGACGCTCTGAGCGTGTTTTTCAGGGAATTGACCAGTTTGAACCTGGGACCTGTTGCTGGTAAGGACCACACATGACATGTAGAGTTCAGAAGAGTTCAGTGAGACTAGCGATGATATAACCAAATACTTAATGATTTCAGCGTCAGCTCCACTGCACTCCCTGTAAAAGAATCTTAATACTAACTAAATTTAGTGGAAGGGGTTCAAGGCTTTCCTATTTTTAGTTAGCTGGTAAAATAACGTCGAAAAAGCAGTTAAGTTTACCATTGGAAATTTTATTCTACTCACAAAACATTATTTATAAATTGCACTATTGATAAAAGTAATGTTTTAATACAGGATGATAAAAACCAACTGCATTCAACAGAAATGTGAACGAATATTCCCTGAATGGGTTTCCCAGTTGTACAATGGATCGAAGGATGACCTATGCCATATCACATCTATAATCTAGGTTTAAATTAAGTTTCACAAAAGAGAAAACTATCAAAATCGTCTATAGTGACCCTCAATTATCTTTAATTACTTATCTAACTTGTCGTAAATTACAGTGGCTGATGTGGCTTCTCAATAATTATATAACAGAAAAATCATCGCATTTCAGATTTTAACTTACATAGCAAATATGAATAACATGAGCTTCAATTGACGATCGACACTAGTATTACGCAAAACGGGGGTGTAAGAGATCAGACTTCTGCGGTTCTGAGTCAAGCTTTATGTGCTGTTATGCGGCATCGCGTGCATTCATTACCTTGTCGGCGTTCGTCAGGGGGCGGCGGCCAGCACAGCTTCGCTCACCTCGCCGTCTCGGAAGCAACTCTCCCCTAACTTCTCCTTACTACAATTTACCGAAGTTGGTTTAAAAAAAAAACTGTCTGGCTGTGTTTTCATCTGACTAATCAGGGTCTCAATGTTAACCTTAAGCTCCACCTACAAAAATTCTGTCTATCCAATGAGAAACGTTATACTTTTCGTGGTGGGGCAATGTTTTTAAAGTTTGCAACGTAACAGAGACGCGAAAAAGTCTCACGCTAAAACTTGCAGCTGGTGTGGCCCTTTTAGTGTTATCATAAGATCTACACTGTTCTTCTGGAGGGCTCTAGCTTTTAACATGGGCTGGGGGGTGGTCCTGGTGGTTAGCTGGCCACGTGGGTGTCCGTCCCTTATCGTAGGGCCTTCTAGCTTAACACGGTTCTGCTCTCGGCTTCTGTTCTCGTTTCTCCCCTCGGAACTGCGTCTGTCTCACGGTGGGAAGGTATGACATGCATTTAGGCATTTTTGTGTTAGTCTGTGGTATTCCATTTGCTCACTCGTTACTCGTATTACTTTGGTTAATTTAATGTCACGATTTATTCGGAGCTATTTGACATACTACTGGCTTTGCTTATCATGTCAGGGTTTTCATGGAAGGTGTTGGATTTGCCTGACACCTTACAATTCTACAAAGGAGATTGCTTACAAATCAGCCGTGACTCCCACCATCGTCATTCATCATATATATTATTTCTCAAATCAACATCCCCTTCTGCCGGCCGCGGTGGTCTCGCGGTTCTAGGCGCGCAGTCCGGAACCGTGCGACTGCTACGGTCGCAGGTTCGAATCCTGCCTCGGGCATGGATGTGTGTGATGTCCTTAGGTTAGTTAGGTTTCAGTAGTTCTAAGTTCTAGGGGACTGATGACCTTAGAAGTTAAGTCCCATAGTGCTCAGAGCCATTTGAACCATTTGAACCATCCCCTTCTTCTCAATACATATTAATCGTACAGAAGTGAATGAGGAATCGTTAGAAAGCTTATTTAACCGGCTTCTGATATTGTATATCGCATTTTTCTCTAAGCCTACTATCTGCGAAAAATTTTAACATAAAGAAGACTTTTAACTATCACAGGCAAAAGAGTATCATGGATGCCAGCTTGATACCTGTATTTTACGAATCTGACTTATTAATCACGAATAATAGAGTTCCTTTTCATATTAACTTATTAAAAATACCATTTTATTTGATTTGAAGTACTTATTAGTTGGATAATTTGTATACAGCATTGTCACAGACAATAACCGTGACCAATGCTGTATTCTGTTATCTCTGCCCGTCGTACAAGTTGGCTTTTCTAAACACGACAAACACATTTATTATTGCACACTACCCTTATCCGAAGGACTATACTTATTCCAAATACTGTTGTTATTAACAACTACAGAGTGCGGAAGTTTCGCACGGATCCCCTATTTATTGACACCGGCAAAACTGTTTTAATACTACGGATAAACGTAACACCATTTGATCCAAGCCCGCCTTTTCGATTGACGAAGAGGCAGTTACCCATGAAAACTGCGTTTGCGGTCACTGTAACACGCCGCAGGGACTACCGCTTCAGACAGCAGGGTTGCATTTATCAAACCCAGTCTTTACTCAATGGCAGCTGTATGTAGCGTTTTCAAGGATAACTAAATAAACTAACATTTTTGCATCCCTTAAAGAAAATGAAAAACAAAAAGTACACGAAGATTACGTTCTTACATCAAATATCGTTTACACCGAGGTTCTGCAATGCCTTATAAACTATGTTGTTCAAAATTATTTGCATAGGAATTTATGTACAAGGATATACCATAAATTCATGATTATTATTTCACGTCGTTCGGGCTAAGCTACCCTTATCCCAACAACTACAGTTATTCCAAATAGTGTCATTATTTAAAATAATAGAAATGGAAAAGTTTTACGTGGATTCCCTCGGCCTAGAATATTGCTCACGTTCCTCCCGTATATAAATAAGGACTAACAGGGGATATTGAACGTATACACACAAGGATCCTAGGATTGTTTGACGCAAGGGAGAGTGTCATAGAGATATGAACAAAATGAACTGGCATCCATTTGAAAATGGATGCAAAGTATCCCGAGTAAGCCTGCTTACAAATTGTCAAGAACTGGATTTAAATGATGGCTCTACGAATATGCAACCCCGTAACTATCGCTCCCTTGGAAATCATTACGAC
The DNA here is from genome assembly GCF_023864345.2 of Schistocerca serialis cubense. Lineage (NCBI taxonomy): Eukaryota > Metazoa > Arthropoda > Insecta > Orthoptera > Acrididae > Schistocerca > Schistocerca serialis. The sequence goes on along the minus strand of NC_064641.1, from coordinate 789,307,240 downwards.
AGGATCAGGTTAATTTCAAGAGTCATTCTTCCCACGCTCCACATGTGAATAGAACGGGAAGAAGCAGTAATAACTGGTACAATGAGAAGTTCCGTCTGCCATGGATTTCACAGTGGTTTGCAGAGTATGAATGTACGGGGTGGTCCACGAAAAACCATCCCTGAATACTATACTGCTCATTGTTGCTTGCCAATTGTCATCTATTATTTAGAAGTTGTCGCGACTACGTTTCGTTTTGTCAGTACGATAGCTGTTGCGACTTATTTAACACATGTGAAGCAAATATCTCTGCGAGATGCATCCTCCTCAGGAAGTAATCACAATACTGGAAGTGTAAGTCTCTAACGGTACATCTAAGGAGACGCGGCACTTTTTCGCAAAGTAGTTTCTTGGCGTTTCCATACTAGCAAAGGGCAGTATAATCGAACTGGTGACAGAGAGGCGTGCTCAAGAGTCAGTTCGAGCTCCGTCCGGTCGTGTAGGTGCTGTGGTCGCGGATATTCGAGCGCGAATGATCTAGAGGCCGAAAACAAAACATTTTAAAAAAATAACTCAGTCAGAACAAGCCATGAAGGCTCAACGTTACCGAACGGCCGCCGTGTCATCTTCAGCCCACAAGCGCCACTGAATGCGGATGTGGAGGCGCATGTGGTCAGCACACCGCTCTCCCGGCCGTATGTCAGTTTACGAGACCGGAGCCGCTACTTCTCAATCAAGTAGCTCCTCAGTTTGCCTCACAAGGGCTGAGTGCACCCCGCTTGCCAACAGCGCTCGGCAGACCGGACGGTCACCCATCCAAGTGCTAGCCCAACCCGACAGCTCTTGACTTCGGTGATCTGACGGGAACCGGTGTTACCAATGCGGCATGGCCGTTAGCAGAGGCCAAGAAAGTAGGCACGTAAATTGTCGTAACAAGTGAACATTTAGCGTAGGTCTTGTCAGAGTGTTTTACACCATATAGGGATGAAGGCCGGCCGAAGTGGCCGTGCGGTTAAAGGCGCTGCAGTCTGGAATCGCAAGACCATTACGGTCGCAGGTTCGAATCCTGCTTCGGGCATGGATGTTTGTGATGTCCTTAGGTTAGTTAGGTTTAACTAGTTCTAAGTTCTAGGGGACTAATGACCTCAGCAGTTGAGTCCCATAGTGCTCAGAGCCATTTTTTTAGGGATGAAGCCCTACAAAATGACATGCGTCCAGAAACTGAAGGAGGAAGATAAGGCAAAACGTGTGAATTACTGTGTGTGGCCATGTCCAGCAACTGAGCGTGGAATGTTGGATCCGCTACTGTGTTTAACGAGTGATGAAGCGTAGTTCCACCTGAGAGGACGTGAACTCCTCGAACACTAGATACTGGTCAGTAAACAGTCCCTATATGATTCATGTAACGGTCTTTCCGCAGTGGTTACAGATTACCGAAGTTACGCGTTGTTGGGCTGGGCTAGCACTTGGATACTAAAGCCTTGTGATACTAAAGCCATCGGCACACGGACCGTGCTGTCGAACATCAACATTGAGCGTGTTGAGTTCAACGTGCTGCTGAACGCTCAGGAACGAGGCGACTTGTGCATACGGTACGTGGGCCCCAATGTGGTATACGCGATCGCAACACACTCCAGCGGCAGTTGTGGGATGTTCTAGATCGCAAATCACACTGTTTACTCAACGGGCAGCCGGCCGGAGTGACCAAGCGGTTCTAGGCGCTACAGTCTGGAACCGCGCGACCGCTACGGTCGCAGGTTCGAATCGTGCCTCGGGCATGGATGTGTGTGATCTCCTTAGGTTAGTTAGGTTTAAGTAGTTCTAAGTTCTAGGGGACTGATGACCTCAGATGTTAAGTCCCATAGTGCTCAGTGCCATTTGAATTTGAACTCAACGGGCACGCGTAAAATTCCCACGTTAGCTCTATTAAAAAGCACATTTACTCTATTGCCCATACGCTAGTCACGTTGCTCTGTATGTAATATACACAAATAAAAACTTTAATATCCATGTACACGTTTTAAGACGAAAAGTACCATGTCCAATAAGTAAGGACAAAGGCTTATAAAAGTTCTATTACAAACAGTGTGATACAAATTAATAGTAGTTCTCCACATAATATAAGCATTATTTCACCATTCAAACATTTTATTAAAACTCTAAGGTCATTCGTACTTGATCACTGTTCCTACCCAGTAGCAGAATTTTTGCAACATGTGAATTACGAAACGTAAAAGAAAAAGGAGCAAAATATCGTTATACAAGTAGCGCAAGCTGTCCTGTAGATTAAGCCAATCGAACAAACTCACTTCTCAAAAAAAGGTGAAATTACATTTACATAACATCAAATACTATAGGATATACTTATATTTAATAATAATGCATCAGAACCTATTACGCGAATGTTTGGGAAAAAAAATTGACGTGGCAAGATGCGAACATCGGCACGTCATGCATTACGATGGGGTTGACTCCCGAACGTGCTATTCCACGCTATGACGTTAGAAACTCGGCACGCTCAAATCTCAACGATCGGATGCACGGTCCGTGTGCCGACGGCTTAACTGAGGAGCTACTTGAGAGACGAGAAGCGACTCCGGTCTTTTAAACTGACATATGACCGGGACAGCGGAGCGCTGACCACATGCCCCTCCACATCCGCATCCAGTGACGCCTGTGGGCCGAGGATGACACGACGGCCGGTCGGTACCGATGGACTTTCACGGCCTGTTCGGGCGAAGCTTTCCTATGGTTCATGTGGAACCTTTTCACTGTGAAAACATCAAGGTGTGGTGTGCTGTGACAGCAAGTCGGATCATGGGTCCCGTATTGTTTGAGAGAACAGTAAAAACTGATGTTTACATGCGAATATTTGATTAATTTTACTCTCAGTTGACCTCCTTCCTACTCCCCCCCCCCCCCCAACCCCCTCCCAACGAACATACGTTTGCTCTCTTTCAACAGGATGGGGCGACCTGTCACAGTTCAAGCGAGTCAATCTTACGAATTCATGAAAGATGCGCAGAAGAAGGTAATGTCAGCAAAAGACTATGGCTATCCCATTTGGCGGACCTAACGATTTGTGTCTTCTACAGTATATGTAGGGCAGTCTAAATTGAAAAGTGTATGCTAATGAAACAATAACATTACAAGACTTGAAGGACAATATTCGTAAGGAACTACTACGGTCGCAGGTTCGAATCCTGCCTCGGGCATGGATGTGTGTGATGTCCTTAGGGTAGTTAGGTTTAAGAAGTTCTAGGAGACTGATGACCTCAGATGTTAAGTCTCATAGTGCTCAGAGCCATTTTAACCGTTTGAACCATTTGTAAGGAAATTTAGAGAACTAATGCTGCAGAGTTGCATAAGGTGTATGTTAACACGTTAAGACGCGAGCAAAAGTACACTGAAGCACAAGAAGGTCGTTCCAAGCACTTTATGTAATCGAATGTAAAAGGCAAAAATCAATTCAGCGAATATAGAACTTTGCATTAGCTTATTTGTATTTTTTATTATCTAATTATTATATGTTTATCAATCTGTTGTTATATCTGTTCGTGGCGGACAACAATTCGTGCGTAAGTGGCGAGCAGTCTGTACTCGGTCCTGGTTTTTCATGCGCCACCCAGTAGATGCTGATTTAGATGTGTACTTGCTCGGCATGTGCAGTGTACCTATCGGATAAACCACCTGTACTGCTTCAGGCCTTGGTATGCGACAGCAGCAGAAGGTCTTGGTGGCCAGAAAGAGACCATTATTCCGTTGCGCTACACCGGGTCAGAGGCGCGGTTTTGGGAGCAGCCACGGCCACGGCCCTAAGTGGCTATCATTGTTACCTGCGCACAGCACTCTCTCGGCTGGCGCGCCCGCGTGCCATATCGTTACTCGTTAATCCACGGACGAGACAGTCGCTTGCTGGCAGCCGACAGGCTCGCATTTCTGTCGCTATCTCGGGCATTAAAGCGCCCGTATTGTTAATGAGGCCTTAAGCACACGCTCTGTTTAGGCACGGCCCCGCCTGTATAAAGTGGACAGCGTTATTCTAGAAGCCACGCTCGGCCGGGGTAACCCGGTGTGTGTTTGTACGAGTGTGTGTGAGTGTGCGTTAGTGTGGTATATGTGTGTGTGCGCGCGCGCCATTGTGTACGGGCGCCAACAACACAGATCTATAGGGGCGTGGGTGGGAAGAAACTTTTTTTCTTCTCTCTCTCACTCTGGGGCTTCCGTGCCTTCAGATTATCTCCCTTCTCCTCGCTTTTCTAAATGCTCAGATTTATTTAAACGAGAAGCCGGTTGTGAGCGCGGCGGCGGCAGAAGCGCGCCCGCATAGAACGCCCGGCAGTTTCTTTGTAGCGTCTCCGGGCTTAATTCCCGTCTGTCACAGTAAAGAAACATTATACACGCGCTTTTCTCTTTTTGCCGCACCCCCTCACGCGCGGTGACGTCACAGCATTGTGGCAGCTTTCTCTTCCGCCGCCTCCCAGGCCGGCGCTGCCTTCACTCCACTTTTCGCCCCCCCTCCCCCCCTCCCCACCCCCGCCCCACTACAGCTGCGATAAATAAGATTCCAGCTCCAGCGCTCCTGATTACGCGCACTTGTCCGCCGGCCAGCTGCCTGTGTTCTAGGGGCGCGTCGACTGGCGACAAATCTAACTGCCTTCCACACGAAATTTGTTTCGCCAGCCGGTACTGACGGCGAGCCGGTGTTTGTACACTACTGTCTGTGAAAACTGCAAGATTCGCAACGAATGGTCTGAATCACTCCAAAATCACTTCACTGTCCTATGTACCCTCGTAAATTGGAGGATATATATGACAGTGCAACCATATTAAGCAAAATTTGGAAATTTGTGGTAAGTTCTATGGGACCAAACTGCTGAGGTCATCGGTCCCTAGGCTTACGCACTACTTAATCTAACTTACGCTAAGAACAACACACACACACCCATGCTCGAGGGAGAACTCGAACCTCCCACGGGGGGAACCGCGCGAACGGTGACAAGACGGCCAAGACCGCACGACTACCCCGCGCGGCCCGTATTCAGCGATTAACGTTGTAGAGAGGTGGAGTATGTAGGCCCAGGAGCCCTTAATTTTGTGTGTTCGGACAGGTCAGAGTTGCGCCACACTCAGTCGGTGCAGAGCCATTAAATGAAGTGCGAACGTGCAAGTAAATTCCGGAATTGTCGCATCCCGGCACAGCCTCACTATACCAGAATGAAGTAAGTGCGAACTGCGTAGCACAATCGGGACGTTAACGACAATGGGTTAGTTGTAAATTGCTATCAACCTTTATATCGGAGATGAGAGGGAGAGAATCTTCTTGGTTTGAAGCAAATAAGTTTCCTCAAAATAGGTTACAGAACTGCAATAGGCAGAAAAGATTGGTTAGTTTCTATCAGGTTTATTCTCACATATACTTATGTGAGGTGTTGGACCATAAACCCCTTAGTAAGAGTCAGTCTATTTATTCGGACTTGCTACTTCAAAACTAATTGCCGGTAAATATAAGAAACAAGTACAAAGCAATCACTTGTTTTTGGTTAGCACTGATATCTCTCTAAGTAATAGAGACAAAGACTGACAGCCTCTGTTCAACACTATTCCAGTGAAACTCTAAACGTCCTACTGGACCTGCAGTTCCTGAGTGTCCACCAGTGTCTATCACCGTCTTCTCATAGTTGAAGTCTTTATCAGCTGTATCGGCTGCTATGGGCCTACTCGGCCCCGCTGGCGTCTCGCTGCGGAATCTCCAAACTGCCGGCACTAGCTCTGAATCTGCATCTGAATCTCTGTCTCTAGCTATTCCGCTGCCTGGCCTTTTATTTCGTTTGTCATGTACTTGGGTGCACACGAGTTAATTTGTTTCACACGACCCTTTCGTTTCTAAGTGATCGCATTGCACAAGAATGCCTATGGTTCCACACGATACCCTCGTTTCTAATTGGTCGGCTTGCGCAAGAATGCCTTCAGTTCCACACGACACTTTCGTTTCTAGCTGCACACAACTTAATTTGGTTCCACACGAGTCTTTTCCACACGTGACTGACATTGTCTCTTGCTGTATTATCGCCCTGGTGTTTGCGCAAGTCTGATTCATGCTGCTTCCTCTGGCAGGAAGTCAAACACTAAGTTATTTGATCAACAAGCCATACTTGGCAGCTTCCGCCACTTATCTTGTCCCTACATCCTGGTGGACTATTTCTTAATGTCGGCTGGCTGTTTGCCTATGGAGCCTGGACTCTTATTATGGTCACAGAAGCAAGCATAAAAATTAAAATTTTCTACGGTCACAACAGTATGTCTCATGGGCGTTTAATGGTATAATATCAGAATGTGGGTGAGGGTGAGCAGGGAATAATAACTGGATTCCGGAAAACGATTTTGCCATACTGTGTTCGTATAGCGTACACTGATAAGACAGAGCTAGTGAAAGTCCGGGAGAGTTGGACTCAGCATAAAATTTGTGTGTTTCTCAACATTTTGACTTTTGGCAGGATGTCCATATAGAATGTTGAATAAACTTAGGTACGATCAGTTACTGAGGCAGTGCCATGTTAAATACAAGAGATATGATAAAACCAAAATATTCATGAGTGGTCCATGTCACTCGTAGGTTTATGGATGAGATGGATCAGTTTACTGTTGGAGGTGGACCATATAACAATTACTATACATGAAGAAAACAGACAAAGTTAAAAATTTTTGTTTGGAATATATTGCAGTAAGTACAGAATTATGAGTATACTACTAAATATTTTAGACCAGAACAATTTTATCAGTTTATTATAAAGATTGATTGAACACTGACGTTTGTAATGAGTTGTTGATTCTGTTCAAGCATTAGTCTATCTCCCACCACAGCAACTGCACTTATTGCCGAATATTGAACACCATTCACGTGACCATCGTGAAACGGAAACATATTGATTCCGACCGTCGTTTGTATTAATTTCGTAATAAATTTCAAAACACCCAACATTCATTTTCATCCTATTCATCAAAGATATTTTCGTAACATTCTACAATGTCTGCATTTGATGAACATGGTGAGCTATTTATAGCATTTTTCGTTTTAACCTTCTTCAGTCTGTTTCCTTCTTCACTAGTACCTCCCTTTGGTGATCTTTTCGTGCATTTTTCTGTTTCCTTTCTTTTCGTATCCCTGTTTTTCTTTACAGTTTCGGTATTTTCTACAGAGTCTACCTTTTTGGGTACAGTTGCTACCTCCCCCTTAAAATTCATGGTATTATCAATAGAAGGAACAGGTGATATTTCTTCTCAAAGTTTCGTCTGTGTTGACTTAGGAGTAATCACTTCTGAAGTGATAATCTTGGCAATTTTAGTTTTAGTAGGAGTGGAGTCCGAGTTTGAGTCAGTGAAGGAATTTCACTTGTCCAGACAACTCTGGTCTTTCGATGTGCTTGGGATCACTAAGTATTTTGATGAGCTTTTAAGTGGTTGGTTGGCCTGTTTTTGAGATTATGCCCTTCCATTTGTTGACTCAGACGTATCTTGTCACAAAACAGCATAGTCTGGGGCTGTGGCCATCTCCAGTGGGATTATTCCACACGTCTTGATGCTAAATTTAACTGTGTTCCATCTCTCACACTTTAAAACAAGTGGTCCATCTCCCACAAATGACAATGATCCATCTCTTTCGATTTTATGGGAGAGATGGACCACCGCGACTTCTGTTTGCAGTCATCGAACTCGGTGGCCATTTTAGGATAGTTTCATATCTATACATTTGTCAAGCTCGCAGTAAAGAAACTGCACCAGTATTGTGCAAACTAAGCTAAATACAAAAATTATGTACCTACGCAATCAAACTTTCTGACTTACCAGAACAGGGAAAGTAATTTTTCTCCAGAACTAACGCGAAAATAACTGCAAGACTCTAGCACGACGTTTGTTCACAGAAGAGTTTCCTCACAAGTAGCAGAAACTGCTCTCTGGTGACACATTTGTGAAATACGCCTCTGATCCGCCTCACCCCGTAGTCCAACTCTCCCCGGCTTACTCTACGTGTATGGAGACAATGAGTAGGAGCGGATCGCACAGCGAGGAGCGGGCACGAGACCATAATATGTGACCACGGCGTGGAGTGGCCGCCATCTAGTCTGAATGCCCGCAACTGACAGAACCGCTCCGTCTGCAGTGTTGCCTCGATGTTAGAGCATTGCAGCGTGTATGGACGTCTCCGCATCGAATGCTGGACGCCATCTTCTGAAGACTGAATTTGTGGCACAAATGTCATTGCTTCGGCTTCGATTGACAGGAATCCACCAACCGCTCAGAGTGCAAGCGATACACGACCGACATCACTGGCGTTCTGAGTGGAAAAAATCTAGTTTTCCCGGAAGAGTCCCACTTCAGCTTGTCCTACGGTGATGGCCGCATAAGAGCTGGATGCAACCATGGTAAACACAATTGACAGACTGCATTGTTAAGTGGCACAGTAGGCATGTGCAATGCGTTGGGGGTCCGATTCACTGGCGCTCCTGCATGCTGATCCATATGCCTCCATTTGAGGTCAGTAATGTGCAAGCCGTCTTCGAAGAACGATGGGTACCGCTGCTTCCCTGGCCCACATGTTTGCTTGAGATGTCGCCCATCGAACATACCTGAGATATGGTCCGTCGGCAATCTGGTCGTTGTTGTCCTCCTACAACCACTGTAAACGCTTTATGGCCACGCCTACAAAATGCGTGGCAATATGTTCCTCAGTGGTACATAAGGGCCGTCTTTGTTTCCGTGCCAAGATGTCTAGAGGCTCTGATTTCAGCGCGTGGCAGCTTCACACCATACTGAATTTTCTCGGTCAAAGCTCGTGTACAGTCCTCGAATTCTGAACATTTGTGCATTAATATGCCCACAATATGCGGAATAAATTTCATTGTCATCACATGTCTCCTTCTTGGTTTTACAATCTTCAAAGTCAGTAGTGTCGCTGTGTCACAAGGCGGAATCAGGTACTTAAGTGCTGGCGATTTGCCTCGAAAACGCAAACTGAACCTATCTAGTGGAAACATTGCCCTTTTTTTTATGACAAGGAGTCTTTCATCAGTCTTCTGACTGGTTTGATGCGGACAGCCACCTCCTATGCGCCAACTTCTTCATATCAGAGTACCACTTTTATACATCCTATGAATATGTTCCACTGTAGGCTATAAATACGAAAACACGCGAGAACTCGAACTGTACCTGAAGGAGACCGGGCAGTAGCATAAATTTATATCTGGTTATCCTGATTTATAATTTTTGCAGGTCACCAAAAGCAAATGGTACGATGTTTCCTTCAGCAAGACTATTTTCCCCAGTCCTCTGACCAGTTTTGTACGACCCACCAGGACTTCTCTCCTGTGCCATCCTATTCATATCAGAGAAGCACTTACACACAAAGTTTTCGATTAGTTGTTGGATATATTTTAACGATTCAAATGATTCAAGTCAATGATATATCCATGTCAGTCTACTAATTTTAAAACCCCAGTTCATGAAACGAAAATATAGCTTTTAGAGGAAAGGATCTGAACTGTTCTATAAAACAACATTATAGAACGAGTTTTGAATTTTAACAACTTGACTGTCACGAAAGTTTTTATAATAAAAAGGACATTGATCAGAAAGTTAGCAAATTTCAATCTGTATGTGATAGCTTTCAAATAACTTTCAAAAACAATGTTAGGAAACAAACTAAAATGAAATGTTGAAAGTAATGGCTTTAACCACATTGCTTCATATTAATGAAGCCTAGTGCCGATTCAAAAGTAAATGAGTAAAATGCATTCAGGGGAACCGAGATTTTTAAGGAGTCTTAAAGGATGTACATGGATGGATAGGATACGAAATGAAGATATCAGGAAAGATTTAAACACAGAATCAGTACATAATAAAATATTAAATAATAGAGAGAACTAGACCGGTCCCTTACGAAGAATGGAAAACACCATATTAACCAAGGCAGTGTTCGATTACATACCGTGTTGAAGGAAGGATGAGGCCGAGTCAGGGCATTTTGGAGACAAATGATAAGTAGCAACGGTCCCCTACAGTTTTGGCTCCCTACTGTTCCTTCCAGACCATTGAAATTATACTCTGATGACTTAACACGAGTCCTATCGTCCTGTCACTTCTTGAAGTCAGTGTTTTCCACATATTCGCTTCTTCTCTAATTATGTGGAGTACCCCGTCGTTTCTTATCTTCCTCATATATCATCCTCCTCCTCCCTAACAGGCCATGAAGGCCCAACGGTACCGACAGACCGCCGTGTCTTCCTCAGCCAATAGGCGTCACTGGATGCGGATATGGAGGGGTATGTGATCAGCACACTGCTCTCCCGACCGTATTTCAGTTTCCGAGACCGGAGCCGCTACTTCTCAATCAAGTAGCTCCTCAGTTTGCCTCACAAGGGCTGAGTGCACCCCGCTTGCCAACAGCGCTCAGCAGACCGGATGGTCACCCATCCAAGTGCTAGCCCAGCCCGACAGCTTTTAACTTCAGTGATCTGACGGAAACCGGTGTTACCACTGCGGCAAGGCCGTTGGGTTCCTCATATATACGTGAAGCTAGTCCGTGAAAGGCAGATACCAGGCTGACATTCATTGCAAGAACTGTAGGTAAGTGTAGCCCACTCACAAAGGAGGCAGCTTCGATCGACACTTGATCATTGCTAGTCAGCCTGTGACCCATAACAAATAGGATTGACAGAAGAAATACTTAGGATCAAAATAAAGGCAGCGCATCTTGTTGTAGGTTCGTGTCGTCATCATGAGAACGTCATGAAGAAGCTCATCTGAAGCCAGTGTCAGACGCTACAGAATACCACCACGGTGTGGTTTACTGTTGAAATTCTCATACTTGAAACACGTATGTATGCAGGGTATTCATTAGAATCTCTGACCAGAGAGTTATTTTTGCTAGTCTGCGCTTGACCGCGCGTGTTCAGTTGGAGAGTAGTAGCGCGTGCGAGATGATTCAGTTGCGAGAAAGTTGTTGTACGTAGCGGGTCGCGAGAGCATGTACACTCCTGGAAATTGAAATAAGAACACCGTGAATTCATTGTCCCAGGAAGGGGAAACTTTATTGACACATTCCTGGGGTCAGATACATCACATGATCACACTGACAGAACCACAGGCACATAGACACAGGCAACAGAGCATGCACAATGTCGGCACTAGTACAGTGTATATCCACCTTTCGCAGCAATGCAGGCTGCTATTCTCCCATGGAGACGATCGTAGAGATGCTGGATGTAGTCCTGTGGAACGGCTTGCCATGCCATTTCCACCTGGCGCCTCAGTTGGACCAGCGTTCGTGCTGGACGTGCAGACCGCGTGAGACGACGCTTCATCCAGTCCCAAACATGCTCAATGGGGGACAGATCCGGAGATCTTGCTGGCCAGGGTATTTGACTTACACCTTCTAGAGCACATTGGGTGGCACGGGATACATGCGGACGTGCATTGTCCTGTTGGAACAGCAAGTTCCCTTGCCGGTCTAGGAATGGTAGAACGATGGGTTCGATGACGGTTTGGATGTACCGTGCACTATTCAGTGTCCCCTCGAGGATCACCAGTGGTGTACGGCCAGTATAGGAGATCGCTCCCCACACCATGATGCCGGGTGTTGGCCCTGTGTGCCTCGGTCGTATACAGTCCTGATTGTGGCGCTCACCTGCACGGCGCCAAACACGCATACGACCATCATTGGCACCAAGGCAGAAGCGACTCTCATCGCTGAAGACGACACGTCTCCATTCGTCCCTCCATTCACGCCTGTCGCGACACCACTGGAGGCGGGCTGCACGATGTTGGGGCGTGAGCGGAAGACGGCCTAACGGTGTGCGGGACCGTAGCCCAGCTTCATGGAGACGGTCGCGAATGGTCCTCGCCGATACCCCAGGAGCAACAGTGTTCCTAATTTGCTGGGAAGTGGCGGTGCGGTCCCCTACGGCACTGCGTAGGATCCTACGGTCTTGGCGTGCATCCGTGCGTCGCTGCGGTCCGGTCCCAGGTCGACGGGCACGTGCACCTTCCGCCGACCACTGGCGACAACATCGATGTACTGTGGAGACCTCACACCCCACGTGTTGAGCAATTCGGCGGTACGTCCACCCGGCCTCCCGCATGCCCACTATACGCCCTCGCTCAAAGTCCGTCAACTGCACATACGGTTCACGTCCACGCTGTCGCGGCATGCTACCAGTGTTAAAGACTGCGATGGAGCTCCGTATGCCACGGCAAACTGGCTGACACTGACGGCGGCGGTGCACAAATGCTGCGCAGCTAGCGCCATTCGACGGCCAACACCGCGGTTCCAGGTGTGTCCGCTGTGCCGTGCGTGTGATCATTGCTTGTACAGCCCTCTCGCAGTGTCCGGAGCAAGTATGGTGGGTCTGACACACCGGTGTCAATGTGTTCTTTTTTCCATTTCCAGGAGTGTAGTTCGTCAGTGCTAGTTGCACGCGAGAGACAGTCGGAGTTGTGTGTGAGAAGTCGGCTGGCGTCGACATGGGACTCTGGTCAAGATTCAGGACGAGGTATATTTTTTAAATAAGGTAATGAAGCAGCATTGCGCTCATCTGATAATGTAATGCATCTTAAGTGTAATTAATTTGTTCAAGAACTGCCCCAATAATAATTTTGTTTTCAAAGCAATTTTTTTAAGAAAACCATCATTTGAATTGAAAAAACATTTCCCATGCATTTCCTTAAAGAAAAAATTCACTTAAATTCAAAGAATGTTTGCGATGCATGTCCTCCAAGCTATGGCGAAGAATGAGAGCAGAATTTAGACATGCAGTTTTACTGAGGTAAGAATTTCAGTTTAATTAGTGAACAGGGCCTAAGATCGACATTTCGGTCTATTTGCATTTTCATTGTCACTGAGATTTCATTTTTTATTGAATTGACTTTCATTTTTTGTGGAGAGCTTACACTTGGCTCAGATTGCAAGTTCTCACATTTATTGTCATTGACGAACATTATTTGCTGGGAGGTTACATACTGTACGTGCCAAGATGAGTAAACCAGTATATTGCTTCCTCCCACATATATGTGGAGAAAAGGTTATGAACGTAAAATTACGAAGATTCGAGCTCACATAGAGACAAAACTTTGTTCTTCCTGTACACCATTCGCGAATGTAGCAGAAAAGCAGAGAAATGACATTGGTATACAAATTACCCTCGCAGGTTCGAATCCTGCTTCGGGCATGGATGTGCGTGACGTCCTTAGGTTAGTTAGGTTTAAGTAGTTCTAAGTCTAGGGGACTGATGACCTCAGATGTTAAGTCCCGTAGTGCTTAGAGCTATTTGAATCATTTTTGAACTCAGGGATATCCTGCAAGTGAGACAGTATGGTAGTGCCATTTTTCATCAAGACAATGCTTTTCCACGGATGGCACGTATCTCTATGAGCTATTTGCGTGATTTTGAGGCAAGACGCCCAAATCTTTCTCCGATAGAATTCCTTTGGGTCCTGCTCGGACGTCACCTCCGTTCCAGACTCTGCATCCAGGATATCAAGGACCAGTTGCAACAGCTGCTGGCCGGCTTGCTTCAGGAGATGATATAATGCCTGTATGACACACTTCCCAAACGAATCAGGGCATGGGTTTATGGCAAGGGTGGTGCAGCGTCGTACTGAGGACTGAACTCATACTAGCTAGTTCTTTGTAAATTTGAGTCGATTTTGTAATCGCTGCAATAACCTCATATGCTCTCTCAACGCGCGAACTTTATTTCCTCCTACCCTCCAGAGTGTTTTACTTTTTTAGTTAACAGAATATTAAGCAATCTAGACGGTTCCAGAATGAGATTTTCACTCTGCAGCGGAGTGTGCGCTGATATGAAAGTTCCTGGCAGATTATAACTGTATGCTGGACCGAGACTCGAACTCGGGACCTTAGCGTCTCGCGGGCAAGTGCTCTACCAACTGAGCTACCCAAGCACGACTCACGCCCCGTCCTCACAGCTTTTACTTCTGCCAGTACCTCATCTCCTACCTTTCAAACTTTACAGAAGCTCTCCTGCGAAATCTTGCAGAACTAACACTCCTGAAAGAAAGGATATTGCGGAGAGATGGCTTTGCCACAGCCTTGGGAATGTTTCCAGAATGAAATTTTCACTCTGCGGCGAAGTGTGCGCTGATATGAAATTTCTTGGCAGATTAAAACTGTGTGCCGGACCGAGACTCGAACTCGGGACCTTTGCCTTTCGCGGGCAAGTGCTCTACCGACTGAGTCGTGCTTGGGTAGCTCAGACTGTAGAGCACTTGCCCTCGAAAGGCAAAGGTCCTGAGTTCGAGTCTCGGTCCGGCACACAGTTGTAATATGCCAGGAAGTTTCAATCTAGACGGTTTTACCACAAAACACTATGTCGCTTTATCTGTACATTACTCTCATTTATTTCGGTGAATGCCTCGTTGATGTGTAGGTTGAACAGCAGTGAAGAAGACTGCATCTTTACCTTACACCATTTTTAATCCCAGCCTTTCTCACTTGGTCTCACTTTCTTATTGTTCACTCCTGGTTCTTCTACGTACCCTACAGAGTATTCCTATGTTTCTGATGATGTCCAACATCTTGCATCATTTTATAGGGTCGAACTCGTGTTCTACGTCGAAAAATCAAATGAAGGTGTTTTTCTTTTTAATATCAAGCGCACTGTCATGACTGCGGATCTACGTGCCCTAACAATAATCGGAATATCCATCCATTTAAGCACTAAAATTACCAGAAACATACACTAAAAGTCTAGAAATATGATTTAAATATTGGAAAGATGCACTAAAAATACATCAGTCACGCACTTTACAAGAAGGAATCAATACGAAACAGTAACTACTAACAGGCTCAAATTTTTTGTTCGCAGTTTCTAACACCGATGGTTATAGTTTCACCTTGCTAAACCTTGCAGATTGCAATATGTCATCAAATATTTTTGTTCCATTATGTTTGGTATATTTTTTGTTATTCCTGGTAACAATTTCAACTTGCTAATGACTATTAGAGTTTCGGCGTCGTCAGATGGATTTATTTCATATTTACTGTGTCGTCCAAACACGACAGAGCCAGGGCAAAAGCACCACAAGCGCAAAGATGCGAGCTGGAGTCAGTGCCATACAGACTCGCCAGTTGCGTTAGTTCCAGCGTCGCCACGAGCGGCACTGCGGATGAAGATATCGACTTCGCCTCTGCCAACTGCCCGCCGAGTAAAATCCGCCAGTGACTGGATGACAACGGACAGAAGCCTAATCGGAAGACAGAAGGTCGGCCGCGGTGGCCGAGCGGTTCTAGGCACTTCAGTCTGGAACCGCGCAACTGCTATGGTCGCATGTTCGAATCCTGCCTCGGGAATGGATGTGTGTGATGTCCTTAGGTTAGTTAGGTTTCAGTAGTTCTAAGTTCTAGGGGACTGATGACCTCACATGTTGAGTCCGATAGTGCTCAGAGCCATTTGAACCATTTTTTGAAGACAGAAGAGCAGCTCTCGTCCACTTGGTTATAGCTCATCGCCCAGGGCTGACTTGGACAGGGAACGTCGTTTTGTGAACTCTGCATTTGCTATGTACTGTATTACCTACGATTATTTGCACTTAGCCATTGAGGGCCTTTCCTTTGTTATATTACAAGCAGCGTTGCAGAATTCATTATTCGACAAGTCACAAAGATAAGTAAAGCTCTTTACTCATTTGCGTGACTTTGTTACTAATTTGTTGGGGTGTTGTAGAATCTTCGTTCATCTAGCTTGTTACCCCAACCAGAGGCATAGCTGTATAATAGTCGCAGGAAGAAACTGTCTTAGGGCGTAGTGCACCAGAAGCAGTTTCACGAACTCTCAAACTCGGCCTACCGTAACAACAGTGGCAACTCGGCCTCCACAGCAGTAGCGATGAGACCGTTACAAAACTGGCGACGAAGGTCTGCAAAAATATTAATAAGACAAATGGCGATTTACACGTACAACATTTTGTGGATAAACTGTGTCACTACCATTCACTGGTCACAGGCTATTTTTATTCTTTCATTTACATTACATACACGTTCTAAGCCTTATTAATTTGAAATAAACGCATCTGATGATGGAGGCGTTCCCGTAAACCGCGCAGCGCGTAGAACAATAAATATGACTGGTTAGAGCAATTTGCAATTTCAGATGGTGTTCATGAGGTTTACAGCGAAGCCTAACCTAAACTGTAGGCATCAGAAATTGTCGTATTTATAAGCTACACCTACTAAATACTGAACATAGCATGGCAGTAACATTAGCTGCAGATCGTTACGGAGTACGGAACGAACCATTGCTAATGCGGATTGTTCTTGTAGGGTGAGGCACATTGTGCTACTAAAGTGAATGGACAAAGTGCCCACTCCTGAAGACTTTGCTTTCCTCTGTTTGCAGTGTACTGATCACGTACATGCGATTGCGCAACTGATCTCGTGTTTTGCTACCCCAGAAATGACGAACAAGTGAACGCAAATACGGCCTAATGCTGGCCACCGAGTACCACAAAAAACTGTGTAAACGAAAAGAGTACGCCGAGCTGGAAGCAAACTTCCCGGTCAACAAAATTTCATTTAGGTCTGATTTCGGCCGGAGCAATATGTGCAGACTGTTTTTCACAGGAGGTCATTTATTAGCGCGCGTATTATTGATACGGGCGGCCCCCCCGGTAAACAGGAAGGAACTGCCAATTTAGTGGTGGCGGCAACGGTCCCCCCCCCCCCTCCCCTTTCCTTCCAGCACTGCCGAAGCCGGCCGCTCTCCAGCGCTCCCCAACCTATCCTCCTCGGCGCTGTTCTGTTCTACTGCAGCAAGAGACCCCGCACAAACTTCTCGCCGAGTAACCCTCCCCCGCACTTCCGCAGTCCGCTGTAATTAAAGCGATTCGTCATCATTATTACTACAACATATTCCCGGTGGCATTGTGCCGGGCGTCCCCTTTTCTGGTCGTTCTCCACGACACTTTGCATGCAGCGGGCGTAGTTAAACACGGCCTCTGGTAATTACGGCTGATGAAATCTTAATCGCCTGCCGAGTCAATCGTCCGCTTGAACTCTGCTAATCTCTCCCCTCGCTTTCTCTCTGCGACGTCCTTAACCCACACAGGCAGAGTCGTTCTGCGTATGCACCACTGTTTTCTCTGAATTGTATTATTATCAACTAAACCATTAAGCTCACAAATTAACTATCTCTGTTGTATGTGGCTCAAACAATTATTTTGCAAATCATTAACAATTACTTCTCTGTATTATGATTTATGATTGATGGAATCTAGTTTCATTTCTATAGCCTTAGAAGATAATCTCCAAACGACAGCTACACCGTAAGTGACTGTTTTGCGGTGCTTATTTTAAACCTGCCTCGACATCAACAACACTGTAAAGTGAATCACCCACCAAGTTGAATATTACTTTGAACACTAAGGTGCAATACCAACTCGGGTACAAGGGTGGATAGTAAACCCACCCTTATAGCCGAGTGCGTTAAAACTCACGCTTCCGGGATATGGGGAGGCGCACTGGCCCCAAATCCAGCCCGCCTCGAAGGGGGTACCGATGATGATGATCTTGTGGAGCGCTCAAATGCGCTGTAATCAGGGCCCGTACAAAGTCACAATTT
This sequence comes from Schistocerca serialis cubense, assembly GCF_023864345.2. Taxonomy (NCBI): domain Eukaryota; kingdom Metazoa; phylum Arthropoda; class Insecta; order Orthoptera; family Acrididae; genus Schistocerca; species Schistocerca serialis. Next base: position 789,289,628 of record NC_064641.1, on the reverse strand, counting down.
TTACACAGTCCAATTTTTACACAGTCCAATCTAGCCACAGTCACGAATGATGATTATGATGATGAAAGAAACGAGCTGGATGCATAATAACGGCAACCAGTACCTGTATGTTAGAACTATTGACCCTGGCTGCTGAGTAACTTGTCCCACTGTGACACAAGACGGTGAATGGCTGTCTCATAAAATTCCCGGGGCTCCGATGTTAACCAGTTCCGCAGGTACAGCTGGACGTCGTCGTACGAGGTGAATCGTTTGCGCCTCAGAACCTTTTTAAGGGGACCAAAAATGGCGTAATCATAGGGAAATACGTCCAGACTGTATGGAGGGTGGCCGAGAACTTCCCATTTCAATTTCTGCTGGAGTGCCGCGACTGTGTTGGCAGTATGAGTGAGGGTTTCCATTGTCGTGGAGCAGAATGACCCCACGGGTGAGCTGGCTTCGTCATTTTGATTTGATCGCTTGGCGAAGGGTGGTCAAGGTTTGCGAGTAACGCTGGGCATTCACTGTTGTCCCGTGCTGCAGGAAGTGAAGCAGAAGGGAGCTTACGAAGAGCATGTGGCGACACAGTTCGTCTCCGATATTAGCGCGTGGTTTTGCCCTCCTGGCGAAATCCGTAGCACCTCTTTTGTTCTTACTTGTGCGAAATGTACCAGTCTTCCATCTCATACGGTATGGATGAATTGTGTACACTTATACCGGGCATAGGTTCTTGCTACTAGGAATGAATCGGACTGGCACATGCAGCCGATTGCGGTCTGTGCTGACCTTACTGTCGCGAGTTGGTGAAATAGGATTGTCTCGCCCAGAGGAGTAATAAACTCTAGCATAGCTGTTAGATCTTATTGTGCCTTACGCAGGTTGTCCAGAAACTGTCTCGGTGGACAAAGGGTAGGGTTAATTGTCCATGCACCGCGTAGTGTATGGTTTACTGTAATTCCGCTACCTCAACTCGGGCATCCCCTACACTGTTGGACGGTGTTCGTTGAAGATCACTACAGCCAACCTGGTATCCAGTAGGTCGAACCAAAGCTGCTTTACATCTAAATAGCGGTGCATCACAATGGTGGCTATTTTCAAGAAGCGCGTTAGATCTGTTGTTAATCGTCGTCGCATTCTGATATTGCTCAGAACTCCTTGGCCTAGATTCGATAGTTGCGTCGTGTGCCATTCCATTAGATGTTTAGAGAGAGCTTCACGCATTGTTCTGTACTTGCACTAGAGTGTCTCTAAGTTCCTATAAGTCATTGGTGTTTGCGGTCCTAAATGCTGTTTTCAGTAATCCGCCTGCCACCGTCTAACCACCCTTGATTCCATTATTTCAATGTTATTGGAACCAAGAGAGCAAGTTGCTGTAACTGGTGCTAGAGGCGTTTGTAGGGGAGCTACAGACTCAGTAGTCTCCGTATATCTCTCCTAACACCCCCTTCTTCCCGTCTTCAAGGTGCAGTTCCGGGAAAGCTTCTTCCAGTTCAAAATGGTTCAAATGGCTCTGAGCACTATGGGATTTAACATCTGAGGTCATCAGTCCCCTATAACTTAGAACTACTTAAACCTAACTAACCTAATGACATGACACACATCCATGCCAGAGGCAGGATTCGAATCTGCGACAGTAGCAGTCTCGCGGTTCCGGTCTGAAGCGCCTAGAACCTCTCGGCCACTGAGGCAGGCCTTCTTCCAGTCATCGTGCCTCGTTTTCCACGTACCGTACATTATAAGTTAGTTCCAACTCGCAATGGTGGCTGGTTAGGTTGCTGTTTTCCTGCCTGGAGAAAAGCATCACCTCTTCCAGTGGTCCCTCCTGGAAGGCTTCCACCCTCTCGCAGCTGTGCAGGTGCAGCAATGCTAGAATTATGGCGCAACCCACGGTCATCCTCGCTGGTGATGTTACCTGGAGACAGAAAGCTGTAGTCATTCGCTCTTACTCGGTCTAAGCCCATCGTCTATCGATAACATATATAATGTATTCCCCACAAAATAATAGTAAAAAAAAGTTCTACTCCCGTGGTCTGACGTTCCTTCATTACGCAATGAACTCCTGAATTACCGTGACAATATGATAAACTGATCTAAGCAAACTGCATTCATGATATCACAAAAAACAACCATTGTTCTACCAAACAATGACATTTAGCCGTTAACTTATGACTTGTTATTTTGTCCACACATTATCATTCGCAGATAATATTTAATGTATCACAACACTTCCGTTACAATTTTGCTCAAAATCCACACACTTTCGTTTCTGTGGCATGCGACACAATAACTATACCTAAAGAAAATGGCTCTGAGCACTATGGGACTTAACATCTGAGGTCATCAGTCCCCTAGAACTTAGAACTACTTAAACCTAACTAACCTAAGGACGTCACACACATCCATGCCCGAGGCAGGATTCGAACCTGCGACCGTAGCGGTCACGCGGTTCCACACTGAAGCGCCTAGAACCGCTCGGCCACTCCGGCTGGCTCTAAAGAAAACATCAACATCTTAATTACTACTACTTCTTTCATGATCTTAACGCATAAGTCATCACGCGTGCAATTTTCACGAGTGTTTTTGATTCTCCTTTTTGTCTTCTACTCCTATCCCATTTTTTCAGTGGGCCGCCGTTGCTGGTGCCAATGAATCTGGTGTCTCCCTAAAAGGACCAATGTGCCTGACATGCACAATGGTCATGTTCATTGGCAATAGTAGTTTGCTATTCCCCTGGCGAGGTTATCTCTATTACCTGACATGGACCTCGGTACTGGGTGAATAGTTTTTGTTTGCCTTTTGATGTACATGGGTTGTTAGCATCACCCACTGAGCCAAACGATGTTCTGGTAGCTTACTGTTGCATTGTCTCAATCTTTCTTGTTGCTCACTACTTACTTTGTGTTCTGCCTTACGGCAGGTCTTGTCATCGGGGAAGCCTCGTCAGAGAGGTCCACCGCATGAGCGTCTAGGGAAGTAAGTCCAGTGATGGTTTCCCGTTGCCTTCCACTGATGATGATGAAATGATAATGAGATCAACACAACACCCAGTCCCTGGGCGGAGGAAATCTCCGACCCTGCCGGGAATCGAACCCGGGCCCCGTGGCGAGACAAACCGCCGCCTTGTTGCACCTCTTTGGGCCCATTCCCACACTTCTCTCAATATTCTTGCAATATTTCGTACTGTTTCATTGTTTTTTCATTTCTTCGATTTGATCACTTCAAAAGGTGATGGGATTTTCCAACCATATATCACTTCATATGGCGATATTCCTGTACTTTCATGGATTCTAGAATTATATGCCACTAAAATGAATGACAAGAAAGTATCCCATTCATTGTCATGGTTATTCACATAGTGGCTCGACATTTTCCCTATTGTTCGATGTACATGTTCAGTTCTTCTGTTGGCTTCTGGATGCAATGGCCTCGCTCTCAGTCTGTGAATATGCAACAAATGGCATAACTGCTTTATCAATTCCGAAATAACCTTGGTGTCATGATTATCGTTTCCAGAGCACCGAACATCAGTAACTAATTAGTTCAAAAAATGGTCCAAATGGCTCCAAGCACTATGGGACTTAACATCTGAGGTCATCAGTCCCCTAGACTTAGAACTACTTAAACCTAGCTAACCTAAAGACATCACACATACCCACGCCCGAGGCAGGATTCGAACCTGCGACCGTAGCAGCCGCGTGGTTCCGGACTGAAGCGCCTTGAACCGCTCGTCCACAGCAACCAGCAACTAATTAGTCACCATTGTGCGTTCTACCATGTCATATTGATGATTTGGGATAGCGACCATCCCCAAATAGGGTGCGAAATGATTTACAATGTTTAGAATGTAGCGGTTTCTTGCTGGTGTCTAGCTAAAAGGTCCGAAGATGTCCATCAAGAGCGTTTTGAAAGGTCTACTGACTTTGGGCAATGTTCATAGCTGCGCACATTGATGGCTAAATTCAATCTGTAGTGCACATGTCACACAGTTTTAACGTAGCGCTCTACATCTTGTCTACACTTTGTCCACCAGTAATGTTCAGGTAGTCTGCGGTCTGTGGTTCTGTGGCATCCATGACCAATATAACAAGCGACCATGAGCTTTTATCAGCAATTCTTCTTGCATCGCAAAGGGAACCACTACACGAGACCCAAGCCTCGTTGTCTTACAATATACACCATCATAAATAGTGAACTGTGTTGCACTGTGACTCGTATTTTGCATACTGCGCCAGCAGCTTGTGCTCTCTGCCATTCTGCAGTACTATCACCTATTGTCGAAGGTGATAGAAACGTTGAAGCAAATTGAAAAGCTGAATAAGAATGGTTTACAGCGTGGAACAACAGGAAGAATATGTATGAAGTTTATAAAGAGACTTCAAATAAGTTTTTTAGAACTGTGTCGGTCCCTAGTGGTAGTAAAATATGGATGACGCGTAAATGAAATTTTTAAGTTCAGTAAGGGGATGTGCAAGAAAAGACAGAATAAGGAATGAATATATTTGTGAGGAGCTAAATATCTTTATCTTGAACGCCAAGATAATCTACTACAGAAGGGAATGGGAAAATCATGTGGATAGGATGGATGAAAATCGACTACCCATTGTAACAAATATGTAACATTCCTACAACAAATATAGCCTATGTTCGTCTGTGAAAATGGACTCGGTAAGCAATCTGAACTGTCTTTAATCGGAATCTAACCAGCATAACACTGTGTATGTGTTGCATGAGTGTCAGTTTCACTGTCATTTAAGCCCTCAACCGATCGTTACATGATAAACTTAAAACTAACATTTGGATAACTACCTGACTGCGTGTTTGAATATGAAGAACTACAGGAACAATCTAACCTGTAACAATGAATACCGAAACTATCAGACTGTGTGCTTCAATAAGAATTTACAAGTGACATAGAATCAGACTTGTGCGATGGAATTAACTGGATTAGAGTACATGACATGTTATGGTGTGTCAATGTCTCTGTTTTGGGCCTAAGTTCTGTAGTCACCTCTTTAGATGACTGTCTTTCTCCAAGTGGTTTGCAGCAATTCGCAGCAGCATGCAGCAGCATCTGCTAAAGCTTATTGGTACTAAGAATGACTTTAATAAAAAGGAGCTTGCTTAGGTCGCGTTAATTACTAAATAACTTGTAGAAAGAGATTTCATGCATTACTTCTATTTAAAAACTTCAGAAATCGTCATGACCAGTAATAGTTTGACAAATTTTAATAATGGCGAAATGCCTGACAATAACATAAGTCTCAGTAATGGCTGAGTGTCAGACTAACAAATTATACATTTAGTAACCACAGCATATTTATGAATTAGATGGGGAAAATAATTATTATTATTTAGATGATAAGGAGGCTTCTTTAACTGACAAGCAAAACATGGGATTATTGCAAACTCAGACTAACAATCACGAGCCTAACCCTGCAATTTCGCTTTACGCTATGCTTGCGGATTTTGCCTTGAATTCCACCTTCAAGCGTAGTTAAGCCATTTAAATCTCTCCTGGCCATATGAATGAAATCAGGCCTTGAATGTGGTATGATCTGCCATCACCGACGCTAGTGCAGCGTGACTCGTCTTCTGTCTCAGAGCTCTCGACCCACACTACTTATAAAAGCACTCCCAAGTTTCGCCCTTAGATTTTTGCCATCGATATCTGAGTGCTTACTTATTTCCAGTCTTACACAATGCAAAAAAACAGCGTTAAGTTGTATATATTGTTTTCAATGTAATGGAGAGTTCTGACACACTTCTTACACCATACTTGCGAGATCCTATATAGCAAGGCGAAAGAGAGTCATTAGTTGACCGAGAAAAAATGAAAGGCGGCCGGAAAAGGGCAAAAGCTAACCAACAAACCATAATTTTTGGTACGTCTGTATACATACACTGAGGTGACTAAAGTCATGGAATACCTTTTAACATCACGTCAGACCTGCTTTTGCCCAGCGCAGTGCAGTAGCTCAAAGTGGCACGGGCTCGACAAATCGTTGAAAATCCCCTGCAGAAATAGTCAGCCATGCTGCCTCTATAGCCTTTCTTAATTGTGAATGTCTTTCCAATGCAGGATTTTGTGCGTGAAATGACCTCTCTATAATGTCCCATATAATGTTCGATAGGTGGCCAAATCATTCGCTCGAACTGTCCAGAATGTTCTTCAAACCAATTGAGAACAATTATGGCCTGGTGACATGCCGCATTGCCATCCATAAAAATTCCATCGTTGTTTTGGAACATGAAGTCCATGAATGGCGGGAACCTGAAGTCTATGAATGGCTGCAAGTGGTATCCAACTAGGCGATTATAACCATTTCCAGTCAATGATCAAGTCAGTTGGACCAGAGGATCCAATCCATTCTATGTAAACACAGCCCAGACTATTATGGAGCCACCACCGTTTGCACAGTACCTTGTTGACAACTCAAGTCTATAGCTTCGTGGGGTCTGCACCACAATCGAAACATACCAAGAGCTCCTTCCAAATGAAAGCGGGAGTCATTTGTCCAGGATAAGGTTGTCCACTCGTCTAGGGCTCAATCAATATGGTCACGAGCACAGCACAGGAGAGGCGCTGCGGGGGATGTCGTGCTGTAAGCAAAGGCTCTTGGATCGGTCGTCTGCTGCCATAGCCCACTAACGCCGAATATCGCCTCGCTGTCCAAACTGATACGTTCGTCATACGTCCCACGTTGATTTCAGCGGTTATTTCATGCACTGTTGCTTGTCTGCTATCACTGAGAACTCTACGTAGGCCATCGACCACTACGTTGTGCGCAGTGAGAGGTAATGTCTGAAATTTGGTATTGTCGCCACACTCTTGAAACTGCTGTTCTTGGACTACTGAATTCCCTAACATTTTCCGAAATGGAATATCCCATCTATCTAGCTCCAACTACCTTTCAGCGTTTGAAATCTATTAACGCTCTTTGTGCAGATCACATAGGAAACCAGAATGAGATTTTCACTCTGCAGCGGAGTGTGCGCTGATACGAAACTTCCTGGGAGATTAAAACTGTGTGCCGGAACGAGACTCGAACTGGGGACCTTCGCCTTTCGCGAGCAAGTGCTCTACCCTGTGAGCTACTGTAACACCCGAAGAAACCCGAATTCCCAAATACGAATGTCATGATAATTTAAAGTAGGGAACAGTGTTATCCTGACAGGTAGGACAACTTTGCAATAATATAACACCTTAAAGTTTTGATGAACTCCAGTTTCAATAATTACTGAGTATGTCATGATATAAAACTAGAAAGAAAGAGAGGTTATTTTAACTAGCTATCAAACATCTTAGTAATAACTGCAAATCAGTACGACGAAAGTTAAGTTCAAAGTAATATGTCGGTCAGAGATAACACTTATTGTGAAAGAGAGTTGTAAACGCGGCGAAAAGGAAATTCAATGTGTCTACAATGCTCGATCATGGAGAAGTTAGTCGCTTGCTAGCTTGCTTCCTGTCAAGTCGAGAGAGAGCACTGTTTGTTATAGTACTACAAACGGAACGCTACGAGATTGTTTCATTTCAAAAAAATAAATAAATAAAATAAAATAAAAATAAAAAATGTAATATTGTTTGATACAGATGCGCGGACTTTGTTCTCAGTTATTCTGACTTCAGAACTTGAAGTGATACTCTGATAGTGTACGACTAGTTAATGAACTTTAATTATTGGAGATATTATTGTTGGACTCAACCTTCATCAAAGTGAACAGTTACAACGAAGAATGGACACAGTATCGAAGACTGCAATACCTGATTAGCCTGGAGTAGGAAACATTAATATGACCACACAAATATAATACAAACACGCCGATTGTAAAAGTTGTAATTGTCACGATCACCGAACTAAAAAGAATCGTAATTGATCTGGTCCATCGGTGTGTGTGTGGTGTGATGATTATAAACTAACTGTTAAGAAGGAACAATAAAATTGTTCGTCAGCAATGGAAATCTCACGTGTTGGCTCCATCATTAATTGAACTTCGTGGTAACTGATGATAAAAATGAATTAACTGTGAACATTTTAATTGAAAGAGTGACTTGATGGACATTGAGCATTGAAAGGAGTGTTTTGCCGAAATAATATCACGAGGCACGAAAGCAAGATAGCATTATAGATTATCTCTGGATTTCCGTCGTGCCGTAGTGAACAATTCTGCCTAGCAACGTAACAACAACTACTGATACTGAACCGCAAATGAATTTTTCCTCACTTCAGTGGTGTGAAACGACGCCGGTGATAAATGATTCACTCAATACTGTAATAACTAACTAACCGGGCATAGCAAATCATCATAAAACCGTAACAGACAATTAAAATCAGCAGTTCGCATCGCTGAGAAGACCGTGCGGACGGACTCGCAAACGGACTTTCAGACATTCTGAAACGTCGCCTTAGAAAAATTATAAATGACTGTGCTTAAACTGACACACAATATTTTTAGCGCAACGCAATATGACTTTGAAAAATCCCTTTTACTGTCTCTGATGGACACACGTCCAGATCGTCCGCTCTCAAAAGTCCGCCATCTCTCTCCCCACATCCACCACTACTGGCGGCTCACCTCCAACTGCGCAACGCTATGCGCTGTTAATATCCAACTGCCCAACACTACAATAGCAAATTCCAACAATGTAAACCAGCTACAGACTGCACACAGCACAGTCAGTGATTTTCATACAGCGCGCTACGTGGCGTTACCAATATAAAAACCTAAACACCCTACTTACAATTACACGTGGAACAATTTTCATCAGAGATTTTCAGGTGCTGTTCCGCGTTATCCGATGGGACAACCATCACTGCTCGTCCACCGACCGAGCTGTAGCAGTAGCGGCTCAACATCAACAGCGACAACAAAAATGGGAGAGAGGACGTCACAGTACCGAAGTACTACAAGTGCAGAGTGGAAATTCAATTCTGGAAACATCCCGCAGGCTGTGGATAAGCCATGTCTCCGCAATATCCTTTCTTCCAGGAGTGCTAATTCTGCAGGATCTGGAGGGGAGCTATTGTGAAGTTTGGAAGGTAGGAGACGAGGTAGAGGCGGAATTAAAGCTGTGAGGTAGGGTCCTTACCCGTGAAATGCAAAGGTCCCGAGCTGCCGGCCGGAGTGGCCAAGCGGTTCTAGGCGCTACAGTCTGGAACCGCGCCACCGTTACGGTAGCAGGTTCGAATCCTGCCTCGGGCATGGACGTGTGTGATGTCTTTAGGTTAGTTAGGTTTAAGTAGTTCTAAGTTCTAGGGGACTGATGACCTCAGACGTAAAGTCCCATAGCGCTCAGAGCCATTTGAACCATTTTTTTGGTCCCGAGCTAGAGTCTCACGCCGTCCATTTTAATCTGCCAGGAAGTTGCATAGCAGCGCACACTCCGCTGCAGAGTGGAAATGTCATTCTGAATGACAAGGCTGTTCAGGTCTTACCTGTTCCAAAGTATACGACATTGTTTTTAGTGGCAATTTACTGTCTGCACAGAAGCTGGGGGACACGTCTTTGATCAACTGTAGTGAATGGAGTGACTTGTGCAAGTACTGTGGTGAAATAAATTTGTAACAGAAACGACTGTACTAGTATTTTCGTCATCGACATCAGAGTAAATGAAGTTTTTAAATTTCTTTTTCGACTTTGGCCTTTGAATCTGACGTTTGCCGACTAGTGTTCTCTGTTTCACACTGATATATGTGCCCTTCTCCGTCATCCCAGAAAGTGTGAATCATTACCGCTGGAACGTCCGGCAGGAGAAGACCTGACCTTCCAGCGACATAGGGTGCCAGTAGATCTCCGCGTTGGCGCCAAGTTACGTCCCGCAGAAGCGGCTGTGGCGTCCGGACTGGCGCGAGGTACCGGCGTGGTTGGTGTCGTACCTAGCGGCCCGGGGGAAATGCAGCCAGAGAGACGCGAGCGCGGCGGCCGTCGATGGCGCCGCGTGCCGTTGTTTATTAAGCTGGCCCGCAGTGGCACTGTGTGACACTGTTTATGTGTTATTAAATAACGCCGGCCGCGGCGAGCTGCGGTCTCTGGCCGCGCCGGCGGAAGGCCGGAGGAAATTAAGAGCCACGATTTATGACGGCGCGCTGGCGGCAAGCACGCCTCGCTAAAACAATACGATTCCCGAATGGCGGCGGCGCAGCCGGCGTAATTAAATTCGGCCCGTGACGACCTGCGCGGCCTGTCACAGCGCCCGCTGCGGGCTTCTGGTAGCAGAGTGTGGGAGAACGGGCAGCGCCCGGAACTGCCCGCCGGGTCACCGTATTTCAGACCCCATACGCGCGACGGTGACAGGTTTTCTGAAATATCGGCGATACATTATGTGACCCGAAGGACATTATTCAGTCAGTACGATAACTGCAACATCAGAGTGTCAGCAGTCCACCGAAACTAGAGTTCATTACTTGGCGGGCAAAAGCACGAGAGTTGAGAACGAATCAGAACTTCAGCGGAGCTTGCAGCTACCTAACATTTTTTACTTTTCTGATCAGACCAAATCTTTACTGCGCGCATTCATAGATCCACATGACGAAGAAACTTTGTAAGGGGTTCACCATCCTGCTGGTCAGAGCGTGAGCAATACATCGAAATCACGTTTTGCTCCAGCAGGGTGCTGAACTCCTTACAACTTGTCTGCAAATTCCTTTACAGCTTTCACTACATCCCTCAACTGTCACAGAAAAGCCGGCCGGAGTGGCCGAGCGGTTATGGGCGCTACAGTCTGGAACCGCGCAACCGCTACGGTCGCAGGTTCGAATCCTGCCTCGGGCCTTAGGTTAGTTAGCTTTAAGTAGTTCTAAGTTCTAGGGGACTGATGACCTCAGATGTTAAGTCCTATAGTGCTCAGAGCCATTTTTTTTTCACAGAAAAGACTAGCATAAGGTAGGTCTGAATGAATTCTTTCAACTTTTTCGGTTCCAGAAACATAATAAATATTTTGCTACAGATGTTAAATTGTGATGCTGAGGGAATTAGATTAGGAAATGAGACACTTGAAGTAGTAAAGGAGTTTTGCTATTTGGGGAGCAAAATAACTGATGGTGGTCGAAGTAGAGAGGGTATAAAATGTAGACCGGCAATGGCAAGGAAAGCGTTTCTGAAGAAGAGAAATTTGTTAACGTCGAGTATAGATTTAAATGTCAGGAAGTCGTTTCTGAAAGTATGTGTATGGAGTGTAGCCATGTATGGAAGTGAAACGTGGACGATAAATAGTTTAGACAAGAACAGAAAAGAAGCTTTCGAAATGTGGTGCTACAGAAGAATGCTGAAGATTAGATGGGTAGATCACATAACTAATGAGGAGGTACTGAATAGAATTGGGGAGAAGAGGAGCTTGTGGCACAACTTGACTAGAAGAAGGGATCGGTTGGTAGAACATGTTCTGAGACATCGAGGGATCACCAATTTAGTATTGGAGGGCAGCGTGGAGGGTAAAAATCGTACAGGGAGGCCAAGAGATGAATACACTAAGCAGATTCAGAAGGATGTAGGCTGCAGTAGGTACTGGGAGATGAAGAAGCTTGCACAGGATAGAGTAGCATGGAGAGCTGCATCAAACCAGTCTCAGGACTGAAGACCACAACAACAACAACATGTTAAATTGTAATGGTGACTAGATCACAGCTACAAGTTTTGAATGGTAAGTGCAACAACTACTAGAACAGTTAAAAAGTTTAACTATCGATATAGTGTACAATTGTATGACAGTTTACCATGATTCATGTAGCCCATATGCGATTCAAATAGAACCACAAATCTTTAATTTTTCTTTTGTTTGTTTGTAACAACATTTTAAATTTTGCTTTTTACGGTGAAGAAGAATGGGTTTCGAAACCCATTCTTCTTCACCGTAAAAAGCAAAATTTAAAATGTTGTTACAAACAAACAAAAGAAAAATTAAAGATTTGTGGTTCTATTTGAATCGCATATGGGCTACATGAATCATGGTAAACTGTCATACAATTGTACACTATATCGATAGTTAAACTTTTTAACTGTTCTAGTAGTTGTTGCACTCATTTTCCACAGTGGTTACGACCAGCAGCCCACCGTACAAATTTCATGAAACTTCACCTTGCACTTATCACATCCGATACATTCCCCTTTCTTCACAGGTCTAGGGTCGTAATATTTGCTCTTGCAGGACCTGAAGGTTTCTCTTCAATATGCAGTGCATTTCTGCAGCCCTTGACGTTCTTTCTTTGTGAGTTTTGACAGCGCACTTTTTCTCTTCTCTCTTGTAAGACTGAGGTGAAGTTAGATGACAAGCTGAATGCTTCTCTCCTCTTGCACATGTGGTACCAGTGGATTTTCTTTGGGTTTGGAAAACAAAAGAAAATCATGATGACGATGATGATGATGATGTCTCTGGCTTTCCGAATATCTTCACTTACCTCTGAGTCTGTGGTAACAGAGGGGACGCATCATGCATGAATGTGGACGTAGGAAGCAATTCGTGTGATGTTATTTGGTTGGATTGAAGAAGAAAATTTCCGTGCACTCATACCACTTTAAAACATTTTCTACGAACTGTTTAATGGAGGCTGAGTGATTCTTGCATAAAATTAGGCTTTATAAATACTTTAATGAAAAAGAAATAATGCATATTATATTCTGAATGAGAAAGCCCCATGAAGACTGATTCACAAAACCTCAATCATTGTAATTTTTTTAAAAAAATTTAATCAGATTCTTAAATTTATAACATATCTCACTAGCTGCTCTGTTGGCTGACCTGGTAGATGCTACACAGTTGGTAATGAAAATATTCATAACTAGCATACATGTGTTTCAACAATAGACCTTATTTCAAACAGACTTAATTTTGCATGGCGGATTGTTATAAGCAATACTGTCTTATCTCTTTTATTTCCTTCTGGTTGATTACTGTCTGGGTCGAATATATTTCGAAAAAGCTTCTTGCTGCTTGTTCACGATTTATGTAACAATAGCCCTGTAACACAATGGCGTCCAATCTGTGCGCGTGGGCTCAGCAGTAGAATATTTTCTTATTTCTATCCACACAGTCCCATGATCCAGAAAACCCAACGTACCCAGTTATAAGCATTACGTGTCAACGACCTCACCATATTTCTGTGTTTTGACTTTTGCTAGGCAGATGACAAACGTACTGTTTCTGTGCCACAGTCTGTGACGCAGACGCCTGAGTGAGAACGAGCCATATGCTGCAGTTAAGCTTTGAATAAATTTCATGCGATGAGTGTCGATCTTTATAGTTTCATCATCAGGCACGAATTTCTTGACATCCGGACACAGAAAGGAAGGTTTTAAGGTCGCGTAAATACCATGGCCGAAGGGATCAAAGCACTGACTGAAGAAGGATGCACAAAGTAAGTGCCCCGCGTGTGGGTAGGGTCGGCGTGGTTGTAAACGGTTATGGTGTGGTTAATTTAAGGATTAGGTGGATGCCGTTTCTGTCACCACACCGTAAACCCCCTCCCCTCCCCCCCCCCCCCCCCCCCCACAAGGAAGGAACGTGTGTACCCCGACTGTCTGCGTGTAGTGAAAGTCTGTGAAAGTTTTCAAAATGTTTACGAGTTGTGTGACTGAGGCGGGATTTGGATACTGTGCCAGTATTCACCTGGCTGGTTGTGGGGAATCCCTAAAAATCACATCCAGGCTGGCCAGCGAACCGACCCTCATGAATAATTTGGGTAAAAGGAATGGAAATGAAACAGATTGGGAAATAGATAGAATTGGAATAATGACTTCCATCCACACAGGGCATTGTACGGATTGGGACTCGAGCCACGATGCTCCGCTACTCTAGAACGATTGTCTTAACCGCCTCAGCCATCCTGATATGCTTTCCATCAGACGCAAAGTCCTAGCTTCCCGTACGCTGCACTGCAACGACCCCCGCCCCTTAACCCTCTACTCGCAGATTTCTGATTCCCACTGGAGTTCGGACAGTGGTTGTGCATCCGCAATGAAACTTTTTCATCAAACAGCCGTCGCGCCCATAGAACTACAGTTAAGAGTGGTGTCTGTTCCTGTCGGACATCCCCGACAGAGCCGCGAGGGATTAGCCGAGCGGTCTAAGGCGCTACAGTCATGAACTGTGCGGCTGGACCCGGCGGAGGTTCGAGTCCTCCCTCGGGCATGGGTGTGTGTGTTTGTCCTTAGGCTAATTTAGGTTAAGTAGTGTGTAAGCTTAAGGAGTGATGACCTTAGCAATTAAGTCCCATAAGATTTCACACATGTTTAATACCCGACAGAACGGGCACCACTCGTGATGAAGCAGTTGCGATGTGTTCGTGAATAACTGGGGTATGAAAAGGAAACGGGTGGAAAAGAGATAGGAATGAAATAATGACTTCCAGCCTCACAGGACATTGTGACAATGCAACGGAGAGAGACCGAAATTCGTGCCGGACCGTGACATGACCCTGGATACTCCTCGACATCTCGGCCATCCGGACATGCTTTACGTTGGACCCCAAATCCCAGCTTCCCACTTGCTGCACCGCGACGACCCCCGCCCATTAACTTCCCATTCACGGATTTCCGATTCCCAAGGACGTTTCAGCACTTTCTAAGGACACTGTGGGACTGCATCTCTAACGAAGGTGATCGCACTCCTTCTGGAGTGTAGCGCGACCGCGAGTTTTGCTCTCGTGTACAGGTTGGAACCAACAGGGACCGCTCAAAACCCTTCGATGGAATCTAAACATATTCCGCATCAGCGCATTGTACTTACGCTCTTTCAACCCTACTGGTTTCTGCCCTCCCGTGGCAAGATCATGGAGGAGTGCAACATTAACATCTGCGTCAATAAAACGTCGAAGTGCCCCTCCAAGACCCCTCAGGTCGGCAACAACCTCAGTGCCACTCAGGCAACTTTGTTGAGCACGTTACGAAACTACGACAGCAAAGCAGGGTGGCGGCTATTCTGTCACCTGAGGATTAGGCAACCCTTTCGACACGCCTTGGCGCATGGGGTGGTGTTTGCCTATCTTCAGGCGCTAGAGCAACCGCCCTGCTGAACTGGTGTCGGAGTTACTGACAGTTACTTCCGTCACGTACTCAATTAAGATGTGTGGGTGACATTGAGTGTGTAGCCGAATTGGGCGAACCTCTGCCGTTTTATTCAAGTACTCCCGCCTGATAGCACTGCAGGAGAACGGAAAACAGAAGGGTTGAAAAAGCGTAAGTACCCTTTGCTGCTTCCGATCACGTTCATATTTCGTCGCATGGCTTTGAACGGTCCCTAGTGGTCCCAACCTATATACGAGAGCAAAAACTGTGGTCGCGCTGCCCTTCAAAAGGGTGTGATCACTTTCGATGCGGATGCAACCCCACAGTGTCTCTGAAAGGGTTGAAACGGCCTGTTCTGTCAGCAGTGTCAAAGACTGTCAAATACAGTGCCCTGTTGCGCATCGCACTGCGAAGTCTCGTTTTTGACCGCGAATTGAGTGAGAATCAACTCCCAAGGAAAGGGGTGGTTTCATCGACGCCTTCATGCCACCCCTTGAGGCCTTGTCACGTAGATTCTGAGCGGTGGTGTGTCTGAAACGTTTTCCTCGTCTCCCATCTGAAAAACGCTGGGTGTCCTGGTTCCGACCTTCATCGGAGAGACGTTAAAACAAGGGGTGAAATGTGGGTAAGAGAGGCTGTGACGAGCTTCATAGTGTGACGACTGTACGGTGCCGTTGGGGAGAACTGTGTCAAAATTTGGTGCCAATGTGACATCATTAAGCCATTCTAAGCTCGCATGAACTTCCCAGCTGTGGTCTTTTTCTCTCATATGTCGACACCTGGCTGTTTAAAGCGTCTCCGAGCCACAGCGTGACGTCGCAGAACGCCACGCTTTGGCGCCATACACAGCAAGGCTGTAGGCATCTTTGAGCTAAAGTTCAAACTTAACGCGTCGCAATGGGAGACAATTATGGGGTTTCGAAAAGTGATCCTTTAATTTCGTTATGCAGCGTACAAACCTCTAAAACGTTATAAACAACGTTTGGTCTCCGTTTATTTTGTTATTTATTCGAGGAAACGAACATGGGACATAATGCCGATGTTGAACCAGTGTACCTCGAATAAAAAAAACTTATGTATTAGCTATAAGACATATAAATACGTAAGTGTAAAAGAAAACGAATAAAAAGAGACCCTAACATGCACTCGTATCACAGTAACTAAAAACTTCATCAGTCATTCGCAGAACGCTGCTTGCCATCACTGTAAACACAATTGAACATAAATGGGAGGTATTTTTGATTTACATTAATTACGCAATACTTCGATTCGTAGCCCACTACTGATTTTGCATCCTCAGGCACACAGTCACCCTACTTCCTACTTTTAGTACGAAGCTCGTCAGTGAGATATTGGATGGATGTGGGCACAGTACGAAACTTACTTCATCTATCGATTCTTTTATATTTATTTAATTTCCTTTTCCTCATTTTTGCAGAGAGAAAGGTAGTTCACATGAAAACTTATTGCCTTAATAGAGAGCAATAGGACTATTCTCTTCAGAATCGATAATGACAATAGTTCCAGTACACATGCTGACGTCACAAGCAGTAAATGAAAGAACAAAAGGATATTGAACGTGTAATTCAATACGTAAAAGGAGATGAATATAATTATAGGGGATTGAAATGTGGAGGAGGGGGAAGGAGAGAGAGTTATCAGAGGATATGGGCTTGGTAGAAGGAATGAGTTAGGAGAAAGAATAACAAATTGGTGTAATAAATTTTAGATACTAACAACGAATACACTGTTCAAGATTCACAAGAGGAGGAGGAATACGAGGAAACAGCCAGCTGAATTACTTCATGATGAGGTAGAGATTCCGAAATTAGTCAGTGAAGTGTGGGGCCTACCCAGGAGCATATGTAGACTCAGGCCACAATTTAGTAATTCTGAAGAGGAGGCTGAAGTTTAACGGAATGGTCAGGAAGAATAAACGTGGAAAGAAGTGGGATACTGAAGTACTGAGAAGGTGTGACGTACATTTTAATTTCTTTTAGGCTGTAAATGCTATGATAATGACTACGACAGTGGACAGTTCAGTCAAAGAGGAATGGACATCTCTGAACAGAGCAATTACAAGAGTTGGACGGACAAATATAGGTGCAAGGAAGCTAACAGCTAAGAAACCTTGGGTAACAGAGGCCATACTTCAACTGATCGTTGAAAGAAGGAAGTAAAAAAAAAAAAATACTCAGAGAAGACGGAAATGCAGCAATATACTTGGGAATGAAATAAGTAAAAATCGCAGGGAAGCCAAGGCGAAAAGGCTGCTAGAAAAACGTGAAGAAATAGAAAGAGGTCATCACAACAGCAGATGTAGCATACAGAAAATAAAACAACCTTAAAAGCAAAGGCGTCAACGTTAAGAGTAAGAGAAAGACGCCACATATAAATGCATAAGCTAGAATAGATAGGTGGAAAGAGTATATTGAAGATTTCTTCGAGGGGTATGAATTGTCTGATGTCTTATAGCAAATAGAAGTCTATGTGGATGATGTAGGACCTAGGTCGAAAGTGATCCAGTATTACAGTCAACAAGCAGTATTACGGATATGGCGACTTTGGTACACAGTTCAAGCAGCTCCTCCTAGTCGGCTCTGCAGTCGCCAAAAATCCAAGATGGCGCTGATAGAATATTCAAAAAATTCAAAATAGCGGAACTAGCCCAGTTGTGTTTTGTAATCTACCTGATGCTACAGTCCAAGATGCTGCCACGTTCAGAAGAGTTTGAAGGGTATGACTTTTGCCCCATGTTGAAAAGACTGAAACTATCATACGCACACACACAAACGCAATGTTTATCTCAGGTGTCACAATGGTATTTTCTTGTCTAAAATACGTAAAGTGTGTAACTGACAGTAGCTCAATGTCTAAAAGTGTGTGAAAAACACATCAGCAATATAAATTTGTATCAAATGTCGCAATGCTATTTTCATGTCTAAAATACCTGACAAAATATGTAAATGGTGTAACTTACAGTACTTTCATTCTATGACTCTACGAAACACATGTGGTCTGCTGAAATAACATGCTAAGCAGGAAGTTAACATTTCATCCTAGGTTTACACGAGACTATGCCCGAAAACGAAGCTGAGCATGCACAGTCTTTAGGAGGAAGAAGATAAAAACACAGACGTGAATATTGTCACAACGTTATTTTCATGTTTTAAACGTCAATAAAAATATGTAAAGCTTGTAACTTACCGTACTGCCATGTCATAAACGAACGTCAAAAAATACATCAGCAACACATACAGTTTTTATGTCAAGTGTCACAATGTCAGTTTGATATCAAAAGTATCTACAAAATTCGTAAAGAGCTTGTTATTTCCATCTTAGACTTATTTGAGGCTATGCTACTGGTGGTTTAGAGATCAAACTGGCATCACCTGACTTTTAGAAGTTTTTAAGTAATGCCTCATCTCTCAAGCACCATTACTTTTCTGGGGGGAGGGAGGAGAATATAATGCGTCATGTTCTACACTATAAAAATATAATTAATCGACGAATATTGGATCTAACCACTTTTACATCTTGGACATACTTGCAGTTATGTTCAGTAGTGTTCTACATAATGACATCACATTTCTGACATTTTAGCAGTAGAAGCCGTACTACAAATGATACATTCCAATGAGGTCATTACTGGGTTGTATTACTTGAACTACATATATTCATAGTATCGAAGGATAATTACAGATTTCTGATCATGAACAGAAATTCGATCATTGCACGAAAATAAAACTGTCAGTATTATTTACGATGATATTTAAAATTTCGAATACATAAGACATGTGGCCCTACTTTCATGAACCTGTGGTTCTGTTGTTGTTGTTGCGGTCTTCAGTCCTGAGACTGGTTTGATGCAGCTCTCCATGCTAATCTATCCTGTGCAAGCTTCTTCATCTCCCAGTACCTACTGCAACCTACATCCTTCTGAATCTGCTTAGTGTATTCATGTCTTGGTCTCCCTCTACGATTTTTACCCTCAACGCTGCCCTCCAATACTAAATTGGTGATCCCTTGATGCCTCAGGACATGTCCTACCAACCGATCCCTTCTTCTAGTCAAGTTGTGCCACAAACTTCTCTTCTCCCCAATCCTATTCAATACCCCCTCATTAGTTATGTGATCTACCCACCTAATCTTCAACATTCTTCTGTAGCACCACATTTCGAAAGCTTCTATTTTCTTCTTGTCCAAACTACTTATTGTCCATGTTTCACTTACATACATGGCTACACTCCATACAAATACTTTCAAAAACGACTTCCTGACACTTAAATCTATACTCGATGTTAACAAATTTCTCTTCTTCAGAAACGCTTTCCTTGTCATTGCCAGTCTACATTTTATATCCTCTCTACTTCGACCATCATCAGTTATTTTGCTCCCCAAATAGCAAAACTTCTTTACTACTTTAAGTGTCTCATTTCCTAATCTAATTTCCTCAGCATCACCCGACTTAATTCGACTACATTCCATTATCCTCGTTTTGCTTTTGTGATGTTCATCTTATACCCTCCTTTCAAGACACTGTCTATTCCATTCAACTGCTCTTCCAAGTCCTTTGCTGTCTCTGACAGAATTACAATGTCATCGGCGAACCTCAAAGTTTTTATTTCTTCTCCCTGGATTTTAATACCTACTCCGAATTTTTCTTTTGTTTCCTTTACTGCTTGCTCAATATACAGATTGAATAACATCGGGGACAGGCTACAACCCTGTCTCACTCCCTTCCCAACCACTGCTTCCCTTTCATGCCCCTCGACTCTTATAACTGCCACCTGGTTTCTGTACAAATTGTAAATAGTCTTTCGCTCCCTGTATTTTACCCCTGCCACCTTTAGAAATTGAAAGAGAGTATTCCAGTCAACATTTTCAAAAGCTTTCTCTAAATATACAAATGCTAGAAACGTAGGTTTGCCTTTCCTTAATCTTTCTTCTAAGATAAGTCGTAAGGTCAGTATTGCCTCACGTGTTCCAACATTTCTACGGAATCCAAACTGATCTTCCCCGAGGTCGGCTTCTACCAGTTTTTCCATTCGTCTGTACAGAATTCGCGTTAGTATTTTGCAACCAGTGGTTCTATACCATTTAAAACAAGGCTCAAATATTGACACTACTAATCTTGAGGTTAACCTGCTCGTGTGGACGAGTTTAGTTCAATATACGTACCATGCATTAAAGAAACCAAAACTGGTCCGCATTATTTTCTAAATGGTTTTTGGTATATAATATAGACTACCAGGAATGATCTGACTCAGTAGTACGTTCCACGTGTTTTATTTCAGATGCCCGCATCTCGTGGTCGTGCGGTAGCGTTCTCGCTTCCCACGCCCGGGTTCCCGGGTTCGATTCCCGGCGGGGTCAGGGATTGTCTCTACCTCGTGATGGCTGGGTGTTGTGTGCTGTCCTTAGGTTAGTTAGGTTTAAGTAGTTCTAAGTTCTAGGGGACTTATGACCACAGCAGTTGTGTCCCATAGTGCTCAGAGCCATTTGAACCATTTTTTTATTTCAGATGGTTCACAAGCATCGGCGACAAATGTCTAGGCAAGATTGGTCATTGGAGTCAATGGAAGGCGCTGTAAATGCTGTTATAGAAGGTCATATGGGTTCTTTCAGGGCTGCTCGACAGTTCAACGTGCCACAGACAACGATTGAACGACATGTGGCAAAGAAACGTGCTAACCCTGGCTATACAGTTGTGAAAAGGTTAGGACCAATCACTAAAGTGTGTTTACCCCAGAACAAGAGGTAGAACTTAAAGACTACTTAACACAGATGGAAGGACAGTATTTTGGCCTCACTTAAAGAACTTTGTGAACTTGCTTTTCAGCTAGCTGAACAAAACAACATCAAACATCCATTTAATACTGCAGCCAAATCTGCTGGAAGAGTTTGGTTAAATGGGTTTCTTGCACGAAATCCTACCTTAACAATACGAAAACCAGAGGCCACATCAATCGCACGAGCAATGGGGTTTAATCGAGTTGCTGTAGATCGGTTTTTCGATCTGTTAGAAAGTCAATTAGACACATTCAAGTTTACGGGAGACAGAATTTTCAATTGCGATGAGACTGGTTTAACAGTCATTCCAAAAGGTCACACAAAGCTGGTTGCTTCGAAAGAGCGCATGCAGGTGGGAGCAGTTACTTCAGCAGAAAGAAGCCAGACTGCGACTGCAGAAATCAGTGTTTCAGCGTCGGGGTGTTACGTACCACCTACGTTAATTTATCCTCGAAAACGAATGCAACAAGCGTTTGAGACTGGCCTGCCCCCTGGTGCCTGGGCAGAAGTCCAAGAAACTGGTTAGATGACGAAAGAACTATTATTGACTTTGTGGTGTCACCGCCAGACACCACACTTGCTAGGTGGTAGCCTTTAAATCGGCCGCGGTCCGTTAGTATACGTCGGACCCGCGTGTCGCCACTGTCAGTGATAGCAGACCGAGCGCCACCACACGGCAGGTCTAGAGAGACGTACTAGCATTCGCCCAGTTGTACAGCCGACTTTGCTAGGAAAGGTTCACTGACAACTACGCTCTCATTTGCCGAGACGATAGTTATCATAGCCTTCAGCTACGTCATTTGCTACGACCTAGCAAGGCGCCATAGCAGTTGATAATTAATATTATGAAGCATGTACCGTAACGAAGGATGTTCTACAATTGTGGATTAAAGTTAAGTATTACATCATCTATGTACTTTATTTGCAATTCTCAAGATATTGTACTGTTCCAGACCTCACGCCAGTCAGCGTGTAATTAAACGCGTGCATTTCGGCCTCCTCTAGAAACACAGTGTTGGCTCTTCTGCCAACACTACAGACTTTATTTAAGAAGTTCATTGCATTTACTGGAGCGTCAAAGGAAAGACCAATACTTCTCATATTGGACGGCCACAAAACGCACACCAGGAATTTGGAACTGATAGATGTGGCCCGCGAAAATGGGGTTGTCTTGCTGTGTTTGCCACCACTCTGCTCACACCGTCTTCAACCATGGGACGTGTCATTTATGAAACTTCTCAGTAAATTTTACGAAGATGAAGTAAGATCGTGGCTTCGCACCCATCCTGGAAAAGTTGTTACGCTGCATCAGATCGCAAGTTTATTCGGCAAAGCCTTCATTCATTCAGCTACAATGTCCACAGCAGTGAACGGGTTTCGGAAAACAGGCATTTGGCCTGTAAACAGAAACGTGTTTCAAGAAAGTGATTACCTTCCCTGTTCAGCTACAGACATTCTTCAAGCTCACACATCTGAAGTTACAGAAACGGAAGACCAAATACCAGAGATGTTGTCAAGACGTATAACACCTGAACAATTAACAACTGACGATCAAGCCTCTGTTTCGTCCAACTTTCAGGTTACCAGCCCTGAAATGGTGTTAGCTATTCCAAAGGTGAATAAAAAAAAAAACCTCAAGGAAACCATCTAACAGGCGTGGAAAACCCGTTGTTTTAACCGAATCTCCTTATAGGTGTGAACTATCTGAAGAAATTAAACGAAAAGGAGTCCCCAAACGTGCTGCATGTAAACGAAAACTCTTCTCAAAGACGTTTAATAAACCTGGGATACCATCAAAAGGACATAATGACAACGAAAAAGTGACGAACGTTACTGACGTCTTAACCACCCCTTCATGCTCAAGGGGTAATAAACTGAGGTCGAATGACAACGAGGAAGAGAGTGAAGAATGTTTATACTGCTATGACTTCTCTGAAGGAGGCTGGATACGGCGTATTAGCTGCGGACGCTGGACCGACGACACTTGTGCAGGGATAGAAAGTAATAATGACGAGGCTGTCCGCTCTTGTGTACTATGTGAAAGTAAGAGGCCTAAATAAAACGTAATACCTGAGTCTACAATTCGCAGGACCATGTTTCGAAACCTTATCGTCACATGATTTCGTTATTCCAGTCCTTATTTAAGCTTTAGAGATGAATTCATGCTAGTTCCCCATCTTACCCCGCATATGGGGCAAGACGGGGAATTGGTAGTTTATGTTTCAAATCGAGATATTTCTAACTAAATGTAACAAGTTTGCAGGTTTCTTTGCATGCTATTATAATTCAATGGTTAAGTAAAGAAATGATAATCAAACCTATTTGAATTTGTTTATTTTTGTCCCTTTTGTAAGGGTTTAAAGTTAGCTTCCCCATATTGCCCCGCCTTCCCCTACAATATGTCCTTTTAGCTGGTTTGGTTTCAGATAAGACAAATGTTGTCCATCAGACACGGTGGCACTCTGTATATAGTTTTCAAATGCGTTATGGGTGTTCTCACCACGTATACTTCTCCGTCACAGACCTAATGACATCTATATTTGCTATATGTAATATATTCGGAGTTGCGAATATGGACAGCCATCAG
The DNA here is from genome assembly GCF_023864345.2 of Schistocerca serialis cubense. NCBI lineage: Eukaryota > Metazoa > Arthropoda > Insecta > Orthoptera > Acrididae > Schistocerca > Schistocerca serialis. The sequence continues at coordinate 789,266,269 of NC_064641.1, read as the reverse complement.
CTGTACAATGGAATGAAGACAATGAAGATTTGTGGTGGACGGGGATTCGAACCTGGACTTGCTACTTGTCGAGAGCGGCCGCATTACCATTTGGCTACCCGTGCACCTCTCACAGCCGGACCCAAACTTCCATGTGATGTCAACCAAGCATGCATGCATTTCCAAAGGAATTTTGCATCGTAATTCAAAGTAAAACTGGCACTGTAACACCGTATTTACATTTAATGCCTGAGCAAGAGACAATAATATTTTCTAAACAGGCAGGATGCAAGGTTTCTGATCACTCCAGCTAAATTCTTTATTTTAAACAGCACTAAGTAACGCACATGATTCGTCTCGCTGGACGTTAGGCAGGTAGTTGCACTTATCCAGCGCAAAGAAGCTGACACTCATGGGCCAGCAGCTGAATCAGCTGACCCTTCCGCCGAGAGGTGAGGGATCTGGGCCAACATCATGCCTGCACCACGAGTAAGTGACAGTGTTCAGTGGGTAAGTTTGAGCCGGAAGGAGAACAGTTGTGACAAACATCTGTCCTGCTGATCCAAATGAACGCTATATGCCAGCCACCAAACGGAATCTTGCCACCATTATTCTGATACTACACTCCTGGAAATTGAAATAAGAACACCGTGAATTCATTGTCCCAGGAAGGGGAAACTTTATTGACACATTCCTGGGGTCAGATACATCACATGATCACACTGACAGAACCACAGGCACATAGACACAGGCAACAGAGCATGCACAATGTCGGCACTAGTACAGTGTATATCCACCTTTCGCAGCAATGCAGGCTGCTATTCTCCCATGGAGACGATCGTAGAGATGCTGGATGTAGTCCTGTGGAACGGCTTGCCATGCCAGTTCCACCTGGCGCCTCAGTTGGACCAGCGTTCGCGCTGGACGTGCAGACCGCGTGAGACGACGCTTCATCCAGTCCCAAACATCCTCAAGGGGGGGACAGATCCGGAGATCTTGCTGGCCAGGGTAGTTGACTTACACCTTCTAGAGCACGTTGGGTGGCACGGGATACATGCGGACGTGCATTGTCCTGCTCGAACAGCAAGTACCCTTGCCGGTCTAGGAATGGTAGAACGATGGGTGCGATGACGGTTTGGATGTACCGTGCACTATTCAGTGTCCCCTCGACGATCACCAGTGGTGTACGGCCAGTGTAGGAGATCGCTCCCCACACCATGATGCCGGGTGTTGGCCCTGTGTGCCTCGGTCGTATGCAGTCCTGATTGTGGCGCTCACCTGCACGGCGCCAAACACGCATACGACCATCATTGGCACCAAGGCAGAAGCGACTCTCATCGCTGAAGACGACACGTCTCCATTCGTCCCTCCATTCACGCCTGTCGCGACACCACTGGAGGCGGGCTGCACGATGTTGGGGCGTGAGCGGAAGACGGCCTAACGGTGTGCGGGACCGTAGCCCAGCTTCATGGAGACGGTTGCGAATGGTCCTCGCCGATACCCCAGGAGCAACAGTGTCCCTAATTTGCTGGGAAGTGGCGGTGCGGTCCCCTACGGCACTGCGTAGGATCCTACGGTCTTGGCGTGCATCCGTGCGTCGCTGCGGTCCGGTCCCAGGTCGACGGGCACGTGCACCTTCCGCCGACCACTGGCGACAACATCGATGTACTGTGGAGACCTCACGCCCCACGTGTTGAGCAATTCGGCGGTACGTCCACCCGGCCTCCCGCATGCCCACTATACGCCCTCGCTCAAAGTCCGTCAACTGCACATACGGTTCACGTCCACGCTGTCGCGGCATGCTACCAGTGTTAAAGACTGCGATGGAGCTCCGTATGCCACGGCAAACTGGCTGACACTGACGGCGGCGGTGCAGAAATGCTGCGCAGCTAGCGCCATTCGACGGCCAACACCGCGGTTCCTGGTGTGTCCGCTGTGCCGTGCGTGTGATCATTGCTTGTACAGCCCTCTCGCAGTGTCCGGAGCAAGTATGGTGGGTCTGACACACCGGTGTCAATGTGTTCTTTTTTCCATTTCCAGGAGTGTATATAACTAAGAAGGCAATTCTCCTTCTATACGATGATACTATATTACAACTGCAGTTTTGGTATGTGAAGTCGCTGTTGCAGTTAGTACATATTTAACTAACTGCATGAGTTTCCATCGTTTACTCTGTCGTATAACAACTGTCTGTTAATGTTTATGACCTCCAAATGGAATTTTTTTACTTTTAATTTGCGTAATGGTTTTTTTATTTAGTTTTTGTTTCAACCTGACTGCAAATGGAAATGTGAGTGGGAGACTCTGCGTCATGCAATATTTATTCCTGAACACCGAATCTCATATTCTTGAGAATAAGTCGGTTAAAAAATGTTTCTAACGATCACTCATTGAACCGTGTGCCATTAGTATGTGTTGAGAAAAAGGGTGGTTGACTTGATAAATTATATATATATATATATATATATATATATATATATATATATATATATATATACTGGGTGATCAAAAAGTCAGTATGACTTTGAAAACTGAATAAATCACAGAATAATGTAGATAGAGAGGTACAAATTGACACACATGCTTGGAATGATATGGGGTTTTATTAGAACAAAAAAAATATACAAAAGTTCAAAAAATGTCCGACAGATGGCGCTTCATCTGATCAGAATAGCAACAATTAGCATAACAAAGAAAGACAAAGCAAAGATGATGTTCTTTACAGGAAATGCTCAATATTTCCACCATCATTCCTCAGTAATAGCTGTAGTCGAGGAATAATGTTGTGAACAGCAGTGTAAAGCATTCTGATTTATGGTGAGGCATCGGCGTCGGATGTCGTCTTTCAGCATCCCTAGAGATGTCGGTCGATCACGATACACTTGCGACTTCCGGTAACCGCAAAGCCAATAATCGCACGGACTGAGGTCTGGGGACCTGGGAGGCCAAGCATGGCGACAGTGGCGGCTGAGCACACGATCATCACCAAACGACGTGCGCAAGAGATCTTTCACGCGTCTGGTAATATGGGGTGGTTCTAACAAAACCCCATATCATTCCAAGCATGTGTGTCAATTTTTACCTCTCTATCTACATTATTCCGTGGTTTATTAAGTTTTCAAATTTATACTGATTTTTTGATCACCCGATATACAGGGTGTTACAAAAAGGTACTGCCAAACTTTCAGGAAACATTCCTCACATACAAAGAAAGAAAATATGTTATGTGGACATGTGTCCGGAAACGCTTACTTTCCATGTTAGAGCTCATTTTATTACTTCTCTTCAAATCACATTAATCATGGAATGGAATCACACAGCACCAGAACGTACCAGCGTGACTTCAAACACTGTTACAGGAAATGTTCAAAACGTCCTCCGTTAGCGAGGATACATGCATCCACCATCCGTCGCGTGGAATCCCTGATGCGCTGATGCAGCCCTGGAGAATGGCGTATTGTATCACAGCCGTCCACAATACGAGCACGAAGAGTCTCTACATTTGGTACCGGGGTTGCGTAGACAGAAGCTTTCAAATGCCCCCATAAATGAAAGTCGAGAGGGTTGAGGTCAGGAGAGCGTGGAGGCCATGGAATTGGTCCGCCTCTACCAATCCATCGGTCACCGAATCTGTTGTTGAGAAGCGTACGAACACTTCGACTGAAATGTGCAGGAGTTCCATCGTGCATGAACGACTTGTTTTGTCGTACTTGTAAAGGCACATGTTCTAGCAGCACAGGGAGAGTATCCCGTATGAAATCATGATAACGTGCTCCATTGAGCGTAGGTGGAAGAACACGGGGTCCAAAAAAATGGCTCTGAGCACTATGGGACTTAACATCTATGGTCATCAGTCCCCTAGAACTAAGAACTACTTAAACCTAACTAACCTAAGGACATCACACAACACCCAGTCATCACGAGGCAGACCCCGCCGGGAATCGAACCCGGGAACCCGGGCGTGGGAAGCGAGAACGCTACCGCACGACCACGAGCTGCGGACCATGGGGCCCAATCAAGACATCACCAACAATGCCTGTCCAAACGTTCACAGAAAATCTGTGTTGATGACGTGATTGCACAATTGCGTGCGGATTCTCGTCAGCTCACACGTGTTGATTGTGAAAATTTACAATTTGATCACGTTCGAATGAAGCCTCATCCGTAAAGAGAACATTTGCACTGAAATGAGGATTGATACATTGTTGGATGAACCGTTCGCAGAAGTGTACCCGTGGAGGCCAATCAGCTGCTGATAGTGCCTGCACACGCTGTACATGGTACGGATACAACTGGTTCTCCCGTGGCACTCTCCATACAGTGACGTGGTCAACGTTACCATGTACAGCAGCAACTTCTCTGACGCTGACATTAGGGTTATCGTCAACTGCACGAAGAATTGCCTCGTCCATTGCAGCTGTCCTCGTCGTTCTAGGTCTTCCCCAGTAGCGAGTCATAGGCTGGAATGTTCCGTGCTCCCTAAGACGCCGATTAAATGCTTCGAACGACTTTCTGTCGAGACACCTTCATTCTGGAAATCTGTCTCGATACAAACGTACCGCGCCACGGCTATTGCCCCGTGCTAATCCATACATCAAATGGGCATCTGCCAACTCCGCATTTGTAAACATTGCACTGACTGCAAAACCACGTTCGTGATGAACACTAACCTGTTGATGCTATGTACTGATGTGCTTGATGCTAGTACTGTAGAGCAATGAGTCGCATGTCAACACAAGCACCGAAGTCAACATCACCTTCCTTCAATTGGGCCAACTGGCGGTGAATCGAGGGAGTACAGTACATACTGACGAAACTAAAATGAGCTCCAACATGGAAATTAAGCGTTTCCGGACACATGTCCACATAACGTCTTTTCTTTATTTGTGTGTGAGGAATGTTTCCTGAAAGTTTGGCCGTACCTTTTTGTAACACCCTGTGTATGATAGATACGACCACATATGCTGTCAATATTGGCGAAGTGTTAACACATATGATGGAGAGGTAACCTTTTGTGGCAATAATAAGAGTCTTATTTTGGCCTTAATAAGACATTTATGACAGTCGCAAAAGATGATATAAACCTATATTACTTGTATAACTGCGACTGAGTGCAAAAGAGAACCGGAAAAAAAAGAGAAGGTGTGCAGATGGCGGAATCAAAAAAAATGGTACAAATGGCTCTGAGCACTATGCGACTTAACTTCTGAGGTCATCAGTCACCTAGAACTTAGAACTAATTAAACCTAACTAACCTAAGGACATCACACACATCAATGGCCGAGGCAGGATTCGAACCTGCGACCGGAGTGGTCGCTCGGCTCCAGACTGTAGCGCCCAAAACCACACGGCCACTCCGGCCGGCGTGGCAGAATCAGTTACGCCTGTTCCTAGCACCTAAAGTGGGGAAGGCAATAATTCGGCTGTTGTTAGGAATTAAGTCTTTGTTGATTACCAAGCGGGCGCTGCTCGCACCTGCTTTGCCGCTGATTGCCGGCGAGTAATGGAGCGGTGTAGCGCAGCGGGGGGGCACGGTGCAGTACGCGCCGGGCGGACACGGCGCATGCGCGCTGAGCGACGGCGCGTCCAGCCGGCCGGCGCGGCTCGGCTCGGCGGGGGCCAGTTTCCAATTTCCCCGTTATTTCATCTGGCAGCCATAAGTGTGACACTGTAATTTCCTACCGCGCCAACATTTGTTGTAAATGAATACATCAACGAGTCATGCGCACCGTATTACAGCGGCGCGCGGCGGCAGGCGAGCGTCCGCACCCGTTTTAACAAATGTGAATTATTCAGGAGAATGCTTTATGTAGCGTGATATCTGGCCAAAACAGCGCCACTGGCAGCGGCGGCTGCCGGCTGGCGACCGGCGCGTTAATTTACGGGCCGCGTCTTCTGGACGCCGGAAACGGCCCGCTGGAAATGAAGCGCCGCTCTGCAGGCACCGGCGCCGCGACGCGCCGCTGCGTTCATTGGCGCCAGTTCCATTACCTTTATCTGCATTCGCGGCCGCCGCCGCCGCCGCTGCCGCCGGGATCCTCTTTTCGGCGCAAAACAATCTGGTTCGAAAGTTGCTGCAGCCTTCCCTGGCCTTTCCCCTCCTCGTTTCCTGTGCTGCTGTCTTAGATTTATTGGTGCTCAATAACGACTCATGAACTGCTGACGAAATTTGTGATCAGACCTTTATTTTTCTGGGGAATTATAAAATATTGGACAGTGAGGTTAAACTGCAGGTGACATTTTACAAAAATCTTTTGTTAACCTAAAGAGAGGTTTTATATACACCCGAGACGAAAACATCAGGTTTGGAACAACTAGAGAAAGAAAACTATTGAGGAAAACTTTTAGGTCTAAAAGAGCTTGCAAAAGAGGGATGCCAAGAACGAGGGAAGAGCTGTACTGGTGCATGAGGGCACCAGGAGAAATAACACTGGTGAGGGTAAGATTTGCGTGCCATATATTTAGGATAAATATGTACAGAGAGAGAAAGAACGGGTAGGACAAGAGGAAAGACAGAAACTAACTGGGCTCCAGAATGCTTAACATATAATTTCCTGGCCGCACCTTTGAGCTCGTCCTGCCTCTGTCAGTATTTTCGCTAAGGGAGAAGGAGATTTTTCGAGCCTGGAGACGATGAAAGCGTCATTCCGTATTTTTGACGGAGAGGAGCTTGATCCATGAGTCTTCTGACATGTTTGATGCGGCTCGCCACGAATTCTTTTCTTGTCGTAGCCTCTTCATCATGGAGTAGCACTTGCAACGAATGCCCGCAGTTATTTCTTGGATGTATCTCAATCTCCGTCTTCCTCCTGTCTGTTGTTTATTACTGTTCGCTGCGTGCATCCTACATAATTCTTCTTCAAAGCTAGCAGAAGTCCTTCAGATCATGTTCTTCAGGGCCTCTAACTTTGATGTTACGACGGGCGTTCAATAAGTAATGCAACTCATTTTATCTTAGTCAGTTTCGGTTGAAAAAATGCAGAATTTGTTGTAGAACATCGTAGAATAGTCCCGTTTCAACCCCCATAGTTTGGCGAAGTTCTGATAGATGGTGACGATACACGTAGCCTTCAGAGTGGCGTTGAAACGGGCGTGCGTTCCAAGCATTGAGCTTCTTCTGGCAGAAAACCAGACCAGCGCACATGTTTATAGGGGCTTGCAGAATGTCTACGGAGACTTCACAGTGAACAAAAGCGCGGTGAGTCGTTGGGCTAGACGTCCGCCATCATCGCAACAATGCCGCGCAAACCTGTCCTATCTCCCGAGTGCCGGACGGCCGCACACTGCAGCGACACCTGCAACGTTCGAACGTGAGGACACACTCATTCGATACGATACGACACATTCGAGGTGATCGACGGATCACTATCAAACACCAAGCTGCTGAACTGGACGTCTCTGTTGGTAATGCTGACATGCGCGTCCACCACCGGGGTACTCAAACGTGTGTGGTCGCAGGGTTCCTCGCTGCCTAGCAACAGAGCACAACGAGCAATGAAGTACCATCTGGGCGGAGCTGCCTGCGCGTTACGATGTTGATCTCGAAAAATTTTTTTCGAACAGTTTCACAGGTTATGAAACATGGGTTCATTCCTTCGAGCCGAGAACAAAAAGGCAATCCATGGAGTGGTGTCATACCGCCTCTCCTCCGAAGAAAAAGTTCAAAGCCCCACCCTCAGCCAGTAAAGTTGAAACGTCGCCTTAGAAAAATTTATAAATGACTGTGCTGATAAACCTCTTACATTATTTGCTTTTCAAACAGCTGAGCAAAACTGAACGTAGTCAGACATTACTCTCTTTACTTATTCTGATCAGCTCTAAACTGACACACAATATTTTTAGCGCAACGCAATCTGACTTTTAATAATCCGTAGAAAAGAATGGCCCTGACTAACAATAACCTATACCTTTCATAAATCATTTACCTCACAAAAATCTTCGTTATTAGAACTACTGCAATACAGCGAGCGCCAATACTGCCAGCTAAATAAAAAGATTCTAACTACTGAAGGCGCTAACTACTGATAGGCATAGTTAGCAAATGAAAGATTTTGAAAGAGAACAAACAATGTATTTACCTTAATAGTGTTCAAAAGTCATTATATATATATATATATATATATATATATATATATATATATATATATATATATATATATATATATATGGCATCCAGTATTACAAATTTACTATCTCTGATGGACACACGTCCAATCATCCGCTCTCAAAACTCCGCCATCTGTCTCCCCACATCCACCACTGCTGGCGGCTCACCTCCAACTGCGCAACGCTACGCGCTGTTAACAGCCAACTGCCCAACACTACAATAGCATATACTCCAACAATGCAAACCAACCACAGCCTTCACACAGCACAGTCAGTGATTTTCATATAGAGCCCTACACGGCGTTACCAACATAAAAACCTAAACAGCCTACTTACAAAGTCATGGCGACAGTTTTTTGGGACTCTGAAGGGTTTCTCTGTTTAGTGTCCTCCTTCATGGTACAACAGTCAACACTGAGGTGTATTGTGCTATCCTCAGAAAATTGAAGAAACGACTTCAGCTTGTTCGTCGTCACAAAAAATGCAAACCAACTTCTCCTTCTCCATGACAACGCAAGGCCGCACCCAAGTCCGCGCACGCGAGAGGAGCTCACAAAACTTCACTGGACTGCTCTCCCTCCTCCACCCTACAACCCGGACATCGCACCTTCCGATTTCCATCTGTTTGGCCCAATGAAGGATGTATTCCGCTTGAAGCAGTACGAGGATGATGGGAAGGTTCCCGTTGCAGCAAGGCGCCGGCTCCGACGCCGACCAGTGGTGTGGTACCTTGCTGGCATACAGGCCCTCCAGTAAGATGGCGTAAAGCCGTCGCATTCAGCGGAGGTTCTGCTGAAAAATTAGAGTTTTGTGGCCAAACGAGTGGTGAATAATATACTGTGTTGGAATCCTGAATAAAATCAACCTGCTTTCAGAAAGGAAAGTGTCCCCTTGCTTACCGAACGCCCTTCGTAAGTTCATCGCAAATCTCTATCCTGCTACTCGTCTTTACTTTCGTCTTTCTTCGACTGAGTGTCAGTCTGTATCGTGGGCCCCATTAGAACGTTCATCCCATTTAACAGATCCTTCAATTGTTCACTTTCACTGAGGATGCCAGGGTCGTCGGCCAGTCTTATCACTGGCATCCTTACCTTTCCCTAATCCTCCTAAAAAGGTTGTGGAGAGGACATACAAGGGCGACTCGAAGGCGAGTGATATTACCAGGTTCGTCAGTGTTCTCAGCACCTGTTTGAAACAAACTTTTTAAAAGCCTTGGTTCTAGAGAATCGTAGCCGTTTGCAGCTTGCGAAATTGAGGAGTCGTTCAATGTCACTTTTCCAAGTGGAGACAGTGATCCTTCGCGATCAAAGAAGTTATCTTCAAACACGGAAAGACAACAAGAACTGATGTGCAATCCCATGCGTGGGCTTGGCAATTTCTTTAGCCCGTTCCCGTTTTCTGGGCGACTGTTTCGTTTTAGTACCGGAAGTGGTGCTCAGTGAACAGAGGAGACTTGGTGAAGTGTAGCTGAAGCAAATAAATTCCACCTGTTCTTGTGGAACTTTAGACGTGGTGTTTCTCAGGTTACCCTCCATTCGGAAAGAAGGGTGCACTCAGTGACTGTTATGTGACTTATAAATTGCAGAGTGCAGCAATCAGTGGTCCTTTTTTTAGATTTTACTACGCAAATCCAGATTTCAGCTAGTAGCTAGCCATTCTCAATGCACTATTTTCTATTCTCAATGCATGTAAGTCCCTGTTGTTCGGGCGTCAGCCAGTCACAGTTCAAAGAAAGTTGCGGTGTGCACTTTCCCGCTCATTGGTAGGATATTAAAATCTTTCTGGAAATGTATAGCTACAGGTCTTTAATTATTGAATTTAGAGTAAATAGAAGTATAACAGTGTCTGGCGAAAGTTATTTATAGTGGTTTTTTAAGTGCAACGGTACTGAGATTTAATGCGGGTCCATCCATAAGCGTTCCGACTAAATCAGTGGAGCAATAGGTCACGTAATTTGTCTCGCACGTCACTCATTGCCGAGAGTTTGCGGAATTTGGCAGAGGCCGCGATTGGAGCTCGGGCCTCCCAGTGGTAGCTTCGAGGGCGGATGAAATGAACAGCCCGAACCATTAAAACTCATTTTTCATCTCTGTAGCCGCGGTTACACACGCGAGAGAGTCTGCTCTTGGCCCGGATGTTGTTGGCCTCCCACTTCCATTCTGTTAAGTAGGACGTTCCTTTATGAGATGTGCACATTATTTTGGCCATTCTGAAAATTCAGTTTCTGTCGTAAACATCGATATGCATACCTCACATAGAGCAAAACAATGTAGCTGAGTAATCTTTGGCTTTTGCTACAAAATCTCTGTGTCGCTACACCGCTTCTGCCTGAGAGCGCATTCTAAGTTGAGCAGTGTTGAGTAGCAGATGTATTTTGATGTATGGTCAGGAAATTTTGTTTGTAAGTGTGATATGACATTGGTGGAATTGGAGTTTCGATGCATTTATGGAGAGATAAGCTAAGGGGATTATTTGTTTTTCTGGAACACTGTTAAAGGTAAACACGCAAGCACGTAGCATTGTTGTGTGCTATTGAGATTGTAGTAACGAAGCTCCGATAGTAACTTTGTTATGTGTATTGCTGTGATAGGCTGACGAGATTTCCCTCTCTTAAAATTATTTCTTTAAGTCGTGTTGCGTAAATACTACTGTGAACATTCAGTTCATTTTAAAAGCATTATTTTTGAATACAGAGTTTCATTTGAATATTTTCAGAAGTAATTTCTCACCACTTAAACTTCCCACTTTTCATCAGTTTATTATGTACGTATCCTCATTTCACTTTGTGGTACAGAATTTTGAGTCATATTTTTTTATGTTGCTTTGCTGCTGTATGCTACACACTGCTTTCGAGAAATCTGCAAAATGTTTGTCAGGACACGAGATAAGTGAAGATACAGTTTAGGGCCAGGAATTTGTTTGTAAGTTCAGTTGGGCATTTATTTCAAATGTTCAAATGTGTGTGAATTCCTGAAGGATCAAACTGATGAGGTCATCGGTCCCTAGACTTACACACTATTTCAACTAACTTATGCTACAAACGATAAACACATACCCATGTCCGAGGGAGGACTCGAAACTTCGGCGGGAGGGGCCGTGCAATCCGTGACATGGCACCTCAAACCGTGTGGCCTCTACGTGGAAGCATTTATTTCAGAAGTCAAGTTACATTCAGGATAGCATTGCATTTTTACACAAACAGTTATCTTTGTTTTGTTGACAGTGTTAAGAAAGTCATATTAAATCTCTGTATAATTCAGTATATTCAGCGTTTTGCACAGTACACGATTTTAATTCAGGAACTAGTTTGTTTCGTAATGATGTTTTAAGTTTTTGGTTTACAGTTTTAGGAAGATTCACTCAGATGGAGAGAAACAGATAAGCGGTTAAGTTACAGTTTACTAATTGGATGCAAGTGCAAAGTGTTTCATGAGCAGCATATGCAATTTCCCCGACGATAGACGCGAATCAACGCGGACTGCAATCACAGCACGATGCAGTGTAGCGTTGGTTGGACAGAATGTTGATATTAATCAAGGTAATTTCTGTCACAAGAAACCCCGAATAATTCTGCCATAGGTGCTTTGGTGGTCCCTCCTCTTGCAGCCTCCTCCCAGAACTACTACAATGTGGGTCTTTTCGTTAGTTCTTGGTTCTCTGAGAAAGTATTGCAGTATACAGTTTGTAAGGTGGTAGATTAAATAAGGTCAATTTCGCACCTTACATGAGTTTTTATACATTGCAATGGGAAGGTGAATATGTCACCTGACTTACTTCGGAGAAAATGAGCAGATTTGCCTATAAAAATGAACAGTACACAATGAAAAGGGATGACACTTAATCGACGGTATTAACACACCAAGCATCCTGCATGTCAATGAGCAAGAGGCGAAACAAGCTGCTGGAGAAAAGGTTTCGTTTGGGGACCAAACGCGAGGGGCAACGTCCTGGGCTCGTCATGGGCAGAGTACAACGGAAATCTCTTAAAAGTGACCGCAGCGCGAGACAACGAACGGGCCAGATGACTTATCCAGGAGGGCAAGTAGCGGGCCATCGAAGTGGTGCAGAAAGAACCTTTAGAAAACTGCCTTGGGGAATTCCCAGATGCATACGTACAAACCAGTGATGCAGTCGATCACGTGAACTGCGTGTGGTACACTCATGATGTACACATGTAACTTTTATACGTCTGTAGGGGGCATAAAATGTCCGATTGGCCGACACAAACTAGGAAGGAGTAAAGTGCCGAAATTTCGATGCAGTTTAATGGCAGGCCCTTTGCGATTGGCAGAGAGACTTTCCACAAAATAAGAGGAACGCCCCTATTGGTCGGAAAAAACCGTGTCTTGGGGCACAAAAGGACCCAAGTGGGGGGACACTTTTGCTACGAGAGAAAAAAAGACCGAAAATTTCTGGGACTCTCCTCTGAACTGGCGTCAAGTGCAGAATGGGGCGCGTAAAGCTCCATGCAACGCAGAGGAGGAATTTTGTGTGAACACTGTGTTCACTGCGGCTAACATTAGCTGTAGCGGCATTGAGCTCCGATAGCGGAGAAACGAACCAGCCACATAGTTAATTGTTCTTAGGAGAACCGCGAGGGCATTGTAATATGCATGCTGCTCCAGCCATGCACATGCATATCGCCATATTTCAAGACTAAGGATGGGTGCATGTTTTCTCACCTAACGAGAAACATTGGAGAATTTCTGCTGATAAAATCAGCAAAGGTTTTGATTAGTTATTATAGGAACTTCAGAGGACGAGAGCAAACACGCGTCCGACAACTCATCGCAGCTAAGGTAAACACTGCGGGCAGAGATGTAAACTTGTTGGTTCACCAACTTGCGTCCACTGTAAACTCGAGCAACCCTGAGTAATTTTTTGCTCAGCATGTCACAAAAAAGTAACCATCCTACACAGACTTGACTGTCATCCTAAGTAGTACCAAACTTAGATCTGGAATCACATGATTCATCGTAATATTGGCCAACATCACGACGTAGAAACTTCTGGTAATAAATCTGATATTGTTATGTGTAGAGTTATTTCGATTACTCAGGACGAAATGTGTTATCTTAACAGTTGTCCTAACATTGTCACGTTACAACATATGTAAATTTGTTTATTTCCTTGACAATAATTCCGCATTGAAACCAATTTGTGTACAGCTTAAACACCGTTGTGCCTTGTCATAGAATATGGGTCCACTCCCTACCCCAGTCATTCTATAGAAGCTTACACACTCACAGGCGTTTCTAGTGATGTCTGACGAAAGACAAAAGGAGTAGAGAGTCAGAACTAAGATGACAAAAGTCATAGGATGGCGATATGTACATATACAGATGGCGGTAGTGTCGCGTACATAAGGTATAATAGGGCAATGCGTTGCTGGAGCTGTCATTTGTACTCAGATGATTCGTGTGAAAGGTTTCCTATGTGAAACTTCCTGGCAGATTAAAATTGTGTGCCAGACCAAGACTCGAACTCACGACGTTTGCCTTTTGCGGACAAGTGCTCTACCATCCCCCATGATTTGGAATGCATGAAAAGAGCAGTGCCCACTTGCGCCAGATATATGTTTCAAGTATAGAAAAAGTTATCGAGGCATTTAACAATATTGTGTGGACTTGGATTCCAAAAAAATGTCTCCGTGGGCATAAAAACTTTAAGATTAGGTGTGTCTGATGCAGTTATTTCCTTCAATGATGAGTATTCTGGAGGAATTAAAGTCCTGGATGAGCTGGGATTAAATATAGGGCAGAATACAGCAAGAACATTGGAAGCAATGGACCGGTTAAGGATGCGGGAGGCTGAAATTCCTGCTCAGCAAATGAACAAGGGGGCAAGAAAGAAGAGAAGAACGAAGAGTTTAGGTGTACAAGAAGGATGAGGCTAGGAAGCGGGCTGATTTTAATGAGTGATTTTTTTGTTTCTTTATTTCTTTGTTTTTAGAGAGAAACAAATGTTCCCACAGACTTACTGCCCCACTACTTACTACAAAAGCCCCATTTTTCTCTGGAATCAGAAAACATATTAACATAAAAATTTTAGAAATTATTCGCATAGTGGAGCTGCTTATATGGCTCTGCAATCAGTGTTTTGCGAGTTATATGATTAATACTAAATATTTGATACGATGAACATACGCAACTGACAAATATACAAGGTGCGGCAAATAAAAGTGGCCTGGAGAACAGAGTTCCAGCGTACAAAGAAACACAGCAGAGGAAAGCAAATACAGTACTAACCTGAGTATAGCAGATCTTGAAGGTGACCAGCGTTAATCTCTTGGCACTTCAGGGCCCTGGTGAGCAAGTTGCTGAACGCGGATCGAAGCTCGTCTGCTTAAATTGCTGCAGTCTCGTGCGAAATGTTCCGCTGCAGTTCTTGAAGACTGTGAGGGTTGTTGCTATATGCCTTAGACTTGAGGGCTCCCCACACCATGTAATAGCGCGCTGACAGATCACGTGACCTGGATGGCCAGGAGGGCCGCGGCGAAACTGACCTCTGCTAAGAACTCTGTCAGACGTGCAGACTGTGTAAATGTGCTCCAAAGTTCAGTCGGCTGTACGGGCAGTTGCTCCATCCTGTTGGAATATCAGTAGATCTTTTCACAAGGTAGGTTATATGGATACAGCACGTCCAATCGTATCCACTCTTTGGGCCACTTTGATTTGCTCCACCCTGTATTTATAGAATGAAAATCCGCTTCAGTTGCTAGTAATTCTCTTAATTTATTCCACGACAGTTTTCGAAGCTTAAAGATTCATCTTCAGGTGCCACCAAATAAATATGAAAGCATGAATGTGTGGCGGTCGGGCGAGTCAGTCATAATAAATCAAACCCAAGTCAAACAAACGTATGGGTGCGTAGGACCAGCTACCACAGCGCCCGCCTGGGCAGCTCGATACGGAAATAATTAGCAACTAAAGTGGATTTTTATTCTATAAATACATAACTGATTATACGTTGTACAAAACACAATTATTTTTTCTAAAAATCAGGCATGTATTTCAAAAAACTTATCTCAGTTTTCACTATGTGTACCTTCTCAATTCTAGATCCATGAGCTAAATACATTCAGATGTTCAATTGGTAAACATCTGGCAGTGATATCTTCAGTAATTTTACAAATAAATGGTTAAATATTGGCAGAATTTCGCATTTTCGGTACAGGGGGACTGATCCCACCGGAAACTGCGGCAAACATCTATGGCAGGATGGAGGAAGCGGATTAAGCGACCCCAGCCATCTAGCAGCTCCGTCATAATGCGAACCTAGTATCAGCACTTGTTCACTCCGTAAAGGTTTGAATTAACAAGGGGAACCCCACCGGGCCTGGCTATGGGACGGATAATCACTTACAGCTCTGTCCTGACGGGTTGGGCGGCGGCGCATGGCCGTTCTTAGTTTGTCCAACGAATTGTCTGGTTAATTCTGCTGACGAAGTAGGCATTAGCTTGCCACCATTCGTGATTAGGTGTGAATGCGAGAGTTGCGTTACAGAAAGTGCGTGTGGAACCAAGATCACAACAAACCGCAGCAGCACATCATCTACATCTACATCTACATCTATACTCCGCGAGCCACCTTACGGTGTGTGGCGGAGGGTACTTATTGTACCACTATCTGATCCCCCCTTCCCTGTTCCATTCACGAATTGGGCGTGGGAAGAACGACTGTTTGTAAGTCTCCGTATTTGCTCTAATTTCTCGGATCTTTTCGTTGTGATCATTACGCGAGTCGATGCAGTTTCCGGTCCCACCTCGGCGTCGGAGACGAGGAAATGCGAATGGAAGGGAGATTTTTTTTCCAAGACTGCTTTAAAACACAAAAAATAATAATTATGAAAACCAAAAAATTACCACTTTACCAGAGATATAACTGTAACATGTTCTGATACCATTCAAGAGCGTATTCACTTTCACATACAAATCCACTAATACAGGTACTGATACATAATACATTCAATATATATATATATATATATATATATATATATATAATTTCCTTTTTTCTTAACTATTACTTAATATTATCAATATTATCATCATTAACACCATCATGATAATTATTATTATTATTAATAATATTATAATTCCCGTTATTATGCTGAGATATAAATTTGTAACCAACCAAGACATGTAACAGCTTTAAAAATGTTAACGAACTGCGTATTATACTTATATAAATATATAAAGACAGTGTGGATCTAAAGAAATCGATAAAGCAAATAAGTAATTAAATGTAGACGAGCACTTCTTACAGAAATAGGCAGTGTCTAGTAACGTGAAATCGAGCAATTACAGATTCATGACGTTCTTATACACTATAGCCGGCATGCAGGCTACTCCGAACGAATCAAGATGTCGGCATAGGCCGAATGTTAATCCGCTATCGCAAGCATCGTGCATTCGAACGCCAGCACTGACTGTGCAGAGATTCAGACGTCATATCGTGGAGAAAGCACGCTGCACAGTCATTGTGGACGTGCGGGGCAATATCAAGCACGTCAGAAAGTCTGAACGCGCTTTCGAGCGTTGACTAGTGAGACCTAAGAATGGCCTTTCCTTTCAGTACAGAGTCTGGAGATGCCATGGATTCTGTCATTTTCATCTGTAGCCCATATTTGGTGGATTTTATAATACAACTTAAATCCTATGAATATATGCTGTTTAAAAGCACCGCAAATTGAGGATAGATCAAAAATAAGTCGTTTCTGGTATGATATGCTGGAATAAAATGGCAGGAAACGTCATATTGGTAGCTGAAGAATTTTCTTACTATACTCGTAACTTGCGTGTTCCGAAAGCATCCCGATTCAAGATCCATCAGAAACGCGTTGCTCTTGGTAAAATTTGTTATAGTCAAATGTCTGTCTGTAATACACTGACGGAAAAAAACCGCAACACGAAGAAGCAGTTGTGCGGAATAAACGAAAGATGGTATGAGTGTTTCCTCTACATTTCGAAGATAAAGTCTATTCAAATTCAGTGCCAGTGGCTTAACAGTGGCGCTAGTAGAGTCACTATGAGGATTCAAGTCAGGTTTGCTTTGAAGACACGCTGTAACGGTCGTCAGCGTTAGTTACGTTTGAGACTGGAGGTGGTGAGTTGATGTTAGTCAAGAATGCCTTTAAGGCGACAAAGATACCATTATCAACACATCAACGATTTTTAATGAGGTCCTGCAATAGGGCTACGAGAATCTGGATGTGCCTTCTACGATAGTACAGAAGGACTTGACAGGAATGCAGTCACTATTCATGATTGCTGGCAGCAGTGGTCACGAGACTGTGCGGTCGCAAGAAGACCAGGCTCCATATGGCACTACCGACAGGGAAGACCATCGTGTTTGGTGTATGGCTCTGGTGCATCATACTGCATCTGAAGCAGCAGCTTGAGCAGCAGTTGGCATCACATTAACACACACATTATAAACTGGTTACTTCATGGACAGTTATGAGTCTCTACACAAAGGAAGCGGCTACTCGGGTAGCAGAGTACTTGTGGCGTACACATGGGTGTTTTTTAGGCTAGGCAGTAGTGCGAGGTATCCTGATGTACACTCACCAGTCAACGTGCAGGCAGGGAAATCAGGACGCGCTCAGTGTAAAGACACTTCAGCCATCAAGATATTAGCAGTAAATTTTCAGAGTGTTCGGAATAAAGTTCCTGAATTTACTGCCCTCCAGGAAGCGTGTGGCGCGCAAATTATTCTCCGGACTGAGACCTGGCTGAACCCTGAGATAGGAAGTTCTGAAATATTTAGTGAGGGTTGGAACGTGTATTGGAAAGACAGATTAGACGCCGTAGGAAGTGGTGTCTTCATTGCAGTTGACAAAAATATTGTGTCTACTGAGGTCGAAGTAGAGTGTGATTATGAAGTTATCTGGACACGTTTAACAGGGCTAAGGGAAATAAAGTTAATGTGGTGTGTAATTACCGGCCACCAGCTTCCAACGTGACAGTTCTAGAATCATTCAGAGGGAGTCTGTATTCTGTATCGCAGAAGTACCCGGATCATGCTACATTAGTTGGAGGCGACTTCAACCTACCTAGTATAGACTGGGATGTCTATGGATTCGTTTCACGTGGTACAGACAAGCCGTCGTGTGAATTACTTTTGAACACATTATCTGAAAACTGTCTTGAGCAGCTAAATCGACAGCCAACGCGTAATGAAAAATTTTAGATCTGGTAGCCACGAACAGACCAGATCTCATAAAAAAAAAGTTCAAATGCGTGTGAAATCGTATGGGACTTAACTGCTATGGTCATCAGTCCCTAAGCTTACACACTACTTAACATAAATTATCCTAAGGACAAACACATACACCCATGCCCGAGGGAGGACTCGAACCTCCGCCCGGACAAGCCGCACGGTCCATGACTGCGTCGCCTTAGACCGCTCGGCTAATCCCGCGCGGCCCAGATCTCATCGACGGTGTCAGTGTTGAAACATGGGTTATTGATGATGATGTTGTCATTACGACTATGGTTACAAAAATTAAAAAGTCGGTCAAGAAGGCTAGGAGAGTATTCTTACCAGAAAGAGCAGATAAGCAGTTGTTAGCATCCCACTTAGTAAATAAATCGACTTCATTTACTTCTGGTACGATGGACGTGGAAGAATTATGGGCAAATTTTAAACACATTGTAAATCACGCATTGGACAAGTATGTGCCAAAAAGGTGGGTCACGGACGGAAAAGACCCAGCGTGGTTTAACAGCGCAATTCGGAGAATGCTCAGGAAGCAAAGGCAGCTGCACTCGCGGTACAAGAAAGATCGGGAGAATGAGAACAGGCAAAAGTTATTAGAGATGCGTGTTGTTGTAAAAAGAGCGATGCGCGATGCATACAACCACTACCGCCGTCATACCTTAGCAAAAGATCTTGTTGAAAACCCAAGGAAATTCTGGTCTTACTTAAAATTGGTAAGCGGGTCGAAGGCTTCCATCCGGTTGAAAGGTGGCTACACTGAGTCACAGCGCCAGAGATTGCGCCAAAGAGTATTATTCAGCCGCCTCCACTGGCAGTGCTTGTTGAGATGTGGTAGTGGAGAGTGCTTGTCGAGAAGTCGTGGTGGAGAGTGCTTATTGAGAAGCGGGCAGTAGGAGTTCCGATGTAGCCGTGACTAGTTGTGAGCATGTTGTATGCAGTTGTTCTGATGGGCTATACAGCCGATGCTGTTCGATTGCGGATGTTGTAATGATCAGAGTGTATGTTTCGTCAATATATATGAAGGTAATAAATTTTTTTATTTTTATTTTAAATGTCTTAAACAATAATGCCTCTTGGTCACAGGTTCAGTCAACAAAGCATCTGGCTTGTGTTCATGTATTAGAGCGTAATTCTGGTTTCTATGTGCAAGTATAGTATTTCAGTTTTATGTAATTAATTCAGTGTAAATGGTATTTAAAATATCTTGTCTTTTTGAGGAAGAACCGTGCCAGATGTGTACGTTGAATCACACTTCCACACACAGAACAGTTACACTTGTGCTTTGTTGTTCGTAGTTTTTGTTTCGTAGCTTTTGTAGTTGCTGGGGACTTAATTAATTAATTGTGTTAACGGAA
The DNA here is from genome assembly GCF_023864345.2 of Schistocerca serialis cubense. NCBI lineage: Eukaryota > Metazoa > Arthropoda > Insecta > Orthoptera > Acrididae > Schistocerca > Schistocerca serialis. Next base: position 789,246,605 of record NC_064641.1, on the reverse strand, counting down.
GTTTTCTTTCATTTCTTGTTGTTATTCTATGCAGTCAGATTGCGTACTAATACCAGTCAGGGCCAACCGGTTACGAGACTGCGTAACCGGACAGTCAGCTACTAAAAATTAAAAAATGTTTGCATTCTATATAATTAAGCCCCCATGCACGTTTTTTTGTTTTTTTTTTTAAATAAACATACACTCTGATCATTACAACATACGCAATCGAACAGCATCGGCTGTCTAGCCCATCAGAACAACTGCATACAACATGCTCACAACTAGTCACGGCTACATCGGAACTCCTACTGCCCACTTCTCAATAAGCACTCTCCACCACGATTTCTCGACAAGAACTCTCCACTACCACATCTCAACAAGCACTGCCAGTGGAGGCGGCTGAATAATACTCTTTGGCGCAATCTCTGGCGCTGTGACTCAGTGTAGCCACCTTTCACAGTCACTCACTGATCAGTCTGGCCTGGCAACGGAAGACAGCAAAACGAAAGCTGAAATTTTAAATTTAGCATTTGAGAAATCTTTCACGCAGGAGGATCGTACAAATTTACCGCCGTTTGAGTCTCGTACAGATTCCCGTATGGAGGACATAGACATCGCTGGGGTTGTGAAGCAGCTGAATGGGTTAAAAATAAATAAATCGCCAGGTAGGATTCCAATTCGGTTTTACAGAGAGTACTCTACTGCATTGGCTCCTTATTTAGCTTGCATTTATCGCGAATCTCTTGGCCAACGTAAAGTCCCGAGCGACTGGAAAAAAGCGCAGGTGACGCCTGTATATAAGAAGGGTAGAAGGACGGATCCTCAAAATTACAGACCAATATCCTTAACATCGGTTTGTTGCAGGATTCTCGAACATATTCTCAGTTCGAATATAATGAATTTCCTTGAGACAGAGAAGTTGCTGTCCATGCATCAGCACGGCTTTAGAAAGCATCGCTCCTGCGAAACGCCACTCGCCCTTTTTTCACATGATATCTTGCGAACCATGGATGAAGGGTATCAGACGGATGCCATATTCCTTGACTTCCGGAAAGCGTTTGACTCGGTGCCCCACTGCAGACTGCTAACTAAGGTACGAGCATATGGGATTGGTTCCCAAGTATGTGAGTGGCTCGAAGACTTCTTAAGTAATAGAACCCAGTACGTTGTCCTCGATGGTGATTGTTCATCGGAGGTGAGGGTATCATCTGGAGCGCCCCAGGGAAGTGTGGTAGGTCCGCTGTTGTTTTCTATCTACATAAATGATCTTTTGGATAGGGTGGATAGCAATGTGCGGCTGTTTGCTGATGATGCTGTGGTGTACGGGAAGGTGTCGTCGTTGAGTGACTGTAGGAGGATACAAGATGACTTGGACAGGATTTGTGATTGGTGTAAAGAATGGCAGCTAACTCTAAATACAGATAAATGTAAATTAATGCAGATGAATAGGAAAAAGAATCCTGTAATGTTTGAATACTCCATTAGTAGTGTAGCGCTTGACACAGTCACGTCGATTAAATATTTGGGCGTAACATTGCAGAGCGATATGAAGTGGGACAAGCATGTAATGGTAGTTGTGGGGAAGGTGGATAGTCGTCTTCGGTTCATTGGTAGAATTTTGGGAAGATGTGGTTCATCTGTAAAGGAGACCGCTTATAAAACACTAATACGACCTATTATTGAGTATTGCTCGAGCATTTGGGATCCCTATCAGGTCGGATTGAGGGAGGACATAGAAGCAATTCAGAGGCGGGCTGCTAGATTTGTTACTGGTAGGTTTGATCATCACGCGAGTGTTAAGGAAATGCTTCAGGAACTCGGGTGGGAGAGGAAAGGAGGCGTTCTTTTCGTGAATCGCTACTAAGGAAATTTAGAGAACCAGCATTTGAGGGTGACTGCAGTACAATTTTACTGCCGCCAACTTACATTTCGCGGAAAGACCACAAAGATAAGATAAGAGATATTAGGGCTCGTACAGAGGCATATAGGCAGTCATTTTTCCCTCGTTCTGTTTGGGAGTGGAACAGCGAGAGAAGATGCTAGTTGCGTTACGAGGTACCTTCCGCCATGCACCGTATGGTGGATTGCGGAGAATGTATGTAGATGTAGATGTAGATGTAGAGTCAGACGCCCCGTAGCGTGGATTCCTCTGACACTATACCACCGCCATTTGCAACTCCAGTGGTGTCAAGCGTGAGCTTATTGGAGGGCAGGCTGAAGTTCTGTTATGTTTTCAGATGAAAGCCGGTTCTGCCTCCGTACCAATGATGGCCATGTGTTGTTCACGACGAGGCCAGCTGACGGCCTGCAGCCAACCTGTCTGCATGCTGTACACACTGAAACTATACCTGGAATATTTCGTATGGCAGCAGGAGAATTCTCGTAGTTATCCCGTGTACCCTGACTGCAAATTCCTACGTCAGCTTAGTGATTCGACGTGCTGTGCTGCCTTCGTGAACAGCAATCCATGGGGCATTTTCCAACACGATAACGCTCGCCCACATACCTCTGTTGTAACCTCACATGCTCCACAGAATGTCGACATGTTGCCTTGGTCTGCTTGATCACTATATCTGTCTCCAATCAAGCACATATGGAACATCATGGGACGACAACTCCAGCGTCATCCACAAACAGCATTAAGCGTCGCTATATTGACCGACCAAGTGCAACAGGTATTGAACTGCATCCCACAACACGATGTACGCACGTTTGCATGCTTCCACTCAACATTCTGGCAGTAACACCGTTTGTAAATTTACTAGCATCCTACATTTGCAATGGCTTGTTTCACGCTTACATTAACCTATGATCTTGCAGTGTGAATCACCTAGACAAATGTATTCCAGAAATTTCATTACTCTGCATTAATTATTTTTTGTGTTGCCGTTCTTCTTTTCCGCCAGTGAATATCGGTGAAACAAGCCTTCAGGAGATGGTAACGTACAAAACTTTGCCATATACTGTCGAAGTTCAGCGAAGTCTGCTGAATGGAGATGCAGTGTTACAAAGTCGATTAGAGCTGGTTCTCATCTAGCGAAATTCAATTTATTTTATTTGCCTGTACGTTTTAGAAAGGGTTCTGAGACTTAATTTAATAGTCGTATGTGTTGTAATATTCGATGTTTTGTAACAATTAAGCGCACTCTCGCTCAGGTACGGATTTATCTGCAAGAGAACGTGCACTATTTTCAGTAAGATATTGTGCTTCTTACCATCACCTCCGTTCCGAGAGTTCCGGAACCTGTACAGAAAATCGGAATATAGATCAACATAAACATCATTTCAGCCCTTTATTGCTCATGAAAACCACACTTTGCATGTTGTACCACCATACTACGAGACCTTCAGAGGTGGTGGTCCAGATTTCTGCGTACACCCGCACCTCTAACACCCACTAGCACGTCCTCTTACATTGATGCATGCCTGTATTCGTCACGCCATACTATCCAGAAGTTCATCAAGGCAAGGTCCAGATTGTCCCATCCCTCAACGGCGATTCGGTGTAGATCCCTCAGAGTGGTTGGTGGACCACGTCGTCCATAAACAGCCCTTTTCAATCTATCCCAGGCATGTCCGATAGGGTTCATGTCTGGAGCACATGCTGGCCGCTCTAGTCGAGGAATGTCGTTATCCTGAATGAAGTCATTAAAAAGATGTACACGATGGAAGCGCGAATTGACGTTCATGAAGATGAATGCCTCGCCAATATGCTGCCGATATGGTTGCACTATCGGTCGGAGAATGGCATTCACGTTTCGTATTTTAGCCGTTACGGCGCCTTCCATGACCAGCAGCGGCGTACGTCGGCCCCACGTAATGCCAACCCAAAACAGCAGGGAACCTCCACCTTGCTGCACTCGCTGTATAGTGTGTCTAAGGCGTTCAGCCTAACCGGGTTGCCTCCAGACACGTCTCCGACGATTGTCGAACGTGCACCGAAGTCCGGTTGAAGGCACATTCGCCACTCATCGGTAAAAGGAAGTTGATGCCAATCCTGAGCGGCGCATTCGGCATGTTGTTCGGTCCATCTGTACCGCGCTGCCAGGTGTCGTGGCTGCAAAGATGGACCTCGCCATGGATGTCGGTAGTGAAGTTGCGCATCATGTACCGTTGGAGTCGTTACACGACGTCCTGTGGCTGCACGAAAAGCATTATTCAACATGGTGGCGTTGCAGTCAGGTTTCCTCGGAGCCATAATCCGTAGGTAGTAGTAGCCTTGGGCAGCCTGAGCGAGGCATGTCATCGACAGTTCCGGTCTCTCTGTGTCTCCTCCAAGTCCGAACAACATCGCTTTGGTTAACTCCGAGACGCCTGGACACTTCCGTTGTTGAGAGCCCTTCGTGCCACAAAGTAACAATGCAAACGCGATCTAACCGCAATACTGACGTCTAGGCATGGTTGAAGTACACACAACACGAGCCGTGTACCTCCTTCCTTGTGGAATGACTGGAACTGATCAGCTGTCGGAGCCCCTCCAGCTAATAGGCGCCGCTCATGAATGGTTGTTTACATCTTTGGGCGGGTTTAGCGACATCTCTGAACAATCAAAGGGACTGTGTCTGTGATACAATATCCACAGTCAATTACTGTCTTCGGGAGTTCTGAGAACCAGGGTGATGCAAAACTTTTTTTCATATATATATACATATATATATATATATATATATATATATATATATATATATATATATATATATATATATATATATATACTGAAGAGCCAAAGATACTGATGCACCTGCCTAGTATCGTGTAGGTTCCCTGCGAGCACGCAGAAGTGCCGCAACACGACATGGCGTGGGCTCAACTAAAGTCTGAAATTGTGTCGGAGGGAACTGACACCATGAATCCATAAATCCTGCAGGGCTGTCCATAAATCCGTAAGAGAACGAGGGGGTGGAGATCTTTTCTAAACGGTGCGGTGCGAAGTATCCCAGATATGCTCAATAATGTTCATGTCCGGGGAATTTGGTGGCCAGTGGAAGTATATTCTTTGAGCCTCTCTGTAGAAATTCTGGAAGTATGGGGCGTCGCATTGTTCTGTTGGAATTGCGAAGTCCGTTGGAATGCCCAATGGACATGAATGGGTGCAGGACAGGGTGCTTACGTACGTGTCATCTGTCAGAGCCGTTTTTAGACGTATCAGGGGTTAAATATCACTTCAACCGCACACGCCCCACACCATTACAGAGCCTCCACCAGCTTGAACAGTCCCCTGCTGACATGCAGTGTCCATGTATTCATGAGGTTGTGTCCATACCCTCACACGTCCATCTGCTCGATACAATTTGAAACGAGACTCGTCCGTCCAGGAAACATGTTTCCAGCCATCAACAGTCCAATGACGGTGTTGACTGGCCGAAACGAGACGTAGAGCTTTGTGTCGTGCAGTCATCAAGGGTACACGAGTGAGCCTTCGGCTCCGGAAGCTCATATCGATGGTGTTTCGTTGAATAGTTCGCACGCTGATACTTGTTGACGGCCCAGCATTGAACTCTGCAGCAATTTGCGGAAGGATTGCACTTGTGTCACGTTGAACAATTCTCTTTAATCGTCGTTGGTCCCGTTCTTGCAGGATCTTTTTCCGGCACCAGTGATGTCGGAGATTTGATATTTTACCGCACTCTTGAAATGGTCGTACGGGAAGATCCACATTTCGTCGCTAGCTCGGAGATGCTGTGTCCCATCGCTCATGCACCGACTGTAACACCACGTTCAGACTCACTCAAATGTTGATAACCTGCCATAGTAGCAGCAGTAACGGATCAAACAACTGCGCCAGTCCTGTATAGGTGTTGCCGACCGCAGCACTGTATTCTGCCAGTTTCTTTGGTGCTTCAGCGCATATGTACCGTGTGGAAGACTATTGTAAATTTGCACCACACTATCTGCAATGAAACTTCTACAGGCTGATGTCCTTACTGACTGGACATGGAACATCCTTTTGGCCTCATAACGTATTCATGGATCTGAAGTTTTTATTTATGTGTAATTAAACAACATGAGTTGCATATAGACAACTGAGGAATCGTGCTTTTGAATATAGCTCGTCCATTTTCGTAAGCAAAGTGTGTGATTTGCGAGCCAGTTACAGTCCATGACTGTCGCTGGAGCGTGCTGCGGTCACATGTACCACGTTGAGGCATATTACGTAACATATGCTCAAGCAGGATCGCTTCTGAGCGTTCAGCATCTCGGTGGAGGTCAAGTCCGTACGTTGCACGTTGAATGCGACGGCCCCTGTAACGAAGGCTTTATGGGCAGTCTGCTTAACGCCCTGCGTGCTAGGGACCAAGATTTACAACTGTTTCCCGTGAGCGAGAAGTTCCCAGTAGGGGAAAGTCATGACCTCGCGCTTATTACTTCGCTGCCGTCGTACGCAACACCCATTGCTGCTACAGACTGAAGGATCTGGTGAGATCGTAGGACTGAAATGTTTAGCCTGCTGGAAAGAGTACCGTGAGGGCAATGATACCATTGCTCGCAGTCTTCCAGTGCCCGCAAAGCATCCTCGGTAAAGGTAAACGAAGTGCGTGCAACCAGTTGAAGAACGACGTGTGGTTAAATGATACAGCATTGCGGTGTTCCGTACAGACAAAATGGTGCTGGTGTATCTAACGAGGATTCCAGTCAGGGCCCCCGGGGGCGATGCACCTTCCTCGCCTCCGCCCTCTGCCACGAGTGGCGCAATACAGCCCGTGCGGAACGAGGCTCTTAAGAGGAGGGAAGAAGACGGCGGCGTCGGCGGCGGCGCTGGGCTGGAATGCGGACCCAGAATCGGGCGTCCCGTTGGCGGTCGGCGCACGCAGTGGCGTGCGGCTCGTCATGACGCTAACTGCGCGTACGCCATATGTAGCCCGCTCCCGGCAGACAAAGGGACGCAGGCGCATCAAAGGGGGCCGAGCCGGCGAGTAATTGGACAATTTGTACTCCGCAGGTGAGCGCTCGACGCGGTCCGCCCACGGCATGGCGCCGCGGATACTCCCATAGGCAGGCGCGGCCTGAATACGGCCCCGGCTACCGTTGTCTCGTAGCGCACTCCCACGCAAAGGTGGTGACTACATACAGCCGTCCTCACACGGGACGTGGATGTGTCCGTGGAAAATGGACTGGTCGAGTTTTGTGAAGTCTCTGCGTGGAATTCATGTTTCACAGCACTCTCATGTGTGGAAGGCACAGACACTCGTCGAGTTGTAAAACCACCGTACGCTACCGTTGTTGTTGTTGTTGTGGTCTTCAGTCCTGAGACTGATTTGATGCAGCTCTCCATGCTACTCTATCCTGTGCAAGCTTCTTCATCTCCCAGTACCTACTGCAGCCTACATCCTTCTGAATCTGCTTAGTGTATTCATCTCTTGGTCTCCCTGTACGATTTTTACCCTCCACGCTGCCCTCCAATACTAAATTGGTGATCCCTCGATGTCTCAGAACATGTCCTACCAACCGATCCCTTCTTCTAGTCAAGTTGTGCCACAAGCTCCTCTTCTCCCCAATTCTATTCAATACCTCCTCATTAGTTATGTGATCTACCCATCTAATCTTCAGCATTCTTCTGTAGCACCACATTTCGAAAGCTTCTATTCTCTTCTTGTCCAAACTATTTATCGTCCATGTTTCACTTCCATACATGGCTACACTCCATACAAATACTTTCAGAAACGACTTCCTGACTCTTAAATCTATACTCGATGTTAACAAATTTTTCTTCTTCAGAAACGCTTTCCTTTCCATTGCCATTCTACGTTTTATATCCTCTCTACTTCGACCATCATCAGTTATTTTGCTCCCCAAATAGCAAAACTCCTTTACTACTTCAAGTGTCTCATTTCCTAATCTAATGACCTCAGCATCACCCGACTTAATTCGACTACATTCCATTATCCTCGTTTTGCTTTTGTTGATGTTCATCTTATATCCTCCTTTCAAGACACTGTCCATTCCGTTGAGGTGCTCTTCCAAATCCTTTGCTGTCTCTGACAGAATTACAATGTCATCGGTGAACCTCAAAGTTTTTATTTCTTCTCCATGGATTTTATACCTACTCCGAATTTTCTTTTGTTTCCCTTATTGCTTGTTCAATATACATATTGAATAACACCGGGGACGGGCTACAACCCTGTCGTAGACTATCATAAATAAGCGTAGACTACAGTAGTTTCCCTAGCAACTTGGATCAGTTGTAGGTAGTACCCATGTTACCTTTACCTTGGTGTGTTACACCAAAAATTTTTTCAGGTGACTGTCAACAGCTTCGATATACTTGGAGAAATGCATGATACGCACCGTGTTGTCTTACAATGTGCTTATTCACAATCGTTTTCTATCGTGGATCATCTTCACAGTGGAAAAACGTCCATTGTGACAACTTCACATGTCATACATGCTATTTAACCAGAAAAGTAAACGCCATAGCTGTCTTGCAAACGTCCGAAAAATATACTTAACGCCGGAATATTGGCTTAAGCAAGCAGAAAACACTAAAAGCATGAAAACATGTAACAGCAGTCAGTGCACAGCACCCTTGCACAGACACAACAACATCCAGCAGGTTAACGTACAAGATAGAAACCAGCTGTGAATTAATATATTGTAAGACGGCACAGTGTGTATCATGCATTTCTCCATATGTTACATTCCTATCGAGCGTTACCTCACAACCATCGCTTTCTTAACATATGCGGTCAGTGTCTTACTAGATTCCTCTAAAAACAAGAGGCTGTAAACCGTCTAGAAACTCAGTGAGGATATATAAAGGGTCGTGTCACTTAAGGAACTTTTTGTTTTACGTAGTTATCCTTCTGTCTGTTACCTAAAAATAAACAGTATGTAACAGAAAAACTGAAATTGTCGGTTTTTAATTAAGGATTTATTCGAAAATTGTTGATTTGTAACGTGAAACCGAGGGATGTTGTAGTAGAAATAAAGAAAACAACACAGATTTATCGAACAGCGCTACAAAGCACAATTTCCTCAACAAAAAAGCTAAAATTTTTAAAAAAGAAGAGAAAGAAAAAACGCAAAACAAAAATATATAAAACATTGCTTCAATACTTCGCCGAACTTATGTAAGACATGTCTCTGTTATTCATAAACAACTTTCGCATTTAACAATAATACCAGGAAACTCTTGCCTTTGATCGTGATGAATAATGTTCTATTGAGTGCAGAAGACAGCATTTATATATAGTTTTTGTATTTCCGCATGTAAACTGAACTTGCATCAAAAATAATTTTCTTGGTCACTTAAAAGGCAGAAGTTAGGGGCTCGATTAATTTTTATTGCTTATAAAATGCAGTTTGTATTCTGTAAGGTTATAAAATACGCAATGAACTAACACTGAATGGTGTGCGGTTCTAATTATATGCAAAACAAACAACCAAACAAACAAAAACAAAGATAAATGGTCGGCTCGTAGTTTCTCTTTTACGCATTCCTTTGCGTTTCTTTCCCTGTCAATACTACCGGTAACCGTATCATTTACTACGTCATTTATATAGAATACCAAAACTACCGAACCATACTTTTGGTAGAGCGCAACTTTACAGAGACATGGTCGTTAGAATTTTGCTTCGTTACAGGCAGAACTTAGGTGATGCCGTACCGAATTATGTCGTATGCACATGAAGCCTGTATTTGCTGTTTCATCTACGTCTACATGCATTTTCTGTACGCCACTTGACGCTGCAGGGCGGAGGGTACGTTGTGTACCATTGTCACTGCTCTCTTCTCCTGTTCCAGTAGCGAATGTTTCGTACGTAGAACGATTGTTTGTACCCCTCCACGTGAGCTCTGATTTCTCTCATTTCATTTTCATGGTCTTTTCGCGAGATATACGTAGGAGGAGGCAATACATTTGTCGACGCTTCTAGGAACGCACGCTCTCGTAACTTCAAGAGTGGAAGACAAAGTGATGCATGATGCGTTTCTTGCTGCATCTGACACTGGCGTTTGCTCAGCAACTCCGTGATGCTTGTGCGCTTGCTAAATGAACAACTAACGAAACAACGCAGCCCTCCTTTGAATCATCTCTATTTCCTCTATCAATCCTGTCTGGTACGGATCGCAGCTGACGAGCCATATTGGTCGAAAGAGGGTTTTGTAAGCTACCTTCTTTATTGATGGACTGCTTTTCCTGAGGATTCCTCCAAGGAATCTCTGTCTGGCATCAGCCTTACCTGCGATTAGTTTTACGTGGTCGTCCCATTTAAAATCACTCCCTACGTGCACTCCTAGATAGTCTATAGATGAATCTGCTTTCAGTGATTGTTCAGCAATCATGCAGTCATAAAATAATATTGATCTTTCTTTCTATTTATGCGCAGTAAGCTCCAGTTAATGACGTTGAGGGCAAACTGTCACTGCCTGCACCAAACGTCGATTCTCTTTACGTCTTCCGGCATTTCGCTGTAATTTTCTACCGTTGAAAGTTCCCTGTACACAACAGCGTCATAGGCGAGAAGCCCCTCACGGAACTTATCTCCTAGGTCATTTGTATACACTATGGAAAGTAATGGTACTATAACACCACCGAAATTGGTTGGTTGGTTTAAACGTGGGAGAGGGACCAAACCACGAGGTCATCGGTCCCTTGTTCCTAATAAAACAATGCCACAAGTGTGAGAATAAAACGGACGAGACATATAACACAAAACGGAAAGAAAGGAAAAGCGACAAGAACGAAGGGAAGGCAACGAACACCAAAAGGAACAAAAGAGGACAAGAAAACAACAGACAGACGCTAGAAACAGAAGAGAGTAACACATGAAAGCAGATTACAGTGGCTGGCCAACCACGAGAGTAAAAAGGGAAAACCAGCCACTCTGCAACACATTAAAACCTCCACCCTAAAAGCACTAGGGTGGAAGAACAGAGGGACAAAGTAAATGCGCTAAAACCTACATAGAAGTATAAAACCCACTCTCACGGATAAAGCGTAAAACTACAGCTGCTGTGGAGGCATTGTCGCCCAACACTGAAGGCAGGGTGCTGGGAAAGTTAAAAGTCTGCCGCAGAGCGGCTAAAAGTGGGCAGTCCAGCAAGAGGTGGACGACTGTCATTTGAGAGCCACAGTGATACTGAGGGGGGTTCTCGTGACGGAGTAGGTAACCATGCGTTAGGCATGTATGGCCAATGCGGAGCCGGCAGAGGACAACTGATTCCCTGCGACAGGCCTGCATGGAAGACTTCCACACATTCATAGTCTCCCTAATGACACGCAGTTTGTTGTGCGTGCTGTTATGCCATTCCGTCTCCTAAAGCCGGAAAATCCTGCGGTGTAATACAGAACGCAGGTCAACTTCGGAGATGCCCATCTCCAGAAGCGGTTTCCGCGTCGCTTGTTTGGCCAGCCTGTCGGCAAGTTCGTTGCTGGGGATTCCGACGTGTCCTGGGGTCCACACAAACACCACGGAACGGCGGGACTGTTCCAGGGCATATATGGACTCCCGAATGGACGCTACCAGAGGGCGGCGAGGGTAGCACTGGTCGATAGCTTGTAGGCTGTTCAATGAGTCAGTACACAGGAGAAATGTCTCGCCAGGGCATGAGCGGATGAACTCAAGAGCAAGAGATATGCCCGCCAGCTCTTCAGTGAAAACACTGCAGCCAGCTGGCAAGGAGTGCTGCTCAATACGTCCTCCATGAACATATTGTAAGTAGGCTGTTTATGTTTTCTCTATGTAAGTAGGCTGTTTATGTTTTCTCTATGTAAGTAGGCTGTTTATGTTTTCTCTATGTAAGTAGGCTGTTTATGTTTTCTTATTGGCAACGTTACGTAGCGCTCAATATGAAAATCACTGGCTGTGCTGTGTGCAGTCTGTGGCTAGTTTGCATTGTTGTCTGCCATTGTAGTGTTGGGCAGCGGCAGCTGGCTGTGAACAGCGCGTAGCGTTGCGCAGTTGGAGGTGAGCCGCCAGCAGTGGTGGATGTGGGGAGAGAGATGGCGGAGGTTTGCAGTTTGTCATGAACTGATATATATATATTATGATTTGTGATGATATTAAGGTAAATACATTGTTTGCTCTCTATTAATATCTTTCATTTGCTAACTACCCCTATCAGTAGTTAGTGCCTTCAGTAGTTTGAATCTTTTATTTAGCTGGCAGTAGTGGCGCTCGCTGTATTGCAGTAGCTTGAGCAGCGAAGATTTTTGTGAGGTAAGTGATTTGTGAAAGGTATAGTTTAATGTTTGTCAGGGCCATTCTTTAGTAGGGAGTTTTGAAAGTCAGATTGCGTTGCGCTAAAAATATTGTGTGTCAGGTTAAGCACAGTCCTGTATAATTGTTAAAAAGGGGACGTTTCAATATGTGAAGCCTACGTGCCCATCAGCCATTGAGCCGTCGGTGTAAACCACTCAGAGCCCCAGAACACGTCAAGAATCGAGAGGAAGTGACAGCGGAGGGGATAACGGAGTCCTTAGGGTTTGGTATTACGTACGCTCTTCTTTTGTTCATTAGGCGGCAGTGCGGAAGTGCCTCAGACGCCTTCTGTATGTCAAAGAACACGGCTTCAACCTGAGCGCCGGTATCTGCTGGTTTCTGGATCTCGTGGATGAACAGAGCTGCTATCGATATGAGCTATTTCAAAGCACCAGCACAATAAGGATCTCTCAAAAACGCGTTGTTTTTGGTCGATTTGCTGCAATAAAATGACAGGATACGGCATGATGGTGCTTAAAGGCTTTCGGTTTGCTGCAATAAAATGACAGGATACGGCATGATGGTGGTTAAAAACTTTCGTATTTGGTGCTTTTCGTTTCATAACATATATTGTACAAAGTATACAGTTTCAACTGTAAGTAGGCTGTTTAGGTTTTTATATTGGTAACGCTACGTAGCGCTCTGTATGAAAACCACTGGCTGTGCTGTGTGCAGTCTGTGGCTGGGTGGCACTGTTGTAATATTCGCTATTGTAGTGTTGGGCTGTTGGCTGTTAAGAGCGCGTAGCGTTGCGCAGTTGGAGGTAAGCCGCCAGCAGTGGTGGATGTGGGGAAGTGAGATGGCGGATTTTTGAGAGCGGATGATCTGGACGTGTGTCCATCAGAAACAGTACATTTGTAACAATGGATGTCATGAACTGCTATATATATTATGACTTTTGAACACTATTAAGGTAAATACATTGTTTGTTCTCTATCAAAATCTTTCATTTGCTAACTATGCCTATCAGTAGTTAGTGCCTTCAGTAGTGTGAATCTTTTATTTATCTGGCAGTAGTGGCGCTCGCTGTATTGCAGTAGTTCGAGTAACGAAGATTTTTGTGAGGTAAGTGATTTGTGAAAAATATAGGTTAATGTTAGTCAGGGCCATTCTTTTGTAGGGATTATTGAAAGTCAGATTGCGTTGCGCTAAAAAATATTGTGTGTCAGTTTAGTGTTGATCAGAATAGGTAAAGAGCGAAATGTCTGGGTACGTTTAGTTTTGCTCAGCTGTTTGAAAACCAACTAATGTAAGAGATTTATCAGCACAGTAATTCAATAATTTTTCTAAGGGGACGTTTCACAATGAAACGGTAATTGAAGGTTTACCAAAAATATGTAGTTCTTGGTACGACATAATTAAATTGCACTGAATGAAGTATCAGTAGTTAAGGGGCTCCGGAACGCCCTATACTTGCTTGTTAAAATAACGCTTATAAATTACATCTTTCCTCAAAAAGTATTTGAGGAAGGAAGTTGAACTTTTTACAGATTATTTATTGGAATATGGGCTACAACTTAACACACGGATTTTACAAAATTTTAGTTCAGTTATTAAAGATGATTTTTTTTCAATTGTAATGAAAATTCACAACATTTTTTTGCAATTTTTTATTTATATATTCAAAAATATACAGTTTTTTGGAAAAAGGCTGTGTTAAATTATGCAGAAGGTACTGTGTAACATTTACTGAAAGTTTGAAACAAATATGTTTGGAAGATCCTTAGAAAACATGTAATTAGTATGAGAAAATAAAAGTTTTGGGAATCGAGCGACAAAGATTGGATTAACTTTTTAGTGCATTCCAGGTCCATAGGATGGATTATCTTCATCCTCTGCAAACTCCTCCTCCAGCTTCCTCTTGTTCCTCCTCCTCCAGCTTCCTCTTGTTCCTCCTCCTGTTTACTCTTGCTTGTATTTCTAGACTCTTTACAGCCCTGTCTGCAGCCCGAAGGCGTTCCTTGTCTAAAGCAAGCATCGCTCGTTGTTGTGTTCGTAGATTTTGCTACCATTTTCTTCAGTTGCAGTTACTGCAACACTGTTCCAAAAGGTGGTCATGTATGAACACTTATCACATTTCAGTTGTATTTCACTAGCAAGTCCTACGTGCTTTATTATGGAGAGTTCCAGACCAACTTCACTACAATGAATACATCTTACACAGTTTGAAAAAATTCCTTTGAGAACCGACATATCAAATATTTCATTCACATCCGATTCGCCCATAAAACATTCATAGTTTTCACTCATTGAACCAAGCTTCTTCTGTGAAGTATTTTCTTTCCCACTTTGACTGCTATGGGCAGGTGTACTTGAGAGGTTAGGTTCACTCACTTGGTTATCGTCTTTATTGTTTACACTAATAACACATACCTTTGGCTTTCCAACATTTCTCCTTTCCTTAAAAGCCTTCAGAGGATTTCTAATAACTTTACTTTTACTCATTATTATACTTCAACAAAACAGAGACTCAAGAAACAGAATTAATTACGAATATTTTCGAGATAACGACAGAGTAAATAAACATGAAACAATCGACAATCACACCAGCGATATATATTGAACCATTACAGGTTAGCCACAATACATACTTTATCTCACATCACTAAAATGTACCTGATGAACACGGACGTTAATAATAACACCATTTGACAGCAGTTTAACAGCGCCACAGTGGGTCACGCCCATGTGGAACACATTTCAAAAAAAATTTAAAAATAGTTGTAGTCTTCGGAATTGAATAAATTATATATCTATTAAAAGGTAATAGTCTGCAGATTCAGAAAACGCAAAAATGTAAAAATTGAACTTTTCATGATTTTGAGCCTTTCCGGAGCCCCTTAAAGCCTTCAGGACATCATAAGGTCAAAGACATGGACGTGTGCAGCACTAGTTAACTGTAGTGTCCATGAAGAGATTGCATAGAAATAAGTAACACAATCTCCTGGTGGAATAAGACAGCTGAGAAAAATCGAGTGAAGTCATAAATGGTATATTCACCAAATACTTTTGGTGTCAAACAAAAATGTGGCAGGAAGAGAAGCTCCTACCGCCCATAGTAATTGTTATTACTTAGGTGGCTTGTTTGCAAGCAGTAACTGTACAGCCTCATCACAGGGTAAAATAGGTTTGGACAAAATAAAAGCTACACGGATTAGCAACAATTTACAGTAATTTATTAAACGAGGTGATACATTACATAATTTAAATGTGAAGATGGTACAGTTATGTGGCAATGCGCCTCAAAGTTCACTTTCACTGATCTACTTTGAAGACAGGTCTAGTCTTGAAATCAGTGAATGATGACTGATATACCTTGTAGAATGTCCAGTGTGGCTCTTCTGGGCGGCGACGGTATGTAAGTCCTGATTCCGTCTTGAAGCACCATGTTGATACTGTCGAATTAACTGTCGATACACTCTGAATGGAGCCTTGCGTTTGCTTATATCTGCATTTGACAGAGGGATGTCCACCTGCGAACTATTTGTGTGACGTAAGGCGGAAGCATAACATAGTCCTTGTTGTGTCTGACCGCGCCTCTCTCAGGGCTGGCCTTGCTATGTGATGATCTCTCTGTGCATGGCTGCGTCTCGTATCTTCTGGTGGACGCAACAACATGGAAAATAAGTTTAAATTATAGACTGTTCTGAGACTGCCGTGAGAATGCAAACCGACGAAGTATTGTTTGGTGTAACTTAGCATTTATGAAGTATACAGTGTAATTAGCAAAAATTTTGACAACTTTGTTTCATCTACAACAAATTTCAACAGTTTATTCATATTGTTAACGTGAATGTCACATATTCATTTTCATGTATATGGGTGACATTCGTATTTCTCATTATGTGGCAATTCTGCTTTTAAATTTCTCCAACTGACGTCTAAAACTAAGCCAAACAATATATCAGCATGGTACAGAGAAAATTGTCGACAAAAGAAGTTAAAATTAAATTTTATTGTTCAACAATATTATATTTTTGTGGTTACAAAATACACATTGATACGGACTACTTGTTTTTAAAGCGTGATGACAGCTACTGGCATGTAAACAAACCATATATTTAAAAAAAATGTTCAAATTTGTGTGAAATCTTATGGGACTTAACTGCTAAGGTCATCAGTCCCGAAGCTTACACACTACTTAACCTAAATTATCCTGAGGAGAAACACACACACCCATGCCCGAGCGAGGACTCGAACCTCCGCCGCGACCAGCCGCACTGTCCATGACTGCAGCGCCTCAGACCGCTCGGCTAATCCGGCGCGGCCATAGGTGTCCTTAAGATTCGATAATGATAATTTGGAAGAAGAGCTTACACACCTCAAGACCATTTTTAAAACCAATATACATTTCCAGCATCAAATTCGCAGAGCACTCAGTGTGAATGCTAGAATGCAAGTACGTGACCTAGAAGAAGAAAATAATACCATCAGATCAAGAGCGTTTTTGCCTTATGTGGGTGCTGTTTTGTCGAAGATAAGACTTATTCTCGTGATCTTCCACTCTCCTACGAAGGTTGTATGCTTACTCGGTCTCTGAAGGTTGATTTATTGCTTCGTAAAGCGGGTGTGTATCAGATCCCTTGCGGAAATTATGGCATGTCATATACATGTCAGACCTCAGGCAACGTTCACGAGAGATGTGTGAAACGCCGAAGATACGCACGCTTATTACCGCCAGACAAGTCAGATGTGGCTGAACATTGTATAGATACGTGTCATTCGATGAGCTACAGTGACGTGAAGATTTTAACATCCACCTCATGGGATTCTATTTTCAAGGAAGCCATTGAAATTAGATTAACCAATAACTTAATGAATAGAGATAATGGTTTTAATTTGGATAAGGCCTAGAATCAGGCTCTTGGCGTAATTGCATTGCAGAAATGTCGTCAAGGTATTAACGCCGCCGAGTACACATCGATAAGCGGTTCGAATGTCTGAACACTTTTCCCACAGGTCGTGCAGGTATAAGTGTACTTCTTTGCTGCGGACCAGCATCAGTGACTGGAATGCACAGTACTGCAGCGACGGAGTATATATATTGGCTCCATGTCGTCCACCTTCCCTTGGCCAGAGGCAGAGTTGCAGTTGGCTACAACCCACCGAACACTTTATCCTTACCTTTTTTCCAAACCCTAACCATTACCTGTACCACCATTTACATCCAACCTAATCACCCCATCCCGCACGACTTCTTCGCCCACCTAGATCGTATCTTTTCCACCTTTATTATTGCCACGGACTTCAACATCCATAGAAGATCCCCTGCAGAACTCCAGCGGTGGTATCAGTTTACTGATTCCCTGCAAGGTGACGTTGTTCTCATCTCACACCAAACCTGTCGTGAAAGTAACATTATTCATTTAACTTTCATTTTTTATTGGTGTGCATTTTAGTAACTAGCAATTCCAGCCATTTCGTAGACTACTTCACTGCAGGATCTCAGCTACTGGTTATTATATGCAGCGGATAAGCTGTGGGGCATGAGAGTAGATTTACGCGGCTCGAACCTGTGCCTACATCGAGATATTCTTTTTAAACAGAGCCATGCGTAGCCTAAATACGTATTGTACAAGTAACCATGGATAAAGACGCACCTGGTTTGCTCATATAGGATGCTGTTTGGAAGATCAGCTCGGCAGCAGACAACAGTTAGGTACTGTCGCAGCATAATAAGAAATTAGAGTCAATTAGAACTTAGTATAAATAAAATAACGCTAAAATGGAAATTGTTAATAACTATAAAGAGTGTACCATCACAAGCAATGACATGGTTTTTTGAAATATAATTGCCTCAGTAACAGCCAGTAGAAACCCCTGAACAAACAGTACGTGCCGACAACACCAGTGTAGAGGTATGAGGAGTTTAATGTCTAGTGTGCTACAGTCACAGCTCGGAGACTCCGCAATACCCCATTTACAGAGTGAGTCAGAGCATCGATCAAATCCAGTGAGAAATTGGGACGAAGCCACACTGGTTAACAGGAAAAAAATGTGGTGTTGATTCAAATGCTGATGGATGCATCAGAAGCGGACAGATTCAAAGACCTGCTAAACACTGAGGTGAGGGTGCTGCGGTGGTAGGTGGAGGTATCAGTAGCAGATTTTTGGGGCTTGAAAAAAGGAGGTTTTTGGATGTTTTCTATTGTAGAGGACAGTAGGAGAGAACAGTTGTGTAAAGGGTTGCAAGAGTGAATAGAAAGGAGAGGTGTATTCTTCGAGGTGTTGATAAGCAATGCAGTTATGACCGGGGGAAGTCTTGCGCTTGTTGTGGAGTACATGTTTTATGTCGCTTGTTGTAACTGCTGTATTTAATTCCGTGTGTGATATGTTGTCCAAGTACTGAAAGCTGGGAGAAAGTGGTGGGACAGCGATATTTGAAAGATTATGGGGGGTAGGGAAAAGAGAGTAATCAAAATGTGGGTCGTCAGGGATGGAGAAGATGTCAGACCGATAGGATGCAAAGTGGTTAGCTTTGCTCATGTTGTCAGGTAAGCGATGGTTATCGAGAAGAAGAGGGTAGTAAAGTATTCCCAGTGAGTCGACGAAATGCTTTCCAGTACTTGGGACATTGGAAGAGTTAACGGGAAGAGTAGCGTTGAGTATGGGGCATGTGTTACGCCATTCCCGGCGTTTTCTTGCATTTAATAAATTCCTGATATGTCTTTGTATTTGCCAGTGGCGTGTGAATGTATCCTGGTCACGAGTCTGCAAGAAGAAGCGGTACATAAGACGGGATACTAGTAGGAGTAGTAGGGCTTGTGGATTGTGGGACCGGAGGGGGGTGGGGGGGGGGGGGGGTTGGGTGGAGCGGTGACGATGTACGGTCTTGGTAGGAATGTGGAAGGATATAGCTTCTGGCAAGATCTGCTGCAGGAAGAATGTGGCATGAGGGATATCGTCCTGCACAGGTATATACATAACGGGTGTACGAGTACTGGTTGTCGACACATGGTCGACGACATACAGAGTTTGGGTCTGGCCTTGAGACGTGCTCGGACAGCCTAAGCTAAGGCGACCACTCGCGATAAGCGAGCAATTCATGCTCGAGTCCCGATCCTGAATAGATTTTCATTGTCGTCATCGTTATAGAGCTGATGGTTGTCCGTATTCGCAATTGCGAATACGATTTGAAAATTTTTATTCAAATGCTTTGGAATATACATTATTTTAGGTCTTTCCGTCTCCTGCAAAAAAAAAAAAAAATTAAAATTGAGGCTATCACCTACATCTATCATATTTCACGCAAGTTTTATACATATTTCATCCCTATGTTTAGAAAATTTCACCCTACAGTTTTGTCTGAATTCTGAAGCGACTTGCAGTTGCGCCAGTAACTGATCGTCGGTTTGAAAAAAAGATCTGACGCTAATAACTCTCTAACTCTCCGCTATTTTACACCGTTGGACATTAGAGAGGGCGCTAAGTATACCTGAGGTATTGAGCCGTGTGGCGTGAAGCACGCTGGCAAAATTATTGGCTCGCTCCAGGGCTCACAATCATGATATAGTTCAGGCACTCAACAATGCGAATAATGGATTATGCTTCATATTTCAAAGCATTCCAAGCCAACTAATTACAGGAAAGAAATACCAGACTTTCCTGCAAGTCAGTCCATCTCATTGTTGCCTGCAGTCCTACTGGTAGCAGGGATATCTCACTACCAAAGTATTATTATACAAAAAATGAGTCATGTACATACCAAATTTGGTTCAAATTGCTCCTGGTATGCCTAGGTTACGCTTTTATGTCATGTCTTTTCACCCCAAACCGTAAGCCGTATGGGTGCTACACGTGTCTTGTCACGTTAAATTTTCGAAATAGCAAGTGATATGTGTGACACTTCTGGCAGAAATTCTTTCAGCCGTTACAGAGATACGCTGGTATGTCCTTGTCTTCGCACCCCTCTCCCACTCCCAGGTCTACGGTCGAAACGCCGTCGTCACTGCCACAAGTAATTCTAGCGACCCCGAAATCTATGAATTTGGTACTAATATCAGTCATTAGCGAAGATTTTTACATATAACGTTTTCCTAACCCTGCCCCCACCCTTAGAAGTGATTGAAGTATATTAACCCTACAATATTTTTATACAAATAATTATACAAATGATTAGCTGTGTATATGCATCACTTGACAAATACTGCTCCAGACGTTTCTGACTTAAACGTCTATGTCACTCCCTTTTCACCACCACCCCTATTGGCGGTAGTGAAACCGTCACAGAAACATTCGTGGACATGTACACGTTAACTCCCCAAAGTTTTATTGGTATTTTATGAATCATATAGGAAGGCACAGAAAACGAACAAACAACATTCTTTTTTGTATATTATAAGATAGTATATATTCTTTTTCCTGGCTCTCGCCCGTTTTCTCATGGGGTCGGCCTGTTAATTTGCGGATCTGGCGGTGTTAATAGTATAGGATTCTAGGATCCCCTTCCTGACGGCACTTCTCCCCCCTCCTCTCCTCCCCCCTACACCCCCTTCCCACCCCTAAGATGGAAACTGTCTACCCCATCTGCTGCGTGTAGTGTTATGCCATGTCAACGTGTGCTGACGTTTTCTGTACGTTTGAAAATCATGTAATTGATGAGGAACTTGGGTACCAGCCCGCTATTCACATAGACAGATGTGGCGGCTGGCCTGCACACGGGCTGTCGTTGTCAGTCCGCCAGAGCAGTCGAAAAGGAGAGAGCGAAAATGGTTCAAATGGCTCTGACAAGGGAACCTCCCCATCGCAACCCTCTCAGATTTAGTTATAAGTTGGCACAGTGGATAGGCCTTGAAAAACTGAATCCAGATCAATCGAGAAAACAGGAAGAAGTTGTGTGGAACTATGAAAAAATAAGCAAAATATACGAACTGAGTAGTCAATTTGCAACATAGGCAACTTCAAGGACATTGTGAGCTCAAGAGTGCCGTGGTCCCGTGGTTAGCGTGAGTGGCTGCGAAACGAGAGGTCCTTGGTTCAAGTCGTCCATCGACTGAAGAGTTTAATTTTTTATTTTCAGACAATTATTATCCGTCCGTCCGATGCGAGGTAACTGCGCCGTAGTATGGTGACGCTACACCTAAACAAACATCGAAACACACGACCCTCAGTCGACTACAGCGCACGGAAGAGAGAGTATTCCTGCTAACGAGGCTCCCTGGCTGGCAGTTGACTGCTCGCTACTTTGGATGAGAGTGCATTAAATACGTGAGATGTATTCCGTGGGCAATATGAATCCAGCAAATATAGCTCCCGACTTCAATAACAATCGCACGGTTTTGCGGTTCGGTCGCAAAACACAGGCGCTAAACTTATTACGTCAGTGAACAAACGGACAGATTATAACTTTGTGAAAATAAAGAAAGTAAAATTTTCACACCCGGGAAGACTTGAACCAAGGACCTCTACTTTCACAGCGGCTCACGCTAACCACGGGACCACGGCGCCTCTAAGCTCACGCACTCCTTGATGTTGTCTATCTTCCACATGGACTACTCAGTTTGTATATTTTGCTTACTTTTTTCATAGTTGCACATAACTTCTTAACTTCTTCTTGTTTTCTCGATTGATCTGTGTTCAGTTTTTCAAGGCCTATCCACTGTGTCAACTTATAACTAAATATGAGGGGGGTGCGATGGGGAGGTTCCCTTGTGAGCACTATGGGACAACATCTGAGGTCATCAGTCCCCAAGACTGCTTAAACCTAACTAACCTAAGGACATCACACACATCCATGCCCGATGCAGGATTCGAACCTGCGACTGTAGCAGCAGCGCAGTTCCGGACTGAAGCGCCTAGAACCGCTCGGCCATCGAAGCCGGCGGAGAGCGCGCGTCTTGCCGAATCCTGGAAGCGGAGTGATAACGCACATGGCTATCTGGGCTGGTATATTACGAGGGGCGAACAATAAATAAAGCAATTTATTTTTTCTCATGTAGAATTTGTTGTGGGACATCGAGGAATATTCTCGCTTCGGCCCCTATAGTTTCATGAAGTTCTGATTGGTGGCGGCGCTTTACATAGCCTTCAAAATGACGTCTGTAACGGAGGTGCGATCCAGGTAGAGGGCTGTCATTGAGTTTCTTTTGGCAGAAAACCAGAGCATTGGAGATATTCACAGACGCTGCAGAATGTATACGGAGGTTTGGCAGTGAACAAAAGCACGGTGAGTGGTTGGGCGAGGCGTCTATCATCATCTCAACAAAATTGCGCAGACCTGCCGTTCTTCCGCGTGCCGGCCGCCCGCACGCAGCAGTGACTCCTGCAATGTTGGAACGTGCGGACACTCTCATTCGAGGTAATCGACGTATCACAATCAAATACTTCACTGCTCAACTGGACGTCCCTGTCGGCAGTGCTGACACACTCGTCCACCTGTTGTGATGCTCAAAGACGTATGCCCGCCGGGTTCCTCGCCACGTAGCAGAAGACAATAAAGAGCAGCGAATGACCGTCTTTTCGGAACTGCTTGCACCTTACGAAGCGCTTCGTGCCAATTTTTTGTCGAAAATCGTCACAGGCGATGAAACACAACGGCAGTTCGTGGAGTGGCGTCACGCTACCTCTCCTCCGAAGAATATGTTCAGAGCCGCATCCCCAGCCGGCAAATTCACGGCGACAGTCTTCTGGGTCTCGGTGGGAATTGTTCTGTTTGAGGTCCTCGCTCATGGTGCAACGATCAACTCTGAAACGTATTCTGCTACCTTCAGGAAATTCATAAAACGGTTTCTCCATGTTTGTTGCCACAGAAATGGAAACGAGCTTCTCCTCGTCCACTACAACACAATGCCTCTCACGTGGGGGGGGGGGGGGGGGGCGTGAGCCGTGCTGCTTGGGTAGCTCAGATGGTAAAGCACTTGCCCGCGAAAGGCAAAGGTCCCGAGTTGGAGTCTCGGTCCGGCACACAGTTTTAATATGCCAGGAAGTTTCAATGCCTCACAATTCTGTGCACCCGAGAGGACCCTACAAAACTTCGTTGGACTGTTCTTCCTTATCCACCTTACAGAGACCGGATCTTGTACCTTCCGAATTCCATCTGTCTGCCCCAGCGAAGGATGCACTCTGTGGAAAGCAGTTCGTGAATGATGGGGTGGTTGCTGATACGGCAAGACGTTGGTTCAAAAGTCGATCGGTAGAGTGGTACCATGCGGTTATACAGGTCATCCCAGTGAGGTATCGTAAGGCCGTCGCACTGAACGAAAATTGTGTTGGAAAATTAGATTTTGTATCCAAAAGAATGGTAAATAATATAGTGTACTGGAATCCTGAATAAAAAGAACTTACTTTCATAAAAAAAATGTGTTCCATTACTTCTTGAATGACCTTCGTAAACGCGAGCTGGTCTTTGTTTTAGACAGTTTTGCTGTTCTGTGAAGTTTGGGGAGTAGGAGACGAGGTACTGGCGGAAGTAAAGCCGTGAGGAGAGAGTGTGAGTCGTGCTTGGGTAGCTCAGATGGTAGAGCACTTGCCCGCGAAAGACAAAGGTCCCTAGTTCGAGTCTCGGTCCGGCACACAGTTTTAATCTGCCAGGAAGTTTCATATCAGCGCACAGTCCGCTGCAGAGTGAAAATCTCATTCTGGAGTTTTGCTATTTCGAATATTCTTTATTTTGATAGGAATTAGTTAATAACAATTCCCTGAGACGGTCTCACTCTGGGGAGCAATCCACCGGATTACGTACGAAGAGTTATTGCAGCTCTACAAATCTTTTGTCATTGTGCATGTGCTACTCGCTACATCCATTTCTTCATCAACACTCACACCACTTTTGAACGTAATCACATCACCTACAATTAAGTTTGTTGTCTTCTTAAATATTTGTTCCGTTCCAAATTTTTGTCATGAAGTAATTACTGATTTTCTTGGTTACACGGAAGGACAAATGTCTCTCGATATACCAGCTGCTCAGAGCTGGATAGAGCCCTAAGCGTTCCGTGACAGCCTCCACTTTCTCCGTCTGTGGCTAAGTCTGGCGTGGTAGCCTTACGGAGTAGGGTGCGGATTTCCATCCTCCCACGAATCATCTGCACATAGATTGGAAGGTGGAAGGAGTGCACAATTCAGAACGACTACGTGTTCTAAACCACGTACCGTATGGTGACTACTGGAGTACAAATGTAGATCTAATTGTGCGAGGGTAGTCATAAAGTTTTAATTATCATCTCGAAAAAGTTAACTTACACTGAGGTGACATAAGTCATGGGATAGCGATATACAGACACACAGATGGCGGTAGTATCGCGTACACAATATACAGGGTGTTACAAAAAGGTACGGTCAAACTTTCAGGAAACATTCTTCACACACAAATAAAGAAAAGATGTTATGTGGACATGTGTCCGGGAACGCTTAATTTCCATGTTAGAGCTCATTTTAGTTTCGTCATCTACGCTTCCACCTACGCTCAATGGGGCACGTTATCACGATTTCATACGGGATACTCTACCTGTGCTGCTAGAACATGTGCCTTTACAAGTACGACACAACATGTGGTTCATGCACGATGGAGCTCCTGCACATTTCAGTGTTCGTACGCTTCTCAACAACAGATTCGGTGACCGATGGATTGGTAGAGGCGGACCAATTCCATGGCCTCCACGCTCTCCTGACCTCAACCCTCTTGACTTTCATTTATGGGGGCATTTGAAAGCTCTTTTCTACGCAACCCCGGTACAAAATGTAGAGACTCTTCGTGCTCATATTGTGGACGGCTGTGATACAATACGCCATTCTCCAGGGCTGTATCAGCGCATCAGGGGTTCCATGCGACGGAGGGTGGATGCACGTATCCTCGCTAACGGAGGACATTTTGAACATTTCCTGTAACAAAGTGTTTGAGGTCACGCTGGTACGTTCTGTTGCTGTGTGTTTCCATTCCATGATTAATGTGATTTGAAGAGAAGTAATAAAATGAGCTCTAACAGGGAAAGTAAGCGTTTCTGGACACATGTCCACATAACATATTTTCTTTCTTTGTGTGTGAGGAACCTTTCCTGAAACTTTGGCCGTACCTTTTTGTAACACCCTGTATAAAAGGCAGTGCACTGGAGAAGCTGTCGTTTGTGCTCAGGTGATTCATGTGAAGAGGTGTCCGGCGTGATTATGGCCGCACGACGGGAATAAACAGACTTTCACGCATGGGACCTTCCATTTTGAAAATCTTTAGGAAATTCAACTTTCCGATATACGTAGCGTGACGAGTGAGCCGAGAATACCAAATTTCAGGCGTTACCTCTCACCACGTGCAAATCAGTGGCCGAGGGTTATCACTTAATGACAGAGACCAGCGGCGATTGCGTAGTGCTGCTAGTACTAACAGACAAGTGACACTGCGGAATATAACTACAGAAATCAATGTGGGACGAATTTATCCATTAGGACAGTGCGGCGAAATATAACGTTCATCAACTACGAGGTTTTTTTTTTCTCCGGACTGGAAAGAGATAGAAACATGCGCATTGTTTTAAAATGAGGCCGCGTTCATTGTCAATACGTCCCAGAGATGGCAGCACCGTACGGCAGATGGAATTTTACCGCCAGCGGCGAGAATGAGAACTGTTTTAAATACTTAAAAGGGCGACGTTTTCCTTACTTGAACAGCGTGCAATCATTCGTTTTCTGAATTTGCGTGGTGTGAAACCAATTGAAATTCATCGACAGTTGAAGGAGACATGTGGTGATGGAGTTATGGATGTGTCGAAAGTGCGTTCGTGGGTGCGAAAGTTTAATGAAGGCAGAACATCATGTGACAACAAACCGAAACAACCTTGGGCTCGCACAAGCCGGTCTGACGACATGATCGAGAAAGTGGAGAGAATTGTTTTGGGGGATCACCGAATGACTGTTGAACCGATCGCCTCCAGAGTTGGCATTTCTGTGGGTTCTGTGCACACAATCCTGCATGACGACCTGAAAATGCGAAAAGTGTCATCCAGGTGGGTGCCACAAATGCTGATGGACGACCACACGGCTGCCCGTGTGGCATGTTGCCAAGCAATGTTGACGCGCAACAACAGCATGAATGGGACTTTCTTTTCGTCGGTTGTGACAATAGATGAGACGTGGATGCCATTTTTCAATCCAGAAACAAAGCGCCAGTCGGCTCAATGGAAGCACACAGATTCACCGCCACCAAAAAAATTTCGGATAACCGCCAATGCTGAAAAAATGATGGTGTCCATGTTCTGGGACAGCGAGGGCGTAATCCTTACCCATTGCTTTCCAAAGGGCACTGCGGTAACAGGTGCATCCTACGAAAATGTTTTGAAGAACAAATTCCTTCCTGCACTGCAACAAAAACGTCCGGGAAGGGCTGCGCGTGTGCTGTTTCACCAAGACAACGCACCCGCACATCGAGCTAACGTTACGCAACAGTTTCTTCGTGATAACAACTTTGAAGTGATTCCTCATGCTCCCTACTCACCTGACCTGGCTCCTAGTGACTTTTGGCTTTTTCCAACAATGAAAGACACTCTCCGTGGCCGCACATTCACCAGCCATGCTGCTATTGCCTCAGCGATTTTCCAGTGGTCAAGCCTTCGCCGCTGCCATGGAATCATGGCGTCAGCGTTGTGAAAAATGTGTTCGTCTGCAGGGCGATTTCGGGTGAGTAGTTAATTAGAAAAAAAATCGGAGGCCTTAGAACTTGAATGCACCTCGTATGGCAGCAGACGACCGAAGCGAGTGCCTTTGCTAACGGCACGACATCCACTGCAGTGCCTCTCCTGGGCTCATGACCATATGGGTTATACCTCAGAAGTCTGGAAAACCGTGGCCTAGTCTGATGAGTCCCGATTTCCGTTAGTAAGAGCTGACGGTAGGGTTCGAGTGTGGCGCAGACCCATGAAGCCGCGGATCCAAGCTGTGAACAAGGCACTGTGCAAACTGTTTGTGGCTCCACAATGGTGTGCGCTGTGTTTACGTGGAATGGACTGCGTCCTTAGGTCCAACTGAACTGATCATTGACTGGAAATGGCTATGTTCGGCTACTTGGAGACCATTTGTAGGTATTCACATTCGTACACAACTTCCTGCACCGGCAACACATTCGCAGTTATGGTCGGCTGGACTGGGTATTGTTGTGTCGTCTTCATCATCATCATTCATCACCATTACGGTCGGAAGAAGGCAATGGCAAACTACCTCCGCTAGGACCTTGCCTAGTCGGCGGTGTGTGTCTCCCGCATCGTCCCCTGCGCTCCTCGGAGTATGGGACCTGATCATCATGATTATAGTGGCAGCACGGCTCAACGTTTCTACAGAGGACTTCCAACGTCTTATTGAATCCATGCCACGACAAATTGCTGCACTACGCAGGCCAAACGGAGGCCCGACATGGTATTTGGTGGCATCCCATGACTTTTCACCTCGGTATATGTAACTGATTTTTTTTCCAGTTTGCCGTTCTGGTAAACATTGTAATCCGCGCACCACGGTATCGCAGCTCGTCAACAGAAAAGCATCAGAAAACGAGACAGCCTACTGAGAAAATGAAATATAGAATTCATGTCGTCTAACAATAAATGACAGGATATCCTTCTGCGAAGAACCGGGAACCTCGATAGCGGGAAAAGTGAAAATCAGTCACGGGGCAGTTATCAGTATTTTGTATGTAAATTGAAGGTGGAGAGGGGAAGAAAGGAATGGGAAGGTTGGGGATCACTGCTGTCAGCTTCATTAGGACATTATGCGGAATCAGCGGCAACGGGGGAAAATGTGCATCGATACGGGATTCGAAGCCGGGATATCCTGCTGACTAGGCAGGTGCGGTAACCACTGGGCCAGCCGGGACACAGCTTTATTGCAATTGCACGGACTATGGCGGCACTCCTCGAGGCCGATTCACATTCCCATCGGGCGCCATCTATCCACAGTTTCCGTCCATTTCCTCCATGTTCGCTCTCTGAGATTCCTGCAGGAGGTGGGACCTATTTGTGCATCCACACTGAAGAATTGGATCCATTGCCCAGCTGGGCCTGTCAAATTATATGAATGCGTGGTGTCTGTTCTTTCGGACATGTCCGAAAGAACAGACATCACACATTCTTATAATCAATATTTTGCACTACACTTTGGACATGGCAGAAGCCGTTGTCCGTAAGATTTCGCTGCTGCTCACACTCATTGAAGCACCCATCCATACACAATACAGCAGCGGGAGTTTTGCAGCAGCGTCAGGCCAATGCAGATGATTTCCTTAGCCGCTTGATCGGCATAGACGAGTGTGAGGTATATCACTTCGATCCCAACACAAAGCAGCAAAGCAACTGTGGAAACACGAGACGGAAAAGCCAAAGATCCAACCATCATCGGGAAGACTGATTCTGAATGTGTTTTGGGACTGGTGTTACGTGGTGTTAACAGATTGTACCGGTAAGGGTAAAACCATCATAAGAAGATACTATCGAAATCTCATGATGAATTTACGAGAGCTTGTGAAAACGAAGATACGCGGTAAGCTGTCCAAGGTGTTATTTTCGGTACACGACACCCACCCTGCTACACTGGTGTGCATAAATTAATGATGAAAGTAACTTTTGTACGACGTCTCACTGACAAGTAACATATCTCGGTGAAACTTGGACCACGCTTAGAGAGAACTGCAGCAGTATAGTACACAAGGTAATTGAAGGAAATACACAGCTAGAAATTACAATTTTTTTTCGAAGACAATAAGGCTGAAGTGGCCGCGCTTTATGCTCGAATGGTTCAAATGGCTCTGAGCACTATGGGACTTAACATCTGAGGTCACCAGTCCCCTAGACTTAGAACTACTTAAACCTAACTAACCTAAGGACATCAAACACATTCATGCCCGAGGCAGGATTCGAACCTGCGACCGTAGCAGCAGCGCGGTACTGGACTGAAGCGCCTAGAATCGCTCGGCCACAGCTGCCGGCCTTTATGCTAGTCTCGTGAACATTACAAGCGGCAGGAGTATGGTTCTTAATAGGGCGTGTGGTCATAACGGACAGCTATCCAAACTCTGCAACGTGCTCCCAAGCTGGCCATAAGGTTGTTAACGACTTATTGTGGCTGTGCGTTCCATTCGTCCACCAGAGCTGTTGACAACTGTTGGATGGTCGTTGGTGCAAGTGGATTTACTGTAACACGTCTCCTCAACGCAACCTACTTGATGGAATTTTGGTTATTAAAGTCGGGGAAATGGGCAGGCCAGTCCATTCGCCAGTCCATTCGTTCCAAAAGCTCCTCCAAATGCCCTTTTCGATGCATTCACGCAGTGTCATCCATAAAAATGAAATCAGGGACGAATGCACCCTGGAAAGACGCAAGTGGAGAAAGAATACAGAAGAGTCACAATAACTCTGCGTAATTATTGTCTTTGAATAGACTGCCATTTCTGTTCGTCCTCCTTGCATATTTCCTTCAGTTACGCATTGCACTATACTGTGGCAGTTCATTCTACGACGTGCGGTCAGTAACTTATGCAACTTTTTTTTCTGAAAGTAGCTTGGTTTTTATTGAGGAATCCAGTACACCATATTATTCCCCATTCTTTTCGCTACAAAGCCCCGTTTTTCAACATAATTACCGTTCAACACGAAGGCGTCGCCTCACCATATTTGGAGGGCCTTTATGCCCGCATGGTACCACTCTACTGCTCGACGTTGGAGCCAACGTCTTGCTGTATCAACATCCACGTAGTGTCAGAACTGAGTGCATCATTCATTGGGTCAAATAGGTGGAAGTCGGAAGGTGCGAGATTCGGGCTGCATGGTGGATAAGAAAGAACAGTGAAATGAAGTTCTGTGAGTTCCTCTCGGGTGTGCAATCTTTGGTGAGGCACCGGCCGCTGTGACCGAGCGGTTCGAGGCGCTTCAGTCCGGAACCGCGCTGCTGCTACGGTCGCAGGTTCGAATCCTGCCTCGGACATGGATGTGTGTGATGTCCTTAGCTTAGTTAGGTATAGGTAGTTCTAAGTCTAGGACACTGATGACCTCAGATGTTAAGTCCCATATTGCTTAGAGTCATTTGAACCATGGTTTTAGAGAGGCCTTGTCATGGAGAAGGAGTAATTCGTTTGCGTTTTTGTGTTTACGAACACACTGAGGTCTCTTCAGTTTCGTGAGCACAATACACTTCAGAGTTGATTGTTGCACCATCAGGGAGGACATCAAACAGAATAACCCCTTCAGAGTTCCAGAACCCTGTCGCCATGTTGCACCATCAGGGAGGACATCAAACAGAATAACCCCTTCAGAGTTCCAGAACCCTGTCGCCATGAATTTACCCGCTAAGGTTGCGACTTTGAACTTTTTATTCGGAGGAGAGATGACGTAGCGCCACTCGATGGATTGCCGTCTTGTCTCCAATTCGAAGTGATGCATCCATGTTTCATCCTTTGTGACGATGTTCGACAAAAAATTGTGACGATCAGCCTCGTGACGTGGAAGCAATTCCGTACAGATGGTCATTCGCTGCTCTTTATGGTCTTGTGTTAGGCAGCGAGGAACACAGCGCGCTCACACTTTGGAGTAACACAGTTTCTGGACGAGAGTGTCAGCACTACCAACAGAGGAGTCCAGTTGAGCAGTGAGGTGTTCGACTGTGATACGTCGATCATCTCGAACTGGAGTGTCCGCATGTTCCAGAATTGCAGAAATCACAGCACGCAGGAGATCGGACAGGTATACGCGACCTGGTTGCGATGATGACAGACGCCTCACACAAAGACTCGCCGTGCTTTTGTTCACTGCTCAGGTCTCCGTAGATATTCTGCAGTCGCCTATGAATATGATGCTCTGGTTTATCCAGTGACGGCACTCTGCTTGGAACGTACGCCGCCACAGACGCCATGTTAAAGGCTACCTGTAGCGCCACCCCTGTCGGATCTTGATGCAACTATAGGGGCTCAAGCGAGAATACTCCACGATGTCGTACAGCAAATTCCGTATGTTTTTAGCCGAAATTAGCCGAGAAACAAAGTGTTGCATTTCTTATTGAACGCCCCTCGCATGTATGGTCCAAGATTCATGGACCTATGTCACTTGTGACAGATGATAAACGGGTATTCATTGGACAAATATACTAGAACTGACATGTGATTACATTTTCAAACAATTTGCGTGCGTAGATCCTGAGAAATCAGTAACCAGAACAACCACCTCTGGCCGTAATAACGGTCTTGATACGCCTGGGCATTGAGTGAAAAAGAGCTTGGATGGTACAGCTGCCCATGCAGCTTCAACACGATACCACAGTTCATCAAGAGTACTGACTGGCGTATTTTGACGAGCCAGTTGCTCGGCCACCATTGACCAGATGTTTTCAGTTGGTGAGAGGTCTGGAGAGTGTGATGGCCAGGGCAGCAATCGAAGATTTTCTGTATCCAGAAAGGCAAGTACAGGACCAACATGCGGTCGTTCATTATCCTGCTGAAATGTAGGGTTTCGCAGGGATCCAATGAAGGGTAGACCCACGGGTCGTAACACAACTGAAATGTAACGTCCACTGTTCAAAGTACCGTCAATGCGAACAAGAGGTGACCTAGACGTGTAACCAATGGCACCCCATACCATCACGCCTGGTGATACGCCAGTATGGCGATGACGAATACACGCTTACAATGTGCGTTCACCGCGATTTCGCCAAACACGGATGCGACCATCATGTTGGTGTAAACAGAACCTGGATTCATCGGAAAAAATTACGTTTTGCCATTCGTGCACCCAGGTTTGTCGTTCAGTACACCATCGCAGGCGCTCCGGTCTGTGATGCAGCGTCAAGGTTAACCGCAGCCACGGTCTCCGAGGTGATAGTCCATACTGCTGCAAACGTCGTCGAACTGTTCGTGCAGATGGTTGTTGTCTTGCAAACGTCCCCATCTGTTGACTCAGGGATCGAGACATGGCTGCATGATCCGTTACATCCGTGCGGATAAGATACCTGTCATCTCGACTGCTATTGATACGAGGCCGTTGGGATCCAGCACGGCGTTCCGTATTACCCTCCTGAACCCACCGATTCCATATTCTGCTAACAGTCATTGGATCTCGACCAACGCGAGCAGCAGTGTCGCGATAGGACAATTCGCAGGCGCGATAGGCTACAATCCGACCTTTATCAAAGTCGGAAACGTGATGGTACGCATTTCTCCTCCTTACACGAGGCATCACAACAACGTTTCACCGGGCAACGCCGGTCAACTGCTGTTTGTGTATGAGAAATCGGTTGAAAACTTTCCTCATGTCAGCACGTTGTAGGTGTCGCCACCGGTGCCAACCTTGTGTGAATGCTAATCATTTGCATATCACAGCATCTTCTTCCTGTCGGTTAAATTTGGCGTATGCAGCACGTCATCTTCGTGGTGCAGCAATATTAATGGCCAGTTGTGTAGTTCAACCTCGTATTCGTCTGACTTGACACCAAGTGACGACATCCTGTTTTGATAGCTGCTGCAGCCTTTATGTGCAGACATTTTCACTATGAGGATAAGTTGGAACATTTCCAGATCAGCCGAAATGGACTTCTTCAATCAAGGCGCTGAAGTACTAACACCAGGATTCCTGGTGGCGCCATGATTTTTCCCGCATGGTAATCAAAACTTAACGGCCACCCCTCGTAGACGCAGATTCCGTGAGGTGCAGTGCGGCATACACAGCCGGGCAGAGACTGGGTGCGCGGCGTGTGTGCCGTGTCTCCAGCGCTGGCTCGCCGTGCTGCTCGCGCGCGCGGCCGCCCCGAAGCCGGCGGCCGTCGACCCGGCCCGTCAATAGCCGAACATTACGGCAAATTGTGCCACGGCGCGCTTACTGCAGCCACCTAACGGTGCGGGCCGAGCTCCGCGGCTCCCACCGCAGCCTCAGTGCGGATCGGCGGAAAGAGCGCCCACAGAGCTACGGGCTGCTTCCCACAAGCCGCGCCAGCCCGTTTCCCACGACCACCTTTCTAATCACCTTCAGTGTCCTTGCCTTTAGACACAACCTTGTGCTGAATGAGCATTAGTAGTAGTGGTAAACGCTTGACGTGTAACACATTCATTTGCACTTTGCAATTATAATGTGAGTATTGCTATTTTTGATTAATATTTCTTACTCCGATTTCTGGTAATAGTAAGATATAAAAAACGAGCTCCTCCTCCAGACTTTGAAGGCCCCAGGGACGTCGACGGTCGCCGTGTCATCCTCTGCCTCGCGGCGTCTTGGAGATACGGCGTGGAAGGGAATGTGCTCAGCACACTGCTCTCCCAGCCGTTTCGCCGACGTCCCAGACTGTGGAGCCGCTACTTCTCATTCGAGTAGCTCCTCACTTGCTATTACGAGGCTGATTCAAACCCGTTCCAGTTCTCCCATCAAGGTGAAATTCTCGACAATACCAGGTATCGAACCCAGGTCCTTCACGTGGCAGAAGTGTACGCTGACCAGTCAGCTATGGACGTGGACAAAAGGAAGATATACTAGAGTATAAATTAATTAACACAATATGTTTAAAAAGCAGATTATGCTGAAAATGAGGAAAGCGATAACCAAAGCACAAAAGTATTTACATACACAGAAGATTGTGTTGCAGGTATGAAAAAAAGAACAGAAACAAGGGAGAGACGAAGCAAAGAGAGTGGTAGGAGGAAGGGGACGGGTGGCGAGGGGACAAAACATGGGAAGGGAAGGTGAAGGGGTGGAGGGAAGAATGGGGAAGAGATGGAAGGGGAGGGTGGAGAGAAGATAGGAGAGGACATAGAAGAGGAGATGGGAGAAGGGAGACTGGAGAGAGGACAGAAGATGGAATAGGTGATAGGAGATCGGACAGGAGACAGAAGAGGAGCTAGGACAGGAGAAAAGACAGTAGATAGGATAGGAGGTAGGAGATAAGATGGTAAAAAAGATAGAAGACATGACAGAAAACTGAAGATAGATGAGAGGAGGTAACATAGGAGATGGGAGGTAGATGAGAGGAAATAGATGGGAGATAGATGAGAGGAGATGCAGTGCAATGCCATGAGATGGAAGAGAGGAGATGCGATGAGGTGAGCGATGAGAGGAGATTAGAAGAGATGATATAATATTCGAAATGCAATGAGGCAACTACTAAAGTGAAGGCCAGGTGTTTAATCAAATAGTATTATAAATATAACACAGAATGTCGATTCACACAAAACTAAGTGTAAATTTCTCCTAGAGAGTGCAAGACAATTCACAGAAAATTTGGTAATGCATAGGCATCACATTTCATCTTTTAAAACGGCAGATCACACAGCAAAGAACAACAGAGAGAAAATCTTACAAGTATAAGGATATCGACCGTGTCTTCGATTTTTAAGGTAATTTTACCTTAAAAAGTTTTAGGGAAGCAGAAGAATACCTAAATCTGGACGAGCCAATGCCGATCTGAAACTCGTTCCTCACGGACTGTAATGTAATGTGCTGACCACCGCGCTACGTTATCGATGTTTCTGCTACTCACAGCAAACTTAAAATCTGAAATATCTGCAAACAGGAGTGGAGACAATTGAAGTGTGAGTAATGAAACATTAGCTATGGTTAAAATGGGTTCATTTCAAAGTTGTATTTGGTCGTTACTGTTGATAAACTCTCGTTTTAAATACATCTTCTTCTTCTTCTTCTCTCAAAAGGCTAAGTCTTATCTCCGCAACCATAGCTTTCTCTCTTCAGCAGTTCTCGTCATTTCCATGTATGAAGAACGTCCCATCTCACTAATCCAACTTTTTAAATAAGATGTTCTCAGTCGTCCCCTCTGTGTCTTCCGTACGATCTTGCCTTCGAAAGTCTTGTAGAAGAAAAGAAGTGTCCAATGAGTTTTTCTTTGCGTTTTCCAATAACTTCTAGTACTTCTTCTTCTCTCCTATTTTTTGTAGAACCGTCTCAATCGGTTTTTTGTCAGCCTAGCTAGTTCATGTAATTCTCGCCCAGAACCAACTCCCGCAGCTTCGAGGCGAACTGTATTCTCCTGCATAGTTAACATTCAGGTTTTAGATCCGTACGTCAGGACACTCCATACACAGGTCTTTTCAAATCTTAATGTGGAAGCTGATGTGCTTCTACAGCAGAAGGTTTTTGTTATTTTGGACAGCACTCTTGGCCAGTGATTTTCTTCTCTCTATTTCCTTGCGATATCTACTGTTTTCCTCCACATTGCAACTGAGATAGCGAAATCTCAGTTGCTTCCTCGAGTTGTTCGCTGCTTATTCGTATGTCAGTGCTACGTCCACCTTCTTTCTTGTCTATAACCAAGACTTTTGTCTTCTTGGTATTGGTTTTTAGTTTTTGTTTTGATATCTCTTGATTTGAGACTTTAAGCATTTTATTTAGCTCCTTCCCTGAGCCTGCAATGTCACTGCCGAATTTGATCCAGTGACAATGGGAAACATTAATTTTTGTTCCTGTCGTCTTTTCTTTCAGTGTTGTTATTGCGAATGGATAATGTGAGACTTCACCCATGCATCAATCCACTCAAAAAGCTGTTGACGCTCCACTCCCACCCCCAGCACGAAATTTTCATTGTCAACATTCCACTATACAGCTGATGGTTGCCCGTATTTGTAACTGCGAACTACACTGTTTACAGTGAATACTAGGTAGTAAGGTAGAAAAAGGGCCTGGAGACACAGAAAATACCGCCTGGATTACTTCATGGTCAGAAAGACATTCCGAAATTAGATATTGGATAGTAAGGCATACCCAGGAGTAGACAAAAGAGACAGAGCACAATTACGTAACAATGAAGAGTAGACTGAAGTTTAAGAGTACTGTCAGAAAGAATCAACATAGAAAACAGTGCGGTAGTGATGTACGGAGGAATATAATATACACTCCTGGAAATTGAAATAAGAACACCATGAATTCATTGTCCCAGGAAGGGGAAACTTTATTGACACATTCCTGGGGTCAGATACATCACATGATCACACTGACAGAACCACAGGCACATAGACACAGGCAACAGATCATGCACAATGTCGGCACTAGTACAGTGTATATCCACCTTTCGCAGCAATGCAGGCTGCTATTCTCCCATGGAGACGATCGTAGAGATGCTGGATGTAGTCCTGTGGAACGGCTTGCCATGCCATTTCCACCTGGCGCCTCAGTTGGACCAGCGTTCGTGTTGGACGTGCAGACCGCGTGAGACGACGCTTCATCCAGTCCCAAACATGCTCAATGGGGGACAGATCCGGAGATCTTGCTGGCCAGGGTAGTTGACTTACACCTTCTAGAGCACGTTGGGTGGCACGGGATACATGCGGACGTGCATTGTCCTGTTGGAACAGCAAGTTCCCTTGCCGGTCTAGGAATGGTAGAACGATGGGTTCGATGACGGTTTGGATGTACCGTGCACTATTCAGTGTCCCCTCGACGATCACCAGTGGTGTACGGCCAGTGTAGGAGATCGCTCCCCACACCATGATGCCGGGTGTTGGCCCTGTGTGCCTCGGTCGTATGCAGTCCTGATTGTGGCGCTCACCTGCACGGCGCCAAACACGCATACGACCATCATTGGCACCAAGGCAGAAGCAACTCTCATCGCTGAAGACGACACGTCTCCATTCGTCCCTCCATTCACGCCTGTCGCGACACCACTGGAGGCGGGCTGCACGATGTTGGGGCGTGAGCGGAAGACGGCCTAACGGTGTGCGGGACCGTAGCCCAGCTTCATGGAGACGGTTGCGAATGGTCCTCGCCGATACCCCAGGAGCAACAGTGTCCCTAGTTTGCTGGGAAGTGGCGGTGCGGTCCCCTACGGCACTGCGTAGGATCCTACGGTCTTGGCGTGCATCCGTGCGTCGCTGCGGTCCGGTCCCAGGTCGACGGGCACGTGCACCTTCCGCCGACCACTGGCGACAACATCGATGTACTGTGGAGACCTCACGCCCCACGTGTTGAGCAATTCGGCGGTACGTCCACCCGGCCTCCCGCACGCCCACTATACGCCCTCGCTCAAAGTCCGTCAACTGCACATACGGTTCACGTCCACGCTGTCGCGGCATGCTACCAGTGTTAAAGACTGCGATGGAGCTCCGTATGCCACGGCAAACTGGCTGACACTGACGGCGGCGGTGCACAAATGCTGCGCAGTTAGCGCCATTCGACGGCCAACACCGCGGTTCCTGATGTGCCCGCTGTGCCGTGCGTGTGATCATTGCTTGTACAGCCCTCTCGCAGTGTCCGGAGCAAGTATGGTGGGTCTGACACACCGGTGTCAATGTGTTCTTTTTTCCATTTCCAGGAGTGTACTTTTGAAGTTCTTCAACGCTGTAGGTACTACAGTAATGAATGCCACAGTGCAGCCAGTTTAGGTGAAGAGGAATGGACATCTCTAAAAAGAGAAACCACAGGCGTTAGACAGACAATATAGATGCAGTGAACTGCAGAGAGACTTCGGTTAACAGAAGAAATACTTCAAGTGATGAGTCTATCCTTGATGATTGCACGACACAA
The DNA here is from genome assembly GCF_023864345.2 of Schistocerca serialis cubense. NCBI lineage: Eukaryota > Metazoa > Arthropoda > Insecta > Orthoptera > Acrididae > Schistocerca > Schistocerca serialis. The sequence continues at coordinate 789,209,010 of NC_064641.1, read as the reverse complement.
GGTTTTACGCCTCGCCTGGGCCCGTCAACACCGACGTTGGACTGTTGATGACTGGAAATATGTTGCCTGGTCGGATGAGTTTCGTTTCAAATTGTATCGAGCGGATAGATATGTACAGGTATGGAGACAACCTCATGAATCCATGTACCCAGCATGATAGCAGGGGACTGTTCAAGCTGGTGGAAGCTCTGTAATGGTGTGGGGTGTGTTCAGTTGGAGTGATATGGGACCCCTGATACGATACGACTCGTACACATGAGACGTATGTAAGCATCCTGTCTGATCACCTGCATCCATTCCTGACCATTGTGCATTCCGACGGACTTGGCCAATTTCAGCAGGACAGTGCGACTCCCCTCACGTTCAGAATTGCTACGGATTGGCTCCAGGAACACTCTTCTGAGTTTAATCACTTCCGCCGGCCACCAAACTTCCCAGACAAGGGCCTTAATTAGCAAGTCTGGGATGCCTTGCAACGTGCTGTTCAGAATAAATCTCCACCCCTCGTACTCTTACGGACTTATGGACAGCCCTGCACAATTCGTGGAGTCTGTTCCCTCCAGCACTACTTCAGACACTAGTCGACTCCATGTCACGTCGTGTAGCGGCACTTCTGCGTGCTTTCGGGGGCCCTACACGATATTAGGCAGGTGTATCAGTTTCTTTGGCTTTTTAGTATACAGGGTGGTCAATTGATAGTGACCGGGCCAAATATCTCACGAAATAAGCATCAAACGAAAAAACTACAAAGAACGAAACTTGTCTAGCTTGAAGGGGGAAACCAGATGGCGCTATGGTTGGCCCGCTAGATGGCGCTGCCATAGGTCAAACGGATATCAACTGCGTTTTTTTGAATAGGAACCCCCATTTTTAATTTCATATTCGTGTAGTACGAAAAGAAACATGAATGTTTTAGTTGGACCACTTTTTTCGCATCTTGACAGATCGCGCAGTAATAGTCACAAACATATGGCTCACAATTTTAGACGAACAGTTGGTAACAGGTAGGTTTTTAAATTAAAATACAGAACGTAAATACTTTTGAACATTTTACTTAGGTTGTTCCAATGTGATACATGTACCTTTGTGAACTTATCATTTCTGAGAAAGCATACTGTTACAGCGTCATTACCTGTAAATATCACATTAATGCAATAAATGCTCAAAATGATGTCCGTCAACCTCAATGCATTTGGCAATACTTGTAATGATATTCCTCTCAACAGCGAGTAGTTCGCCTTCCGTAATGTTCGCACATGCATTGACAATGCGCTGACGCATGTTGTCGGTGGATCACGATAGCAAATATCCTTCAACTTTCCCCACAGATAGAAATCCGGGGACGTCAGATCCGGTGAACGTGCGGGCCATGATATGGTGCTTCGACGACGAATCCACCTGTCATGAAATATGCTATTCAATACCGCTTCAACCGCACACGAGCTATGTGCCGGACATCCATCATGTTGGAAGTATATCGCCATTCTGTCGTGCACTTGTAGTAACATCGGTAGAACATTACATTGGAAATCAGCATACATTGCACCATTTAGATTGCCATCGATAAAATGGGGGCCAATTATCCTTCGTCCCATAATTCCGCACCGTACATTAACCCGCCAAGGTCGCCAATGTTCCACTTGTCGCAGCCATCGTGGATTTTCCATTGCCCATAGTGCATTTTATGCCGGTTTACGTTACCGCTGTTGGTGAATGACGCTTCATCGCTAAATAGAACGCGTGTAAAAAATCTGTAATCGTCCCGTAATTTCTCTTGTGCCCAGTGACAGAACTGTACACGACGTTCAAAGTCGTCGCCATGCAATTCCTGGTGCATAGAAATATGGTACGGGTGCAATCGATGTTTGTATAGCATTCTCAACACCGACGTTTTTGAGATTCCCGATTCTCGCACAATTTGTCTGCTACTGATATGCGGATTAGCCACGACAGCAGCTAAAACACCTACTTGGGCATCATCATTTGTTGCAGGTCGTGGTTGACGGTTCGCATGTGACTGAACACTTCCTGTTTCCTTAAATAACATAACTATCCGGGGAACGGTCCGGACACTTGAATGATGTCGTCCAGGATACCGAGCAGCATACATACTACACGCCCGTTGGGCATTTTGATCACAATAGCCATACATCAACACGATATCGACCTTTTCCGCAATTGGTAAACGGTCCATTTGAACACGGGTAATGTATCGCGAAGCAAATACCGTCATGTTACGTGATACCACGTACTTATACGTTTGTGACTATTACAGCGCCGTCTATCACAAAGCGAAAAAAGTGGTAAAACTGAAACACTCATATTTCTTTACGTACTACACGAATATGTAATTAAAAATGGGAGTTCCTAAATATAAAAACGCCGTTGATATCCGTTTGACCTATAGCAGCGCCGTCTAGCGGGCCAACCATTGCGCCATCTGGTTCTTTCCCTTCAAGATAGACGAGTTTCGTTCTTTGTAGTTTTTTAGTTTGATGCTTATTTCGTGAGATTTTTGGCCCGGTCACTATCAATGGGCTACGCTGTATACTTGCACAATAAATAAAATTTTGTTATTTTCTGTCCTTCCTGGTGTTGTAATTTCAAGGGCCTGTAGCGTACAAACACATGCACGTTTAATGTTCTCTTAATACGAAGTATACTGTTTAGTATCAGCTGTTAGTTGTTGTACGATAGATCACAATAGCATCGCAATTGTAACCATCCACGTATTCGAAGGAAGTGGAATTAAGTGAAAGTGGGAAAAATAATAGAAGAAACAAAGGAACGATAACGGTACAAGTACAGGGAATAATTTGTGTTCGGTGTCGCTGGACAGCTCGTGCGAGCATCCAGAGAGAGCGAACGCGCACCAGTATGTTACTGCCTGCCCGCTGTGCTCCCGTATATGAACGCCTCGCGCGCCACGCCGGCAAACAAAAGGGCTGCCACGTGAGCTGGTGCGTCACAGGCCGTGCCTAATGAGCGCGTCTTCTCGCCTCGAGTTAAACAGCGAATGACGTCAAAAAGAGATCTGTGGTAATAAACGAGACTTAATAGGCTGTGATAGGGGCACTGCTCAGGCAGGCATCGGCCGCGGCGAGTCGCGCAGCGCCAGGCAGTCCGCCTCAAGGCGCGCGTGTCCGCGCCGCCCCACAACACTCACAGCCGCCTCGCCACTCCTTCTGTGACAAACGTTGGAGCAAGCTCCCGACAGTTTCTGTAAAAACTCACATCCACGCGTTTCAGTATCTAATGTTATCTCACTATGCGCACATACAGGGATTGGAGAAATCTATGAAAACACCAAAAACACAACGTACGCTACTGGCCATTAAAATTGCTACACCAAGAAGAAATGCAGATGATAAACGGGTATTCATTGGACAAATATGTTATACTAGAACGAACATGTGATCATATTTTCGCGCAATTTGGGTGCACAGATCCAGAGAAATCAGTACCAATAACAACCACCTCTGGCCGTAATAACAGCCTGGATACGCCTGGGAATTGAGTCAAACAGAGCTTGGATGGCGTGTACAGGTACAGCTGCCCACGTAACTTCAACACGATACCACAGTTCATCAAGAGTAGCGACTGGTGTATTGTGACGAGCCAGTTGCTTGGCCACCATTGACCACACGTTTTCAATTGGTGAGAGATCTGGAGAATGGGCTGGCCAGGGCAGCAATCGAACATTTTCTGTATCCAGAAAAGCCTGTACAGGACCTGCAACATGCGGTCGTGCATCATCCTGCTGAAATGTAAAGTTTCACAGGGATCGAACGAAGGGTAGATGCCGGCCGGAGTTGCCGTGCGGTTCTAGGCGCTTCAGTCTGGAACCGCACGACCGCTACGGTCGCAGGTTCGAATCCTACCTCGGTAATGGATATGTGTGATGTACTTAGGTTAGTTAGGTTTAAGTAGTTCTATGATCTAGGAGACTGATGACCTCAGATGTTAAGTCCCGTAGTGCTCACAGCCATTTGAACCTTTTCAAGGGTAGAGCCACGGGTCCTAATACATCTGAAATGTAACGTCCACTGTTCAAAGTGCCGTCAATGCGAACAAGAGGTGACCGAGATGTGTAACCAATGGCACCCCATACCATCACGCCGGGTGATACGCCAGTATGACGATGACGAATACACGCTTACAATGTGCGTTCACCGCGATGTCGCCAAACATGGATGCGACCATCATGATGCTGTAAACAGGACCTGGATTCATCCGAAAAAATGACGTTTTGCCATTCGTGCACCCAGGTTCGTCGTTGAGTACACCTTCGCAGGCGCTACTGTCTGTGATGCAGCGTCAAGTGTAACCGCAGCCATGGTCTCCGAGCTGATAGTCCGTGCTGCTGCAAACGTCGTCGAACTGTTCGTGCAGATGGTTGTTGTCTTGCAAACGTCCCTATCGAGACGTGGCTGCACGATCCGTTACAGCCATGCGGATAAGATGCTTGTCATCTCGACTGCTAGTGACACGAAGCCGTTGGGATCCAGCACGGCGTTCCGTATTACCCTCCTGAACCCACCAGTTCCATATTCTGCTAACAGTCATTGGATCTCGACCAACGCGAGCAGCAATGTCGCGATACGATAAACCGCAATCGCGATAGGCTACAATCCGACCTTTATGAAAGTCGGAAACGCGATGGTATGCATTTCTCCTCCTTACACGAGGCATCACAACAACGTTTCACCAGGTAACGCCGGTGAACTGCTGTTTGTGTATGAGAAATCCGCTGGAGATTGTCCTCATGTCAGGATGTTGTAGGTGTCGCCACCGGCGTGAACCTTGTTTGAATGCTCTGAAAAGCTAATAATTTGCGTATCACAGCATCTTCTTCCTGTCGGTTAAATTTCGCGTCTGTAGCACGTCATCTTCGTGGTGTAGCAATTTTAATGGCCAGTAGTGTATTACCGCATCAAATATGCTGTAGGAAAACCGTCGCCATTCTAAACCAGTCGTCGGAATGGATAAATGTAGGTCCCGCATGGGTTTCATCGAAATCGTACACCACTCTTCCTGCGAAATAGGGGCAAGTTCACGTAACGATGATCGTGTTGATAGCTGTCACGCAACATTCCCTCTAACTGGTGGCTGTGAAGGTCAGGAGACATGCGACAAATCAGCCTCCTGCTCAGGAAATCAGGCCTGGAATGTGCCAGATGTGTGAGCTGGTGATCTGTCGTCTTGCAACACAGCATCACCGCTGAGGAACAAACATTGTATCATGGGATGGATCTCGCCATCCAAAATGGTCACACCATCTTTGTTGATCTTACGAGGAATCTTTGGACTCATGGGATACCAAGACATGGCTGCCCAATCGTCATCGAGAACCCACCATGTTTCACTCTTGGGACGTCAGAAGTTGGAAGCAGTGTGCGACAGACTCAACTTATCGATTTACTTTTTCCATTCCTGCATAGCCCACGTTTTATGGCTTCAGCACCACATTTATCTGTTACGAGAAATTGCATCACTGGTGAGTAATTTTGTAATGCAGCTCACCCTGCAGATCTACATTACTGACCATTAAAATTGCTACACCACGAAGATGACGTGCTACAGACGCGAAATTTAACCGACAGGAAGAAGATGCTGTGATATGCAAGTGATTAGCTTTTCAGACCATTCACACAACGTTGGCGCCGGTGCCGACACCTACAACGTGCTGAAATGAGGAAAGTTTTCAACCGATTTCTCATACACAAACAGCAGTTCACCGGCGTTACCTGGTGAAACGTTGTTGTGATGCCTCGTGTAAGGAGGAGAAATGCATACCATCACGTTTCCGACTTTGATAAAGGTCGGATTGTAGCCTATCGCGATTGCGGTTTATCGTATCGCGACATTGCTGCTCGCGTTGGTCGAGATCCAATGACTCTTAGCAGAATATGGAATCGATGGGTTCAGGAGGTTAATACGGAACGCCGTGCTGGATTCCAACGGCCTCGTATCACTAGTAGTCGAGATGACATGCATCTTATCCGCATGGCTGTAACGGATCGTGCAGCCACGTCTCGATGGGGACGTTTGCAAGACAACAACCATCTGCACGAACAGTTCGACGACGTTTGCAGCAGCACGGACTATCAGCTCGCAGACCATGGCTGCGGTTACACTTGATGCTGCAACACAGACAGTAGCGCCTGCGATGGTGTACTCAACGACGAACCTGGGTGCACGAATGGCAAAACGTCATTTTTTCGGATGAACCCAGGTTCTGTTTACACCATCATGATGGTCGCATCCATGTTTGGCGACATCGCGGTGAACGCACATTGTAAGCGTGTATTCGTCATCGCCATATTGGGGTATCACCCAGCATGATGGTATGGGGCGCCAATGGTTACACATCTCGGTCACCTCTTGTTCGCATTGACGGCACTTTGAACAGTGGACGTTACATTTCAGATGTATTAGGACCCGTGGCTCTACCCTTCAAAAGGTTCAAATGGTTCTGAGCACTACGCGACTTAACATCTGAGGTCATCAGTCTCCTAGAACATAGAACTACTTAAACCTAACTAACCTAAGGACATCACACACATCCATACCCGAGGTAAGATTCGAACCTGCGACCGTAGCGGTCGCGCGGTTCCAGACTGAAGCGCCTAGAACCGCACGGCAACTCCGGCCGGCAACTACCCTTCGTTCGATCCCTGTGAGACCCTACATTTCAGCAGGATGATGCACGACCGCATGTTGCAGGTCCTGTACAGGCTTTTCTGGATACAGAAAATGTTCGATTGCTGCCCTGGCCAGCACATTCTCCAGATCTCTCACCAATTGAAAACGTCTGGTCAATGGTGGCCGAGCAACTAGCTCGTCACAATACGCCAGTCACTACTCTTGGTGAACTGTGGTATCGCGTTGTAGCTGCATGGGCAGCTGTACCTGCACACGCCATGCAAGCTCTGTTTGACTCAATGCCCAGGCGTATCCAGGCTGTTATTACGGCCAGAGGTGGTTGTTCTGGGTACTGATTTTTTTAGATCTACGCACCCAAATTGCGGTAAAATGTAATCTCATGTCAGTTCTGGTATGATATATTTGTCCAATGAATACCCGTTTATCATCTGCATTTCTTCTTGGTGTAGCAATTTTAATGGCCAGTAGTGTAGCTTATGGAGCTTCATTCGTTTTGTTTGGGTGCTAACTGGGCTCGCAAGTGCGACATCCACTCGAGCAGTGACTTTTTGCAGATGTGGTCCGCTTATTTTTCGTTCAATTCCTGTTCAATGACCGTCTGTCACGATCACACAACACACACTTTCGTCCACGTTCAGACATAGCAGATGTTTCTCCGCTTTTCCTGCATGCAACGTGAATCGTCGATACGATATCTGTTGTAACATAAAACACTTCGCCTCACTTGATTACGGAAGAATCTACCGTACGAGTACCAATACTTTTTCCACGCTCGACTTCACTTAACTCCGACATAACGCATGACAACTGCAAAAGATAGTGTTCTTACCACGAGTAACACTTGCAACAAACTGGTGATACTGAACAGGCGCGGTTCGTCATCAAATAAATCAGCACAATCTGCAACCCTTGGTTAGCATATGCGTTTATTTTCAAGAACGCATTGTTTCCAAAGTTTTGCCCACCTCCCTTAATAGCTCTACGCCAAAACAGAAGAATATCAGTTCAAAGGGAGCTATATAATACGTTGCTGAACTCTTATTAGGATGTGGATAGATCAGATCCTCATCCGGCCACTTGGTCTTTTTTTTTTCAATTTCCCCTGCTTTCGCTAAATTATTTCGTGAGTATTCGGATAGTCCCTCCGACAAGGTCACTATTAGTTTGGGTGTGGATCCAATTGGGGAGGGGGGAGGGAGGGGGAGGCGGGAGGGTATGAGAAGCATACTGGTCACCACTCCCTTCACTACTACCACAAAGGAACATTTTTCTGAAGGCGTTTGTATAATTACATACATCAGTTTCCAAGTTTTGTAAATAACTTTCAGAGAATAATGAACCAAAAAAACTATGAGTCTCTAAAACAGTAAGAAATTATAGAGAGGCTATCTGCGCCTTATACTGATGTGGTGGCAGCAACAAGCAACACCGGCCGCAATATTTTGGAACGTCAGGCATACTAGACATACACTGATCAGCCAGAACGTTATGACCACCGACCTATTATAGATATATAGCCGGCCGCTGTGGCCGAGCGGTTCTAGGCGCTTCAGTCAGGAACCGCGCTGTTACTACGGCCGCAGGTTCGAGTCGTGCCTCGGGCACGGATGTGTGTGATGTCCTTAGCTTAGTTAGGTTTAAGTAGTTCTAAGTCTAGGGGACTGATGACCTCAGATGTTAAGTCACATAGTGCTTAGAGCCATTTCAACCAATTTATTATCGATATAAACCCGTCCAGATGATAGCAGCGCCACCTTGGGAGGAATGATTCTTGGTCAGACATACTCGGTGCATGTACAGGGTGTTTCAAAAATGACCGGCATATTTGAAACGGCAATACAAACTAAACGAGCAGCGATAGAAATACACCGTTTGTTGCAATATGCTTGGGACAACAGTACATTTTCAGGCAGACGAACTTTCGAAATTACAGTAGTTACAATTGTCAACAACAGATGGCGCTGCGGTCTGGGAAACTCTATAGTACGATATTTTCCACATATCCACCATGCGTAGCAATAATATGGCGTAGTCTCTGAATGAAATTACCCGAAACCTTTGACAACGTGTCTGGCGGAATGGCTTCACATGCAGATGAGATGTACTGCTTCAGCTGTTCAATTGTTTCTGGATTCTGGCGGTACACCTGGTCTTTCAAGTGTCCCCACAGAAAGAAGTCACAGGGGTTCATGTCTGGCGAATAGGGAGGCCAATCCACGCCGCCTCCTGTATGTTTCGGATAGCCCAAAGCAATCACACGATCACCGAAATATTCATTCAGGAAATTAAAGACGTCGGCCGTGCGATGTGGCCGGGCACCATCTTGCATAAACCACGAGGTGTTCGCAGTGTCGTCTAAGGCAGTTTTTACCGCCACAAATTCACGAAGAATGTCCAGATAGCGTGATGCAGTAATCGTTTCGGATCTGAAAAATGGGCCAATGATTCCTGGCGGCCCAGACCAGTACTTTTCGAGGATGCAGGGACGATGGGACTGCAACATGGGGCTTTTCGGTTCCCCATATGCGCCAGTTCTGTTTATTGACGAAGCCGTCCAGGTAGAAATAAGCTTCGTCAGTAAACCAAATGCTGCCCACATGCATATCGCCGTCATCAATCCTGTGCACTATATCGTTAGCGAATGTCTCTCGTGCAGCAATGGTAGCGGCGCTGAGGGGTTGCCGCGTTTGAATTTTGTATGGATAGAGGTGTAAACTCTGGCGCATGAGACGATACGTGGACGTTGGCGTCATTTGGACCGCAGCTGCAACACGGCGAACGGAAACCCAAGGCCACTGTTGGATCACCTGCTGCACTAGCTGCGCGTTGCCCTCTGTGGTTGCCGTACGCAGCCGCCCTACCTTTCCAGCACGTTCATCCATCACGTTCCCAGTCCGTTGAAATTTGTCAAACAGATCCTTTATTGTATCGCTTTTCGGTCCTTTGGTTACATTAAACCTCCGTTGAAAACTTCGTCTTGTTGCAACAACACTGTGTTCTAGGCGGTGGAATTCCAACACCAGAAAAATCCTCTGTTAGATTAGATTAGATTTACTTTCATTCCAAATGATCCGTAGTGAGGAGGTCCTCCAGGATGTGGAACATGTCAGAAAAACAACAATACATGACAAATATTTAAACTAAAACAAATAAGCTAATGTACCATTCCACAGGTCCCAAGTGGAATGATCGTCATTTTTTAATGAACACTAAGAGTCATTTTACAAATACTATTGCACTGAATTTAAAATAAAAAAGTTTTTTATTTATTTATAAGGTAAGAAACATGTAATACAACTACTGTAATACTTATTTACAATGAACACATTACTGCACTGAAATGGTGCAGAAGTTAGATTATACTTACACACACACACACACACACACACACACACACACACACACACACACACACACACACACACACACACACACAAATTTTCAGTGAACACATTACTGCACTGAAATTGTGCAGAAGATATGTTGTACTTATATACAAATCAGTTGGTTTTCCTCAGAAATTCATCAATGGAGTAGAAGGAGTTGGCCACCAATAAATCCTTTAGGCTTCTCTTAAACTGAATTTCATTGGTTGTTAAGCTTTTTATGGCTGCTGGCAAGTTATTGAAAATGTGTGTTCCTGAATAATGCACACCTTTTTGTACAAGACTAAGTGACTTTAAATCCTTGTGAAGATTATTCTTATTTCTAGTATTGATTCCATGAATTGAGCTATTGGTTTGAAAAAGTGATATATTTTTAATGACAAATTTCATTAAGGAATAAATATATTGGGAAGCTGTAGTTAGTATCCCTAGTTCCCTAAACAGGCTTCTGCAGGATGTTCTTGAGTTCACACCGCATATAATTCTTACTGCACGTTTTTGTGCCCGGAAAACTTTAGCTTGGCTTGATGAATTACCCCAGAAAATAATCCCATATGACATTATGGAATGAAAGTAAGCATAGTATGCCAGCTTTTTCATTTTTATATCCCCTATGTCTGACAAAATTCGCATTGCAAACAGAGATTTGTTAAGACGCTTCAGCAGTTCTGTGGTGTGCTCCTCCCAGTTGAATTTATTATCAAGCTGTAATCCCAAGAATTTAACACCGTCCACTTCTTCTATTTTCTTGTCATCATATGTTAAACATATACTCTTGGGACACCCCTTACAAGTTCTGAACTGCATGTAGTGTGTTTTTTCAAAGTTTAGTGACAAAGAATTGGCTAGGAACCAGTGATTAATGTCTACAAATATTTTATTGGCTGATCTTTCTAAGACTACACTTGATTTGCTATTTATTGCAATGTTTGTATCATCAGCAAACAAAACAAACTTGGCATCTGGTAATGTTACTGATGAAAGGTCATTGATATACACAAGAAAAAGTAAGGGCCCCAAAATGGAACCTTGTGGGACCCCACATGTAATTAGTTCCCAGTTGGATGATGCCTGATAGCTTGATACATGTCTCTTTCCTAATAACACCCTTTGTTTCCTGCCAGAGATATAAGATTTGAACCATTTTGCAGCATTTCCTGTTACACTATAATATTCTAGTTTACTTAAAAGGATATTGTGATTTAGACAGTCAAATGCCTTTGACAGATCACAAAATATACCAGTTGCCTGCAATTTTTTGTCTAATGAATTAAGTACATTTTCACTGTAAGTGTAGATAGCCTTCTCAATATCAGAACCTTTTAGAAATCCAAACTGTGACTTTGACAGTATGTTATTTGAGATAAGATGGTTATAAAGACGACTGTACATTACTTTTTCGAAAATTTTTGAGAATGCTGGCAACAGTGAAATTGGACGGAAATTTGATGCTATTTCTTTATCTCCCTTCTTAAACAGTGGCTTAACTTCAGCATATTTCAGCCATTCAGGAAATATTCCACTGATAAACGACTGGTTACACAGATAGCTTAATATGTTACTTAGCTCAGAATCACATTCTTTAATTAACTTTGTTGATATTTCATCATACCCACTAGATGTTTTTGATTTTAAAGATTTTATGATGGACATTATTTCTGTTGGGGTAGTGAGGGTCAAATTCATATTATGGAAGTTACTTGAAATGTCTGGTCTAAGGTAATCCATAGCAGCATCTACCGAACCTGACAACCCCATCTTTTCAGTAACAGTTATAAAATGTTTGTTAAAAAGTTCTGCAACACTATACACATCTGTCACCAATGCATCATTTACTCTTAATGCTATTTGTTCCTCTTCATGTCTGGTTCTACCGGTCTCCTCCTTCACTATATCCCATATTGTCTTCATTTTGTTATCTGATATGACTATCTTTTCCTTGTAATATATTTGCTTTGACATCCGTATTACAGTCTTTAATATTTTGCAGTATTTCTTATAATGTGCTATAGCATCAACATTGGAAATGTTTCGGATTGACAGATACAGTTTTCTTTTTGTTTTACAAGATACCCCTATTCCTCGAGTAATCCATGGCTTCTTTGTAGACTTTGCTCTAACCTTGGTAAGTTTTGGGGGAAAGCAGTGTTCAAATAAGGTAAGCACTTTATTAGCAAAAATGTTATATTTTTCATTCATGCCATTAGCACTGTAAACATCAGTCCAGTGAATGTCTCTGAGGAGTGTCCTAAAATAATCAATTTTTGGCTTACTGATTACCCTCTTGAGCTCAGATTTAACAGATTTTATATCTTGTTCAGTATTAACATTTAACAGGAATAAACCATGTTGTCCACAGCACACTTGCACGTTGTGAACAGCACACGCTTACAGCAGAAAGACGACGTACAGAATGGCGCACCCACAGACTGCGTTGTCTTCTATATCTTTCACATCACTTGCAGCGCCATCTGTTGTTGAAAATTGTAACTACTGTAATTTCGAAAGTTTGTCCGCCTGAAAATGTACTGTTGTCCCAAGCATATTGCAACAAACGGTGTATTTCTATCGCTGTTCGTTTAGTTTTTATTGCCGTTTCAAATATACCGGTCATTTTTGATACACCCTGTAATATCAGTGAGAGTGCTGTCCATATGTAGAATTTGGAAGGCACGCGATCCATCCGCGTTCGACCGAGAGCAGATTCTGATGGCCGGAAGCTCGGCATGAGCGTTTCGTAAACAGCACAACTTGTCGGGTGTTCGAGGAGTACTGTGGTGAGTGTCTTTAGCACATGGCGATGCTGAGGTGAAACCACGTCTAGACATCATGACGTTGGGCAGCCACCCCGCATTTCGTCGTAGGCTAGACAGACTGGTATAAAAGGAAGGGCGGCGAACCGAGGCGGAACTAATGCCAGACTTTAATGCTGGGCAGGTATGTCTGAACAACAAGGCACCGAACACTCCTAACTATGGGACTCGGCAGGCGACGCCCCATACATGTGCCAATGTTCACGGCACGACATTGGCAACTATGGCTGAAATGGGCACGTGACCATCGGCACTGGACGTTGGCGCTGTGGCAGAATATTGCATGGTGTGATGAATCCCGATATCTCCTTCATCATGCAGAAGGGAGGGCGCGAATCCGTCGTCTTCCAGCGGAACAGTTCCTTGATACATACAATGCAGTACGGAGAAAAGCTGTAGACGGCACCATTATGCTCTGGGGAACATTCACGTGGGCAATCATGCGTCCAGTGGAGCTCGTGCAAGGCACCATGGTGGCCAAGGAGTATCGTACACTGATTGCAAATCCACTCCTTCATGATGATTATGTTTCCCGACGGCAGTGGCATTTTTCAACAAGATAATGCGCCATGTCACAAGGCCAAGAGTGTAACTAAGTGGTTTGAAGAACACAGTGACGAGTCTCAATTTATTTGCTGGCCCCCAAAGCGCCAGATCTGAGCCCGATCGAACACACCTGCGATGTCAGTGGCTGTGGCGTCAGATCTCATCGCCTCCTCCCCGGAATTTAAGGGAATTAGGTGACTTGTATGTACACATGTTGTGCCAACTCCCTCTAGCAACGTACCAGGACTTCACTGTTTCCATGACACGACGCGTCACCGCTGTTATCCGTGCCAAAAATGGACGTACCAGCTATTAGGTCGGTGGTCATAATGTTCTGGCTGATTAGTGTATTAGTTAGGTGGGGCTCCAGAATGTTTGTTTCGGTTTCGAAATCTAACATAGGAGTGCTTTACTTAATAGTAAATCATGCCGAGTGTATTTTTAGCGTACAATTATACTAATCATAGAAATTAAACCATTGAACATAGTACTTATGATAAGCTTCAGCATGTTATTTCTGTCTTTTCTCCTATGTAACATGCGTATTCACCACGTTTCTCTGTTGTAGTTTCTCGATCTTTATAGTCATCAGGAATGGGCCTTTTTGTAAACTAGGCAACTTCATATAGAAGTATAGTCTCAGCTACATTTTAACGTCGAATAACTGTTGGCCAAGCTAACACAATACTTTTACTTATTAAACTTCTAAATTGCTGTATCTCATTAATGCATGATTAATTTCATTTCTTCTCTACTCATATTATAGATTAACAACATAAATATTAGAATATTAGCAGAGATTTGTGTTTTAGTTCAATGCACAGTGTACAGCAGTATGATACACTTTTGTATTGTCCTCTGTCAAATGCTTCTTGAAAGCTTCCCACTATAAAAACAGTGGTTATGCTTGTGAAAGAGTAAAATTTGCTCTCATACAATAACAGCACCAGGTTGACATCAGAATTGTTGTGTTTTGGAGCACTTTCAATCTTGCGAAAAATAAATATCCTAACACAATATGACATGAAACATGACAGACCTAGCTTCCATAAGAACTGCTTAAAGCCACCAAAAAAAAACTTAACTCTAGAACAAACAAATGGCCGAGTGAGAGCAGAACTCGTGCACTGAGGGTTCCGTACAAACTGAATTATATTTATAGACAGTTTATCCATTCCATGAATCGAATCGAGAATATTGACTATTTCTGCCTGTTATCGACATCGATATTGACAAGATGTCGCTCCTGGGATTCCAAGACTTCTGAGAATGTTTTAATTTCAACTTTGAAGTCGGATAACAAATAACAAAAGAAATATATTTTTCGTATGAGGTAATTACAAATTATCAAATGGTTCAAACGGCTCTGAGCACTATGGGATGTAGGGAAGCAGCCTACTCACGCCGTAATAAATTCACATCAGTCTTTCCATTGTGTGCCAGCCAGTCTGCTGTAACTAGCTCTGACGTCATAAATGTTGCGCAATACTTTAAAAATCAAGCAAATAACTTAAGACATTTCTAGCATGTCAGGAGTAATACTAAATTAATGTGTGTTGAATATCAGTTCGATAACTTTAGCCATTTTCGAAATATGGACGTTTTTCTGTAAAAATCATTGGCGCAACAGAAAAGAGCTAGAAAATTAAAAATTTATATTTAGATTCCTTTATCATAATAATTTAATAAAAACAGTACTCTGGATCTAACAATTTAAGATTTTAGTTGAAATTCAATATTTTCTGGTTTTTGTCTTAAAACGTAAGGAAGCAAGATAGATTAAGTACGCTAATAAATAAGGCTAGGATGTTTATATTTAAGTAGGTTGGAGATCCGCTATAACTATGAAGATGTGAGAAGTTTCATTTGAATAGCTATAAAACTATAGCGATAGCGTATCTCCAAAGGGCCAGTTCAGAGCTCGTCTACTGCGTGCAGTGTAATTAAATTAATTCTCTCGCCCAAAATATTTAACTTAGCCACGTCAAAATTTTATTGTCAATACTTACCTGCGTGCTGAATGCACATTTAAATTAAGAGCTTCATCGGCCATCAGCAAGAGAAGCTATGACTTATTAGGTAACTTAAAATGGTGCATTACTAGCCCAGCGGCTAGTCGGGAGAGCCGATTTGATCAGGCGTTCCCTTAGCCGTCCGCACCGCGGCTTTATATATAAGAACGCTGCGTGAGGAAGCAAGGCCCCAGTTCTCTCCAGACGCTGAATAGCACACCATCTGTGTCGGGAGTCGCGTCGCGTCGGTATCATTGCTATAAACGGCCTCGGATGCCGTATTAAGTTACTCGAGATACGCGTAACATGAAATCATTTTCTAGTAAAGTGTTAATTCTGGGAGAAGGGCAAATAACATTCAAAATAATAGGAACTGGTTTAAAATTCTACAAGCTTAACATTTATATAAACAACATAAAATTGACATAATTCCACCCGCCGCCCCACAGGGACTTATCATCTGAGGTCATCAATCCCCTAGAACTTAGAACTACTTAAACCTAACTAACCTAAGGACATTACACAAATCCATGCCCGAGGCAGGATTCGAACCAGACTGAAGCGCCTACAATTTATCAATTTTTAGACTTTTTTCTTTAGTTGCACTGTGAAACATTGCTTCTTGGCAAATTACATGTTTATAGGTTATTGGGAAGTACCTCGTAGGTTTTGATGAGTGAGTTTGCGAGTATCAAAATACGTGATACAAATGGCTGTAACTTTGATTGCGTCACTTTCTTACATTGCCACGGCAACATACATCTCCATATTTGTCATAAATTTCAACTTGATACGTCTACCCCTTACTGAGGAAAAAGGTTCTGAATAATGGGGCAGACGGACAACAAATTAATTCTACAAGGCTTCCGTTTTCACCGATCGACGTGCGGAACCTCAAAAATCTAGCATATATTCCCACCAGAAATGATAATTAGCCTTCGAATCTCGTTTTAAAATATTTGTTTACTCAACTGTCGTTAGTTTTATCTACACATACAACGACCTGTATAAATTTATCTTTGATAAATATGTACCGAAGTGCTTTCAAGTGGAAGAAGTCATTCGAGTAAGAGGCAGAATAACCGCAAGTAAAAGATATAAACAAGTACGCCTGTATCTATAGGGAAAGCTGTATCGGTAGCTACAAAAAAAAGCTTGTTTACATTATGGTAAACTAACCAGATTAATGCAGCAGCTCGCACGTCCCAAATATCACGCTTAAGATGTCATACTATATGACAAGCGCGCTTCATAATGAGAATTATTTCCCGTAACCTGTCGTTTGGGAAGTAAAGAAAATCTTGACTCGCAGCAGCAAATGCTACTGTGTAACGAAATGAAACACATGGGTCTGTGTAGCAGACTGCGAATATCACCCAACATCACGTCGCAAAAGAAAGCGGCTAAGCTTCCAATTGATTTCAAACGTAGCGGCGCCTTGTGCAGTCTGTGTTGTTTACACGGGTCGTTGTGATCGCCCGTACACAAAATTATAAGGTAAAGGAGCACTTCAAAGGCTGACTGCACCTGCTGTCTGCCGGTAGAACCTGAAAGCCGCACGTAGCTGAGAAAGGTCCTCCAGCAAGAAAAAATAAAAGGAAGACTTACAAGCCGAACAGAGACAGATATCACTGAAAGATGGGCCACCCCCCGCAATTACCCGCTCGCTTGTCAATAACTGGCAGGGCTGTGGTCACAGTCGTAGCACTAAGTCAAAATACTGATATGCTGAGTGCACACTTCGATTTTATATTGTTAAAATAATGATTCTGTCAAAGTTGTAAGCTGTATAAATTTTCTTTATACTTCGTAAGTAAATTATACAACGCCCGTTTTAAATTTTCGAATGAATGATATGTTTTTCTCCGAACAATAGTTTCTCGGAAGTTATGCGAAAGAGATGTACTAAATAGCAATGAAAACAAAAAGTTATTGTTACCATATCAAAACGTTTTACATATTTTAATGTAATTAAACAATTTCCTGTTAAATGGGAATGCAGGCTTTCTCGGCGAACTTCTGTGATGAAATCGTATCACTTTATCAACAGAGTCGTGGCATTATGCTGTCACAAAGTTTTGAGGAGTTTCCTACTCGTCATCTTCTCTAATACACCGCCAGGGAAAATTAGTACACCCTTTTAGAGGTTCAGCTGAAGATAGCGAACAGGAAACTTGTCGAGACCTTTCGACAACACACCACGACTCGGCTGATAACTCGAGATGGTTTCATCAGATCACTATTATTATGTTAAAACATTTTATGTTTTTACTAGCCGAGGAACCCGGGTTCCCTGGGTATTTATTTAACCCAATCTTCTATCAATTCATCTCTTCCTCCCTCCTCCTCTCTCCATCTCCTCCTTTCTCCTCTCTCCGTCCATCTTCTGTTGGCTCAGCTTTCTGCCCATCATCTCCTTACCCCTCCCTGTCCACTTTCTCCCGCCCCCTCCCACTACCCATCCCCTCTCTCTTTATCCACCTCTCCTCCCTCCTCACACTATCCGTTACCTCCGTCCCTCCCTCTCCCTGTCCATCTCCACCACTTCCTCTCCCTGTTCACCTCTTCTACCCACCACTCTCTGTCCATCTACTCCTGCCCCTGTCTCTGCCCATCTCACACTCACCCTCTCTCTGTTCATCTCCTCCCCTTTCCTTTCTGTGTCCATCTCCTCGTCTTCCCTTTCTCTGGCAATTTGCTCCTCCCTCTCTGTCTGTTGATCTTCTCCTCCCCTATCTTTCTGCCTGTCTCGTCCTCTCCCTGTCCCATCCATCTCCTCCGCTTTCCTTTCTCTGTCATCTCCCCTCCTCTATCTGTCCATCTCCTCCTCCTATCTCTACCAATCTCCTCTTTCCCCCTCATTGTCTGTCCATCTCCTCATCCTCCATTCTCCCTCCTCGTTATCATACTGACCCCAATAGGAGGCTGATGATTTTTACCCTTCAGTATTTCTTTCCAGATTGTAACTAACATGTGTAGCAAATTAGATTGAAATTGTTCCAGAGTTTTAGGACGAGCTTTTTGCCCGTGTCTTTACTCGCAGGTGTTCATGTTGAAGATATTTCACACATATTTAACATATTTCACTCGTATTTGTAGACATATTTCACCTGTATGTTAGTGCATTTCGCCCTGCAGTTTCATTTTCATGCAGCTTAATGTTTATGGTGTATCTCCTGAACTATGAACTGTACAATGGTATAACTTCGGACATACACCCATGCTATATGTGCCTACCGTCTGCGAAATGTGTTGTGAATAGAGTAAGTAGTAAGGAAGTACTAACTTAAAACGTCATGCATGATGCAGCAGTTTATCGAGCATCTCAGTCTTTACGACGTCATATCTCGTGAACTATGCGTCGCACAGTGATATATTTTTCCAGACACACTCAGTGGCATATGTGAATACCGTCTGCACAATGTGTTGCGAATAGAGTTTGTAACAAAGAAATAATAAACTAAAACGTCATGAGTGATGCGGCAGTTTTTCCTCGCATTTCATTATTAGGCGTCGTATCTCCCGGACTATGCGTCGTGAAGCAATATATTTCTGTATATACATTCAGAGGAATGAGTAAATACTGTCAGGGAAAAGTGTTGCGAATGTAGCTAATAACAACGAAGTAATATATTTAAAGGTCTTGCATGATGCGGTAGCTTTTCACACATTCAGCGTTGGTAACGTCGCAGTTCCGGAACTAAGAGTCGTACAATGATGTAATTTTCTGGTACAAAGGCCGTTCAAAACGTTTTGCACAGTCGTCTCAATTTTTTTTATTTTTTAAAAATTTTTTTATTTTATTTTATTTTTTTCTGGGCGAGTATTAAATTTTTGTGAACATACTTGGAACATTTAGATATAAGTTGGTGTATAAAAGTATTTTTTTTTTAATTACAGGTGAGCCATAATGGAACGTGAAGTAGATGTCAGGTTGCGACAACGGTCAGTTCCTCTTCAAGTCCGGCGATGATTCTGCCACATCAATTCACAGGAAGTTGCTCCCTGTTTACGGGGAGGACACAGTGGATCGCAGCAGTATCCAGAGGTGACTGCAGAGGTTCAGAGAAGGTGATTTCTCTCTACTGGACAATGCACAATGCAGTAGATCATCGAAGGCATTGAGTGATGTGAATAAGGAGACCATTGATCAAATCATTGAAAATGACAGATGTGTGACGACACGACAGCTTGCTGATATGACACGTTTGTCATTCGGTAGTGTGGTATCACTGGTACAGTCACTTGGGTACAGAAAAATTTGTGCACGTTGGGTGCCTAGATTATTGACAAGAGAAATGAAAACGATGGGGAAGAATTTGTGCGAGTGTCTCATGAAGACCTTTATTGAAGAGTGAAAACAGTATTTTGACGGCATCATTACCCAGGATGAAACTGTTGTGTTGGCTGAAGAGTCAACACCGTGTTGTTAGAGGAGACCGAAATGCACGCGTTTTAGCTCACGCAGGCTGGCGTGAGGAGGGAAGAACTATACTGATGTGAGGTCTGGAACATGGCAAGGAATTAGAATTCAGAAAGCGGACGTAATTAGTTGGATACTTCACTTTAATCCATTAATGATGAACGTCGCTTTTGACGGTACGTGATTCACAATATTGCCTGTCCAGAATTCATTCTAATTACTGAATATGGCGCCTTGCCAGGTCGTAGCAAATGACGTAGCTGATGGCTATGGTAAACTGTCGTCTCTGCAAACGAGAGCGTATGCAGGCAGTGAACCATCGCTAGCAAAGTCGGCTGTACAACTGGGGCGAGTGCTCGGAAGTCTCTCTAGACTAGACCTGCCGTGTGGCGGCGCTCGGTCTGCAATCACTGATAGTGGCGACACGGGGTCCGACGTATACTAACGGACCGCGGCCGATTTAAAGGGTACCACCTATCAAGTGTTGTGTCTGGCGGTGACACCACAGAAACATTGTTGTTTTTGTCCGAACCTGAGAGCAAAACGCAATCCATGGAGTGGCGTCATCCGGGTTTCCCTCGGAAGAAGAAACCAAGTCTTTCACGAACAGCAGGCCGAAAGGTGACGGCCTCCTTCTTCTGGGATCAGTGTGGTGTCATTTTCATTGAATTTTTGGAACCTGGATCCACAATTAACCGGGACCGTTACTGTTTGTCATTCGACAAGCTGCGACGTGCCATCAAGACCCACAGACCGCAGCTTCAGGGCCAGTTCATCAGACTACACCATGACAATGCCACATCCCATACAGCCCTTATGACGCAGGAGAAAATCAGGAAAATGAGTGAAAAATTGTTCCTCATCTTCTCTACAGTCCGTACTTGGCTCCGTCTGATTTTTACCTCTTTGGTCGTCTGAAGGCCCACCTGCGCGGTAAACAGGTGGTGGTTAGTGTTTAACGTCCCGTCGACAACGAGGTCATTAGAGACGGAGCGCAAGCTCGGGTTAGGGAAGGATTGGGAAGGAAATCGGCCGTGCCCTTTCAAAGGAACCATCCCGGCATTTGCCTGAAACGATTTAGGGAAATCACGGAAAACCTAAATCAGGATGGCTGGAGACGGGATTGAACCGTCGTCCTCCCGAATGCGAGTCCAGTGTGCTAACCACTGCGCCACCTCGCTCGGTGCGCGGTAAACATTTGATAGTGAGAAAGATTTTATTTCCTGTGTCAAGCGATGGTGTGAAAGTCAATCCCCAGAATTTTACCAAAGTGCATTTACATCATGGAAAGAATGTTGGGCCAGATGCGTCACAGCTGATGGAGGCTACATTGAGTAAGCTCAATGTATAGCTTAATGTTCCAAGTATGTTCACATAAAATGTCCTTCTCCTCCTGCAAAAAATAAAAAATTAGAGACGAATGTGCAAAACTTTTTGAACGCTCTTCGTACATTCAGTGGTATACGAGAATATCGCCTGCAAAACGTGTCACGAATTCAGTTTGTAGCAAAGAAGTAATAAATTAAAACATTATGCTTCATGTCTCAGTTTTGCTTCATGAACAGCGAAAATGTAGTAAGCGATGAACTTTTTTACTTCCATAACTTTGTGGGGTTTGTCAGCGAGAAAAAGTTTCGTAAGGGTTTGAAATTATGTGTGAAGTTTGACGTGAGTCTCTAAGTGCTCTCACTCTCAAATGGTAAAGTAAGGGTATTCTCGCATCGTGAGCTACACTGCTTTTTAACCCTTACCCCTTTGATAGCTGGGTTGTCCTTAACCCCACAGACAGTAAATGATACGTGTAGCCACCTTTGTTGAAATCTGTCCAATGGATTAGCGGCAGATGTGAAACATACACACGCGTCCATTTTTCTAATTGCCACGGACTCATTAAAATCGCAGGCATTTGTGGCACGTTAAAGGAGGGGCTGACAGCAATTTATATTTAAGGGTGTAGGAAAGTGAGAGGCAGTAGCAAACAGTGGCCACTCACGCCTTGCCCCCCCCCTTCCCCCCCATCCGCACCCCACCCTCCCCCACTCCAACGAACAGAAACCTGGATCCGCGCCTGAACCAGTTTGCAGTATGCGACTACCTCTACAAATGCATTAAAGTTTCCTAGAACCCTTCGAACAAATCAATGTCTCACATTTCTCTTCCCAAATACACAGCCGGAAAAAAATTAGTACATCCTCCTACAGGTTTCCAATACACTCAGGATTTATTGTTGCAAAAGTACATATGGACTAAATGAAGTGGTTGTATTTGCAGATCAATAGCACAGGCGGTTCTGAGGGATCAGGTATCGACTCTCTTATCACTTGGTATATCTTACAAGGGCAGCAATGCAGGCGCTGACTCTAGCATCCAGTCGATTGTACAGATGGCGAATAATGTCCTTGGATGCGTTATGCCACGCTTGCTCGACCCCTCCGTGTAGTTCTGTAAGAGTTGTTGGCTGACGAATGCCATGAGTCACTTCTCGTCCCATTATATCCCACACGTGCTCGAGTAGAGACAAGTCCGGAGGTCGTGCCGGCCAGGGAAGTTGCTGCACGTCTTGTAGAGCACATTGAGTTTCACGGGCAGTGTGTGGTCGAGCATTATTCTGTTGAAGCAACACATCTCCTTCTTCTTGTAAGCATGACAAAAGAAAGGGCTAACACCATTCTGTACTTACTGAGCGTTGGTTAGCGTCCCGTCGAGAAAAACCAAAGCCAAAAGCGAGTTGTAACTTATCGCACCCCAGATTATAAGTGTTGGGGTGCGCCAGTGTGTCTTGGACGAACGAGCTGTACGAGACAGTGCTCACCAGGTCTACGTCGTATGAGCGAACGACCATCACAGGAACAGTCTGGTTTCATCGCTGAAGACCGCGGAGCGCCATTCCATCTTCCAAGTGGTCCTCTGACAACACCAGTCGAGACATGCTCCTCGAAGCTGTGTGTGTGTGTGTGCTGCCAATTGCCGGCCGCGGTGGTCTAGCGGTTCTAGGCGCGCAGTCCGGAACCGCACGACTGCTACGGTCGCAGGTTCGAATCCTGCCTCGGGCATGGATGTGTGTGATGTCCTTAGGTTAGTTAGGTTTAAGTAGTTCTAAGTTCTAGGGGACTGATGACCACAGTAGTTAAGTCCCATAGTGCTCAGAGCCATTTGAACCATTTTGTGCTGCCAATAACTGCCAATAACTGGTTCGCAAAAATTCGCGTTGACACGTCTGGGCTCACAAGTCCTCTCATCCATTTCGTGGTAGCAGGCCGGTGTGGCCGAGCGGTTCTAGGCGCTACAGTCTGGAACCGCGCGACCGCTACGGTCGCAGGTTCGAATCCTGCCTCGGGCATGGTTGTGTGTGATGTCCTTAGGTTAGTTAGGTTTAAGTAGTTCTAAGCCCTAGGGGACTGATGACCTCAGCAGTTAAGTCCCATAGTGCTCAGAGCCATTTGAACCATTTTGTGCTGCCAATAACTGGTTCGTAAAAATTCGCGTTGACACGTCTGGGCTCACAAGCCCTCTCATCCCTTTCGTGGTACCAGGCCGGTGTGGCCGAGCGGCTCTAGGCGCTACAGTCTGGAACCGCGCGACCGCTACGGTCGCAGGTTCGAATCCTGCCTCGGGCATGGATGTGTGTGATGTCCTTAGGTTAGTTAGGTTTAAGTAGTTCTAAGTTCTAGGGGACTGATGACTTCAGCAGTTAAGTCCCATAGTGCTCAGAGCCATTTGAACCTTCCGTGGTAGCCACTGCTGCCCTCACAGTACGACGATCGCGGCAGGCTTTTGTGGTGCATAGACATCCAGAACCTCGTCTTTGGGTGTGAGAATTATCACGTGACCACGGACCCCAGCATCGTTGCACATCTGAGACTGCACGTCCAAGTTGTGTGGCATTTCCCCGAAAGGACCACGCCGCCACCCAGAAGGCCACAATTTGGCCCCTTTCAGACACACTCATCTGGCTGCAGAAACACGAGTGCATCTGTGTGGCATCGTTGCCTACTAGCTTCACACATTTGCACCACGAAAACCCTTCTGTTTCTGAGCATTCCCTATTACAGTCTAGACAAAGGTGGCGCTTTCGTATCTATTCTTGGTGGACGGCGTTGAAACCATTATTAATACATTTATTATCTTCCACGCGGCATATGTCATCATCGAATTAGGATCGACGTCGTCTTTCTGGGTCTGTGCACAGCTAATCATAGTGTAACATGTGTATGTGTGTAAGTGTGTGAACGTGATATATATGCACTGGTCTCCAAAATGAAAGCAACAAACCTCTGTTTCCCCGTTCTGTGTTTAATTCACAATATATGTATACAAACTGTCAAAGACGTCATTACGATCGTGTCCTACACGGAAGATGGCATTCCGGTCAACGGATAACCATGCCAACGATGACGTCAGGACACCTATCAAACACGGTAGTTTGCCAGGTAGTCCCACATCCGCAACTGCTGTGTATACAGTCATAGACGGTGAAGTATGGCACAGAGAAGACGCCTACCAGACTCTCTGCGTGGATGGTCATAGGAAGAATAGAAGCAGGACAGTCGCAAACTGATGAGGCCCGATGGCTTAATGTGAATCGTTCTGTTGTTTCTCGGATGTGGCGACATTTTATAGACACTGAAGCACACTGAGTTCACCAAAGGTCCAGTTCCGGTACCTCCATGTCCAAAGCTGGCGTCCTGGTAGCCAATGTAGCCAGTCAACATGTTGGTTCCCTTGGCTCCCAAAATTACCAGAGTCCAGATGAAAACGACTGGCTGACCGGCGTGATTAGGAGGTCAGAAATTAGATCCTGGACAGTCAACCAATTGGGGTGGGGGTCTATGGCAGCACTAGTCAATAGCCTGAAGACTACTCAATGAGTCACTGCCAATTAACAACGTCTCGGCAAGCAAGATTTAAAGCAACTGAGGGATGGATCAGTGGGCGCCAGTTCAGCAGCAAATACACTGCGTCCATTCCACAGACAGTGTGGTTCACTGTACCTTTCATGTGTGTAGCCAAAACTGGTTCATCCATCGACCATCAAGCCATAAGTGTAAACCACTTTCAAACTTCAAGATGGATCAAGGCCAGGAAGAGGTGACGAAAAACCATGGGGTCAAACAGCCTTTTGATCCAAAGGATAGGTCGAGACAGATCCAAGGATGGGGCGCACGCCATGGGGACATACAAAATCGCTCTCTGACAAGAGGTGACAATGAGAGAAGATGGAGTTCAGAGCAGAGATACTGTATGTAAAATGCGATTGTGACTCCAGTCATTGGACACTGTTGTGGGTGGTGGTACTCCCTATCAGGAAAAAAAGCATGGTAGCTCAGATGCCCAGAGGAGCAGTGAATATTTATTGAATAACTGAGAAGCAGTTGTTAGCGCCTTATACATTGCAGAATGACTCAAGCCTCCGTGAACAGATTGGCTACAGGGCCCCTGTCACAAGTCATACCCCACAGTAGTGTGTTGGGTCCAGCATCCACAAAACCAAAGGCGATGCTGAGGCATATGCTAGACTCCCATAATCAAGGTGGGGCACTATCAGCGCTTTGTAAAGCCATAGATGGTGTTACTGAGTCAGTGAAGAGTTTTAAGATGTGGCCAGCACTTCCCCTTAAGCTGGAGAAAATGGGGAAGCCACATCAACCAGGCAATGAGGACTATTCCCAAAAAAGATGAGACTCCACCACATTGAGCAGCTGATTGTCAAGGCAGATTTTTGGCTGTGGATGGACAGTACAATAGTGACAGAGTGCATGAGGTATGTCTCGGCGGCCGAAAACCGAAAGTCATGGGTGAGAGACCAGGACTGCACCTTTCATATGGCATCCCACAGCCAGCGTTCAGCAACACCCACATTTGAGGAGCAATAGTGAAAGCAAAACTCGTCAGCATACAAGGAGGGTGACACTGTAGACACCACAGCCGTAGTTTGACCGTTGACAGCCACTTGGAAAAGTGTGCACTCAATACGGAGCCCTATGAGACTTTGTTCTCTGTACATGAGGGACAGCTACTAGGGGAGGCACCATCTTGAACCCAGAAAATATGGTATGATAAGAAATTCCGGACAAAAGTGGGGAAGTGGCCCCAGAGACTCCATTCACACAAGGTAACAAGGATGTAATGATACAGAGTGGTGTCATAAGCCCTTTGCAAGTCGAACAAGGCAGCAATAAGGTGTTGTTGGCGGGAAAAAAACATTTAGATTACAGACTGCAGGCAGACCACATTGACAATGGTAGAACATTGTTTCCGAAAACCATCCTGCAATGAAGCCAAAAGGAGTCACGTCTCAAATGGTTCAAATGGCTCTGAGCACTATGGGACTCAACTGCTGAGGTCATTAGACCCCTAGAACTTAGAACTAGTTAAACCTAACTAACCTAAGGACATCACAAACATCCATGCCCGAGGCAGAATTCGAACCTGCGACCGTAGCGGTCTTGCGGTTCCAGACTGCAGCGCCTTTAACCGCACGGCCACTTCGGCCGGCAATCACGTCACAAGATACCAGCATAGCAACTTGCAGAGAACATTAGTGTGACTGATTGGGCAATATCTGCCAGTCTCTAGGGGGTGATTACTTGGTTGCAGTATCAGCACGACCACTCTTTCTGGACACTGAGATAGGAACTCACGCTCACATCATATACAGTTGAAATTGGCTAGGGCATTACACTGCCAATCCATTCATACATGTTTGACCATTTTATTATGGAGGCAGTCATGCCCAGAAGCCGTGTCAGGGCAAATGGCTAGGACACCAGGAATTCCCACTCACTGAATGGAGCTTTATATGGCTCCAGGTGGCGCGTAGTCTAAGGTAAGTGAATTTCCCCACCTGCTGTTTGAGGATGGGAAATGCAGGTTGATAATTTGCAGACACAGAGGCTTGAGCATAATGCAGAGCAAAAAATTTGGCAACAGCGTCTGGGTCTGTGTAGACAACATTATTCAGGGGGATACTAGGCACACCTTTAGGGCACTGGGATCCAAAGAGTTGTCGAATTTTTACCCAAACCTGAGAAGGAGGGGTACGTGACCTATGGTAGTAACACAGCTTTCTCAGTATTCTTGTTTCTGTCGTTTTATTAGGTGGTGGACATGGGCATGGAGCCACTTGCAGGTGGTGCTCCACTAATGGGTGTCACTTGTGGTGTTGGAGCGCTCGTCTGCTGCCTCTGATGGTCACAGCGGTTTCAGAGGTCCTCCAAGGTACTGTCTTGTGATGCGCAGATCCTAGGAATATGGCATCACAAAGTTAGCTGGCGACAGAATGGCTGCAGTTGTGGTCTGGACAACTTCATCAATACCTCCATGTGGCAGGGGGCTAAGGGAGATGCCAGAAGTGAGGGTATCACAGTCAGAACTGTTGACCGCTCATCTAGGTGGATGCCCAGGTGAGTGATGCTGAGGGAGGGACAGAATGACTGCAAAGTGATCACTGTCACACAGGTCACTATGGACTCTCCAATGGATGGAGAAAGAAAGAACAGGGTTGCACATGGAAATATCGATGGCCAAGTAAGAGCTATATGCCACACTGAAGTGTGTGGGGCTCCAGTATTCAAGAGACAAAGATAGTCCTCTGTAAGTAAGATTCCAATAATTTTGCCATGCCCTATGGTCATGGTTCCAGCCCACAAAACGTTTGGGCACTGAAGTCACCCAAATTAGGAAAGGTGGGGGAAGTTAAGAAATCAGTGCAGACAATGCATTCTAAGATACTTCATCATTGGAGGGAAGATAAACATTACAAATAGTAACATCCAAAGACATCCTCACGTGAACAGCCACAGCATTCAAAGACATACTGAGTAGCATGTTTTTGCTTTAGACAGAGTTTGAAACGTACATGCAAAGTCCACCTCATACTATTTCATAGTCAGTGTGATTCTTAAAATAACCCTGACAGCCACTCAGGGTGGGGGTCCGCACTGCTGGGCGCCAATTTTCCTGAGAGCAATGCAGAAAGCAAAGGAAACACAACAGAGATATCGAAGTTCAGCCGGGTGGTGGAAAAAACCGCTGCAGTTCTACTAGAGATTCACACTATCGCTATCCTGTGGGGGCAAGAAGGGACAAAGGAAACACGTCATGCACCAGGATAACGTGCTGCCATTAGTTGCAAGGGTAAGGCGTCATTGGTTCTGAATCAGGTTGTGTAGAAGGATCTGGCACCACAGGTGTCACCTTGGATAGAAAGGGATCCGGTGGCACGGCAGCCACCACACTCCTTCTTGGAGGACTTCTTTTCCTTCTTCTCCTTAGATGATTTTGATGTCTGCAAGAGCTTTTCTGCTTTAGTTTCAGGAACAGAGGAGGAAGGTGACATCCTACAACCAGCAGCCTGCAGCTTCCTCAGTCATTGACTGTTATCCAGTTACGAATCAGCAGAAACTTAGGAGGGGAATGTCTCGAAAGACCCCTTCCTCGTGAGAGACACTGGTGGACGGTGATGCTCTTCTGGGTGGGGATTGAGGATAGAAGTGGAGTCAACTGTCCCAAAGTGGTTGTCTGGGAAGCAGTAGGAGGAGGGGCCCAACTGTCGGGGAAGCAGGTGTAGTCCACCAGCTTCAAGGGCCTGATGTAGAAGGCACAAAGGGCAAGGGGACTGTTTGTAGAGAAGATGATATCGTCATAGCCATACCATATGTCATGCTTCAGAGTTCTACCAAATCAACTCAACACTTTTCGCAAGAGACCAGGTTATTATGTTGTGGACGACTAGCCCACCTGGACCGGCACATGTATCCCTATGGGGTGTCTATTGTTCATGCATTAAAACCATCAGACGCTCCTCAGCACTTCCATTTCTATGAGTGACTGCTCACTGAGATAACAATGAATGGCTTGGACATTGATCTGCTCTTTATGTCTGATGAAGCCTAGTTTCACCTGAGTGGTCATGTCAACTTAGAGATTTACAAGTTCTGGGCGGCGGAGAATCCACATAACTTCCACGAAACACCTTTGCCTGATCAGGGTTTGATGTGCAGTGTTTGCACGCTGCATTATTGGTCCCGTCTTCTTTCATCAGACGCTGATTTCGTCGCGTTACATTGCTAAAATTTTGAAACCGTTTTTGGCAGCATTAACGGAGGAGGAAATGACACACAGTTACTTCTAACAGGATGGAGCAATTGCCCATACAACCGGCCGAACCTTCGAGCACATTTACACAATCTTCACCCCTGACAGAGTTGTTAACAGAGGTCAGTCTGGTCGCGGCAGTAGCTGGCCACCCAGGTCACGTGATCTGTCAGTGCGATACTTTGAGTGGAGAGCACTCAAATCTGAGGTGTGTCAGAACAACACTCGTAATCTTCAAAAACTGCAGCAGAACATTTCGGATGAGACTGCAGCAATTCCAGCAGTCCAGCTGCAATCCGCCTTCAGCAGTTTGCTGACCAAGGCCTAAAAGTGCCAATAGATGAATGGTGATCACTTTAAACATCTGCTATAGTCAGGTTAGTCCTGCATTTCCTATCCTCTGCGGTGTTTCTTTGTATCCTGAAACTCTGTTCTCCAGGCCACTTTTACTTGCCCCACCATCTACAGGGTGGATGTAATGAAACGTTCGCTACTTGAGAGAGCTCTCATGAAAAACGAGTGATCGTAGGACAATTAAATTTTGTGGAAACTTTTGCCAGCACATGCAGAAGAGAAATATCTAATAAATAATTGAAATGAACTTTTTGATTTCGACATGAGATGATAACATTGGTTAACTGAGTACAATGTTTACGTTCCAGGTTACAAATGCTGCACAATATGACGACCATTTGCAATCACGAAAGTCTGGAACCACACTAGAGGTAAATTTTCACAATTATTTACAACACTTTCCGAACCTCAGGGCAACGAATGTTAAGCTGTCGTGACACATCTCGTGCACTGCTTGAAGATCGCACATTGCGTCCAACATTGTCAGCCAGGGCAACAGCAACTTTTCAGAAATTTGTGGAGCAATTGACAGAAGACCTCTCCGAGGAGCAATTCCCAAATCGCCAATTAATTCTAGATTCCGAATCACGTTCTTCAACCCCGGAGCAGGAAGAGGTCCTGTTCGTAATCCTTTAATGCGTCAGTACTCACGAAGAGCAACAGCACTATTGCTGTTGTTTTGGTAAAACAGCTTTACGATGAAAGCCTTGCTCGCGTTATCAAGAGCCACGTCGACTGTCTGCAAATGGTGGTTGTGTTTCAGCCCCACGTCACTGTATCTGTACAGGCGCCTAACGGCAAGTCATGACACTAACACTACTAACAACACAAATCCTGCAGTGCACAGTCTGAACGTAATTCGCATAAAGTTGGGCACCCATACTGTGAACAGTTTTTCGTCTTCGGTGACTCGAATTGCGAAACCACTCGGTATATCGCGTTGGGCAATCTTCCCTGCGCAATCAGCACTTCTTTAAGATTTGAAAGAGGAATGGTAGGTCAGATCCAGCACTGTGGGCCACGTACGTTAGTATGAAAACGTGAGTAAAGTGACGGAACAGAAAAAAGGGAATGTCCAAAATTAGAAACCAAATATGAGCGTAGTTGGCAGTAAAAAGAATGCTCAATGGAAAGGAATGGGGGAAAAAGAATAGCAGAGGGACGAGCTTGCAGCACAGAAAGGGGAGTAGCACTGCAAAGGCTTGGCCCCGTGTTGGCCAAGCACGTTCGTTGAGTTTCAAAGACGTGCACTTCATTTACCATTCAGTGCTCGTATTTCATATTTCTAATTCCAGCATTCTCGTATTCGGTAATATAATAATTCAGGCACGGTTAATAATTTCTATGGGTTGCCTAATTTATTTGACGATGTTTACAGTTTGTCTCACACTGCTCTGTGAGAGGAGCTTGACGCTAGGAATTTTCTTTATTTATGGGCGAGGGCAGCAGTCTTCCTAGCAGCCATGATGGCTTCCCGTTTCCCATCCTCTTCCCGATCGCCAGAGGAGCACGTGGTGTCGTTTGAACGTTCAGTAGTGGCCGAAGTTTCTCCTGTTCTCAGTTCCCCAACCTTCCTTACCAATCTTGTAACTGCTATTTCTGCTAGATTTTAACGTCGCGAGGTCGCCTCCCTGTGAGATTCCGGTCCTCTGATTGGCCAGTTCAGATGCGCGCCCGTTTTTCGCGGGTGGACGCCCAAAGGGGCAGTGGGCAGTTCTAATGTGACCGTGCCTGAGGGTGGAGGTGCTGCTTCCAGAAGATGACGTTTCGGTAAGTATGAGCGCCGACGTGGACAGTAGCTTCACGTCCTGTGGCCCAGAAGGAACCTTATAGGTCATTTTACTGATTTGCGTTCCTTAAATTACGGTCTACGCTATTTTTCCGGGTTATAAGACTGTAGGTTTTTAGTGTGCAGTTGGGCATAATGTACGCGACGTGTTGGTTAGTCACAGTAGCTTGCAGTTCGACACTAAAGTGTATACTTTCATGCTCACTTTCCCGCTTCGTCTGGCAGTAGCCCTTTCAGTTCTCCTGTGCAAAATTTTACTCAGAATTTAGGTCTTCCTAGCTTGAAAAATTGTGCCCTTTGTCCTAGGCCACGTGGTGAGTGTCTGGCGCCCCTTTATGTTTGCCGGCCGCTGGTGGCCGAGCGGTTCTAGGCTCTTCAGTCTGGAACAGCGCGACCGCTACGGTCGCAGGTTCGAATCCTGCCTCGGGCATAGACGTATGTAACGTCCTTAGATTATTTAGGTTTAAGCAGTTCTAAGTTCTAGGGGACTGATGACCTGAGATGTTAAGTCCCATAGTGCTGAGAGCCATTTGAACGATTTTGAACCCCTTATGTTTCGTTAACGTATTCGGACCGCGAGCCAAAGTTATCTAGTATCGTCTGTATGAATAGTTTCGCGTCTTGCTGGTTTTATTCCTTTAGTACAGCAGGCTACCTAGCGATTCACCCCCAGTAGCATCTTTCTTAGTCTTTGGCTGATTCATGGTGGTGGTCGTTGCGTGCCTGAAACCCCTTCCTTTAGTAAATTGAACTCCATTTTATAATACGGCGTTGGTTCCTAAAATTCCTTTCCTCCTGCCATCGTGGCTTATTATGAACGTACGTTGCGCCGGGCTGCTAAACTCAATTCTTTCTTCCCCCACCCCCATTTGATTGCATAATTGTTCAATATTCAACTGTTAAATAAATGAGTCCTTTAATCTTTACATTCTCCCTTTCATTACGTGAAATCACCCTTAGTGTCACAGTAGAATAATGCAGAACCATTTTCATGATAATGGTTGCTATAAGATCGTGCAGGTCTCGCGCCTTTAATGATAGGATAAAGATTCAATATCGCGCGCCTGGCACGACCATTGCACGCATGGTACGGATAATAGTAATAATAATTTTCAGTTATCCCCCATTGATAAACTGGGAACTGTTCACAGCTCAGCGTGAGTACGTGAGTACTAAATCCACTTGATGTGGTGGAAGTAGTGGCCTCTGTTTTATCTTGCTGGTTTTAAAAAAATATCAGAATTACAGTCTCTACAGCAAGGGATAGTAACCTGTAAAAAAAACGAGCCACCGCTTTTAAGTTGTAACCCATTGTGGGGGAGTAACTTAAGATATTAAAAATTTTCGGTGAACAACAATTGTCTATATTAGTTCTGATTTCATTGTCAACATTTTAACATTTATTTTTAAGACAGTTTGACGATATTCATTCTAATCTTGAATGGCCGGCCAGCTACTGCAGGCCCTTTCCTCCAGTGTACGTGCAGTGAGGATGTCATTCGATTTTCAGGAAATATTACTTCTTCATCCGAACCTAGTGTATGCATTGTCACAGAGCAATATCTTGTGCAGATTTACTCTTATCTGTACCCTTTGTATTAAAACAAAGTTCTGCTGGAAAAAAAGCAACGCCCTCAAGGACTGTTGTCAGTGGCATCAGAACGTAATATGTGCATACTGAGGGGTTGTAGTGTTGGTGATTCATTTGTCACGGTCATCAGCGATTAGATGGCCCACTTGAGACCTGCCTGTTCGCCTTCTGTTTTGACTCTGCAGGCGCTAGCTGTGCTGAGTTTAGAGGAGAGCACTGTGTCAACATTCATTCTAGGGTACATCCATGCCCCGCCAAGCTGTATGCATTCCTGATTCAGGCAGCTGGCTGGACATATCGGCAGATTGCTGCACATGTTGGACATAATGTATCGGTCAAATGTCACTGCTTTTGGCAGTGGTCTGTGGAACATCCCCACGCCCGTAGATTACGTTCTGGACATCCACGTAGTACAGATGCACATCATGATCGACGCAATGTGAAAGCAACAGTGGCTGACCGAGCATCGTCCAGGGCAGAGAATTGGACACAAGTTCCGCCTGATGTGTCATCAAGGACAGTTGGTAACCGCCTGCTCGCCGCAAGACCACGTGTGCCTCCGGCCAGCTTACCACTGACACCACAGCACCGCCTACATGTCCACTCCCGTATGGTGAAATAGTCTATAGGTGAGTGGAATGGCGGTCTCTTGTCTTTAGTGATGAAAGCACAGTCTGTCTGAATGAGGGTGAGGGATGTTCCCGTGTATGGCATATACCTGGTCGGCTGCCTATTCCAGAGTGCATTTAACAATGACACACAGGTCCCACCCCAGGCTTCGAGGTGTGAGGAGCCATCAGTTACAAGTCGTGGTTACATTTGGTGTTTCTGTGTCCACTACATTTCAGAAGCTGTTACCCTCCTGCTGCTGCCATTTGTTCAACAGGTGATTTTTCAGCAGGACAACACACATTCACATACGGATGTCGCGACGCAACGTGATCTTCATGGCGTAGTTGAACACATGGTGAAATGGGAACTTACTCGTTCTCCAGAGCCTCCAAGAACCATACACAAACTGCAACAAAAGGTGCAAGGTACTTGGGACAATCTGTCACAGGATGCCATTCGACACCTTTGCGAACCTTTACATGCGAGATTACACGCCTGCGTTGCCACCAGAAATGAGGGGGGGGGGGGGGGGGGGGAGGAGGGGGGCGAGGAGTTGTGGTGGGAGGGAACGACGACGTCGTGCACTGACGTGACTCTTTAGGCAACCTTTATTGTGACATGTATTTCACTTGGCCCGAATTTGTTATCACATCTTCCTACAACGATGGACTGCCTGCTACGACATTTGTCAATAAAAAGACCCTTATCCTTGAGTGTGCGTTGCATTTTTCTTATACCAGTGTATTCTCTGATAAATATAATGCTAAGAAGGATTGTTCCCTACTGCTCTTTTGTTCTTATATGTAACGCTTCTCTGCTGCTGGTGATCCCTTCTAAAATAATAGGGATGTAAAACAGAAATCTTTTCCAAAGTGAATTCTGTTTTTCCTTTAACGTCAAAAACACATTCTGACACATCTTTCGTGTATTGTTACAAATCAGTATCACTAATGAACACTCTTGTTCTGGTTATTAGTAGGATCCGGTTGTAATCTTAACCTCTCACACAACACCAGTAAATTTTCAGTCTCTTCATTAGCTTCGAAAGTTTCGAGAGGCGTAATTTTTTTTTTTTTTTTTACTTCATTTTCTCGTTGTTGGCTGCAGTGCGTCTAGGGGTAGATTCCTGAGACTGCAATTTTGACTTCTTGGGTTCCAGTTGACATAATAATTCATGAAGTACATTCTGTTTCTATGACTTTTTTTATTTTATCCCATTCTTCTTTATTACACTGACTTCACAATCCCCATTTTCATAAAACCAAAAATTACATTTTCAGTGAAAAAATTAAAAACACATCCGTTTCCAACAGACGTATGTCCACTACTACTCATTCTGCGGCACTAACACGAAACTAACTACGAAACAAAAGATTTTACAAACTTTATTGACAAAAGAATAATCATCACGAAGTTATATCATTATTTTGTAAATAAATCCAGAAATAAATTTAATAATTAGCGTTAGATTGTGCAATTAATAATATGAATTTTAAGCATGACAGATATTTCGTAATTTCAAATATTTCTAAAAGAAGAAAAATTTTAGCTGTACAAACAAAGCTAGAAAATATCGATTGTAGCAAATTCATTTTTTATACATTTTAGCCTGAAACAGAACACATTGTATACAAAATCATATGAAATTCTTTCAGTGAAACAGCCGAGATAATTTACACCTATACTAGATTCGAAAATATCACTGCTATCGGCTATTTCCATAAAGAAAGGTAATGTCAGATAAGGGTGCCCCTTTACAAGGTTCTCCTTGTACGTTGTGTATGGTACACTGGCGCCACTTGGTTGTGAATATTAGGTGTGAAGTTGATCTTACAGGTAATTTTGGATTGCATCAGCTATCCAGTGAATGTGCAGCATGTGTGAATAAGTCTTATATGACCTCAGAGCAATTGATGAAACATGATGTTCACGTTGCCGACTGACGGAATATAAAGGATGTTGGGGTTATAAGTACAGATTGGTACCTTAATATGTACCCACTTCAGTGTGTTAGTTGTTTTTTTCACTGCATCTAAAAGTCTTCCCACAAACTCATCACATACTTTACTACCTGATGTTTTCTGCACGGTCATCACTACACCACTAAGAGGACCACATCTGCCAGTGTAGACTATTACAGCGCCATCAATCACAAAGCAAAAAAAGTGGTCCAAATAAAACATTCATATTTCTTTACGTACTACACGAATATGTGATAAAAAAATGGGGGTTCCTATTTTTTTAAAAACGCAGTTGATATCCGTTTTACCCATGGCAGCACCACCTAGCGGGCCAACCATAGCGCCATCTGGTTTCCCCCTTCAAGTTAGACAAGTTTCGCTCTTTGTAATTTTTTCGTTTGACGCTTATTTCGTGAGATATTTGGCCCGGTCACGATCAATGGACCACCCTGTATATACACTAGCGACCCACTTCGGATTTCACATGTGTAGCACTGAATATCTATGGCCAGAAGGTTTGTCTTGCGTAGCGGGAATAAAATATGTACAGAAACCTTCCTGGTGAATCAATCTATCGATTTGTGGAAACCGTATCAGAATCCCTATAGCAGTTCCTGAGGTTAGCCTTCACATCTAGAAGGAAAAACGCGGCGGGAGAATTTAATGTATCATGATTCAGCCAATTTGCACGAAAAAAAATGGTTCAAATGGCTCTGAGCACTATGGGACTTAACATCTATGGTCATCAGTCCCCTAGAACTTAGAACTACTTAAACCTAACTAACCTAAGGACGGCACACAACACCCAGTCATCACGAGGCAGAGAAAATCCCTGACCCCGCCGGGAATCGAACCCGGGAAACCGGGTGCGCGAAGCGAGAACGCTACCGCACGACCACGAGCTGCGGACAATTTGCACGAAATATTAATAAATTATAATCAGTGAAAATTGCATTAAATCTCTAGAACAGTTCCTAAGATTAGCCTTCACATTCAGACAGAAAAACGTGGCGGGGACTGTAATCGCGAGGAAAACGGAAAAAGGAGAACTGAAGCGTCTGAGATGTGGTATTATAAGGATGCTGAAAATTT
This sequence comes from Schistocerca serialis cubense, assembly GCF_023864345.2. Lineage (NCBI taxonomy): Eukaryota > Metazoa > Arthropoda > Insecta > Orthoptera > Acrididae > Schistocerca > Schistocerca serialis. The sequence goes on along the minus strand of NC_064641.1, from coordinate 789,172,669 downwards.
GGCGATCTGGTAAGGTTGCGCTGAAGCTATAGTGTGTCAGAAAGTATCGACGTCGAGTGATTGCAGGAGGATGCAGGATGACTTAGAAAGAATTCCTGTCTGGTGTGATGAATAGCATCTGGCTCTATATTTATAAAAACGTAAGCTAATTCAATGAGTAGGAAAAACAATCCTGTAATTTTCAAATACAGTATTAGTGGAGTGCTGCATGACACAATCTCGTTGCAAAGTGATATAAAATAGAATGAGCTCGAAGGCCTTGTTGTAGGGAAACCAAATGGCGACTTCGGTTTATTGGCAGAATTGTAGGAATTTCTGTTTCTCACGTGTAAAGGATACAGCGAATGGTACACTTGTGCGATTCATTCTTGAGTAGTGTTCGAGTGTTTGAGATCCCCATCAGGTCGGATTGAAGGATCGCCTCGAAACAATTCAGAGGCATGTTGCTGGACTGGATACGGTAGGCTCGATCGGCATGCAAGTATTACGGAGATACTGCATGATCTCAAATGGCAGTCCCTCGAAGGAAGGTGATATTTAGAGAACCGGTATTTCCGACAGACTACAGAACGATGCTACTGCCAACTTACATCTCACGTAATGACCGTTTACATGGAGGCATATACTCAGTAGCTCTCCCCACGCTCAATTTGTGAGTGGAACACGAAAGGGAGTGACTGACATTGGTACAAGAAGTGGTGGCAAACGTTCATCAAAAAGTTAACTTCTATAATCGTTCAGCCGTTACTAAAAAGGTTAACTTCGTTAAACGTTGAAGCGTTACTGCACAGGAGATCTATCGGAAGTTAGTCGTTAATCGTTAACTCGTAGTTAGTGATTACCACGAACTCAGTGAACAAACAGCAATAGACAGATTAAAACTTTTTGCTGGACCGAGACTCGAACTCGGGACCTTTGCCTTTGGCGGGCAAGTGCTCTACCAACCTGAGCTAGCCAAACACTACTCACGGCCCGTCCGCATAGCTTTAATTCCGCCAGTACCTCGTCTCCTACTTTCCAAACTTCACAAAAGGTCTCCTGCGAACCTTGCAGAGGTAGAAGACGAGGTACTGCCGGAAGTAAAGCTGTGAAGACGAGGCGTGAGTCGTGCTTGGGTAGCTCAGTTGGTAGACCACTTGCCCGCGAAAAGCAAAGATCCCGAGTTCGAGTCTCGGTCCGGCACACAGTTTTAATCTGCCAGGAAGTTTCGTATCAGCGTACACTCCGCTGCAGAGTGAAAATCTTATTCAGCAATAGACAGCCAATACCTAATTTAATATTTTCGCAGTCGACTGTTAATATCAATCACGTGGAGCCCGACATAGCCACACACTTGCATTACCCGTACTTATTTCCGCACACTGGACTTTGAAAGGGCACGGCCGATTTCCTTCCCAATCCCACCCTAATCTGAGCTTGTGCTCCATCTCCAATGACCTCGCTGTCGACGCTAATCTCCTCCTCCTTGTTTCCGCGGACGGCGCGGAGTCGTTTTTGTCATAAATAATAATTGCGTAATTAACGATTAACGGACTCAGAGAAAGTTAACTTAAGTTAAAGAGTCCGTGAACGTTTTTTTTTTAAGAAATAACTCAGAAGTTAATCATTTACTCGAAAAATTAAGTTCGTTAATTAACGATCAACGGATTAACCGTCTTGTGCCCAACTATGGGCACAAGACACCCTCCGCCACGCACCGTATGATGGCTTGCGGAGTTTGTATTGAGGTGTAGGTGCAGATGTAGATTTGTAAATGGTAAGGCTTTTCCCAGAATGGGTGGGAGAGGAACATGTGGAAGGTACTGAAAAGGGTAGCATGATAGTGAATGTGTTAACACGTCAATGAATAACTTCCCTGGCATTTGATGGCGCTGTAGAGGGTTAAAACTATAGGAGAAGACGGAGACTGGAATATACCAGTACCTAGCAAGTAATTAAGAACTTTCAGTGCAAGTGCTACTCTGAGATGAAGAGGTTGATGCAAGAAGTTGCATCAAAGTATTCAGAAGACTGAATACTCAAAGAAAAAGAAAACTATAACGAGTCACCGGAGACCATGGGTCCCTTACACCGAAATAATCACTAACAACAGTGAAAATAGCCGAAAGTTTGTCTATGGGTTCAGGTTTACCCAGCATACATTCATTTTTGGCTGATCAATATATGACAGGAAACGACAGAAAACTACTAATATTGGTAGAAAGTACCCTTCACCCCGTACTGCACCGCGTTTTGCGAATAGGGCAGGACATTGGAAACAAGTACCACATACGAGGGGCGTTTGAAGAGTCCGTGCAAAGCCCGAGAGATGACACCACCGGAGCGTATCGAGGTCATGTTTAGTTAGTAGCATCTTTGGAAAGAACGCACACCAAATTTCAGCCATATTGGTCTATTTTTTGTGTTTGGCATTCGTGGTAATCAAGGAAGTCGAGTGATTGTCAAAAAAATTGACGAAAAATAATTTCGTGTGGTGATTAAACATTACTTTATGAAAGGCAAAACGCCTCAGGAGACTAAAGAGAAGCTTGATAAATATTACGGCGACTCTGCACATTCGATTAGAACAGTTTATAAGTGGTTTCAAAATTTTCGGAGTGGCCATATGGGCACAAGTGAAGCAGAACGTTCTGGACGCCCTGTGGAGGTTACTACTCCAGAAATTATTGATAAAATCCACGACATGGTGATGGATGACATAAGGGTTAAGGTGCGTGGGATTGCTAGTGCTGTGGGCATCTCGAAAGAATGGGTACATAATATTTTGCATAAACATGACATGAGAAAGCTGTCCGCAGGATGGGTTCCGCGATCGCTCACGCTTGACCAAAAACGGAATCATGTGAAGTGTTGCAAGAATTGTTTGCAGTTGTTCAGGAAGAATCCGCAGGACTCTAAGCGTCGTTTCGTCACTATGGATGAAACATGGTCCTGAGACCAAACAACAATCTTAACAATGGGTTACCAAGGGAGAATCTGCACCAAAAAGGCGAAGACCAGTCCTTCGGTCGGAAAGGTTATGGCGACTGTCTTTTGGGATTCGAAAGGGATCATCCTCATCACTATCTGGAAAAGGGTAAAACTATTGCAGGTGCATATTATTCATCATTATCGGACCGTTTGAAAACCGAGCTACAATAAGAACGCCGGCGATTGGGCTGTAAAAACGTCCTCAGCAGTTGTGGTCGCGGAATTAATGGAAATAGGATTCCAACTCGTTTCACATCCCCCCTATTCTCCAGACTTAGCTCCCTCGGACTACTATATGTTCCCCAATTTGAAGAAATGGCTGGCAGGACAAAGATTTTATTCAAACGAGAAGGTGATTGCAGCAAATAATAGCTATTTTGCAGACTTGGACAATTCCTATTATTCGGAAGGGATCAACAAATTAGAACAGCGTTGGACGAAGTGTGTGAGTCTAAAAGGAGACAATGTCGAAAAATAAAAAAGGTTTACCCCAAAACCGCAAGTTGTTTTTATTTTTGCACAGACTTTTCAAACGCCCTCTTATTCCTGCACGAGAGAGTATTGGTGAAAAATATAAGAAAAGTTCTTATATGTTCGGAAACCAAAATCTGCTGTGATATGGGCCGTTTTACTTATGAGTAACGTGCGGTATTAGACAGGTTTCGCAATAAATGGTGTTGTACATTAAAACACTACGCAGATGGGGACAGATGGAAATCCTCGAGGAACCATGGATGTGAAGCATCAGAGCCGCTTCAGTATCACCGCAAGTGTCTATCGGTGCCAGACTCATGGGACGACACATTTTACGAAACAGGTAACTGGTGCTATGCATCACCCATACCTGCGCGATGAATTAACAGTGACATTGGAGAAAGACAACAACTGTGATTAATGCAGGGCGAACCTCAACAGCTTCTTATGGTCGCGCGACAGTACTTCATTGCCTCGTTTCATGGGCGATGGATTGGCCAAGGAGGTCCTGTAGGCTGGCCTCCCCGTTCACGGACCTGAATCCGTTGGATTCCTGGCTATGGTGACATTTACGGCCATTGGCGTATGCGCAGTCCAGCTTAATGTGCAGACGTTGCAGGAGCGTTTGACCGATGTTTTTGACTCAATCAGAATGGATTCAGATGTATTCGAAAGCGTGCGTTATTCACAGTGAAGAGGGACGAAATGTGTGTCAGGATGCGTGGTAGCCACACGCAACACTGCCTGTAGTGTCTACTTCTACGTAAAAGACAGAAGAGAATCAGAGGACAGATTGGCCTATATCTCTACAGGCATTGATGTCCAGATATACCATTACAGGAACTTTTCTTCCAGTTTTAACCAATGTCACCTCCTGTAGGAATATGTGACACTTTAAAAAGAGTTCAAAAATAAGAAATAAAAAAGCACCATGTATTTTTAGATGTAGATGGGACTTTGTGATGAGTTCGACACGTCCACAAATATAAGGGGTGATCAAGAAGTTTTCATTTGAAGCCGTACAGTCCAGAATCGGTACTCGTTTGAAAAAAAAAAAAAACTGCTTCCTGCTGCGTGAAGAAGTTTGTAATTGCCTTCTGCACATCCTCGTTGTACAGGAATCCTCGACCCTTCAAGGCCTCTTTTAAGAGACCTAAGATGTGACAATCGCATGAGGAAAGATGAGGACTGTAGAACCCTGTCGTCCGTAATGGATGAGGCTGGTCTCCCATATCGATCAGCATCTTGTGTCGAATCGCGATCAGCACAGATCTTGGAGAACCATTCCACAAGGGTGGCTTTCGACAGACACGCTCCGCCATGCACCATTCTTCATCCTCCAATGGATGTCTATCGGTGTTTGCCGTTTGGCACCCGAGAAAAGAATAACAGTACTGTGATCCTGTTTGGACGTATTTCGTAATTACGTCATCGTTCACGTTTCCCAATTTACCGCACGCACGTCGGAAGGGCACGAATGACGCACTAGACCCTTGCCTACATGCCGGTGCTTATATACTCGCATTTGAGTCGCGCTACGTTGCATATATGCTGCAGCAACGTCTTCAAATATAAACTTTTTGATCGATCCTTATATCTTCCCGCGCTAATACATCCATATTTTGAAAAGAAATGCGAAAAATTCCAAGAAATATCCCACACTAGGAGAACTGCATGCGACACAGTGGAATATTTGTACCAAAATCCCCACCAAAATTGCAAAAATTAAAGTTTTCCCAACGATGTAGTAAGTATATTTTATGGTAACTATCCAACTAGTGGGTTGATAACCCAACTTTTAGAGGCCTGAAAAGACATATCTGTTGGCTCCTAACAACATCTGAAGAACAGCTTTTTCTGCCGGGGATGTTTTACTTGATTAGCATATTAGCTTTATATCATTTTTTGTGGCTTCACTAAATGATTGTTTTAAACTGAAGCAGATCTAAATGTTAAAGGTTTTCAACAGTTTGTATTTAAAATGTGGGCTAATCTAATTACTTAAATTTATAAGACTAAACGACATTGAAAAGTTTTACTAAAAAATATTTTAGTTTGTGCGCCGTCTTCTAAAGCGGTTTTCAACGTGTGGCTTGGCTTGTCGGGCCGATTCTGAAATATAGTCGTGGTTGGTACAGTATTGAGAGCCAGCAGTAACGATACAAAAATTCCCAAAATTTTCTCTACGTAAACATAAGATTTTTTTAAATAACATACTATTCTCATTTATCTTAACGAAAAATTCATATGTGTTTCGATTACAAACGACCTTAGAACTAACTATATAATCTGTATGACTCATGAGACTATATAAAACTTTATTTACTCAAATTTAGTGATCTTTTCAATCAAGAATCAGTATTTCTTATACATAAAAAGACTTACAGGTATTCTTTGTATGCTCTCTTCCAAAATATTTCGATCTCAAGTACAAACAAAATAGCGAGATGAAGTTGAAACAACTTGGGCAGTAGCCTGGGAGAATCGGCTAACGTTATCGGGATCATTAGACAAGTATACGTTACACCCGCGCCAACCTGGACTACACATACTAACATATACACCTCAGTGCAAGTACACACAAGAAAGTACAAGAAATATCATTTTGTATGTTGCTAGATTTACAGAATTAATTTGAGAGAATATTTAAAAAGAGAAATTATTGTGAAAATTTACGGCGAACCAAATACATTCTTAAGGAACAATCTCGTGCGCGACGAGGCATTTGGCTACCCTAATAGAAACATTACTGGCATCATTGGTGGGAATACAGGAGGACGGCGTAGGTTATCTTCAATCAGAAAGGTTCCCAACAATTATCAATAAAATTATATTTATTAAATATGAAGAAATATTAAACTTAAATGATCTTCTTGTGGTATGTCCAGCACAATTAGATGTTTGAAATTATTACAAGTCCTCTAAAATGCTGAAGTATTGTCACTATGCCTCTGAGTGACCAACGTTGGCCTACGATGCCTACGGAGCCGAAGTGTCGGAGACGACGGGCGATCGCTGCAGTCTGTAGACTCGGGGATAATTGGAGACTGTACACGACTCGGTGCACTGAAGAGAACCGTCTGCTGTAGCTCAGTCTCCGGTATTTAATGAGGCATCGACCAATCGCTATGCCAATGGGCTGGCAACTGCGGCCCCTGGCGAACCTCCTTAAAGCTGGTACTGCCAACCCATACAGCTGCTGCGCAACGAGTGTTTCGAGTGCGGCTTATCGACTGTCTGGAGTCGTGAGTACCGTCACCACAATCATATCGCCACCAAAAACTATGCAGCAAATTAAAGGCATCTCATGAGTGCACATTGAAACTTTCAAGCCAAAAGTCCCGAAAAGGTGGGAAATCGAATAGTACAAACTAAACACTGGCAGACAAACAAACAAATGGATACCGAGTCACCCCAGGTGCCTCTCTAAGGTTGGCGATGTAATGTACTGATCAACCAGAACATTACCACCACCTACCTAATAGCTGGTTTGTCCACGTTTGGCACGAATAACAGCGGTGACACGTAGTGGCATGGAGGTAGTGTAGCCTTGATAGGTCGCTGGAGGCAGTTGGCACCAAATTCTGATAAATTCGGGGAAGGAGGGCGATGAGCTCTGACACCACGTTCAATCACATTCCAGATGTGTTCGATCGGGTTCAAATCTGGCGAGCTGGGGGTCCAACACATCAATCGGTGTTCCTCAAACTATTCTACGACACCCCTGAGCCGGCCGCTGTGGCCGAGCGGTTCTAGGCGCTTCAGTCCGGAACCGCGCTGCTGCTACGGTCGCAGGTTCGAATCCTGCCTCGGGCATGGATGTGTGTGATGTCTTTAAGTTAGTTATGTTTAAGTAGTTCTAAGTCTAGGGGACTGATGACCTCAAATATCAAGTCCCAAAGTGCTTAGAGCCATTTTTGAACACTCCTGACCTTGTGACAAGGCGCATTGTCTTGTTGAAAAATGACACTCCTGTCGTGAAACATAATCGTCTGCAACCACTGTACGGTACTCCTTGACCGTCCTGGTACCTTGTACGAGCTCCACTGGACCCATGGATGTTCACGTGAATGTTCCCCAGAGCCGCCGCCAGTTTGTCTCCACCCTGCAACACAGATGTCAACGAGCTGTTCCCCTGGAAAGACGACGGATTCGCGCCCTCCCATTGGCTTGGTGAAGAAAGTATCGAGATTCATCAGACCATGAAACGCTCTGCTAATGCGCTAACGTCCAGTGCCGATGGTCAGGTCACCATTCCAGCCGTAGTTGCCAATGTCGTGATGTCAACATTGGCACGTGCATGGGTCGTCGGCTGCGGAGACCCGTCATGAGGAGTGTTCGGTGCACTCTGTGTTCAGACACACTTGTCAACTGCCCAACGTTAAAGTTTGATGTTAGTTCCGCCACAGTTCGCCGCCCGTCCTGTTTTGCCAGTCTGCCCAGCCTAAGAAGTTCGACATCTCTAATGAGGGGTGGCCACCCAACCCCAGACGTCTGGACTTGGATTGATCTTGGTTTCACCACTTGTTGCAGACACTCAGCACAGCGCTCCTCGAACACACGACAAGTCGAGCAGTTTCCAAAATGCTCACGCCGAGCCTCCGGGCCATTACAATATGGCCTCGGTCGAATTCAGATAGATCGCGCGCCCTCCCCAGTCTACAGACAGACAGCACGCTCACTGATACTACATGCACCGTGCGTGTGTCTGACTACCAGTCATTCCTCACCAGATGATACTGCTATCTCTTGGACGGGCTTATAACGATAGCAGGTCTGTGGTGATAATGTTCTGGCTGACAAGTGTGCAGTTAAGTTAAAAGTGAACTTGAGTGCTTTAAACGTCTAAAAACTACCAAAATTAGCTTTTGGCCGGGATTTGGGTACAAGTAATCCAGTGCGCGCCGTCGACATGTGCCGGGCCGGAGGAGACGGAGTGAATGGTCCACCGCCGGCAGCGGCCGCGACGGCGGCGCAGCCAGCAAGCGTTAACGAGGCCCGGCCCAGCGGGTCATTTAGTAATATAACACCGTAATTGAGGCCCGTCCAGCGGACGGCTGCGCTCGCTCCTCGTATTGTACAGATTTAATGAATGATGAGACATTCGAGGGTTATTAAATGATTAAACTTTTTATGGGCGCCGGCTACTGGTCTTGGGAACGGCCCACGAGACAATCACCCGTGTTCTCTTTTTGCCGCCTGTCTAATTGTCAGAAGCCAGATTCGCTTCATTACGCTGTCATGGCTGGGGTGTTCCACCGAGCCGATGCTATTGTTCGCGGCGTAGTGCGCGCCGAGCACAATGGGGAACCGTAAAAAGTATTCGGGAATACTTTACGTCAAGAAGTACGCCGCCCAACTTGGGAAGATATGAGGCAGCGGCACAGGGGAAGTATTCATTATTCAGAGCGAGGATTGCAAACTAACAACACACCCAAAACATAGTGTAGACCCTTAATTAGAAAGTGTAGTTGGATCAGCGAAATATTATCTACACTGCCCGCAGTTAATTCAGAACAAAGAAGCAGATAAAAGCAAATGACGTAGCTTGCAACACCTACAAATCTGTCTATTATCGCAAAATAAATTCCATGAGCCGGCCGGGGTGGCCGAGCGGTTCTATGCGCTACAGTCTGGAACCGTGTGACCGCTACGATCGCAGGTTCGAATCCTGCCTCGGACATGGATGTGTGCGATGTCCTTAGGTTAGTTAGGTTTAAGTAGTTCTAAGTTATAGCGGACTGATGACCTCAGAAGTTAAGTCCCATAGTGCTCAGAGCCATTTGAACCATTTTTGAAATTCCATGACAAAGAAAAATTCGATGACTGTAGCGAGCTTCTGAATTCCGACATATCGTTTAATATGTTTGCCAAGCCATTTGCGACGCACGAGATACTTTCATACTTGTTATCGTGCTGGTAACATTACTACCCACTGTAAATATTGCCGAGTCCACAAATTAAACGATACGTAAAACCTAGGTCATGATTTTGTCCTTACACAGCAGTATTGACGAGAAATGCCGTGAGGAAATCACACAGATACTCTGGTGACGGGTCATAACTAGTAAGTAGAGTTAATTTAACGTCGATTCGGTGTGGTGAGCAATCGACGTGGATCTCTGTCTCACTACGGCGTGAATGCAAGGAATTTGACAATGATCCTGTTGTGAGAACCATCCCGGCACTCGCTTGTAATAGCTTAGGAAAATTACGCAAATCCTACGGTAGAAGAAACAGACAGAAATTCATACCCTGCTCCAGGCGAACACAAATCTAGTGCTATACAATGAGGTGACAAAAATCATGGGATAGCGATTTGCATACATACAGAAGGCGATAGTATCGTGTACACAAAGTACAAAAGAGCTGTGCAGTGTCGGGGCTGTCATTTCACCTAAGGTGATTTATTTGAAAAGATTTCCGACATCACTATGGCTGCACATCGGCAATTAATAGACATTAAACGCGGAATGGTTGGAGCTACACGCATAGGATATTCCATTTCGGATATCGTCAGGGAATTCAATATTACGAGATGCTTTCTTTCGCTACTGCCGTTATCCCACATTGTGCGCAGGGTAGGCGGGTTAAGTATGGATTTGACATGTTTAATTTTAAGGGGTGGCCGGATGCCCTTCCTGCCGCCACCCCATACCCCCCGGGACGGAATTAGCGTACCCCAGCAGTCTGCGTCTAGTGTAAATCGTGAAATAGTGTGAATGTGTTTCAAATGTCTGCGAGCCGTGTAACTGAGGCGGGACATGGGGACCAGCCTGGTATTCACCTAGTAGGATGTGGAAAACCGCCTAAAAACCACATCCAGGCTGGTCGGCACACCGGCCGTCGTCGTTAATCCGCCGGGTGGATTCGATCTGGGGCCGGCGCGCCTACCCGAGTCTAGGAAGCAGCGCGTTAGCGCTCTCGGCTATCCTGGCGGGTTCAATATTCCGAGATCCGTCGTGCCAAAAGTATGCCGAAAATACCGAATTTCAGGCCAGGCTTTACTTCTGGCTACAGACAACGCAGTGGCCGAAGGCCTTCACTTAACGACAGACCAGGGGCGTTTGCGTATAGTTGTCAGTGCTAACAGACAAGCAGTTCAGAGTGAAATAACCGCAGAAATCAGTGTGGAACATCCGTTAGGACAGTTCGGCGAAATGTGGTGTTAATGAGCTATGGCAGCAAACGACCGACAGGAGTACCTTTGCTAACAGCACATCGCCTGCTGCATCTCTCCTGGGCTCGTGACCGTATCGATTCGACCAGAGACGAGTGGAATACCGTGGCCTGATCAGATGAGTCCCGATTTCAGTTGGTAAGAGCTGATGGTAGGTTTCGAGTATGGCGCAGATCCCATCAAGTCACGGACCCAAGCTGTCAACAAGGCACTGTGCAAGCTGGTGGTGACTCCAAACCGGTGTGCGCTGTGTTTATATGGAATGGAGTGGGTCCTTCCCGTCCACTGAACCAATCATTGACTGTAACTGGTTATGTTCGGCTACTTATGGACAATTTGTAGCCATTCATGTACTTCATGTTCCCAAAAATGTCATCAGGCCACAATTTTCACAATTGGTTTGAAGAGCATTCAGGGCAATTCGAGCAAATGATTTGGTCCTCCATCGAACGTTTATGAAACTTAATCGAGAGGTCAGTTCGTGCACAAAATCCTGCACCGACAACACTTTCGCAATTATGGACGGGTATAGAGGCAGCACGGCTGAAAATTAAGGCAGGGGACTTCCAACGACATGTTGAGTCCATGCCACATCGATTTGCTGTACTACGCCGGGAAAAACGAGGTCCGACACTGTATTAGGAGGTGTCCCACGCCTTTTTTCAGAGACAGCAAATGACCTGGAAGAGCAGCTGAACGGAATGGACAGTGTCTTGACAGGAGGATACAAGATGAACATCAACAAAAGCAAAACGAGGATAATGGAATGTAGTCGAATTAAATCGGGTGATGCTGAGGGTATTATATTAGGAAATGAGACGCTTAAAGTAGTAAAGGAGTTTTGCTATTTCGGGAGCAAAATAACTGATGATGGTCGAAGTAGAGAGGATATCAAATTTAGACTGGCAAACGCAAGGAAAGCGTTTCTGAAGAAGAGAAATTTGTTAACATCTAGTATAGATTTAAGTGTCAGGAAGTCGTTTCTGAAAGTATTTGTATGCAGTGTAGCCCTGTTGGAAGTGAAACGTGGACGATAAATAGTTTAGACAAGAAGAGAATAGAAGCTTTCGAAATGTGGTGCTACAGAAGAATGCTGAAGATTAGGTGGGTAGATCACATAACTAATGAGGAGGTATTGAACAGAATTGGAGAGAAGAAAAATTTGTGGTACAACTTGACTAGAAGAAGGGATCGGTTGGTAGGACGTATTCTGAGGCATCAAGGAATCACCAATTTAGTATTGGAGGGCAGCGCGGAAGGTAAACATCGTAGAGGGAGACCAAGAGATGAATACACTAAACAGATTCAGAAGGATGAGGTTGCAGTAGGTACTGGGAGATGAAGAAGCTTGCACAGGATAGAGTAGCATGGGGAGCTGCATAAAACCAGTCTCTGGACTGAAGACCACAACAACAACAACAACAGTAATTACTGCAGCATGAGGCTGGGCGAAACTGATCCGAAATGCGTTTCTTTCTATATAAATAATTTTCTGATTACGTGACACTTCCGTTCTTATTGAACTATTCAAAACATAATGACAAGAATAGCTACAGTGGCTGAGATACTACTCATACTTATGTTATCAAATCTAATTAAACGGATAATTTTAAATATTAATTCTGAATATATTCCTTATTGCTGGAGTAGTCCCTTCAGTAAACCTGTCCGTCCTGAATGATCGATTTCTAAGCATTTAATGATCAACATGAAAATGATACATCTTTGTCGTTCCCTCCTTACCTCAGAGATAAAGAACACAATTAAAACACTTTGGAGGCGTTAAGAATAATTGTAAAATCGTATACCAGTGGTCCCCCCCCCCCCCCCCCCACGCCCCCAAAATTCCACACGCTCTCCCACCAACCGTTTAATATAAGACAGCGTTTTTCATAATTTCTGAACTTGGTCGCCGTGTCACTCCGTTCATTCCACGTATATCTATTAGAAATTTCATCGTCTTTGCTTTTGCTCCCCCAGACGCAACGAACCTGCTAAAGGTTGAACACCGTTGTTAACGAGACATGTAAACTTTTGTCAAAGTTTAAAATCTATGTACCTGATAAAGACTTTTGGCAAGTGAAATCAAGAAATAGCTTATTGTAAGAATAAATTTAAATTTTTGATAAAAGATTACAGCCACTTTTATTCGTATTTGCTACATGACACATTTCTGGAAGTGATTCCCATTTTCAAGTGCGTTTTCTTTGTGTATTATGCCATTTTGCGTAATATTTCTGATGTGTTAGGTTCTGCTTTGATTTGTTGACTTTACTGCAATATATGAGAAAACACGCCATTTTGAGTTGGCTATCGATTTTCATATGTAGTTAGTTGAGAAAATTGAAAGAACTTGAACTCACAGTTTTCTTAATGTCCATTTAGCCTGAGTCTCAGGCGTGTTAAACATTACACATAATTTTCTGTGTCACCCAAACATACATAAGCAGGCAGTATACAGGTCACTGCTACGTAGGACAACTAAAACTCTTTTGAACCAATAAAACGTGCAACAAGTTAACAGATTACAGTTGCCAATGATTATACTGCGCCTATGGTTGACACAGTCCTAGTAAAAGTCATGAAAGACGCAAATACGAAGTGCTCCACAGAAGGAAAAGACAAAAACAAATAGCCGGCCGAAGTGGCCGTGCGGTTAAAGGCGCTGCAGTCTGGAACCGCAAGACCGCTACGGTCGCAGGTTCGAATCCTGCCTCAGGCATGGATGTTTGTGACGTCCTTAGGTTAGTTAGGTTTAACTAGTTCTGAGTTCTAGGGGACTAATGACCTCAGCAGTTGAGTCCCATAGTGCTCAGAGCCATTTTTGAACAAAAACAAATATATATCTAGCATCTCATACATTGGCAATACATCACAGAACATTTTCAAAAATTAGAAAGTAAAAATTGGCTTCTCTACATTTAATAGACTATAACAAAAACTAGTACATAATATAAAGTGTAGTCATGACCCAGACTCAGCTGCAATGCACAAAGTGACATGCCAGAAATGCTCCATGTTCTGCCTAGGACAAACAGGCCGAAATTTCAGTACCAGATACACAGAGCGCATTAAAGCCCACGTACACAACACACACACACACACACACACACACACACACAACATCAGCAATAGCTAATCACATACATGACACAAGACACCCATTTGGAAAGGTAGAGCAAAACATCAAAGTACTTCACCGACTACATAAAGGGCATAAAGTGTATTTGTTAGAAGAACTGGAGATATATTCACAATGCAGAAAATACTAAGACTAAATATTAAACGAAGAACTTGAAACTGAATCAGTAAATTTTTTCAGGTGTTTTGACAGTATATTTAAATGAAAATAGTAACACACGGAAATAAGCACCATTGTAAAACAGATAGAAGCAAATTATGATCCCGATTCTTAAGATAAATACCCTCCGTAGAAAACGATATCATACTCTGTGGAAGACATGTAGCATTATCTCTATTGACTACACCTAAAAATATGTTTGTAACTGTTTGTTTATGTAAGTTATTCTCGATAAATACTGTGCGCCGAAAACTGTGAGTGATGTTTAACGTGTTTGAGACTCTGTGAAAACGGACCATAAGAAGACTGTTCTTCCAAATTTCGCCATTAACTACATAAAATTGATAACTAACTAAAAATTGCGTGTTTTTTATATATTGATTTAAAATCGACAAAACAAAGCAGAATGTCACACATTAAAAACATTACGTAAAAATGGCATAGCACGTAGAGAAAACGCACTTGAAAATGGGAATCATTTCCCGAAACGAATCATGTACAAATATGAGTAAAAGAAAATCTTGACTGGTAGGAGAAAAATTATTTATAAACAAACCCATCGCAAACAACTGAAATCTGTTCCTCTTTTTTGAGTCACCCTGTGTATATTGTGAACGCTCCCTTGAGATTTTTAGTTCTATCTGTTAGGATGTGCTAAATCCAGTCACAGTATTCGTCTGACACCATTAACATCGTATTTTGTTAATTCAGCTACAGTATGGAATTGTATCAAATGGCTTTCACAAGTCAATGACAGCGTCACTTTTATCTGTCTTCAGGGTCTCACGGACGAAGAAATGTGAGTTCATAATTCCCTCTACAGTCATTCCTCACACTTGTTCGACTGCGTTCTTGACCGGTGGTTCCGGGATAAGTTTTGGCATTTCAGAACAGTATGATACCAGGATGCGATGCTTATTCATGAATTAAAAGCACTTGTAAAGGAAAAATGTTTGTGAAATTACGCTTTCTGGAAGCACGTTAATTTTTAGATAATCACGGCGACTCGTTCTCATCTGTAAACCCTTACATCAATTGCATGATGCCGAGGGTAAACTTAGCCGTAATAAGACACTAATTCCGCTCTTGCTTCTTTCAGAGTCAGGGAGCCGTAAACGAATTACTTCGTGATTGTGGGAGTCTAACAACAATAATAACTATAATGCACTGCTGCAGTAATGCGAAGAGTCGTTCTCAACGACTGTTAATTCCGTGAGAAGCGAATGCGCGAATGCGGTTACTGAAGCTTCAGTAACGAGAGAATACAAGTGTTCACGGCGGCACGCGAGGTTGCGACAACTGGCAGCTGCAGGAAATGCGTCACTTATGAAGCTTCCATATCTCTACGCAATAAAATTCAGCGTCTAACTCAACTATGACAAGAGCATAGCATAATATGCTCTACATCACTTGAGAAAATGAAGAACGAAAGCTAGACTAAATGAGAGCGGCAGTTTCGACACAGTTTCCGGGGTAGGTTTCAAACAAAAGGAACAGCCAGATTGAAGTACCAATCTTGTATATTCAGTCATCTAAATTTTTTTTTTTGTGGAGCATGAAGCGGAGTTATGCTCTCATTTCCGTCACTTACACATTAACCTTTCCCAAGTGGCAAAAGGTTTCTCCAGCATAACAATGAAATGCATGTTATTATGTACGCTTTTGGAATAGCAATGAATAAACCTGCTCATTTCTTACATTTTTGATATCGACCGTGAGGTATGGGGAGGCAAATATTTACACCAATAAATCAGGAGGAAAAAATTATACATTGTAATTCCAGTTGTAGACCAGTGGTGTATATATTTACCAGCGTCAGTTAAAGGATTAACAGTAGGGCAGAATTATTGGTTATTTACCTCGCCACCACCACCAGTCCCTCTCAGACATCTTATACTTCGCATGTAAGGACTAATGGAAGTCTTATGTCTACAACTTTGCTTCCGACGTTTTTTAATAGACGGCAATAGCGGCAAGTGGTAGTGCAGATGCTAGATCGTAAGTGTCATCCAATAAGCTTAGATATTTGTAAATATAACGCCATCAAAATATTAGTTGATTTGTGATTGCATCATAAAGTTATTGTCGACTGAGTATGTCAACTTACGAGCCCAGTTCCCGTTATTTGCGGGAAGTTCTAATTTTCTGCATTAACATGAAGAAATCTGCGGCTAAGGCTCATAAAATGCAGAGTAAGACCTGTGGTGAGGCACCTATTCGTGAAAGAACGTACAGAGAATGGTTTCATCATTTCGATAGCGGTGATTTTCGATCGAAGACAGGCATGGCGGCGAAAGAAAGAGGGCGTTTTGAACCTACTGAAACATCTGGAAACAGTCACAGGAGATCGTTATCGAAAGCAACTGATGCATTTAGGCTGAGCACTGAAATACAAACGGCGACAGTACAGCGGTGAATATAAAAGGGTGATTTTGCAGCAGGACAAAGTTCGACCCCATAGTGCAAAACCCGTTTAAGCACATTTGGAAACGTCTAAATTGGAAGTTCTGTCACAGCCTCTGCATTCTCCAGACATTGTATCCTCTGACTACCACCCTGGCTGAGCAGTCATATGAACAAATGCAAGATTGAACCGATTCATGGATATCTTCAAAAGACACACAGTTCTTCCACCACGCGATTCGTATGCTGTAACAGAGATGAGAGAAAGTAGTGGCCAACCAGAGTCAATGCTCTGATTGTAATTTATTTGTAAGTTTTTCACAAGAAAGCCTCTTAACTTCCAGTAAAAACGGCGGAAGCGAAGTTGTAGGGAAATTTCACGACTTCAATCAACACAGCAGTCAGATAGATAAGACAGTGTGTTTGGAAATTTCAGTTACAAACTTCTAGGCCCCGTAGAGGCGAGTGAGTACATCTATGGGTACTCTTCAAATTACACTTAAGTGCCTGGCAGAGGGTTCATCGAACCACACTCACAATGATTCTCGAGCAGCGCGCGAAAAAAAGGAACACCTATATCTTTCTGTGGGGCTCTGGTTTCCCGTATTTTATTATAATGGTCTCATCTCCATATGTAGGTTGGCGTTAACAAAATATTTCCGCATTCGGGGGAGAAAGATGGTGCTTGAAACTTCGTGACAAGATCCCACCACGACGAGAAAAGCCTTTGTTTTAATGATGTCCACACCAAATCCTGTATCATGTCCCAGAAACTCTCTCCCCTATTTCTCGACAATACAAGGCCTGCTGCCCTTCTTTAAACTTTCTCGATGTACTCCGTTGATCCTATCTGGTAACGATCTCACACCACGTAGCAGTACTCCAAAAGATGACGGACAAGCGTAGTGTAGGTATTCTGCTCAGTATATCTGCTGTATCTTCTAAGTATTCTGCCAATAAAACGCAGCCTTTGGTTTGCCTTCCCCACAACACTTTCCATGTCTTCTTTCCAATTTAAGTTGTTCGTACTTATAATTCCTGGGTATATAGTTGAATTTACAGCCTTTAGATTTCAATGGTTTATCGTGTAACCGAAGTTTAAAGGATACTTTTTAGCACACATGTGGATGACCTCACACTTTTCATTACTTAGGGTCAATTACCAATTTAGGCACAATACAGATATCTTATCTAGATCGTTTTTCAATTAGTTTTGATGTTCTGATAACTTTACTAGTCGATAAACGGCGGCATCATGCAAACAACCTAATACGGCTGCTCATATTGTCTCCTAAGTCGTTTAGCCTATACTGTATATAGGGTGTTTACGTAAGAGCGTGAAAAAATTTAACAGGACATAAGGATGCACCACCGAACAATTTGAGGTGGAGAATCTGGGGTCGGGGAAGTCAGCTTAAGGAGATAATAGGAATAAAACCATATTACTGTGTACATTTTTATTTAAATTAGTTACAATTAACTGCAAATACCGTCACTGACTCAGTGAACATACCATTTGTACTATATCTCACAAAATGTGCTGAAATTGACGGCCATCGATCTCAACGGAAGAATGACATTGGCGAACGAGATTCTGACGCACCCCGACAAATACCCCTGGTGTGTTTCGAATCACATCACAGGCAACTACAACATTTATGGCAGTTACTTGTTACCTTGCAGGAAATAAAGAATGTACACGTAAATAAACAGTGCAGTACGTGTAAACTTACACACATGTTAATTGTAACAGTTGCAACTGCTAGGAGACAGTAATGCTAGACAAAGCGATAGAGAAGTTTACTTCCATACCTCCTTAAGCTGCCTTCTCCCCTCCCAGGTTCCCTACCTCAAATTGTTCAGTGGAGCATTCTCTATGCACTGTTGCATTTTAGCACGCTCTTACGGAAACATCCTATAGGTAGGGAACAGCAGAGGGCCTACAACACTACCTTGGGGAACCCCAGAAATCACTTCTGTTTTATTCGATGACTTACCGTCAAGTACTACGAACTGTGACCTCTATGACAGGAGATCACGAATCTAGCCGCGTAAGGGAGACGATACTCCATAAGTACACACTCGGATTACAAGCCCTTTTGCGCGGTGCGGTGTCCAAACCACCTGGAAATCTATAAATACAGAATCAATTTGAAATCTCTTGTCGACAGGACTCAACACTTCGTGTGAGTAAAGAACTACCTGTGTTTCACAAAAACTATGTTTTCTAAATCCATGTTGACTATTGTGTCAACAGACTGTCCTCATTGAGGTAATTCGTAATGACCGAACACAATATATGTTCCAAAATCCTAATGCATATCGTCGTTAATGATATGGGGCTGTAATTTAGTGGATTACTGCTACTGCCTTTTATGAAAATTAGTGCGACCTGTGCAGCTTTTCAGTCTTTGGATACGGATCTTTCGTCAAGTGAGCGGTTGTACGTGACTGTTAAGTACGGATCTATTGCATCAGCGTACTCTGAAAGGAACGTAATTGGTATGCAGTCTGGACCAGAAGACTTGCTTTTATTAAGTGATTTAAGTAGCTTCACTATTTCGAGGATATCTACTACTATGTTACTCATGTTCGTAGTTGTTCTCGTTCCGATCTCTTGGTTATTTACATCGTCTTCCTTGGTGGAGGAATTTCGAAAGGCTGTGTTTAGTAACTCTGCATTAGCAGCATTGTCATCGATGTTATTTCCATTGATATCGCGCAGAGAAGGCATTGATTGTTGTCTTGCCGCTAGTCTACTTTACATTCGACCAGAACCTCTTTCGATGTTCTGCCAGCTTCCAAGAGAAAATTTCGTTGTTGAAACTGTTATAAGCGCCTCGCGCTGAAGTCTGCACCAAATTTCGAGATTCTGTAAAATGTTGCCAATCTTGAATATCTTGCGTCCCTTTAAATTTGACAAGTTTTTTTCGTTGTTTCTGCAACAAAGTTCTGACCCATTTTGAGTGCCAAGCAGGATCAGCTCCGTTGTTTGTTCATTTATTCGGTGTAAATCTCTCGATTCCTGTCGACACTGTTTCTTTGACTTCAAGCCACATCAAGTGTACACTTACATTGTCAATTTGGAGGGATTGGAGGACTGTCTCAGGAAGGCGTCAAGCGAATTTTTATCTGCTTTTTTGATTTCGTTTATTTTTGGTGGATTTGGGAGTTACGGTTTCAGTCTTGTAACGACAGCCCTGTGTTCACCAATGCCCATATACGTTTTGAAGCTCCTTATGAGTTAAGGATTATTTGTTGCTAAGAGGACAAATGTGTTTTCACAAGCGTTTGCTATTCGAATGAGCGCATGAACCAACTGCTGGATATAATTTTCAGAGTATGCGTAGTAAAATTTCGGATAATGTTTTATGCGTACCTCCGGATTTAAACACGTATTTTCGCCAAGATATCGAGGGTAGATAGAAACCATAACTTTCAAGTTTTCTTTGAACTTTCACCAATTGATCATCTGAGGTGGGGAGTTGGTAAAAGTACCCAATTACTATGTTACACCGGTTGTCAAAGATGACCTGTACCCGTATTAACTCACAGGAACTATCTACTTCAAATTCGCCACAAGACAAACTACTTCTAACAGCAACAAACACGCCGCCGCCAACTGTATTTACCTTTGCCTTTCTGAACACCGGTAGGCCCTTAGCAAAATTTTAAACTAAACTTATCTCCGGATTCAGGGAGCTTTCAGTGCCTACGATTTGAGCATCCGTTCTTTCTATTAGCGCTTGGAGCTCTGGTACTGTCCCAATACAGCTACAGGTACGACAATTCACAGTTCCTAGATCTACGTTCTTCCTGTGTTCGACCTGCACCCTTTGAGACTGAAGCCCGTTTTGTCTACCCAGAGATCTTCTAACCTAAAAAAGAAAAGAAAAAAACACACACAGTCCACGCCACACAGCTCTTGATACTCACGTAGCCGCCTCCTGATGGTAATGGACTCCTGACCTATTTAACCGAAATCGAAACTGGAACCCCACCACCGTTTGGCGCAAGTCGGTATCAGAACCCTCTGAGCCTCCGATTCAGACCCTCTACTGGACTTTGTACCAGAGATACACAGTAGGTTCTATCAACTATGCTACAAATGGTGAACTCTGCTTTTATCTCGCAAGCCAAACTAGCAGCCTTTACCACCTCAGATAGCCGCTCAAAACCAGAGAGAATCTCTTCCAATCCAAAGCGACACACATCATGGTACCGATGTTGGCCACTACTTGCAATTGGCTGCACCCTGCGCTCTTCATGGCATCCGAAAGGACCCTTTCTCCGTCTGAAATATCCCACCCGGTATGCACATGGAGTGTACAATGGCTTCCTTCCCCTCCTGGGCAGCCATGTCCTTATGGAGCCGCAATAATGCGCCTTATTCTGCAACTACCATCTACCAGTAATCCTAGTCTCTGTGACTGACCTGGTCTTGCAGGCTGAGGGGTCAACCTCAGTGCGAGTAGTAACTGGGTTCGCCACCTTTGCGGACCGATCGGCGGACTCGTGGGTGTGCTGGCGTCCGTTGCATCCCCATGGCCGGCCCATAACAGTGATGATCATCCACTGTAGCCTCTATCTATAACAGAAGCCAACACACCGTGGAGCTGAGAGCGAAAGTCGCCAGCTCAAGTCGCAATCACAGTTCCTATCCATACTAAAGACCATGGTAAACTACACTACACAGACAAACAAACGACTGTTCCCATACTCTCCGAGGTTCTGCTTTAGACACTGACGAAAAAGCAGCTGTTTTTATGCGCACTGGCACCTTGCAAATCGTGGCACATGAAGTATTAGTTTTATGTGATCTGAAGATATACCTCCAGAGTGTGAAACCGGTCGTCATACAGGGAAAAACCAGTTTCCGTACTATGGCCGGCCACGGGTGATTTGGTGGCCTGGCATAATTCAGAGTGGCTTCTATGTGAATGACACCTCTCTTCTCCGTGGGTATAAATTCCCCGATGTGCGCAATGGCGCACTGGCAGGGGATTTGATAAGCCACTGATTTACGAAGCTCTAGATTATGCTTTATTGAACCTACTAGTGTCAAGGTTTTAGAGGGTGGACGAAATATATATTTAGCATTATGCTACCCCAAAATGAGGGGTATTGCCGACAAACTAGACGCACGCCAGAGGTTTGTGCTCCTCTTTTTCTTTCTGCTGTTGACCATGTACAGCCTTTATAAACCCACGCCTTACCTGCTTGCTGTACCCATTTCATCGGAGTGTCGCCTCCAGGTGCTCCAGTCGGAAGGTTGTCTTGATCGCAGGTGGATCGCTTCCTGTGAACAAGAGTGCGTAAAACGCCTTCACGCTGTGAGTTGTTGTGACTACCGGAGGCAAGTAAACAGTGATCAGTGTGTGTAGATTTTCTGTACGCACTGTGTCCCAGCTAGCTATCTGGTTTCCGTTTCATCAAGACGTCAAAGAATGGCAGGACGTCATGTTCTTTCGCACTGTATGTTGGGGTGAAGCAAGTTTAGGTGATGGAGAAGTTCATCTAAGCTGTCCCAGCGAAATGGCCAAACGACGAAAGTATCAGCCATGTACCAGTAGAAACTAGTTGGTCTCAGCCTCAGTTGCGCTTGCTCCATGGTCTTCTCCTCGAAATCTTCCATGTACATTTCGCTACAGTCGGCGTCAGAGGCCACCAGCACTAACTCGAAGAATCTCATCAGTCATCAGGAACCATCTGAAGATTGCAACAAGTCTGTTTGCCAAGGTATCGTGGAGAAATTACGACGTGAACTGGGCGGATACCCTTCTACGAATTCGCTTAATATGCATGTTTCGTAGGTATAAATTAAAACGGGTGGAACGTACTGTCCGAAAACTCTTCTTTCCAATATGCCTGGTATTTTAAGCACGAAGTTTATGCAGTCACTTCCAATTGCCTTCCATCATAGTTTTTTACGGCGGAAACATCGCCTGTGTTCTTCAGTAACTGCCTCTACAGCTCTTGTGGCGATCGTTAGGTTTCCATTCTCCGCCTACAAACTGAACAACATTTTTTTTGTAGGTGTTTACTTGAAGTCCAACAACTTCACATTTTGCTACAAGTTCGGAAACTGTGAGTAGCACTGAATAACTAATGCAACACATTTTCTTTCTCGGCCTATATTTTCATGAAGTTCCGATAGGTGGCGGCGCCATACGTAGCCTTGAAAATGGCCTCTTTAAGGGAGAAGCGTTCCAAGCAGAGAGCTGTCACTGAGTTTATTTTGGCGGGAAACCAAAGCATCTCAGGTATTGGTAGGCGCTTGCAGAACGTCTGCGGAGACTAGGCAGTGAACAAAAGTACGTTGACTCGTTGGGCGAGACATCTTTCATAATCGCAAAGAGATCGCGCAAATCTGTCAAATCTCCCCCGCTTGCCCGCCGTTCGAACACAGCTGTGACTGCTGCAATGTTGGAACGTCGGACAAACTCTTCGGGGTGATCGTTGGATCATAATCAAACGTCTCGCTGTGCAACTGGACGTAGCTGTTGATAGTGCTGACTATTCATCCACCATTTGGGGTACTCATAATCAAACGCCTCGCTGTGCAACTGGACGTATCCGTTGATAATGCTGACTATTCATCCACCATTTGGGGTACTCATAATCAAACGCCTTGCTGTGCAACTGGACGTATCTGTTGATAGTGCTGACTATTCATCCACCATTTGGGGTACTCATAATCAAACGCCTCACTGTGCAACTGGACGTATCTGTTGATAATGCTGACTATTCATCCACCATTTGGGGCACTCATAATCAAACGCATCGCTGTGCAACTGGACATAGCTGTTGATAGTGCTGACTATTCATCCACCATTTGGGGTACTCATAATCAAACGCCTCGCTGTGCAACTGGACGTATCCGTTGATAATGCTGACTATTCATCCACCATTTGGGGTACTCATAATCAAACGCATCGCTGTGCAACTGGACGTAGCTGTTGATAGTGCTGACTATTCATCCACCATTTGGGGTACTCATAATCAAACGCCTCGCTGTGCAACTGGACGTATCCGTTGATAATGCTGACTATTCATCCACCATTTGGGGTACTCATAATCAAACGCCTTGCTGTGCAACTGGACGTATCTGTTGATAGTGCTGACTATTCATCCACCATTTGGGGTACTCATAATCAAACGCCTCACTGTGCAACTGGACGTATCCGTTGATAATGCTGACTATTCATCCACCATTTGGGGTACTCATAATCAAACGCCTTGCTGTGCAACTGGACGTATCTGTTGATAGTGCTGACTATTCATCCACCACTTGGGGTACTCAAAGGTGTGTGCCCGCTGGGTTCTTCGCCGCGTAACACAAGACCATGAAGGGCAAAGAAGGACCATCTGTGCGGAATACTTGTGCTTTACGAGGCTGATCGCGACGTTTCTGTCGAACGACGTCTCAGGAGATGAAACATGATTTCAGCACTTAGAACCGGAAACAAAACGGCACTCCACGGGGTGGCACCACACCACATGTTCTCCGAATAAAAAGTTCAAAGCCGCACCCTCAGGCGGTAAAGTAATGTCGACGGTCTTCTGCGCTGAAGGTGTTCTTCTGTTTGATGTCATCCCTCATAGTGCTATGATCAACTCCGAAGTGCATTGTGATACCGTCAGAAAGTTGAAACGACTTCAGCACGTTCGTCGCCACAAAAATGTAAATGAACTTCTCTTCCTTCATGACAACGCAAGGCCTCACACAAATCTTCGCATCCGTGAATAGCTCAGAAAACGTCGTTGGACTGTTCTTCCTCATCCACCCTGCTGTCCGGATCTCGCAGCTTCCGATTTCTATCTGTTTGGCCCAATGAAAGATGCACTCCATGCGAAGCAGTATGTGGATGATGGGGCAGTTATTGATGCATCAAGATGTTGGCACTGCCGTCGACGAGCAGAGTGTACCATGTGGGCACACAGGCTGACCCAGTAATGTGGCGTAAGGCCGTGATACTGAACGGAGATTACGTTGAAAAATAGTGTATTGTAGCCAAAATAGTGATTAATAATATGGTGTATCAGCTAACTGAACAAAACTAACCTCCATTGAGAAAAAAATGTGTTGCACTACTTGCTGAACACACCTCGCAGAAATCGCAGTTTCCCTATGCCAATAGCTAGGAACTAAATATCTACCGATAGACGAAACTGTGTACTTTGCATGTAAGAACTGGCCCTGACAGCCATAACCCCACTGACAGCATATGTATGAATAATACGGTAATCTAAAAGGGACACTACTACGGCAATTCGCCTATTTTTAGGGAGTATTCTGACGTCATGCTCTGACAAACAAACACAAAATTCATATTAAATAATTGCTAACAACATGGAATGGTCTGAAAAATTTAGAAATACGAGGGTTGGAACTTTAATAATGGCAACTATTTACTTACAACTCGTACAAAATAGATAAGTGTTTCAAGGTTTTACTGACCTTCAAAGTAGGCACCAGCATTGTGTATAACCCGTTGCCAGCTACGTGGAAGTCGTAGGATATCGTCGTAGGATATAGGCTAAGACTATCCTGCGACTTCCACAGCGCTGACAGCAGGTTATACACAATGCTGGTGATTACTTTGAAGGTCAGTAAAACTGTGAAACACGTATCTATTTTGTACGAGCTGTAAATAATTAGTTGCCCCTATTAAAGTTCCAACCCTCGTAAAATATTCCACATTATCAGCTTAACACATTTCATGTTTCCCATCCGTTGCTCATAGCGGAAGGTGCAGATAGAGGACGGATTGCCGTACGGTACTGAAATCCCGCGTGTATATACTGATTTATGTAGTGTTTTCTTAGTAATAGAAGGGAAAGCGCAGAGAAGCATGCTAGGGACTCATGGCGAAGCAAACTTAAGAGCCGCAGTAACGAAACGGGTAAATTATTTTTACGAGCATTCTCAGTCTGAGACTGGTCAAATGAAATGCACCTGAGTTTTATGCCAGTCTCGTAAAGGAAGATTTTTAAGGTTACGTGACGAACTCCTGGGGTGGAAGTGGAGAAAGTCATAAAAGGCGATCCGGCCGTCTCACCCGCGCCGCTCTTTTACCTCAGCTTGCATGGCCAATGGCGAGTTACGTAAAGCCGTAATAACCCGGTACACGTCACCGTTTTAATCAATTAGGTGTGATTGCTCACGCAAACCGCACACTCACTGCATAATGATGCCAGGGAGAGGGGACTTCTGAATCGATGGTCGACGGCATTAATGTGCTAGCCGCCTTAATTACAGGTGCCGCAAAGACGGCGTGGCAGGTGGTCAATACACCGACGCGATTAACAAACCAGCGTGGATTTCTTACAGCAAACGCTCCAGTTCATGTACTTCTGTGAACTGTGCCGCTGGTCGATGTAGGCAGTGTTGATTCGTGGTTGAAGAAGACGTTCGTTCAATTATTCAAGCTTCGGATACAGCAAAACCTAACGTCGTAACTTGGGTATACTTAATAAAAACGCAACACGTAGTGGATACTGAACAGCAATTAACAAACGTACCCCAAACCATTTGCCCCGACATTTCAAAACTACACTGCCGGAAAAAGCCGCAAAACCAGAAAATTATTAAAGTTGAGTAATGAAATTTCGGGGATACATTTGTCTAGGATATACGAGTATATTTAAATGATTAACTTTGTAAGATCAAAATTTAATTGTAAGATCAAAATTTAATGAAAGCGCGAGATAAGCCGTTGCTAATGTGAAGTGTTGGTACGTTAATAACCGGTGTATCAGCCAGAATGACCAATGCAAGCATGCGAAGAACTATGCATTGTGTCGTACAAGTACCGGATCTCAGTTTGTGGGATGTAATTCCATGCCTGTTGCACTTGGTCGGTCCATAAAGGGACGGTTAATGCTGTTTGTGGACGACGCTGCAGTTGCCGTTCGATGATGTCCCATAGTGCTCGGTTAGAGACAGATCTGGTGATCGAGCGGGCCAAGGCAGCATGACGATACACGGTAGAGCATACTACACTACTAGCCATTAAAATTGCTACACCAAGAAGAAATGCAGATATAAACAGGTATTCATTGGACAAATATATTATACTAGAACTGACATGTGGTTACATTTTCACGCAATTTGGGTGCATAGATCCTGAGAAATCAGTACCCAGAGCAACCCCTCTGGTCTTAATAACGACCTTGATACGCCTGGGCATTGAGTCAAACAGAGCTTGGATGGCGTGTACAGGTACAGCTGCCCATGCAGCTTCAATACGATACCACACTTCATCAAGACTAGTGACTGGCGTATTGTGACGAGCCAGTTGCTCGGCCACCATTCGTCAGACGTTTTCAATTGGTCAGAGATCCTGAGAATGTGCTGGACAGGGCAGCAGTCGAACATTTTCTGTATCCAGAAAGGCACGTACAGGACCTGCAACATGCAGTCGTGCGTTATCCTTCTGAAATGTAGGGTGTCGCAGGGATCGAATGAAGAATAGAGCCACGGGTCGTAACACATCTGAAATGTAACGCCCACTGTTCAAAGTGCCGTCAATGCAAACAAGAGGTGACCGAGACGTGTAACCAATGGCACCCCACACCACCACGCTGGGTGATATGCCAGTATGACGATGACGAATACACGCTTCCAATGTGCGTTCACCGCGATGTCGCCAAACACGGATGCGACCATCATGATGCTGTAAACAGAACCTGCATTCATCCGAAAAAATGACGTTTTGCCATTCGTGCATCCAGGTTCGTCGTTGAGTTCACCATCGCAGGCGCTCCTGTCTGTGATGCAGCATCAAGGGTAACCGCAGCCATGGTCTCCGAGCTGATAGTCCATGCTGCTGCAAACGTCATCGAACTGTTGGTGCAGATGGTTGTTGTCTTGCAAACGTCCCCATCTGTTGACTCAGGGATCGAGACGTGGCTACACGATCCGTTACAGCCCATGCGGATAAAATGCCTGTCATCTCGACTGCTAGTGATACGAACGAGGCCAATCGCGACAAGCTACAACCCGACCCTTATCAAAGTAGGAAACGTGATGGTACGCATTTCTCCTCCTTACACGAGGCACCACAACAACGTTTCACCAGGCAACGCCGGTCAACTGCTGTTTGTGTATGAGAAACCGGTTACAAACTCTCCTCATGTCAGCAAGTTGTAGGTGTCGCCACCGGCGCCAACCTTGTGTGAATGCTCTGAAAAGCTAATCATTTGCATATCACACCATCTTCTTCCTGTCAGTTAAATTTCGTGTCTGTAGCACGTCATCTTCGTGGTGTAGCAGTTTTAATGGCCAGTAGTGTAGGTTACAATAGCGGTATGTGGAAAATAACCCCTAGAATGCTGATCATGAGAGGCAGCACAACAGGTATAATCACCAGATTACGCACAGACTTGCAGTCAGGATGCATGGTATAGCCACGAGATTGCACCTGCTGTCATACAAAATCTGACCCCAGACTATAACTCCAGGTGCAGGTCCAGTGTGCCTAGCTCGCAGTCGGGGTGGTTGCAGGCCCATAGCTGACCTCCTTCTAACCAACACACGGCCAACACTGGCACCGAGGCAGAACCAGCGTCCATCAGAAAGACAACAGACCTCCAATTTGCTCTGCAATGAGCTGTTGCTCGACAGCAGTGAAGTCGGAAATGGTGGTGGTTTGGGATCAGTGATATGCACCCTACAGAGCTGTTGGCTCGTAGCTGTCGTTGAAGTAACCGATTTGTAACACTCCGTTGAGTTAGTGTGGTGCCTCCTGCTGCTCAGATTGCTGCTGCAGATGCAGTACAATACGCCAAAGCAAATCGCCGAATACGATAGTCTTTCCTCTCGGTAGTTCTACGTGAGAGTTCGGAGCCCAGTCTTCTTGAGACTGTAATTCTCGTGACCGCCGCTGCCAGCAATCATGTAAAGTGGCTACATTCTTTCCACGTCTTTCCGCAATATTGCAGAACGAACATCCAACTTCTCATAGCCCTATTACACGACATCGTTCAGACTCAGTGAGGTGTTAATAATGGTGTCTTTGTCGACTTAAAATCATTCTTGACTGACATCAGCTCATCACGTGCAGTCTCAAACGTTACTAACGTACTCGACCGATACAGCGTGTATTTAAAGCAAACCCAATTTTCATCCTCATAGCGGCGCTACAAGCGCCACTGTTAATGAGGTTGACGCGAAATATGAATAGACATCATCTTACAGCTGTAGAAACACGCCTACCAACTTCAGTTTCTGTCGCATTGCGATTTTTTTTTCCGCCAGTGTATTTCATCATTGACTTCTACATTAGCCGGCCGAAGTGGCCGTGCGGTTAAAGGCGCTGCAGTCTGGAACCGCAAGACCGCTACGGTCGCAGGTTCGAATCCTGCCTCGGGCATGGATGTTTGTGATGTCCTTAGGTTAGTTAGGTTTAACTAGTTCTAAGTTCTAGGGAACTAATGACCTCAGCAGTTGAGTCCCCTAGTGCTCAGAGCCGTTTGAACCATTTGAACCACTACATCAATAGTGTTACAACCACCTCCCCTTACCCCCCACCCCAGACCAGATCCTTGGAACGCTCTTATTCGTAACCTATTTCTGTAGCGCATGCTTGTACGCTGGCTCTCCGCTCCGTGGTAGCTGGTTCGAATCCTTGTGGTGGCAAAAACTTCCGTCCGAAAAAATTGGTATGGAAAGAAGCAGAGGCGGTTGCACGAGCTTCCTAATCATTAAACATTTTGCTAATGTCACAGATTGAACTCCAAACCTCTGTGCAATCTATTGAAGAGACGATATGTGACACTGTTTATGGTTATCCTTACATTGGATTGGTCTGTTTAAGATCGGCGCCTCCTGTGTTCTAGTCTGGTGAAGCAAGCTGTGTATCAGCATTGCTTTAACCCCGGACCATCTGTGACCCACGGTAATCAACAATAAAAGCATTGCACCAAACTCCACACGAACTCATAACTACTCATACTAGATGATGATGTTTCGGATAGTGGGGCGCTCAACTGCGCGGTTATCAGCGCCCGTAGAAATTCCCAACCTTTACTCAGTTCAATCTCGCCACTGTCATGAACGATGATGAAACGATGAGGACAACACAAACACCCAGTCATCTCGAGGCAGTACTCACGCTGGACTGATACGCAATTTCGTCAGGGGTATCCAGACACCCCTACCTAATACGGTCTTGAAAACTAGATGTTTCGCCGGGAGGACCCGCCAGTATAAAAGGAGGAGAAGAGTACTATGTAGTCATCAGAGAAGCATTAGTAGGAGAATGGAAGGTTCAGGAGATCTCAGTGACTTCGAACAAATCCACCACGGACAATTCAATCCTTCTAGCGCTGCCCAAGACGACTGTTGGTGATGTGACTGCGAAGTGGAAACGCCACAGATAAACCAACACCTGTCAGACCTCGTATGCTGAGGACAGGGGCCGTCGAGCATTGAGGAGGCTAACTGTAAAAGAGCGTATGAAATCAGAAAAAGGAATCACTCGAGAATACCAAAATGTTACCAGCTGTCCAGCTAGCACAATTACTGTGCATAGTGGATTAAAAAGAATAGAGTACGGTGGTCTAGCACTCGCTCATCAGCCACACGTGTCTGTTGTCATGCTAAGGATCCTTGAGATGTGAAGAGCGACGCTACGAGACAGGGAATGATTGGAAACTGATGATTTGGAGCCTTGAATCAGGCTATTCGCTGTGGGAGCCCAATGTAATGGTTTGCGTTTGGCCAATGCCTGTGGAATGCTACCTGCCATCATGTTTGGTGCCAACAGCGCATTATGGGCGAGGCTGGGGTGTTTTAATGGTTAGGATATAGTCCCCATATTGTGCTTAAGAAAACGCTCTATGCAGAAGGATATGAATACATTTGACAGCATCGTCTTCTGTGCACAGTAAGGAATATTGTCATGCCAGCATGACAACGCACCTTGTCATATAACGGCATCTGCGACACAATGGCTTGTGGACAATAACATGTCTGCACAGAGTCCCGACCAGAACTTAACACAACTTCTTTGAGATGACTTAGAACGTCAACTTGGCTACAGACTCCAGCGTCTAACATCATTACCTTCTCGAGGATGGATCGGCTGTCCTTCCTCTGCAGACTTTCGGACACCTCATTAAAAGTGTTCCCAGCGGAGTTGGAGCGTCATAAAGGCGAAGGGTGGACACATCTCATATTAATGTCCGCTAATAAGTGTTGGGATACTTTTGATCCGACAGCATACACTTAAAACACAAAACAAAAACATCTCGAACAGAAGGAGCTGTTATGAGAGGGGGAAGGTTAAGCTTTCCAACTAGACAGGTGAATAATCCCTTGGGGGTCTCACTCTCAAGAACGCCTTACGACTTTACACTATACAGAGTGTCTCAGAAGGAATAGTAAATATTTAAGGAGGTGATACTACAAACTAATTCGAATAAAATATTCCACAAAACTAAAAATTAAACTAAACTCCTCCACAACAGGCCATGAAGGCCCAACGGTAGCGGCGGTACCGACCCGCCGCCGTGTAATCCTCAGCCCATAGGCGTCACTGGATGCGGATATGGAGGGGCATGCCGTCATCACACCGCTCTCCCGGCCGTATGTCAGTTTCCGAGACCGGAGCCGCTGCTTCTCAATCAAGTAGCTCCTCAGATTGCCTCACAATGGCTGAGTGCACCCCGCTTGCCAACAGCGCTCGGCAGACCGGATGGTCACCCATCCAAGTGCTAGCCCAGCCCGACAGCGATTAACTTCGGTGGTCCGACGGGAACCGGTGTTACCACTGCGGCAAGGCCGTTGGCTGTTCCATAAAACACGTGAGCAATATTTATTGGTTACAGATATACACTGAGGTGACAAAAGACATGGGATAGCGATATGCACATATACAAATGACGGTAGTATCGCGTGCACCAGGTATGAAAGGGCAATGCATTGGTGGAGCTGTAATTTGTACTCAGGTGATTCAAGGGAAAAGGTTCCCGACGTGATTGTGACCGCACGACGGGAATTAACAGACTTTGAACGCGGAATGGTAGTTGGAGCTAGCCATATGGAACATTCCATTTCCGAAATCGTTAGGGAATTCAGTATTCCGAGATCCACAGTGCCATAAGTGTGCCGAGAATCCCAAATTTCAGGCATCACCTCTCACCACGTACAGCCCAGTGGCCGACGGCCTTCACTTAACGACAGAGAGCAACGGCGTTTGCGTAGAGTTGTCAGTGCTAACAGACGAGCAACACCACGTAAAATAACCGCATAAATAAGCGTAGGACGTACAGCGAACGTATTCGCGAGGACAGAGCGCGAAATTTGGCGTTAATGGGCTATGGCAGCAGATGACCGAGGATTTGCTAACATCGCGACATCGCTTGCAGCTCCTCTCCTGGACTCCATACCATATCGATTGGACCTTACAGAACTGGAAAACCGTGGCCTGATCAGATGAGTCCCGATTTTAGTTGATAAGAGATGGTGGTATGGTTCGAGTGTGACGTAGACCCTAGGAAGTCATGGACCCAAGTTGTCAACAAGGCATTGAGCAAGATGCTGGTGGTTCTATGATAATGTGGGATATGATTTATATAGAATACACTGGACCCTGGTTATATTGGGCTACTTGAAGACAATTTGCAGCCATTCACGGACTTCATGTTTCCACACAACGATGCAATTTTTAGGGATGACAGTGCTTCATGTCACCTGGCCACAACTGTTCGTTATTGCTTTGAAGAACATTCTGGATAGTTCGAGCGAATGATTTGGCCGTCCTGACCCCCGACATGAATCCCTTCGAACATTTATGGAACATAATGGAGAGGTCAGTTCATGCACAAAATCCTACACAAGCAACACTCTCGTAGTTATGGACGGCTATAGGGGCAGCACGGCTTAATATTTCTCAAGGACATTCCAACGACTTTCTGACTCGCTGCCACGTCGAAATGGTGCGCTACGCCGCGCAGAATGAGGCCCGACGTGATATTAGGAGGTATCCCACGACTTTTGTTACCTCAGTGTAATAAGTTTAGATTGTAGGCCAAACAAATACTCGCAGAATCTGTTAAGCAAAGGGAAATTATTACGTAAAAAGTTTTTTTTTCTTTTTACAACTTCAATGAACTCTCATTTCTCTTGATAACAGCACATGTAGCTCTTCTGAGGTCATCTTTTCATTCTTTTTTGAGGGCAGCCCTATTCATAGACCGGACGATCAACTTCTATTTGATGTTTACTTATTCTTTGGTGATTTCGTCTTTCAACCGTCTCCAGAGGCAAGAATTTAAAAGTTGATCATTTCTGCCAACTCATCTGAAGTGTCACCTTACAACCAGAATGTGAAGGGGCCGCAATCTTGTAGTCGAAAGACTCTCCTCCAATAACGATGGAAGCTCATTTTCAAGAAAATCTACATAAAGGTGCCGGCCCTGAAAGATGATGGGGTAACACAATAGGTCTTACCTACAGCCTGTCTATCATACCACGCCACACATTTACAGTAAACCGTTCTTGATATTTACAAGCTGAAAAGCAAAACAGAAATGACAATCGATAAACCCACAATAACTGAATAACAACACATAAGATGCAAAGTTATCCCTGTAACCTGCTATATCTGCGGTATCAGTGGCATCTTCGGGTCATCGTCGACCGGATGCGTCCGGTGAACAGTGTGCTGCTGTCCAAATCATACTTTACGATCCCAGGTTGGTCAGCATATTGCGTTCTTTTCTGCTCGCCACTACTCCGGAAAGTATAGAGAATATAGATTTTACATTTCACTAAATGATGGTCACTTCCACAACATGTTCCTCTTTTAACTCTGACATCTCGAATTTTTAAACTGGCCTTTTGCCTCAAAATCAATAACTGATTTCCCCCTCTTGTATGGTTATACCATGTGAATTTATGTACATTCTTGTGAGCAAAGAATGTATTTTCTACTCGTAATTCATACCACTCCAATAAATCCGCTAACCTTTCCCGTTCTCACTCCTAACATCCTCCCCATACATCCCAATAGCCTTACTATTCCTCTCTTTCCCTACTCTGTTATCAAAATTTCTTGCCGGTATCAGTTCAAAGCCACTTGGAACGGCTTCTACAGTCACTACCAGCATCTGTTCAAAATCGTCTTTTACTTTCAACGGCGAGGCCGGCCGGAATGGCCGTGCGGTTCTAGGCGCTACAGTCTGGAGCCGAGCGACCCCTCCGGTCGCAGGTTCGAATCATGCCTCGGGCATAGATGTGTGTGATGTCCTTAGGTTCGTTAGGTTTAATTAGTTCTAAGTTCTAGGCGACTGATGACCTCAGAAGTTAAGTCGCATAGTGCTCAGAGCCATTTGAACCATTTCAACGGCGAGTCTTCAGTTGGGGGATACACTGCCATCACTACATTCATTGCTCTAGCTCACAGATTGAGCTTTAACAACCTTCCATTAACTGCGTCCCATGAAACGCACGAAGTAAAGCAGATATTCATAACCAGTACCTTTCTTTTTTTGTTTCAGAAAGTACAACAACATCAGTGTTGTGTTGTCGTATGTCCATTAGAAAATCTTGTTGTTTACTACGGATGTCCTGTACATTCCAGCTACCAAAAAGCAAAGTCTATTTTCCTTTCCGTTGTCGAATCTCATTAACACCATCCGAAAACCGAGGCATATTACTGGGTATTTTAGTTGGCTGTTTTTTCTGTGGATGGAGAGCTGACCCATCATAAAGCCCCCAACCTGGAGAACCGGGATTTGTCATCGGGGTTTTCTTCCCCAAGGAAAATTGGCTTCACCACGCCTCAGGGTTCTTCCTACCCTTTGATGAAGAAGATGGGAAAGGAATAAGTAGGACAGCAAGACGCTCTGAATTACTTAGCTCACCCATCGGCTCTTGTGAATAAGGAAAGGAAAGAAAAGGGAATGACAGGACGTTGCAGGACACACTTCGTCTGGCTACTCAGCCTTCTTTAATGATTGTTAAACCAAACGTTAGTGATGATTAAACTATGCTCTGTGCAAAATTCTACCAGGAGGCTTCCTCTTTCATTCGATTCCCCCATTCCATATTCACCTACTATTTTTGCTTTTCTTCCTTCCTCTATTATAGAATTCCAGTCCCCATAATTAAATTAAGTATCTGAATAATTTCTTTCATCTCATCGCACATTCCTTCAACCTCATCATCTGCGGAACTAGTTATCATATAAACTTGTACTACAATGGTGAGTGTGGGTTTTGTGCCTGTCATGGCTACCATAAAGCGTTCAATATGCTCTTCATTGTACCTTACCCGCATTCCAATTTTCTTTTTCATTATTAAACCTACCCCTACATCACTTCTATTTGATTTTGTATTTATAATCCTGTATTCACCTGGCCAAAAGCCCTGTTCCTCCTGCCACTGAACTTCACTAATTTCGACTGTATGTAACTTCAACCTGTCCATTCCCCTTTTTAAATTTTTTAACCTACCTGCCCGATTAAGGGATCTAACATCCCGCTCTTCGATCCGTAGAAGCCAGATTTGTTTCTCCCGATGAAAACATCCTCTTGAGGAGACTCCGTCTGGAGATACGAATGGGGGACTATTTTACCTCTGGAATATTTTACCCGAGAGGGCGCCATTGTCATTCAAACAGACAGTAGAACTGCATGCTCTCGGGAAAAGTTACGGCTGTAGGTCCAACCTGCATTCAGCCGTTCGGAGTACCAGTACAGCATGGTCGTTTTGGTTGATGTTAGAAGGCCAGATCAGTCGATCATACAGACTTTTGGCGCTGTAACTACTGAAAAGCCTGCTGCCTCTTTTCAGGAAACACACGTTTGTCTGGCTCCTCAACAGATACCCCTCCGTTGTGGTTGCGCCTACGGTACGGCTATCTGTATGGCTGAGGTATGCAAACCATTACACCCGCGGCAAGTTCCGTGGTTAATGGGGAGGGAGGGGGAGGGACAGGCGGTAAACAGTATTTATAGAAAAGTTGAAAGTTTCAATGTTTCGTTCAGGTTATATTCGAAAAATATTGTTTTCTACGGTGAAACTGGGGGATGTTGTAAAAATAAAACAAAAACAATACAGCTTAATCACATAGCACCAGAAATCACAATTTCCTAAAAAAAAGGAAAACTTTTAAAAAAATTGCAAAAGAAAAACATATCAAACATCGCTTCAGTACTTCGTCGAGCTTATTTAAAACATGTTTCTATTAATGCTAAACAACTTTCACACTTGTCAATAATAACACTCTACCCTCGACTTCGATCATGATAAAGAATGTTCTGTTGAGTAAAAATAACAACAATAATTTATGTTTGTGCATATGAACTGTACTTGGAACAAAACTGATTGCTTTGGTTACATAAAAGAGTAGAAGTTACGCGAGCAGCATATTTTTATTACTTATAAAATGCAATTTGTATTTTGTAAGGATATAAAATGCACAATGGACCAACGCTGAAAAACGTGCGACTCCAGTTATGGGCAGAACAAACAAACAAAGAGAAGTCATCGGCTCCCAGTTTCTGCCTCGTACATTTATTTACGTTTCTTTCTGATAACAGTTCTGCCAGTAATCCTACCATTTACTACTTCATGTACTTGGTGTACCAAAACTGCCGAACCGTAGTTGTGGTGGAGTGCGACTCTAGGCGCCACGCAAACACGCCACCAGAGAACACTGGATTCACATTATCTCACGGCCTGTGACTGTTACTGGATGGAGCATCCTTTTAAGCAATCGCACTCGGAGAGTGACTCTACAAACTTATTAAACTTAGTGCAAAAGACTGCAGTGAGGAAATTATTTAAGCGTAGCACGCCGCTACTAAGCACTACTACGTGTCAGTGGCTTATTGGACTGTATCAGTATTTAAGACTCGCTGTATGCAGCTGAGCACGACAGAAGCACCTACAGCACTTCGAAGTTATGTATACCTCAGTTATTAAGTTCACATATTGGAAATAAACTTAATGTGTTAACTTCTTGTAGATGTCTGGCCGCTTAAACTGCTGACACATCAGCATCTCATAACTAACACAAAAATAGTTCAAATGGCTCTAAGCACTATGGGACTTAACATCTGAGGTCATCAGTCCTCTAGAACTTAGAACTACTTCAACCTAACTAACCTCAGGACATCACACATCCATGCCCGAGGCAGGATTCGAACCTGCGACCGTAGCAGCAGTGCGGTTGCGGACTGAACCGCCTAGAACCGCTCGGTCACAGCGGCCAGCTAACTAATACAAATTGGGCACATGTTACGCAGGATGTAATGGGTATTGTGGTATCGATAGCTACGATGCCACGGCGTAGGTGCAAGTTCGTAGGTTGGCACTACGACACCGACACCGACGACAGCGCCCTCTAGCCGGCGCTGTTCAGCTCTACGAGCGCTGCTGCAGATTCTACCCATTTTATCAAGAGCAGACAGGCGGGACACTTCGCTTCAGCTTCGCTTCGTATAGAGACTTTGCACTACTTACGACGGGTCTAAGGCCTCGCGCCGACGTGCTCATCTGTACAAAGTTATGTATGCCTCTGTACATATTCATGCACCAGTAAACCACTTTTTCTTACTTGCAGTACCGACGTGTTTTACCTCACCTGCTCCTACTCGCTTCCTTCATTCGGCCAACCTTTCAGTTTTCAGGAGCAGACCCACGCGCCGCCTTCCAGGCGGGATACAAAAGGTATAACTTCAGATATTTTTATATGTAGTACCTTAGTATGTACACATATCAGTGTGTTGGTTGTTTTTTCTCTGCATAAAACAGTCTTTCTACAAACACGTCACAGACTTTACGACCTAATGCTTTCTGCATGGTCCTAACAGTGCCACTACCTGGACTACACCTGTCAGTTTTGCATCCATGCATCCACACTGCAACATCTGGGATGCTACCCACGGGATAATAAGCATTAACAACTTGCTCCTGCCGCATATGCTCGGAGGTGCTACCCAACCTAAAAGCATATGACTTGTAATAGCAATAATCACGAGTCTGTAGATGACGTAAATACTGATCTAATCTTTCTGAGTACACAGTCCTCAGTCGCCAACAAAAATATCTGTGCTCAGATCCCTTACGCCTTGTACGGAATGTTTTATTCGCATCCGTCTATACTGCCACCTCCTATAACATTTACTATTCATCCAGAAACATTGTACTCATTAGTCACTAGCAGAACTGATGTTGGCGCCATTGTTGACTTCATAAATTCCAAACTTTGTTGCTTTGAGTCAAAACGATAAAGAAATCGTCAAAACAATTCGCATAAAATTCAAAATTACTGAGGTGTTGTTAGGGTCCAGAGGGTGGCGGTTAAAACTGGACCACTATCCCACTTCCTTAATGAGGAGGATTTCCAAGGTTCTAATACTGCAGAAGAAACTATCCCCACTTTCACCTGAAAATATTATTAAATTTTTCCGTGAGCAATATGAAAACTACTAGATCGGGGTACAAACTCGAGTGATATCTACCATATGTTAATACCATAACAGCTGCACCAAATCGCATGCTGTTTTCAAAGACCAGAATTATCATCCTACCTATAGGTCACAATGGTCTGCGAGACACTGAAATATTTTCTTGCAAACTGCTGCACACAAGCAG
Source organism: Schistocerca serialis cubense (assembly GCF_023864345.2). Taxonomy (NCBI): domain Eukaryota; kingdom Metazoa; phylum Arthropoda; class Insecta; order Orthoptera; family Acrididae; genus Schistocerca; species Schistocerca serialis. Next base: position 789,134,728 of record NC_064641.1, on the reverse strand, counting down.
TTCAGAAAAATACGTCTTTCAAAAACCGCAGAATCTACTGACAATAATGCATTAGCTGTGCGTACATAACAGTAATCTGAATAATATAGTCACGTGTTCCCTTGTCTTTTCGCACCTAAAATTCGCTTCCCGCGACGTTGTTGATTACCGTAACACGCCGAGCGTTAAACTTGTAAAATGGAGATGACCGCCATCTAGTTATGTTTCTTTAGAAATTTTTGCTGCACAATTTGCTTTGAAACGAATAATTCAAGTCCGAAACTCAATCACAGCCCTAGCGAGTTCCTTAGTTCTTGCTCTGTTCCCTATAGATAACTTTCCTGTTGAAATATTAATATTTTGCGTATTTACAAATGACTTCTGATTATCGTCAAATAGTGGATAACGATGAACTAAAACTTCCTGGCAGATTAAAACTGTGTGCCCGACCGAGACTCGAACTCGGGACCTTTGCCTTTCGCGGGCAAGTGCTCTACCATCTGAGCTACAGAAGCACGACTCACGCCCGGTCTCACAGCTTTACTTCTGCCTGTATCTCGTCTCCTACCTTCCAAACTTTACAGAAGCTCTTCTGCGAACCTTGCAGAACTAGCACTCCTGAAAGAAAGGATATTGCGAAGACATGGCTTAGCCACAGCCTGGGGGATGTTTCCAGAATGAGATTTTCACTCTGCAGCAAGTGCTCTACCATGGTAGAGCACTTGCCCGCGAAAGGCAAAGGTCCCGAGTTCGAGTCTCGGTCGGGCACACAGTTTTAATCTGCCAGGAAGTTTCATATCAGCGCACACTCCGCTGCAGAGTGAAAATCTCATTTTGGAACCATGAACTAATTTTAAAGGAACAGTAACTTCCACATAGTATTCTCACAGCCCACATTTAAGTAGGTGTTGAAATAATAGACTGATATCAGCGAGATCAGTACGACACCATACCTAACAGCCCGTACCTCCACCTTAGGCACGGATAACAGCGGCGAAGCATCGTAGCATCGAAGCAATGAGGCCTTGATAGGCCGCTGGAGGGAATACGCACAACATCTGCGCACACAAGTCACCTAATTCCTGTAAATTTCGGGGAGGAGGGCGATAAGCTATGACGCCACATACATCCACATCCCACACGTGTTTGATCGGGTTGAGATCTGGTGAGTTAAGGGAGAGGGGGGAGGAGGCAGTAGATCAATTGGAACTCGCTACTGTCTTCCTCGAACCACTCCATCACACTCCTTGCCTTGTGACATGGCGCATTATCTTGTTGAAAATGCCACTGCCGTCGGGAAACAGGGTCGTCATGAAGAGGTGTACATGGTCTGCAACCAGTGTACGAGATTCCTTGGCCGTCATGGTACCTTGCACTGCTCCACTGGACCCATGGATGCCCACGTGAGTGTTCCCCAGAGCATAATGGAGCCGCCACCAGCTTGTCTGGCAGTACATGCGTCAAGGAGCTGTTCCCCTGGAAGACGATGGATTCGCGCCCTCCCATCGGCATGATGAAGAACCTATAGGGATTCATCAGTCCATGCAGCGATCTGCTACTGTGCCAACGTCCAGTGCCGATGATCACGTGCCCATTTCAGTCGTAATTGCCAATGTGGTGGTGTTAACATTGGCACTTGCAAGGGCTTCGACTGCGGAGGCCCATCGTCATGAGTGTTCGGTGCACTGTGTGTTCAGACACACTTGTACTCTGACCAGCGTTAAAGTCTGAGGTTAGTCCCGCCACAGTTCGCCGCCTGCCCTGTTTTACCAGTCTGCCCAGCCTACGGCGTCCGACATCTGTAATGAGGGGTGGCCGCCCATCCCCATGACGTCTGCACGTGGTTTCACCTTGGTTTCGCCATATTGAAGACACTCACACAGGACTCCTCGTTCACCCGACAAGTTCGGCTGTTGGCAAAATGCTCATGCTCTCGGTCAAACTCGGATAGATCGCGCGCCATCCCCATTCTACACATGGACAACACGCTCAGTGATACTACGTGCACCGTGCGTATATGTGACTAGGAGTAAATCCTCGCCAGGTGACGATGCTACTTCCTGGACGGGTTTATATCGATGGCAGCTCGGTGGTCATAATGTTCTGGCGGATAATGTATGTATCATCTGCAGTTGGTTGATAGTGTATGTACCATCCGTTAGAAGATTTCGAAATCCGCCTCAACTACCGGTGAGGGATGGCGAAAGCACTTTTGTAACTCGAAAACGGGATACTCCAGGTTAAAAGCTCCAAGCCTTCATACTAAAAGGATATCGTTAGTTGCAAGGTAGAACATTTACTTCCGTTTTTACGTCTGCAGCCAATTGGCGAGTACTGTAGGCCTTGTTTGCTAGGCACAACACAAACTATTGATAATTACAGAGCCCTTCGTATTGTCTTTAAATACATTCTTGTCCACAGGTCCGCTATGTTCGATTTCAAATGAACAAATCTTCTCAGTGTTAGCTATAATTCCGTGCTCCATTGCAACGATATAGTGCATAGGGAGAAAAACTGTAATTATAATTTGGTAGAAAATCCACCAATTACAGTTCTAACGTTACATATTCCCTACCAGGGCAGGCAGAGCAGACTGAAGGTGTCGTAAAAGGTAGCCTTCTGTCTCCCCTATTGACAGCCATTTCTATGGATGACATTCGCAATAGAGCGCTGGAATCAGCGGCCCTTAAACCAAATGTGATTTGGAGGCTCAAAATGGCTCAAATGGCTCTGAGCACTATGGGACTTAACAGCTGAGGTCATCAGTCCCCTAGAACTCAGAACTACTTAAACCTAACTAACCTAAGGACATCACACACATCCATGCCCGAGGCAGGATTCGAACCTGCGACTGTAGCAGTCGCGCGGTTCCGGACTGAAGCGCCTAGATCCGCTCGGCCACCCTGTTTTGGAGGTATGAGGGCGATTCAATGATGTTGTATCCCAGAAGATTTTCTGGATGTTTTGTTAGACGGGAGGATGATGGCTCGCTCAGTCCGGAACCGCGCGACTGCTACGGTCGCAGGTTCGAATCCTGCCTCGGGCATGGATGTGTGTGATGTCCTTAGGTTAGTTAGGTTTAAGTAGTTCTAAGTTCTAGGGGACTGGTGACCACAGATGTTAAGTCCCATAGTGCTCAGAGCCATTTGAACCATTTTTTTTTTATAATGGCTCTCTGGGACACTCAGTTTATCGCGAGTCCATTCACACCAATCTGTATTTAACTTCGCCGAATAATCCTCACCAGTTGCATACTATTAATTTGTTTCAAACGCTTCCACACAGAGCTCTCAAAGTCTCATATCCAGATAGTTTGCCTAAAGAACTCTCCCATCTAAAGACAGTGATCAGGTAAAATGGATATTCTATACAGCAGATTAACAGAGCACTATCAATTAAAAACCAAGAACCAGCAAATGGATAAAGAGGATAGAACGACAGCAAGATCTCTAGCTTTTTTTCCCTTTGTAGGTAAATATTTCGTTTAAGACAGCAAGAGTGTCCGCTGTAAATTTCAGGTGAAAGAGGTTTTTCGCCCACCATCTAAGACTGCATACCTTCTGGGGTCATCTAAGATTGTAGACCTTGTGGGGTGAGTGAAGAACAATTTCTTATTTCGAAAGGCTGGAGTTTGCAGAATACGTCGCCATTGTGGTATGGCTTATGTAGGTCCAACCAAGCGCGGCGTGGATTAACGCTGCACCGAACATCAGCGCTGCACTCACACCAAGTAAGTTTGCTATAGCTGAACATTTTATCTCCACCGCAGATACAATTTTGGCCACAGCAACATCGTTTCCGGACTTCATTATTAAGGAATCCGTGGAAATACGGGCGGCGGAAAATCCGATGAGCCGTTATAGCGGTTCCTAGTTGGATAAAGCGTGGAACTCTATCAGGTCCACAGTTTCCTCTAATCGAAGACGACAGAGTACGCCAGTGGCCGTAGATAGTGGCATTGCTGATGGCAGCTGACTTCCACAAGGGCACAAGCGAAGGTGCTGTCCGCCGGGTAGAGTGGTCCATCTGTCGATAAGGTCTTCACGCTTGTACGGAATACTAACCACACGGTAACAAACTGCGGAAAGGGGGACGTCGTCGTCAATCTTCGATGGGTCACCTGAGAGTGGCTCGCAATATCTTAGGGCGTAGTTAACGACAATCCGCTGCAAATCCGAAAACCTTTTTAACATTAAATTCGCCGGGGAAATTTTAAAATTCTTGTGGTGTTGCGTGTTCAAACAACATCAAGACAGTTCTGTTTCCCCTTGTGGTAAATTGTCTCATTGTGTTTTGTAATGTCTGTGGAAAGTATTTCCTTAAAAATTCAACGACGTAACAGTAAAACACTTGCAGTAGCAACGGAATGTTTTTAATTAAATTTAAATTTTAATTGGTCAGGGCCAGAAAATCCTTGGAATAACGCAATAGTCATTATATTAACAAAGCCTTATCTCCCCAAATAAATAGTTTTAAAAATACAAGAAATTTGTGCAGTCTTGGAATTTATGTCAAAAAGTACGATTTTCTGCGGTCCAGCTTCATTACGTAAAACTGAAAAAATCAAACCGCCCCAACTAGTTTTATCATGCACTTTAACCTCAGCTTGGAACGAAAGCGTTCGTAATAACTCGTTGCGTGAATTTAATGTCGAACGAAACGCGACCATTTGCATGCATAATTAGCACGGGGGTAGAAAGTGTTTGAAGCCAGAGGGAAACCACAAAGCCCGGACACATATTACGAGAGGTAGATAACGCGTTCATTAAAGGTGAGCAATTAAAGTCGCGTGCTCCTAACCACGCGCATAAGGCAGCACGCGTGCGTTGGATCTGGGAGCACGTTTGCCGCGGTTTTTATATCCTTATCCGACGGAGATAATCTCTCGGTGCACAACTGTTTTTGAGCAGGAATCATGATCTTACTGCAGCAAGTGGAGAACGCTAGAACGCTGACCAAAGCAAACTTCACAAACAAAAATAGCGCTGCAATTATACAGAACGCACAGCAGCTAACATTATAAAAGTCTTCGATTATCACCCGAAAACAAGAACATGTTCTTAGAGCAGTTACTCTACGGTGGGTGAACTACAAAATGAATGCATTGCCTGTTACTTTTGGTCTCGGGAAGTTCGGTAGACGTTCGTCTAATGGATTTTTCTTAAGGTGTACCATTATGAATGGCTCCACTTTTGGTGGCGGACAGTAGTTCACAGAACAGCATTGCTCAGTAAAGTTACTTCGTTAGTGCCGGTGATGTGAGAGGTTCAGACATATCTGTTACGACTGCAGCAGAAACATGTAAAACAAATACATGATTCACGTTCAAACCGCTGTCATATTTCAGTTGCCTTTGCAGGTAACGGAGGTAATAAGGAGACAGCCACAGCTGAAAAGAGCAGGGAGACGCCCTCGACACATTGGCGCTACAAGTATTTACTCTACTGGCCATTAAAATTACTACACCAAGAAGAAATGCAGATGATAAACGGGTATTCATTGGACAAATATATTATACTAGAACTGACATGTGATTACATTTTCACGCAGTTTGGGTGCATAGATCCCGAGAAATCAGTACCCAGAACAACCACCCCTGGCCGTAATAACGGCCTTGATAGGCCTGGGCATTGAGTCAAACAGAGCTTCGATGGGTTTTACAGATACATCTGCCCATGCAGCTTCTACACGATACCACAGTTCATCAAGAATAGTGACTGGCGTATTGTGACGAGCCACTTGCTTGGCCACCACTGACCAGACGTTTTCAGTTGGTGAGAGATCTGGAGAATGTGCTGGCCAGGCCAGCAATCGAACGTTTTCTCTATCCAGAAAGGCCCGTACAGGACCTGCAACATGCGGTCTTGCATTATACTGCTGAAACGTAGGGCTTCACAGGGATCGAATGAAGGGTAGAGCCACGGGTCGTAACACATCTGAAATGTAACGCCCACTGTTCAAAGTGCCGTCAATGCAAACAAGAGGTGACCGAGACGTGTAACCAATGGCACCCCATACCACCACGTTGGGTGATATGCCAGTATGACGATGACGAATACACGCTTCCAATGTGCGTTCACCACGATGTCGCCAAACACAGTTGCGACCATCATGATGCTGTAAACAGAACCTGACTTCATCCGAGAAAATGACGTTTTGCCATTCGTGCACCCAGGTTCGTCGTTGAGTACACCATCGCAGGCGCTCCTGTCTGTGATGCAGCGTCAAGGGTAACCGCAGCCATGGCCTCCGAGCTGATAGTCCATGCTGCTGCAAACGTCGTCGAACTGTTCGTGCAGATGGTTGCTGTCTAGCAAACGTCCCCATCTGTTGACTCAGGAATCGAGACGTGGCTGCACGATCCCTTACAGCCATGCGGATAATATGCCTGTCGTCTCGACTATTAGTGATACGAGGCCGTTGAGATCCAGCACGGCGTTTCGTATTACCCTCCTGAACCCACCGATTCCATATTCTGCTAACAGTCATTGGATCTCGACCAAAGCGAGCAGCAATGTCGCGATACGATAAACCGCAATCGCGATAGGCTACAATCCGACCTTTATCAAAGTCGGAAACGTCGTGGTACGCATTTCTCCTCCTTACACGAGGCATCACAACATTGTTTCACCAGGCAACGCCGACCAACAGCTGTTTGTGTATGTGAAATCGGTTGGAAACATTCCTCATGTCAGCACGTTGTAGGCGTCGCCACCGGCGCCAACCTTGTGTGAATACTCTGAAAGGCTAACCATTTGCATATCACAGCATCTTCTTGCTGTCGGTTAAATTTCGCGTCTGTGGCACTTCATCTTCATGGTGTGACAAATTAATGGCCAGTGGTGGATAAACTCCCACCGCGAGCTCGACTCCAGTCCGCCATCAGCAACAGAGGATCAGCCTTTGATAAGGCCAGCCTCTCATGCAGGCTTAGCGCCAGAAAAATCATTAAACAGCGTCAGCCGAAAATCCCGAGAAGAGAAGGAACAGGCGGTACCTTAACAAGTGGCAAGAAAGCCTCAACAATTTTGTACAAAATGAATCGTAATAGTAAGTTTATACACCGTCCAGTCACACTGACGTGACCACCGCCTATTTTCGACGCCAACGTGCAATAACGACTCACACACAGCAGGTGGCGGAACTAGCAGTGGAAGGTATATAAAGCATGTCGAGGGGACAATTGTCATCATAATGCGGAGACGGAGCAGTTTATCTCACGTCAACAGGACATGGTCATTCATTAGCTTTTGGGCCGAGGGTGCAAGTATTTCAAAAAGGCCTAAATCTGTAAACAGTTCACCTGATGCAATGATTGAATTATACCATGCATGGCAAAATGGCGCTATCCAAAACCGACTGCGAGGCAAGCGTGGTGCGCAACGTGTGAACGGTGGCTGTGAAGGAATGTACGAGAAATAGATGTGCAACTGTTGAGCAACTTGTTGGATGTGAGGTCAACTAGTTGAGCAACTGATCGCTCAGATGAACCACAGAGCTACCAAGAGTGTCTGCTCGACGATAATTCACCGGAAGTTGTTGTGTAAGGCCTCCACAGCAGGGCGCGTGGTTCATGCTCCCATGGTGACTGCAGTTCATCGACGACTAAGTTGGAATCTGCACAGCAGTACTGAAACTGGACGTACAGGCGACAGGTGGCCTATTCAGATGAACCACGCTTTATGCCCCATCGGACACCTGGCCGACGGCGCGTACGGAGTGAAATTTCTGAAAGCAAACACCCAGGCCAGAGAAGGGAGCAATTCGCGCAATGGATCATCAACCCCGAAACCTAGTACCGCTGGCCACGGCAATGGAGTCATCATGGCTCCACATCCCTGTCTGTACCTTCCAGAACCTTACTGACACTCTTCCTCCAAATCTCCCCGTGGTCTGCATGGCAAAGGGTGGTTAGTCAGAGTTTCGACAGGCGGTCGCATTAATGTGACAGGACAGTGTATAACAAACCAAGACTTTCAACGGTATCACTTTTCAAATTGAAACACGAGCAAGTAATAGCCTCAGTGAGTCCAAACGTGCAGATGCGTGGAACAGTTTGTTGGCAATAAGTGATTACAAATGTAGAGTGTTGCTTTTTTATGTACCCAATGTTAGTGTCCAATCTGGATCCGTTCGAGTGCCGGAAGATGACTGCTTGAACCCGCACATTTGTATGTAAGCTGTTGGCGTCTTAACATTATTTGCGCATATTTACGTGTAGATAGTCCTGTTACTCTGACTTCGTAGGGGCTCCACGCACTTGAGCCCTATTTAGGTATTGATCGTACAAATGTTTTGTACGTAACCTTTGTAGCAGACAAAGTGCATTTCCCAAGTACTGTACAAACTAATCGTAGTCTGCCATTTGCATTACCTACAAATGAGCCTATATGGCCGTTCTACTTCATATCTCTGCATATTCGCGAGCCAATCAAAAGTATCCAGACACCTGTTATTGGAAATTAGTATGGGGTGTATCCACCCTTCGCTTTTATGACGGCTTGAACTTCGCTGGGGTCGTTTTCCGTGAAGTGTCTGAATGTCTGAGGAACAATGGAAGCCCATTCTTCCTCAAGATCTGAAACCAGAGAAGGTAGTGATGATGGACGCTGGGGTCTGGAGCGAAATCGACGTTCCAACTCTTCCCGAAGGTTCAGTTCGGGATTTCTGGAAAACCACTCGATTTCAGCAACGTTACTGTCCACAAACCATTGCCTCACAGTTGCATGACAAGGTGCACTGTCATGCTGATGCAAACACTTTACTACACACAGTACACAATGCTGCAGAACATACTTTGTTAAATGCCGTAAAGGGAGCACGTCCTTACCCAAAAAAATACATCCACACACCTCCTCTGTACTCAAATGGATCTAAGCACTATGGGACTTAACACCTGAGGTCATAAGTCCCCTAGACTTTGAACTACTTAAACCTAAGGACATCACGCACATCCATGCCCGAGGCAGGATTCGAACCTGCGACGGTAGCAGTCGCGTAGTTCCGGACTGAAGCGCCTAGAACCGCTCGGTCACAACGGCCGACACACCTCCTCTGTAATTTATTGCTGACATTACACATCATGGCAGCCAAGATCTCCATACATTCACCAAACCCAAACCTTCCATCGGATTACCAAAGGTTACAGCGCGATCCATCACTCCAAATCATTCGTTTCTAGTCATCCACTGTCCAGTGACGTAGCTCTTTACGCCACCTCAAATGTCGCTTAGCACTGGCAACAGAATTATCTAGCTTAAGAGAAACTACCCAACCACTGAATCAAATTCTTTTTAATTCCCTACACATTGCGGAACTCATGAATGGTTCCTTCCGCTGATTTAATACAGTTTTATACAAACACACTATACAATGCTCGACAATCCCTGTCAGTTTATGAGATCTGTGTGGTCTTTGTTTAGCTGTGGTTGTTCCTCCGTTTTTCCACTTCACAACCACACCACCAACAGTCGACTTGGGCAGCTTTAGAAGGGTTGTAATGTCCACCACGGATTTGTTATTCAGGTGATATCCAATGACTCGTTCAGTCGAAATCACTGAGCTCTCCTTACCGACCCGTTGCTGTTACTATAACACAACTTTCTTTTATACTGGTGGGTCCACCTCTCGTGACACAGAATGGTCAATCCTACATTACATGTGGGTGTCCAGATAGCTCTTACCAGTCATTACAACGCATTAATTTTTTGACAAGACTTAACTGTATATGTTGTTGTGGTCTTAAGTCTAGAGACGCCTCTGATGCGGCTCTCTACGCTAGTCATCCTGTGAGGGCCTCTTCATCTCTGCATAATTACTGCAGTCTACATCCATTTGATACTGGTTACTGCTTTTAAGCCTTGGTCTCCCTGACAATTTTTACCCATCACACTTCCTTTCATTACCCAACTAAGGATCCCTGGATAGTCAGGGAGTCTCCTATCATCCAGTCCCTTCTTTCAGTCACTTTGTGGGATAATCTTTCTATGTCTCACTTCGCTTCGGTACCTTTACGCCGGTTTTTCGATTTACATATCTACACCAACTGACAAAAAAAGGGAAGACTCAGAAAGGGAGGAGGACAGATAATGAAACTTCTCAGGTTCATTTAGTTCTCACAACCATTTCATACTTCCTTTTTGTAGTGTGACTTCACTGTCAGTGTTTTTGACTATTCATGTACCTTCATGTTCTTCCGAGATTCAAACCAGAACTTCATTGACAAACTTTTGGAGGTTGTTCAGAGTATCTTCTGAGTGTTTTAGTGTTGGGGACCCATGGTATTTGGCAACCCATTTCAGAATTAATGCGTTTCTTTTGGTTTCTTGCCCTAGTTAGCTTGCTGTCTGTCTAGCACTGAAAGTAGTGCTAACAGAACAAATATTGACGGTATGACTTGTGTTTACTGTTTCCTTTCACTCACGGTAATTTCTGTTGACAACAGTAGTACCAATTTTACTCTCTACCTTCAAGCTTGCATTCAGTACTGCTCTGTTCTCCCTTGGGTTTTTTTTTCCTAGGAGTGTTAGTTGTATGTTAACAGCGATCGGTTTGCTGGCGAAGAGTAGGCCGATACACACATCGTATAAAGATCCACTCAATGCAATGGAAGAACGTCACGAAAACGTTATTCTGAGCTGTTCTCACAGCGAGGGCAGTCTCATCAGAGTACAGTGAGAGATGTTGCATAACTCGATGTTGAGTGGTGTACATTTTAGTTCTTGCATATTACAGGCTTCTTGGCTGTTGTGAAGGTACACTACTGGCCATTAAAATTGCTACAGCAAGAAGAAATGCAGATGATAAACGGGTAATCACTGGACAAATATATTATACTAGAACTGACATGTGATTACATTTTCACACAGTTTGAGTGCATAGATCCTGAGAAATCAATACCCAACACAACCACATCTGGCCTTGATAGTTGATACGCGTGGGCATTGAGTCACAACAGAGCTTGGATGGCGTGTACAGGTACAGCTGCCCATACAGCTTCAACACGATACCACAGTTCATCAGCAGTAGTGACTGGCGTATTGTGACGAGCCACTTGCTCGGTCACCATTGACCAGACGTTTTCAGTTTGTGAGAGATCTGGAGAATGTGCTGGCCAGGCCAGCAGCCGAACATTTTCTGTATCCAGAAAGGCCCGTACAGGACCTGCAACATGCGGTCGTGCATTATCCTGCCGAAATGTAGGGTTTCACAGGGATCGAATGAAGGATAGAGCCACGGGTCGTAACACATCTGAAATGTAACGTCCAGTGTTCAAAGTGCCGTCAATGCGAACAAGAGATGACCGAGGCGTGTAACCAATGGCACCCCATACCATCACGTCGGGTGATACGCCACTATGGCGATGACGAATACACACTTCCAATGTGCGTTTACTGCGATGTCGCCAAACACGGATGCGATCGTCATGATGCTGTAAACAGAACCTGGATTCATCCGAAAAAAATACGTTTTGCCATTCGTGCACCCAGGTTCGTCGTTGAGTACACCATTGCAGGCGCTCCTGTCTGATGCAGCGTCAAGGGTAACCGCAGTCATGGTCTCTGAACTGATAGTCCATGCTGCTGCAAACGTCGTCGAACTGTTCGTGCAGATGGTTGTTGTCTTGCAAACGTGCCCATCTGTTGACTCAGGGATCGAGACGTGGCTGCACGATCCGTTACAGCCATGCGGATAAGACGCCTGTCATCTCGACTCCTAGTGATACGAGGCCGTTGGGATCCAGCACGGCGTTCCGTATTACCCTCCTGAACCCACCGATTCCATATTCTGCTAACAGTCATTGGATCTCGACCAACGAGAACAGCAATGTCGCGATACGATAAACCGCAATCGCGATAGGCTACAATCCGACCTTTATCAAAGTCGGAAACGTGATGGTACGCATTTCTCCTCCTTACACGAGGCATCACAACAACGTTTCACCAGTCAACTGCTCTTTGTGTATGAGAAATCGGTTGGAAACTTTCCTCATGTCAGCACGATGTGGGTGTCGCTACTGCCGCCAACCTTGTGTGAATGCTCTGAAAAGCTAATCATTTGCATATCACGGCATCTTCTTCCTGACGGTTAAATTTCGCGTCTGTAGCACTTCATCTTCTTGGTGTAGCTGTTTTAATGCCCAGTAGTGTATTTTCACAGAAACAAGAGTGATTTCAGTAACAAATCGAATAAACCACAATGTTGTTGTCTTGCAAACGTGCCCATCTGTTGACTCAGGGATCGAGACGTGGCTGCACGATCCGTTACAGCCATGCGGATAAGACGCCTGTCATCTCGACTCCTAGTGATACGAGGCCGTTGGGATCCAGCACGGCGTTCCGTATTACCCTCCTGAACCCTGCTGCGTAAGGAGTCACCGCAGACTGTGGGTTCCACATACCAAAGTACTCAGAAGGTATCCCTGAACAGTCTCTGAAAGCCTGTCGCTGTAGTTCTGGTTGACTCGGTAAATATTTTCATGAAGCTAGATAGGATAAGGAACAGTCGTCCTTAACCAGGTAGCAGCTTCCTGGATACAGCTGCTCCTAATCCAAGGTTGGTTTGAACTGTGCAGAGCTTCACTATTCGTGAGTCTCGAACATAAGTGACACTCTCCTTCCTTCCTCTTATTCAAGGGTTGGCTCATGCACCCAATTATACGATCTGTAGTTTAGCATGAGTCTGGGCAAAATCAAAACTTGAATGCCATAAATTATTTTAAGACAAACTAAACAATGATTCCTTTAACAAAGTAATTATTGCACTGATTTCTATGTTTATACCTTGGTAAGTACAAATCAGTAATCACCTAAGCAGCAATTCCCACCAGCGCGTTCTGCAGATGAAGCTTTTCACTTTGGTTCAGTATTGGTCATCTGCTTTATCAATCTGAATACTGCTCCTAAAGGTACTGGGCAGCCATGATTTTTAGCTAAGAAGACGAGTAGCGCTGATGTCTAACCTTAGTGTAATAACCTACTATTGTGTTTGTCAGACACAAACACAATTGTAAAGTCTCTCACTGTTTTGTCAGTGCATTCCGACAACAGTACCTTTGCCACATTAACAGTTACACACCACGTTACAACGCAAATAATACGACGAGACGTTAAAATAGTGATGTAGATTACGTTCGCCCTCCATCTTAAATTCGAAAGTATACCTGACAGCACAAAAAATCGCCGTGACTGAAATTTGAATTACCCACCATGATACACAGGAGCCAATCACATTATGGGGTGTACAGCTCCGCTCACAGATTTAAATAGTATTTGTGAGCGTAGTAGGATTATTGACACCTCTTTGACAGCTAGCATCCGGACGTACTCTCTTAAAAAAAAATTTAAAAAACGCAAGAAATCTGTGCTGCGTCATTTGTAGCACTCCATACTAGCAAAGGTACTTCGTTTCGTGATGTTAAGTGAAGAGCGATAGAACTATCTAAACCTAGGCATCTTTAGCCTAATACATTCGCAGCTCAGTGGTGCAATCGGCCATCTAATAGGCAATTGTCTCACAACACAATATGGTTCATCTCTGGCTTAGCGCAATTTTTTGTGGCACATCATTAATTTCTTTAATCAGTGGAAATCACGGAATTAATAGAACGAACAGGTAACCATATTAACGTATTTTCAGCCATCAAAATGGCACAGCATGTGGTTTATTCAACACTTCATATCCTGTCCAAAGGCCTTCAATAACTGTTTGCAATCTATGAGAAAGGGAGTCTATGAGGTGTATAATAAATCTTACTGCCAGGTAGACTTTACAAATGACTTTCCAAACGTCATCTCAGGCTCTTGGAAGCGTTTCAGGCCAGTTTTCTTGAATGGTCCGATTCGTCTCTGGCCGCATGTCGTCAATATGGTTTAGGTCCGCTGCAAGAGGAGATCAGTCGAGAAGAGAAATCTCATTTTGTTCTGCAAACCCCTTCTGTGCCATTGGTGACTTGTGCATAGGACACTGGTCCAGCTGGAAACACATTACTGCCCCAGGATACAGTTGTAGCACTGATGGGCCCATTGTATTACTCTTAATAAGGATATACTGGGCACCATCAAATAGACTGTCTGTCCTGTGAAGCATTCCCAGTCCTCATGAACATACACAGCCTCAAACTGGCACAGACACACAGTCACTGCGAGATGACTCATGGATGTATCTGGGGTCGAAATGGCGCTTTGTAGCCCATATATTGGTACAGGACCATCATTCGACGAGAATGATACTGATTCGTTGGAAGATAACTCGTTCCGCCAGCCCCGATGACACTGTACATAAAATCATAAAACGGTAAAGCTGGTGACCATCATGGAGCCCCTCTTTGATGGTCGCATGTTTGCTAATTACTATGGCCTCCGGAAACCAGCGCCAAATGATATCCATCGAGCTGGGAAACGCAATATTACATTTCAAATGCGCTGCGTTTAGAATAGGATTTGCAGTGACATGCTCATAAGTTCATTATCCTCTACAGGTGGTGTGATACTCCAAAGTCCTGTTCGCACATCCCTTCTGGATTCTCCAGTATCTCCATAACATTTTATCCATAATCAAGCAGTGCACTCAGGATGGTTTTACTGTGCCCTAAAATCCAAAGCTATCAAATTCCCCTTCCTTCGCAAGAACACTGACATGATAACAAATAGCCTGTCCATGATGAGGCATGGCACATGAATAATTTGACTCTACCGAAAGCGATGTGATGCATATATTTGACGACGCTCGTGTTATAGAACAAATGGTGCACTTGCAAACATAATTCACCTCAACAGACTGTCAGTCCATTACTGTGTAACATGGAATAATACTCACATATATGTCATATAGGGGTATTAAATCGAATTATTCGACTCCATGGAGGTCGTTCTTCAAAAGAAGTAGCTCTCACTGGTTTATAGCTGAAATTCTGTCTATATTTGTGGGAAACGATCACGAATGTAAAATTAGAGAGATCCGAGTGCTCATGGAGACTTTCTGGCAGTCGTTCTTCCCACAAGCCATACGCGACTGGAACAGGAAACGGAGGTAATGACAGTGGCACGTAAAGTGCCCTCCGCCACAAACCGTTGGGTGGCTTGCGGAGTATAAACGTAGATTTAGATGTAGAAATTAGCTGCACTTCATCAAAATATGTCAGTAGTAGGACAACAGGGGTGTCGCCCCACTCTCCATTGTTGCCAGATTTATTCATGATGGCGGATTCAAGATGGCGGCGATAGATATGAAAATGTCACAATGACATCCTGGCAGGAAGTTCAAATTTTGGGGGGGAAGATAGGTGAATTGTGCTACCTCCACTAACCTAACCCTCTCCCCTCCCCTCCCCAAGAAAATGATGGGAAGTTCAAATTCCAGCAGGACAATGAAACACACCATGGCTACCTCTGCTAACCTAATAAAATGGCGTGAAAATAGGTCACTTGGGATATCTAAGTCATCTGACCACCACCTCTTCCTAGGCATTGGTGGGAAAAGGACTCAGACTGTGCTGGGCTGCTGGATAGGATGGACATAAGTCTTCAGGCAGATTTATTTGAACAATTAGAGGTAGTAGCTCCATCCAGTGTCTTCACCATGAGGTCTGGTGTCCAACAGACCTTGTACACAGTACTGCCGCCATAAGGCGCAGTCGTCCCTTCCTTGACGTAATCCACAGTGGCGGTCTGGGGAGGAAAAATGGCAGGAAAGTGACTCAGCTTGTGCTGGGCTGCTGGAGACAGGAAGGAGTGTACTTTATTTCGGAACAATTTATTTGGGGATGGATTTCACGTAGTTTATTAGATACACTGATACAAAACACACGCTCTGACATGCTTGGGGTAGCAATTCACAGTCTACAGACCTGCAAACTACTCGTAAATCACCGACATAATGCAGTACACTGCTGTACAGACACGCAAACAACTCGTAAATTGTCAAAATCATGCACATAAAACGCTCTGCAAACACGCTTGCTGATTGTAAACTGTCGAAATAATGGACTGAAAAGCCTACAGAACTGCAGGACCCATTAAGAATGTGCAGAGGAAAATGCGACAGACAGTAGAACCCCTGGAACTACAGACAGAATTCGCATGGACATTATTGACCAAATATTTTTCGATTACTCCTTACACAGTGCGAGATATCTGGAGATCTTCGACTCTTTCTATGCACTGTTAACAGACGCAAAGAAGCTATATGCAGTATTTCAACAAGATGGAGCAACCATTCACACACATCCAATGTGGTCACTGCATACAGACTTGTCAGTGGAGGCCTCTAGTCACCAAGGTCCCAGGACTTAACATTGTATGATTTTTAATTATGGAGCACACTAAAAAGTGAAGTGTATGCTGACAATCCTCGAGCAATAGGCGATCTTAAACGGGACACTACTGCACAAATTAACAGCAGCATACCTGTAGAACTACAGCGTGTTGCTGGTAACATCATCACATGAAGTAAGCAATGACGGGATGCCCACTGTCACCATTTGGTTGGTTGGTTGGTTGGTTGGTTTGGGGAAGGAGACCAGACAGCGTGGTCATCGGTCTCATCGGATTAGGGAAGGATGGGGAAGGAAGTCGGCCGTGCCCTTTCAGAGGAACCATCCTGGCATTTGCCTGGAGTGATTTAGGGAAATCACGGAAAACCTAAATCAGGATGGCCGGACGCGGGATTGAACCGTCGTCCTCCCGAATGCGAGTCAAGTGTCTAACCACCGCGCCACCTCGCTCGGTGTCACCATTTCCAGCACCTCTTATGAACAGGTAAATACATACATTTTTAACGTTTCTATTGTCTATTATAATTTAGTTAGTTCATTGCTAATTGAATCTCGGAGTGAGTCGGACCGGTTTTATGTGAGACATCCTGTTCAAGTGATCTTAATTGCATTACATATTACAATATTACATCAATATACATGCTTGTAATAACAATACCAACAAACCAAAAATGTAAACCACATATTTAATATCGTTACACTTTGCATACTATTATTGCTGCTGCATGACTTACAATTGGTAGTCTCTCTCTCTCTCTCTCTCTCTCTCTCTCTCTCTCTCTCTCTCTCTCTCTCTCTCTCTCTCTCACACACACACACACACACACACACACACACACACAAGATTATTGATATTCACAAGAGTTTTGTCCAACACGTTTGGTATGTGATCCACGAATTAGTCTGCAAAACCTCCACGTCCATCGATGTCAGTTTCTGTCCATTCTCCACAAAAACAATCACTAACCATATCTCAAAGAAGGCATGACCCTTCAAAAATCCTACCCAGTTATTATACTTCATGAGTTTCATCATTTTTCCAAATTACTAGTAATAAATCATTGGACAGTTTCTCTAAGAAAGCCATGGATATGGCTCTGAGCACTATGCGACTTAACTTCTGAGGTCATCAGTCGCCTAGAACTTAGAACTAATTAAACCAAACTAACCTAAGGACATCACACACATCCATGACCGAGGCAGGATTCGAACCTGCGACCGCAGCGGTTGCTCGGTTCCAGACTGTAGCGCCCAGAACCGCACGGACATTCCGGCCGGCAAGCCATGGATAATTTGCCTTAGTTTCTTAATGACTTTTATGAGAACAAATCTACGAAATGGTAAGTGTGGTTGTCCAACGAATGTAGAAGAAACTTCCTGGCAGATTAACTGTGTGCCAGACTGAGACTCGAACTCGGGACCTTTGCCTTTCGCGGGCAAGTGCTCTACCAACTGAGCTACCCAAGCACGACTCACGCCCCGTCCTCACAGCTTTACTTCTGCCAGAGCACTTGTCAGAGCACTTGCCTGCGAAAGGCAAAGGTCCCGAGTTCGAGTCTCGGTCCGGCACACAGTTTTAATCTGCCAAGAAGTTTCATATCAGCGTACACTCCGCTGTAGAGTGAAAATTTCATTCTACAATGTAGAAGAGTTTCAGTCAACTGTAAGGGTGGTGAGAGTTACTGGCTTTTGCAAAATATGAGGCAGCTCATAAGTCATACCCAGAGAGCTCAGTTAGCAAGAAGTATTGCTTATAAAAAGCTGGAGTCCACGTTTGACTATCACTCATAAATGCAATTTTTATTTTAGAATGTTAAAAAAATTGTAGACACTGATGCTGATTGAAGTACTCCATTTTGTCTCCAGTGGGTACTGTGCCAGAGACCAGTTTAGTAAAATAATCAATACATAATTATTTGCTGTAATTATTGCACCACCTAATGTTGTTGTTGTTTTTATTGTTGTTGTTGTTGTCGTCTTCAGTCTTGAGACTGGTTTGATGCAGTTCTCCATGCTACCAATGCTAAATTTGTGATCCCTTGATGCCTCAGATCATGTCCTACCAACCGGTCCCTTCTTCTTGTCAAGTTGTGCCGCAACTCGTCTTCTCCCCAATTCTATTCAATACCTCCTCATTAGTTATGTGATCTACCCATCTAATCTTCAGCATTCTTCTGTAGCACCACATTTCGAAAGCTTCTATCCTCTTCTTGTCCAAACTACTCATCGTCCATGTTTCACTTCCATACGTGGCTACCTAACCTGACCCACTTCTGTAAACTAACATATTCAAGAAGATGTGGCATCTGCAGAAATTAACAGCAGCATACCTGCAGAACTACAGCGTGTTGCTGGTAACGTCATCACATAAAGTCAGCGATGACGGGATGCCTACTGTCACCTCTTCCAGCAACTCTTATGAACAGGTAAATACGTACATTTTTAACATTTCTATTGTCTATTATAGTTCAGTTAGTTCATTGCTACTTGAATCAGATGTGCAGAACTATAGACCTATATCTCTAACGTCGATTAGTTGTAGAATTCTGGAACACGTACTATGTTCGAGTGTAATGACTTTTCTGGAGACTAGAAATCTACCCTGTAGGAATCAGCATGGGTTTCGAAAAAGACAATCGTGTGAAACCCAGCTCGTGCTATTCGTCCACGAGACTCAGAGAGCCACAGACACGTGTTCCCAGGCAGATGCCATGTTTCTTGACTTCTGCAAGGCTTTTTATACAGTTCCCCACAGTCGTTTAATGAACAAAGTAAGAGCACATGGACTATCAGACCAATTGTGTGATTGGACTGCAGAGTTTCTAGATAACAGAACGCAGCATGTCATTCTCAATGGAGAGAAGTCTTCCGAAGTAAGAGTGATTTCAGGCGTGCCGCAGGGGAGTGTCGTAGGACCGTTGCTATTCACAATATATATAAATGACCTTGTGGATAACATCACAAGTTCACTAAGGCTTTTTGCTGATGATGCTGTAGTACATCGAGTGGTTGTAACAATGGAAAATTGTACTGAATGCAGGAGAATCTGCAACGAATTGACGCATCGTGCATGGAATGGCAATTGAATCTCAATGTAGACAAGTGTAATGTGCTGCGAATACATAGAAAGAGAGATCCTTTATCATTTAGCTTCAATATAGCAAGTCAGCAACTGGAAGCAGTTAATTCGATAAATCATCTGGCAGTAGGCATTAGAAGTGATCTAAAATGGAATGACCATATAAAATTAATCGTCGGGAAAGCAGATGCCAGACAGATTCATTGGAAGAACCCTAAGGAAATGCAGTCCGAAAACAAAGGAAGTACGTTACAGTACACTTGTTCGCCCACTGCTTGAATACTGCTCAGCAGTGTGGGATCTGTACCAGATAGGGTTGATAGAAGAGATAGACAAGATCCAACGGAGAGCAGTGCGCTTCGTTACAGGATCATTTAGTAATCGCGAAAGCGTTACAGAGATGATAGATAGACTCCAGTGGAAAACTCTGCAAGAGAGACGCTCAGTAGCTCGGTTAGGGCTTTTGTTGAAGTTTCGAGAACATATCTTCACCGAGGAGTCAAGCAGTATATTGCTCCCTCCTACGTATATCTCGCGAAGAGACCATGCGGATAAAATCAGAGATTAGAGCCCACGCAGAGGCATACCGACAATCTTTCTTTCCACGAACAATACGAGACTGGAATAGAAGGGAGAACCGATAGAGGTACCAAGGTACCCTCCGGCACACACCGTCAGGTGGCTTGCGGAGTATAGACATAGATATAGATATAGATGTAGATGTAGATGAAAATGCAAGGGGATTTGGGGAGGCAGAGGTTCATTTGCCGCCTCCTGGAATTTGGGATACACACAACTTGCTCATTACACAGTTATTATGCGTTTCTAGACTTAATTACTTCGTCTGTAAACGCAACATTACCAGGCGGAAATGGTAACGCATTTAGCAAACACTGCGCAACTCGGGTTCGTTTGGTTGTCACGCTGTTCATGGAAAATTGTTCTGTTCACTAGGGGAAGAGTATGTTGGTTGGCGAGGTCATCAGTCCCATCTGATTAGGGAAGGAACCATCCTGGCATTTGCCTGAAGCGATTTAGGGAAATCATGGCAAACCTACATTAGCATACCCGAACGCGGGTTTGAACCGTCGTCCTCCCGAACGCGAGTCCAGTGTACTAATCACTGCGCCACCTCCCTCACTGAAGCGTATGTTTTGGCGCTGCTTTGCCCATAAGAGAAGATGACTGAAATTGGGTTCCCAGTCACTCCTCTGTCACTTCCTCCCACAGCTAGCACAGATTAAACGTGACTCCAGTATATATGTTCGTCATTAGTCCCCAATTCCTACGACAGCCGCTTTCTCTGTCGCATAACTCAGTAACCAGTAGTTTGTTATTTGTCTGAGGTCAAGACTCGCTGCAGTAGGCTCTGAAGGAAACGACCATGCTGTGTTGCAGGTGTGCGTCATGTATAGATATAAATGCTTCAGTTATGAATAGAAATAGTGTTTTCTGCGCTATTTAGAGGAAACAAGTTGAAACTTAAAGGTCCAAATATTTTAGTTCCGGATATCTGGCATCCACAAACTCCTGTATATGTAGTACCACTGAGTGAAACATGCAGCCAATAGAGTTAGGAGTTCTGCAGTCCAGTTGGCACAATAACACTTCAACATGGGTAAATCTGATCATCTTTGTTCAGATAGTGCAATGTCCCAAGCGACTGAAAAGAAGCACAGGTGACTTCTTTGTGTAAGGAGTGTAAAATAACAGTCCGGCAAAATTACAGACCAATATCCCTAACTTCGCTTCGCTACACAAGTTTGAACAAATTCTCTGCTCAAATTTTCTTGAGACCGAGAGGCTCATGTCCGCAAATCAGCAATGTTTTAGAAAGCATCGCACGTGTGAAACTCAACTTGCCCTTTTCTCACTTGATCTTCTGTGAACTATGGATGAAGGGCAACAGGCAGATTCCACAGTCCTAGATTTCTGAAACGCATTTGACACAATATGCCACTGTAGACTCTTAACGAAGGTCTGAGCATACGGTCTAGGTTCCCAGATAAGTGAGTGGCTCGAAGACTTCGTAACTAACAGAAACCAGTATTTTGTCTTAGACAGCGAGTACCGCTATTATTTCCTATATACACAAATGATACGGCGCACAGGTAAGCAGCAGTCTGTGGCTGTTTGTTGATACTACTGTGGTGTACGGGAAGGTGTGGTCGTTCAGTAACTATAGGAGGATCCAAGATGACTTATAAAATATTTCTAGTTATACAAGAAATGTATTCGCAGTTGCGAATACGGACAACCATCAGCTGGATAATGGATTATGGCAATAAGAATTTGTGCCGGATCGGGACTCAAACCAGGATTTCGCACTTATCACGACCGGTCGCCTTACCATTTTGTTATCCGAGCACGATCCTCTGCCACATACAAACTTCTATATGCCGTCAACCATGTGTTTGTAACCTGTACTCTTACATCCATTACGTATATTCCTGTACAGGGAAGACATTTTACTTGAAGGTCGCTTGCCCGGTGTCGGCGGATAAATACACTCCTGGAAATTGAAATAAGAACACCGTGAATTCATTGTCCCAGGAAGGGGAAACTTTATTGACACATTCCTGTGGTCAGATACATCACATGATCACACTGACAGAACCACAGGCAAATAGACACAGGCAACAGAGCATGCACAATGTCGGCACTAGTACAGTGTATATCCACCTTTCGCAGCAATGCAGGCTGCTATTCTCCCATGGAGACGATCGTAGAGATGCTGGATGTAGTCCTGTGGGACGGCTTGCCATGCCATTTCCACCTGGCGCCTCAGTTGGACCAGCGTTCGTGCTGGACGTGCAGACCGCGTGAGACGACGCTTCATCCAGTCCCAAACATGCTCAATGGGGGACAGATCCGGAGATCTTGCTGGCCAGGGTCGTTGACTTACACCTTCCAGAGCACGTTGGGTGGCACGGGATACATGCGGACGTGCATTGTCCTGTTGGAACAGCAAGTTCCCTTGCCGGTCTAGGAATGGTAGAACGATGGGTTCGATGACGGTTTGGATGTACCGTGCACTATTCAGTGTCCCCTCAACTATCACCAGTGGTGTACGGCCAGTGTAGGAGATCGCTCCCCACACCATGATGCCGTGTGCCTCGGTCGTATGCAGTCCTGATTGTGGCGCTCACCTGCACCAAGGCAGAAGCGACTCTCACCGCTGAAGACGACACGTCTCCATTCGTCCCTCCATTCACGCCTGTCGCGACACCACTGGAGGCGGGCTGCACGATGTTGGGGCGTGAGCGGAAGACGGCCTAACGGTGTGCGGGACCGTAGCCCAGCTTCATGTAGACGGTTGCGAATGGTCCTCGCCGATACCCCAGGAGCAACAGTGTCCCTAATTTGCTGGGAAGTGGCGGTGCGGTCCCCTACGGCACTGCGTAGGATCCTACGGTCTTGGCGTGCATCCGTGCGTCGCTGCGGTCCGGTCCCAGGTCGACGGGCACGTGCACCTTCCACCGACCACTGGCGACTACATCGATGTACTGTGGAGACCTCACGCCCCACGTGTTGAGCAATTCGGCGGTACGTCCACCCGGCCTCCCACATGCCCACTATACGCCCTCGCTCAAAGTCCGTCAACTGCACATACGGTTCACGTCCACGCTGTCGCGGCATGCTACCAGTGTTAAAAGACTGCGATGGAGCTGCGTATGCCACTGCAAACTGGCTGACACTGACGGCGGCGGTGCACAAATGCTGCGCAGCTAGCGCCATTCGACGGCCAACACCGCGGTTCCTGGTGTGTCCGCTGTGCCGTGCGTGTGATCATTGCTTGTGCAGCCCTCTCGCAGTGTCCGGAGCAAGTATGGTGGGTCTGACACACCGGTGTCAATGTGTTCTTTTTTCCATTTCCGGGAGTGTAAGATATTGCAGTGCGTGTGAGATTCCGAAATACGACACAAGTCAGAAGGAACTTTGTATAGTAATTCGGGATAACAAAGGCAAAGCACTATCGCAAATTTCTAGTTGTTATGAATGGCAGTGGACTCTAAACGATGAAAAATGTGAGTTATTTTGGATGAGTAGGAAAAACAATCTAATGCTGTATCTGGACATTACAAGTTTCCTATTTGACACAGTTACGTCATTTAAGTATCTGGCCGTAACACTGCAAAGTGATGTGAAATTGGACGAGATTGTGAAGATTGTGGTACGGAAGGCGATTTGTAGACTTTACTTTATTGGGACAGTTTTAGGAAAGTTTGGTTCATCTGGAAAGGATATCATATATAGGACGCTACTGTCCCACTGTCAGAAATCCGCATCAAGTCGGATTAACGTAAAACATCGAAGAAATTCAAATGTGGGCTGCTAAATTTGTTACCAGTAGGCACTAACAACACGCAAGTGTTACAGAGATATTTTGGGAACTCAGACGGAAACCCTGCAGTGCAAATGAAGTTCCTTCGGAGGAACATTACTGAGAATCGGCATTTTAAGCTGACTGCAGAACAATCCTAATTGCCGCCAACATACATTTCGTGTAACTACCACGAAGGTAAGAAACGAGAAATTAAAGCTCATACGGAGGCATATACGAGTAGATAATCTTTTTTTTTTCCTCGCTCTACCTGCGAGTAGAACGGGAAAGGAGAATAATAATAGTCACGGCTTGCGGAGTATGTATGTATATGTATGTATAGTCGTAGGCTAACGAGAGCTGGGTCTACGTCCAGTTTCATGGTTGCATTACATGTGTCGTACATTTATCTCGTGGAATGTTGGAGTTGGGCTACATTTACAATGTAACTTTCAAATCATCTTTTATAATAACCTGCAGCTTGAAAAATATTAGACACAAAAAGGTATTGAATCCGTTAACATGATTAGGTGTGATAAGTGAAGTTTTGAAAGAATTAAATGTGTATAGATGGCATTAAGGGCAAACAAGCTGCTGCTTTTTTTTCCCGGAAGGCGACACTTGTACAGTTCTCCCGAGATATTCTGAATCTGAAGCGGTCTTCGAAACGCGCCCAACTGTTGTCAATTCCAATTTGAAAAAAAAAAAGTAATTTACATTAGTGTACCTATGAACCACGTATGGGATTTTTGAATTAATGATTTTTGTGTAACAGGCAAGTGTTTGAGTGAAGTCCTTCAGTTCTCACCAGAAAAAAAACATTTGTTAATAACTAAATAATCGAAAAACCCTGTGTTTCACTTTGAAATGTTATTTCACACTCGTGGTTAAGTTTCCTAATAAAAAGTTTGAAAATTGTTGGGGTTTGATGGGTGCCGCTTTGAAAAATCGTATTCCGAGGAAAACGCGTTTCAGGTTTTGAAATGGGTTATAGACATGAACAATTTAAAAGTTCTGCTGTTAGAAAACACTTACCACTAACCTAACCTGCTATCCCAGTACTGGCCTGTCGCACTGCTTCCATTGCGATTGAAATCATATCCACTAGTTTATCGTAGGACGATTGAAACATCGGTCGTTGAAAGTCAAGGAACGCACAAAAATTTACACTTCCGTTTAACAACACTCAAAGCAGGCGCATTGCGAGGACGATTCCATGTCTGGTTTCATATGCCTTCCGTATGAACTTACTACTTTGCTTAACGACTTCTGGCCAGTTTGAACAAGCAATAATTATTGTGAAGCCTAAGCCTCGAGGACTTTGTTCTTGCAACATGTCTGCAATGCAGGTTTTACATTTCACGTTTTGAAAAATGACAGAGAAAACAGGAAGAAAATTTATAACCCTATAGCTGAATCCGTGATTCACATCAAAATCCCAGTCAACGTCTTCCAAGATCATAGCAGAGGCACTGACTCCTTCAGAACTCGGGAGGACGACGGTTCAATACCGTGTCCGGCCATCCTGATTTAGGTTTTCCGTGATTTCCCTAAATCGCTCCACGGAAATGCCGGATGGTTCCTCTACAAGGGCACGGCCGACTTCCTTCCCCGTCCTTCCCTGATCCGACGAGACCGATGACCTCGCAGTTTGGTCTCTGCCCACAAACAACCCATCAACCCCTTCCGAACTGCTCTCAGCTTCACACCTATTCTTTATGCGCTTTGATGAAGTACTGCTTCGACGCCGCGTTGGATATGATTTTTTCGTACCTTTTCTGTCCGAGTGGGCCGACACTTTCTTACCACTTATTCTTACTCGAAAGACGAAATTTTATAGAATAACATCACAAATAACTATCGAAAGTCAGTACTACTCACAAAAATCAAGATTCGAAGCGAAAGAATTGTCTTTTCGGCCACGTACTAGCGCTTGCTATCGCCAAGTTAACGTGTTACTTTTGTGAAATGCTTCTCAGTACGAGGGTCGTTCAGTAAGTAATGCCCCACTTTTTTTTTTCTCCCAGAACATATTTATTGTTAACAGTCAGAATCTGGTGACATACATAAATGTGTCTTGTCCATGTCTTATTTTTCTACGTATTTTCCATCACGTTGTACGGCCATACGCCAGCGTTGTGGAAGAGCATGTTTCCCTGCTGGTAAAAGGTTTGTCCTGTGGGCGTTGCAACGTTTTCACTGCATGACTGGCACTCTCGTCATCTTCAAAGTGTGTTCCCCGTAGAGAATCTTTAAGCTCAAACAATTCAGATGGAATGGCCTTTCTTTGAATTTTGTGGTCTGCTGTGAGCATTCGTGAAACCCGTCGTGAGTACCTAGTTGAATTGCAGACGCACTTCCAATGCTTACCGACAACTGTGGAGCCAATTGTCGAGTTGTGATGCCCAGGTCGGCACAAATAATGGCATACGCACGATTCAGCATGTCTGGATCAGTGGCTGTGACAGGACAGTGGCTGACCATGGAGCTCTTGTTTCTACATTTCCTGAGGCTTTATCTTTCTTAACCCATTGCCCAACTGTACTATCAACTGCAGCATCGCCATACGCTGCACACAAACGTTTCTGTATGTTCACCACGGTTTCTTTTTCTACACACAAGAATTCAATAACAGCACGCTGCTTCTAGCTTGCGTCGTATGTAGACGCCATTTTGACGCTGTACTACGGCTCTGCCATCTGCCAGAACGGTTCGAAACTTCACTGGCGCACAGAAACATCTAATTTGAAGCGCCAACAAGGACGTTTGTCTATATATATTAATCGCTGATTTTTTTAAAATATGTAGGGCATTATTTATTGAACGACCCTTGTATACTCAGACACTACAGGTGGTATCGAGTTGGCGTGGGTGTTTATATATATACTTCGAAGGATATTTCCAAGGTTTAGGCTTTTGGTTCAAATATTGGAAGATTCAAAGCATCCTTCAAACCTACTCAAACCTGATTTTTTTTTTCTTTTTTAATTCTACAGTAGTGTCATCCCTTAAGCTAGGACGCTTTCTCAGACTCAATGAATCAGCTAAATCAAAAATGGTAAGTTCAGAATATTGTCCCCTTACCAATGTATTTCTGTGTGAACATCAATGACAGCATCTAAAACGACGTAATGTATTTAGGTTTGCCTTCAACACTGACGGTAATAAAAAAAACTGAGCGATTGCATGTTCTACACTACTGGCCCTTAAAATTGCTACAACAAAAAGAAATGCAGATGGTAAACGGGTATTCATTGGGCAAATATATACTAGAACTGACATGTGATTACACTCTCACCCAATTTGGGTACATAGATCCTGAGAAATCAGTACCCAGAACAACCACCTCTGGCCGTAATAACGGCCTTGATACGCCTGGACATTGAGTCAAACAGAGCTTGGATGGCGTGTACAGGTACAACTGCCCAAACAGCTTCAACACGGTACCAGTTTACCAAGAGTAGTGACTGGCGTATTGTGACGAGCCAGTTGCTCGGCCACCATTGACCAGATGTTTTCAGTTAGTGAGAGATCTGGAGAATGTGCTGGCCAGGGCAGCAGTCGAACATTTTCTGTATCCAGAAAGGCCCGTACTGGACCTGCAACATGCGGTCGTGCATTATCCTGCCGAAATGTGGGGTTTCGCAGGGATCGAATGAAGGGTAGAGCCACAGGTCGTAACATATCTTAAATGTAACGTCCACTTTTCAAAGTGCCGTCAATACGAACAAGAGGTGACCGAGACGTGTAACCAATGGCACCCCATACCATTACGCCGGGTGATACGCGAGTATGGCGATAACACATACACGCTTCCACCGTGCGTTCACTGCGATGTCGTCAAACACGGATGCGACCATTATGATGCTGTTAACAGAACGCGAATCCATCCGAAAAAATGACGTTTTCCCGTTCGTGCACCCAGGTTCGTCGTTGAGTACACCATCGCAGGCGCTCCTGTCTGTGATGCAGCGTCAAGGGTAACCGCAACCATGGTCTCCGAGCTGATAGTCCATGCTGCTGCAAACGTCGTCGAACTGTTCGTGCACATGGTTGTTGTCTTGCAAACGTCCCCATCCGTTGACTCAGGGATCGAGACGTGGCTGCACGATCCGTTACAGCCATGCGGATAAGATGCCTGCCATCTCGACTGCTAGTGATACAAGGCCGTTGGGAACCAGCACGGCGTTCCGTATTACCCTCCTGAACCCACCGATTCCATATTCTGCTAACAGTCATTGGATCTCTACCAACGCGAGCAGCAAAGTCGCGATAGGCTACAATCTGACCTTTATCAAAGTCGGAAACGTGATGGTACGCGTTTCTCCTCCTCACACGAGTCATCACAACAACGCTTCACCAGGCAACGCCGGTCATCTGCTGTTTGTGTTGAGAAATCGACTGGAAACTTTCCTCATATCAGCACGTTGTAGGTGTCGCCACCGGCGCCAACCTTGTGTGAGTACTTTGAAAAGCTAATCATTTGCATATCACAGCATCATCTTCCTGTCGGTTAAATTTCGCGTCTGTAGCACGTCATCTTCGTGGAGTAGCAATTTTAATGGGCAGTAGTATAATTATGGAATCCGTGAATAGATAGAGCGAGTCACGGCAGACGCGCGCTTTGCAACTGTTGCTGAGCGACGGAGACCAGCTGCGAGCCGTCTTGGCCGCGCGGCGTCCCGGCGGCGACGCGTCGTTCGGCGCCTCTGCTGCCTCTGGCCGGCCGCCGCGCCGGAGAAATTAACTGCCGGGCTCGCGGTCCGGCGCGCCCCGGCTATATAACCGCGCGGCGCGGCGCCGCAGAAAAGATCGAGAAGAATTCCTTCTCCGTCATCGCCCTTCGAGGACTTATCACCCAATAGCTCTCTCCGTCTGCGCGCCCGGCCCCTCGCCTCCCCCCTCCCTTCATCACGGCCGGCGTCGGCTTCTTTTTTCTGTCTCATTTCCTTCAGCAAAGCTACCCCGGCGGCCCCTCGCACTCGACCGCTGTCTCTTCGTACCATTCTTCTTGCCGCTGTGTGAAGTTTGTCTCCTCGGCGTGTCTCCGTGACCGCCCGGCGCTGTTGACATTAGAAAGATATAATACGCCAGCAGGGGGCAGGAAACGAAAATACACAGCGCTCCGCTGCCTGCAAGAAACAAAGCGACGCGCGCAGTCGGGTTCTTTCAGTGTAAGGACAGTGAACTGAGGTCGCACGGAAAGAAGCGATCAGCGGTCGTATCCACATTTACTCAGCGTATTGCTTTTAAATGTCGTCGCCACAAATAATGAGATGGTGAACATGGAACATCCAAAAATTTAAGTTTTCTACAAAGAAGTTTTTTTACTAACTCTGCGTAATGTTGTGAACCTCGATGTACTTTGAGCGCTAATTTCAGGTATTCTTCCAAGTTTCTTCTTTATCAGTAGTTCACAAGGGAGCACAACTTCTTTTTACCTCAATTTTCTCTTGTAGTGAAACACAGCCTTTTAAAGTGCTACTAAGTCTGGTCGGAAACTCCCGTATAATAACGTATTCTCGTTGAATTCGGTTTTATATTAACTGCGGAACTGATAAAAATGTGAGTATGAAGAGATACACCCTGATTTTTTTTCTCTCGTAGGGAGTGTATTTGCAGCAAACCATACGTCAAGAATAATTTGTCAACATAGGAAACTACAGGTTTCCTTTCATATCCCCTTCCTATAGTAGAAATGTTGCTGCAACGCGGTAAACAAATCAACATTGATCTCAGACTTGTCCTTCGTATCTCTAAGTGCTTCGATCACGTCATTTACCGTAGATTTATAATTAATAGCTCTACTTCCTCGTAGATTCTCTGTTA
The DNA here is from genome assembly GCF_023864345.2 of Schistocerca serialis cubense. Lineage (NCBI taxonomy): Eukaryota > Metazoa > Arthropoda > Insecta > Orthoptera > Acrididae > Schistocerca > Schistocerca serialis. Next base: position 789,105,244 of record NC_064641.1, on the reverse strand, counting down.
CCATCTGTAAACATACCGAAGCTCTTTTACTTGCTTAATTATCTTTCGAACGTCCATCTTTCTGAAACAGATTAACTCATACACCCAAGAATACATTTTGGTATAACTTCGCATCTGAAAAACTTGGGACTTAGGTTGTATACATATCATCTGGTTGTTGCCGCCATAGTCTTTATGAACCGTTTTGTTAGGCCAACATTAGTACGAAGCAGTGCAAGCACTATCTACAAGACTTTTCAAACTATCGCTTTACTTATTTCCTTTGTCCACTTCCCACGTTGAATTACCACAGCATTTTCTCGCGACATGAAATTTTTAGTCATGAATCTCTCTTCTCAAAGAAAAGATGCATACTTCGTGATACATTTCCAAGTGCATACCTCTTATCTGATACTAGCCAAAAGTCTTCCCTCTGTTTTCATCGTTTCACAATGAACTCACACTGGTAAGCCAGAACATTATCACCGCCTGCCTAATAAGCAGTACTTCCACCTTTGGCATGAATAACAGCGGCGACGCGTCATAGCATGGAAGCGGTGATGCCTTGGTAGGTCGTTGGCATGAAATACGCGCACAGAAGTCACCTAATTCCCGCAAAGTCCACGAAGGCAGGGTCGTGGGGGCAATGAGCTCTGACGCCACATCCCAGATCTGTTCCATACAGTTCCGATCTGGCGAGTTGGGGGGCCTGAACATCAGCTGGAGCTCGTAACGGTGTTCCTCGAACAATTTCATCTCACTTCTGGCCTTGTGGCATGGCGCATTATCTTGCGGAAAAGTGCCACTGCCATCGCGAAACATGATCGTCATGAAGGGGTGTACGTGGTCTCCAACCAATGTACGATACTCCTTGACTATATTGTTGCCATGCACGAGCGCCACTGTCCCCGTGGATATTCACGTGAATGTTCCCCAGAGCATAAAGTAGCAGCCACCTGCAGTTTCCCATTCCGCAGTGCAGGAGTCAAGGACCTGCTCCCCTGTAAGACAATGGATTCGCGCCCTCTCAGTGGCACAAAGAAGGTATTGGGATTCATCAGACCATGCAACACACTGTCACTGCACCAAAGTCCAGTGACTATTTCAGTCACAGTTGCCAATGTCATGGTGTTAAGACTGGCGCAAGCATGGGTCATCAGCTGCGGAGGTCCATATTTAGGAGTGTCTGGTGAACTGAGTGCTCAAACACACTTCTACTCTGCCCAGTATTGAAGTCTGATGTTAGTTCCGTAGCAGTTCGCCGTCTGTCCTGTTTTACCAGTCTGCCCAGTCTGTGAGATCCAACATCTGTAATGAGTGCAGGCCCCCAACTGCAGGATGGCTGGACTTGGTTTTCCCTTTATTTCACCACATGTTGAAGACACTCACCACAGCACTCTTCGAACACTCAACAAGTTGTGCAGATTCCAAAATGCTTGTGCCGAGCCTCCAGATCAACACAATCTGCACTCAGCCAAACTCAGATAGTTGCACGCCTTCCCCATTCTACAAAAGGCAGTACACTCACTGTTAGTACGTGCGCCGTACTTGTGTCTGACTAACACTCACTCCCCGCCTGGTGACGCTACCATTAGGTGGACATATCTTTATCGACAATCTGTCGGTGGTCATAATGCTCTGGCTTATCAGTGTATTCCAGTCAAGTCGGTGTATTCAGCTGGGATAGTAGACTATTCCCACTGTGAGGCGAAATATCTTTGCGAGTTATTTTCGACACAGATTTGGAAAGTCCTTTTTTCTCTCCTTAGAACTATACTCAGTTGCAGTACTGACAGCGAAATCCTGTTTCAGTATTTTAATTTCCCTTGGTATATTTGTTTCGCAGCACAGACTATTATATCAGAATTAGAGCTGTTGTAAAACATTGCAGTCGGTGATAAGCATCAGACCGGTCTGTCCAGTGTTATACTTCTAGTTATTTGCAACATCGCCTGTCTTGATTACTGATAGATGGAAAAGATCTAATCCATTCTTTCCAACAATATTTCAAATCTTTACATCACCTCATCATGGAGTGCTTTTAAAATGCGATGGTTACGTAATATTTTCGTGAGATGCGTTATCTCCTAACACTAACAAACTGTCATATCGGTATTAAAAGCTAATTCTACGGTGCATAACAAAATTACATGAGCTTGGGTCCAAGAAACCAACATCCAGTGGATTTCCAGCTAGTTTTGATCAAATTAAATGACATATCTATGTAAGATGATGACGATACTCATCAATTTAGAGTTTGCTTGGTATTTAATAACAAAATATTGAATAGTTACTGATTAGGGTATGTATGTCATAAATCTGTATACAGGCGCTGGGCTGGTTTCCACTCTTTACATAAACGGTTGTCACAGAACTATATGAAGCAAAAGAAATACACGAATAGTTGATTTACTATGAAACAAGACAGAGGAAATTTTCCCGTACTAAGTTGCGTAAGTTCCATTCATGGATCACAACTAGTTGTTATGGACCTGATATTACAGGAAATCGCTCCATCAATACTTACTCTCACTTCCAGATAAATGCAAAATTACGGCCCATCTTTCTAATAAAGCCAAGTGAAACAATAATGAATGAAAAGAATGATAGTATCATATCACAGCACGCCATTAAAACGAAATTGGCAGCACGCTTTTAAAATGAAATTGGCACACCTCTACTCTGTGTAACTCATTAACAACTACCTTACAATATGTGTAACATCAGCTTAGTAACTAGTCACAGCTATTCCATGTGAATGCATCATACTTCCTATCCATACAAATCTAGGCCTGCACTCTGGAATAGAAATATGTACATGACACTAGGGTCATAAACAACAAAACTTGCACTCATGTCAAAAGCTTTTACTTGATGTACATCAAGGTACATCCAGTTTCTAGTTAAGTTCTCCAAGGACATATTGATGGATTCAATTCCTCATTCTCATTACTCTGAGATAAGAGTGACAATGACAGATGAGCTACAATCTGACATTAAGTTGGTTGATTGGTTTTTTTGGAATTAAAGGGACGAAGTCATCAGTCTCTTCATCCTGCATGTATCAAACCAGAAATAATCTTCAGAGGAAGGATACAAAAGGCAAATCCTGGGAAACCCAATTGTAACCAAAATACAGTAAGATACATAAAATCAAGGAGAAGTAGGAGATGTGCAAGGGAGTAAGGTGGGTAAGCCGCTCTGCCCAGAATGCAGTTGGATGTACCCTGGCCATTGTATGTGGTGGGAGACATCATCTGCATCCAACCAGTACTACTTTGCCCTCTTTTACCCCAAGAATCTGAGCAGCACAGAAAGATACAAAAATTTTAGAAAAGACAGAACATTAAAAATGGAGAACACAAAAGAATAAGAACAAAAAGGTAGGCAGACTAGGGGCCACGCTGGACTGCCTAGTAAGGGCCACCATGGGTCCCCTGCCAGAACAGTCAAGGAGTGCTCCTCCAACCCCTCAGGTGGTCAATGAGACCAAAGCAGTCCACATCACAGAAATGTGTAGAAAATAACTTCACTGGTGAAACCTAAAACCAGGTGAGCTGCATTGGTGCTGTCTGCTAGCACTGGAGGTAGCATGTCAAAAATTAAATATACTGCCGCAAAGCAGCAAAATTGGACAGTCTATCAGGATATGGTCCACTGTAAGGTGGGCACCACATCAGCAGTAGGTGGCTGCTCATGTCAGGGAATGTGGCCATATGTCAGCCAAATGTTGCCAATGCATAGCCAACAACAGACAGTGGATTCCCTGTGAGAATTGCAAAGGGAGATTGTCACATGGTTTGGTCTCCTTTATTGCCCTCGACTTGTTTGGGGAGTCTAGGGTGGACCACTTTTGAGATCCCCATTTCCAAAACTGACATGCAGTTAGATAACTTTGCTAATCAGTCACTATGATCATTTCCTGGGAACCAAATACGTCTAGGGGTCCAAACATAAATGAATGGGCTGTCCACTTGATGGAGGTCAGAGAGAAGATCTTGGTACTTGTGGCTAATGAGTGACAAGGGTAGGACTGGTCTGTGGCTTGAAGGCTGCTCAGGGAGTTGCTGCAGATTAGAAGCATCTTCCCAATGCAAGAATGAGAATAGCTAATGGTTTGTTTGATGGCCACCAATACAGCAGTGAAGACACTGCATCCATTCAGCAGGGAGCATAGTTCATTGTAACTTCATGTGTGTGTGTGCAAAATGGGTTCACCCATCGACTGTTGAGCCATCAGTGTATAGCACTTATGAACAGCCATTGAGGACAGCTAGCAATAGGTGGCAAACAACCATGGGGTCAACTGTATCTTTTGGTCCAAAGGATAAATCGAGACAGATCGAAAGTTGGGGTACATGCCATGTGGGTGTACACGATTGTTCCCTGACAAGAGGCAACAGTGGGGAAAGTTAGAGTTCTGAGCAGAGACACTGTAGTCAAACTGCAATTTTGACTCCAGTTCTGGGTCTCTGTTGTGGGAGGTGGGTTTCCCTACTAGGAAACAGAACAGTCTCTGTTGTGGGAGGTGGGTTTCCCTACTAGGAAACAGAACACAGTAGTTCAGATACTTAGGGGAGCAATAAACACGCATGTCATAACTGAGTAGCTGTTGTTGACACCTCATCGATAGTGGAAGCACCCCAGCCTCTCAAAGTAGGCTGTTTACAGGGCTAGTCCAAAAAACTCCTGCTGTAAGTTGGACCCCACATTGGTGTATCAGGTCTAGTGGTCACAATGCTGAGGGTGATGGCAAACCATATGCCAAACTCTAATAATCAAGATGGGACAGTATCATGGCTTTTTATAGCTGCAGAAGGGTATTGCTGTCTGTACCCCTGTTGGTGTTACTGAGGCAGCAAAATGTATCCAGGTGTAGCCAGCACTTTAGCTGGGAAAGTCATATCAACTTCACATGAAAGACCAGTCCCAAAAAACAGTAAGTCTCCACCACATTGAATAATCAGTCCCCAAGATAACGTTCTAGTTACAGATGAATAGTATGATATTGACAGAACTGCATGACGGAAGGCTTGGCAGATGTGGGTGAGGGCCCATGGCTACACCTTTCGAATCGTGCCCTTAAGTCGGCATTCAGCAACATCCACACAAGGGGAGCAATAGTAAAAGCAAAAGTCAGCATACGAGGAGGGTGATACTGAAGGCACCACAGCTGCTGCTTGACTGCTGATGGCAACTGGAAAGAGAGGGACACTCAACACAAAGCCCTGTGGGGCCACATTCTCTTGGATATGGGGGTTAATGAGGGAAGCACCAATTTGAAAATGGAAAATATGGTGCAACAATAAGTTCTGGACAAAACTTGTGAGATGAGGCTGGAAACCACATTCAAATGAGTTAGTGACAATATGGCATTGCCACGTGATGACGTAAATCTTTTGTTGCTGAAAGAAGACAGCAATAAGGCACTGACTTAAGTCGAAAGCTGTCCACATGGCAGACTCCAGGCAAACCAAGATAGCAGTGGCACGGCCATGGTGGAAACTGCCCTGTGACAGAGCCATAAGGCCCACAGACTGAAGGAGCTGAAACAACTGCTGGCTCACCGTGAATTTGAGAAACTTACAGAGAACATTGTTGAGACTAATTCAGCCCAGGTCTAGCATCTCTAGGGGATGCTTACCCGGTTTCAGACTCGAGACGATAATGCTTTCTCCCCATTGACATGGGACATCGCCCTTGCTCCAGATACAGTTGAAGATGGTAAGGAGATGATGCTGACAACCCACTGCCATGTGTTTCAGATACAGTCTGCCCCTGGGGCTGTATCAGAGCTAAGGGCTTGGGCACTAAAAAAATTCCCACTCCCTGAACGCAGCATTATAGGATTCCAAGTGAAAGATAAGGTATTCGCTCCAACAGCTGTTTAATGACACAAAAGGCAGGCTGATTTTTCTGATACAGAGGTTCGAGCATAATGAAGAGCAAAATGCTTGGCGACAGCATTTGGGTCAGTGAAAGCAACACCATTCTAGGAATTACAAGGTACACCTGCAGGTGACTGGCAGCAGTAGAGGTGTCTGATCTGCACTCAAACCCACGACAGTCGTGTATATGGACCAATGGTTGAAACATACCATTCCCAGCAGTCATGCTTCCATCGTTTTATTAGGTGGTTGACCCGGATATGGAGCCATTTAAATCAATGAGTTCCATCGATGGATCCCACTTATGGTGTTGCAGAGCCTACCTGTGATTTCCAGTTGCCCCTGAGATTTGCGAGATCCTCCAAGATACTATCTTAGGATGGGGGGATCCCGAAAACTAGGGGATCGCTCAGTTAGCTGCCAACAGAATGGCAGCAGTTGAACTCTGAGCAGACATGGCCATGCTTCCATGTAGCAGGAAGCTAAGAATGACACTGGAGGTGAAAGCATCCTAGTCAACTTTGCTTAGAGCCCGTCTGGGAGGTGAACAGGGGAGTGATGCTGAGGGAGGGCCAAGAAGACTGCCACACAGATCATCTTGGACTCTCCAGTGTATCAGATGGTAGAAGACCAGGCCTGCAAATAGAAAGATCAATGACCAAGTAAGTCCCATGTGCCATACTTGTTTGGGGGTATGAGAAAGACTGAGAGATTTGCCATTAAGTTTTTGATGTCTTTATCACAGCCAGTGATTTCTCACCCCACAACTGGTTGTTGACACTGAAGCATCCAATGTTAAGAAAGGGGCAGAGAGCTGAGAAACCAATGTAGACAATACATTCTGTAGCACTTTGCCATTGGGAATGAGATAAACATTTCAGGTGGTAATATCCTTAAATGCCCTTAACCTAAATCCACAGCCTCCACATTCATATCAAGAGGCACAAGTTTGCTTTACTGAAAATATCTGCAAACTCCATCCTACAGCGTATCATAGTCAGCATGATTCTTAAAATATCCCCAGTAGTCACAAAGGGCAGAGGTCCTCATTGCTCGAAACTAAGTTTCCTGAAGGCCAGTGCAGGAATCAGGGAGGAGCTTTACAGATATATTAGTTCAGCCAGGTGGTGAAACAAATTGCTATAAATCTGTAGCACACAACTGTCATACATGCAAGATGTACACACTCATACTTTTTCTTCGCCTCTTGGTATATTAGTCTATCTGAAAGATGGTGCAGTAGAGAGAATGGTGCTCCCTATGGATGACACGTGCCCGATTTTCGTACATCTGAAGTACTGCATTAAAGGGGGAGGGGGGGGGGGGGGGGAGAGACAGTTTACTGTCATATCGGTATACCATCACTTTGGTGTTTTCAGGCAACGAATTGCCTTCAAACGCCAAGGTAATGGCCCCAGTACCAACACTGTTCTCCTATCGCACCCTGTGGACATGATGGACAAAGTGTACACCTGGCCGCTCCAAGTTTTACTCCAAGAGCATGTAGTTCATCAAAGACTGCAAGAGGTGGTCATGATGTAAAATGATGCCTTGAACAATATTTAGACTATTATGGATAGTGATACTCACCAGAGCGTCACCCATCTTGTCACAAGCAACTAATGCCCGTGAATGGCCAGGGGATGATGTTTTAGTAAAAATTTGCCCATTCTTCATTTTGGAGATTGCTACAACTTCTTCAAACTTGCCCTCTACATTCTCTACAAAGAATGAAGGATTTGTGGCCAAAAAATAATCCCAATCTGTCCTTGTAGAAACCAAGTACTTAGGAGAGAATTCCTCTGCTTGTCACTTGGGATTGTATCCTTCTGCACTGAACGATTTCTTTCCTTCTGAAGAGACTGCTGGTGCCATGTGACCACCAGCAGGATAAAGCTTCATGTGCAAGTTACCTGCCATGGTGCCACTCACTCCATATTGGGGCTCTCCCCATGGGCACCACCCAGCCTCAGCAATTGTTACCTGGCATGTAATCCATTGCTCCGAGTCCTCATGCCCCAGTTCTGACTGGCACATACTGCTTGGCATACATGGGGAGTTTCCAGCTCATGCACCAACAGTGAGATCCCTGCATGATCAGGTGTGTGACAACACTCTCCCCCCCCCCCCCCCCAAAAAAAAGAAAGAAACAGGATGGCTACCATGTTGAGATTTGGATTTGGGCATATTACCTTACTGGAAAGGAAGTGTGGTAAGGCGGAAGGGCACAAAACTGGAATATACACCACATTGGGCGACCTTCCCTGCATGATGCCTTATGTAGCCACGCATGTACCCACTAAAGAGTTGTAATGCCCTGGGGTAAGGGGGCGGGGGGGGGGGGGGGTAGCCGACATTAAGTTACATCAAACTCATTATTTAAGTTTACGTCTGATTTTCCATTTTGTTAGTGGCTTTTAACTTCATTTACTTTACTACGAATTTTTTGTTGCTTAAGATATATTTTTTGCGATAATTAAACCAAAATGTGGCTGTAGTGAAACATGCCAGAGTAACTAAGAGGAAATGGCCAGTCCTGTTTAACCACAGGAAATAACTTTGCTCTATTTTTAGAGAGTAATATAGCAATTCTACATTTATGTGCACACACTGTAAAGCATACACCATAGAATACTTCTCACTGTACCAGTCATAGGCTTTTTACTGTTCCATTCACATATGGGGAGCAGGAAGAGAGATTGCTTAAAAGCGTCTGTTTGTACTGTTGTTAATAATCTCATCTTCTCGATACCCGAGAAATACGCAAGAGGTTGTAGTATATTCCTGGATTTGTGATTAAAAGTCTGTTCTTGAAACATCGTAAGTATGCTTTCATGCAACGGTTTGCATCCAACTTGAAACGTCTGCCAGTTCTTGTTCTTCATCTTCATGCTGCCTTTCTTTGTAATGGTCAATATCACATTTGTCCTAACTGTATGGGTGCTACGCAACTTGGTAGTAGCCTAGGACCGATCACACAAGTGTTTTGTACAAAATCTCCTTAGTAGATTGATTAAACATCATAGCATTTTACATATGAACTGAAAAATGTCACCTGATTTACTCGTAACTAGGGCTTATGTGTTTGTTCCTTTTCGTATACCAACAGTACAGACTGTTGTGCCCAGGTATTTGTACAAGTTGACCGAATCCAGTTGACTCGCTGATATTGCAGTTACATGAGACTGTTTTATTTATTTATTTGTGGATGATTTTATACTTCTGAACATTAGATGCAAGTTGCCAACCTCTGCACTTCTTTGAAATCTTATCAAGCTTTGACTGTACATTTGTGCATATTTTCTCTGACAGCAATTTATTATACATAACTGCTTCTTCTGTGTATCGTCTGTGGCTACTACTGTCTGCTAGGTCATTAATATATACCATTAACAGAAAGGATACGAACAACAGCCGAGGATTCACACAGAAATTTCTTCACCTAAATGGAAAAATTGCTAACTTGGCATGAACAGTCATTGTGCCCCATCATGACGAAAATAGTATCGAACTATGGAGCATGGAGTACAATATATAAGCATATTTTTTTGCTATAGGAAATGAGTTCATTGTGAAGAATACTCTATCTTTTTTGCAGCCCAACATTCAGCACTCCTTAACAGATCCAGTTTCCAAAACGCATCAAAGAAATATATTGGCTAACCAGACAAATATGACAAGCAGCAAAGGAAAATACATTCACAACCACTGGTTAGCTCCTTAAGTTTCATAAACTTGCACCAAAAGTGAACCAGTGTGCCAATCATAGAGGGATGTGTTTGAGATTTCTTGAGTTCACAGAAATTTAGCAGTGCCGACCATAAAGGAATGTACCACCCAATTGGAAAAACAGGCTGTACATCAATTACTACTCAACATTTATGAAAACTATGTAACTGATATTTGCAAGGAATAAAGACTTTCAAATTATATTTATATTCATGACAGAGTTAGGTGAAGTAGTGGTTAGGGCGCTCGACCAATATTCAAAAGGGACAGGGTTTGATTCTTCATCCAGCCATCCATATTAGGTTTCCTGAAGTCTTCTCTAAATGATTCAGCCAAAAGCCAAAAAAGTTCCACTGAATATTCTGCCTCATCCCTGTTTTATACAAATAGTGTACACAAAAGAATTTGTAGTAAAATATGTAAGAAGACTCCGCAGGTGTGACAGCTGAATAAAAACAATGGGAAATAAAAATACATGCAGTAACACCAAACACCATATTCTGCAACATGTGTGTTTATTCCACCATTCCACACTGTCTTATTATCCACGACACTTCAACATAAAGTACAACAGTTGAACAGTACTCTACTATAGGAAATCCTGTGGAGTGGATTCAACCACCTAGTTGGAAAGGATCTCCTTCCTCTGTGCTCGTTGGTCCCTTCCCATGTGGACATGTGAGAGTTGTCATGTATGAATTTGTAGACTGTAGGTGCTGAATAGTGTGGTGTTACATATGTGTTGTATGATGCTGATGGATAGGAGAGGGTGACGCACAGTGCCAGCAAATATCTGATCCTCTAGAATAGCACCGAAGGGTTCCAATCTGTCAGACGAATCACCATCAATCATATCATAAGCCCTCACTTCATGAGACTCTGAGGACGGTTTCAAATTTAATCCAGGATTGGAGCAAGGACATGTGATCAGGAACTTTACTCCACAATCTCTAGACCCTTTACCAGCAAAATATTTGTAGTGAAAATTTCATCCCACACCAGGATTTAAACTGGCATATCTCCAAATTGATACCATCATACAGGCATGCGTTAGAGACTTCGGTTACAGAAGCTGGTAGTACTGCTCTGTACATGAGAGCAGTCATTGGTTAGTGAAAGGACAGATGCAGTAAATGTATGGATAATATAGTGTTGCAGTATTTTTTACTATAAAGACTGGGGGCAGGGATGATGAAAGAAGGTTTCCTATAGCAGCACATTTACATGTGACATGCAGTTGATTTAATACTTTTACTGTGTTCACCTAATACTTACACTACAACCCATGGGCACACGAAGGGCAGCAGACAAAAAACACTGCAAATTCCTCATACGAATAACCTAAATATGTTCAGCACGAACAACAAAAATTCTGTTCTGAAGGGTAGCTGGAGTAATTTTTATCTACATAAAAAACATAATTACTCTATTTAGTGTGATCATCAAATGGAAAATTTAGGTAATAAGGTACTGGCAGCATGGAATGTGCACAAAAAACTAAATTTATAAAAAAAAATTGTTGAATTCTAGACTCTTAGTCTTTTACACTGACCAGGCAGACAGGTTTTAGGAAACTGTCAATGCGAGTCCCCATCTTTACCACAGAAATATCACACATAAACAGCTAATACACAAGAAATGCAACAAAATGTGTGTGATTTGCAAACAAGTGGCATATATAACTTCATCACAGCATGTTAAATGATAATGCAGTGACAGGAATCAGACAGGCCACAGCCTGGCAAATCCATAGTGGAAAAAATGATTGTTCTTTAGTTTTTCTGTAAATTTGGAAAAATTAACTTTAAAGTTCCTTTTTACTGATTCAAGCTGAATTCTTCTTCTTCTCCTCCTCCTGAAGCCATCCTGGACAGGTGATGGATTGGTATCCTGCACAGTAATGGGGGTTTGCTTCAAACTCAAAGTTGTGTTATGTAAACTGCAAAATACAATTCCAACCCAGACTAAATCCTTTGTGATTTACAGGAGGGTGGTGACTAAGTCATCCTACCTGGGGACTCTCAGGAACACATGAAACACTGGCAGTTAACACAGGAAAGCGCTATCATACCATATGCAAGAACACAAGTAACAATGAACAAAAAGAAACAGAGATGAAAATGGTGAAAGATTATCAGAGATGTGAAGTGGCGTGAAATGCCAGTTAATATTTCTGTGGAATATTACATCTAATGTTGGGTTTTATCTTTTCATACGTATATGCCCTTCTGAATTGATGACATTTTTTTGAATATGAAACTTCCTGTTAGATTAATATTGTGCACTGAACTGGGAATCAACCATGGGAAATTTGCCCATTGTGGGGAAAACCCGTCCCAAATGAACTACTGCAGCACGATTCATGAGCTGTATTCATAGCTTCGTTTTTGCCAGCACTTATATCCTACTTTCCAAACTTCACAGAAGCTCTACCACATACCTTGATGAGTAGCACTTCCTGAGGAAACAAAATTGTGGAGAAACAGCTTAGCCTCATCCCATGGGATGATTCAAGAATGAATATTTCATTCTGCAGTGGTGGAGTAGGCACTGTTTTGAAACATTATGGCAAATAATGCTGTGTGATGCATCAGCATTCAAACTGCCCTCACAGCTGCAAGGCCTTGAGTTGAGCTGGAGAGCTCAGTTGGTAAGAGCATTGCCCATAACAGCAAGGTTCTGGGTTTGAGTCCCAGTCTGACACTAATTAAAACTGCCAGCAAGCTTCAGATGAGTGTAAACACCTCTGCACAGCAAAATATTTCTTTCTGGTACTATACGTCACCTCCAGTTCCTGCAGTCACATTACTATTGGGGCTCGTTTCATTTAAGAATTTCTTCAGCATGGACAGATGAGAATCTGAAGAACTGACTACAGTTAACAGCTAGATATCTGAGACTCCCACTCCCAAACCGATAATTTTCCTTTCGTCAACTTACATTCGTCCTTTTACGGAACTATATTGCTTTCTTTTAGTCCGCTAAATCTCCTCTTCTTGAATGAATATGTTCAGCAATCACAAGAAAACATTTTGTATATTTGTTTCCCTATGTCCCTGCTATTGTTTTGTGATTCCAAGATGAAAGTTAGTTAATGGGTATCCTATGCAACGGCATGTCACATCCTTGCTGAAAATAGGAAATTTTGTCTTTGGGTGGACTGAAAGGTAGGTAGTTGATGTTTATATGGAGGGGGCTTTTTTTTCTTTTTTTTTCTTTTTTTTACTGCTCCACTTCTTAACCACGATTACCAATCGTGTGACGACTTTAGTGTGCGAACGGCACACGAGACATGCTATCAACAGCATTCCTCCCTCCTGCCTTGCCCAATGACGACTGAGGTCGAATGCTCTGTTGCTCCAGTAGAGGTAACCTAGAAAACAAAACAAAAAAGAAATATTGTTAGGAAGCTGGGACAAAAAAGACGTAAGTACGACAAGCAACTTAACATCTGGTCAGCTTTAATCAGCATTGTTTAGAGTTAGTGATAAATTACGTCGAAATCATCAGTACTGCTTTAATGAAAAAGAGTAAACCATTCCTAGGATGTCTACAGGAGTTTGAACTTAACGGTAAGCATGCTGAGGGAAATAGTTGATGCTTTTCCTGGAAAGCTACTGAGCGAATGCTTGGTTCCTGTTCCATGTAAAGACGCATATAGGTGGTGTGAGATACCTACAAAGTTAGTTAAGAAACAAGGTTTTAATTTTATCTGTGTACTGTGATTAACACCACCATTAACACTAGTAAAAAATTTAAAAAACATAGATAACACTCACAACAGGAACTCAAACTGCCGCTAACCTTCGTTGCCTATGCACAGGAATACTATGACACATAAATACTTGTTTTGTAAATAAAACTGCCTTTTCCTGCTGCTAGTTACTTTATTTATCCCATACGCGTTTCGCCTTCTCCTGTTCTAAGGCATCATCAGTGGGACATATAACGATACAGTTTTGTTAGTTTTAGATTATTAAACAGTTCACTGTATCGTTATACGCTTGCTGCGGAGGATGGCCACACAAACGAACTTGTTGCTACGACACACGTTTTCATCTTGTACTGGTATGTTGCACACAACTCGTTGGTTCGCCGAAAGTTCCTTTGAATACTTTGTGCACTAATGGTGACAAAACAGTAATTATAATATAATGAAGTATGGTTATTAGTAAAAGTTACGTAAATCTCTTGTTATAATATGTTCTCGTATTTTTAATTAAAGCTATTAATATATAACGCTGTTATCTTCAGTAGTTAAACAAGTACGTCTTTGTAACCTATAAACGAGCAGTGTGTCTTTAATTGTCAAAAAAGTATATAAAAGCAAGCATTTAATCTTACTCAATGCGATTTCGACCAAACTGAAAATTACTGGAAGCCATAGCAGACAATAGGAACACTATAGGCCCAAATCGATCCACTTACTTACGCTATTAAGCAGTCAAATTATGTACTACCATTGTCACGTTATGTAAAAGTGCTTATATGACCTGTTATTGGCAACTAGCGCATTAGAGGGTACAATGATAGTCTCAATAAACTACCACCGCCATCATTATATCGTACGTCTCGCAGCCCTTCTGATGTGGCACTTCAATCGGTAGCAGCGAGGCGGTAATACATCTAACAAAGAATTTATGTATTGCGAAAATTCGTTAGCGTTCTATAGCACTTCACCCAGTGAGCCTATACAAAGGGTGATTCAAAAGGTCGGGCACATGTAACAGGATCTGAAAGAGGAGTCAAAATACGACTACTTCGGAACAGGAATTTATGGTCTTGAAACTACTTCTGAGCCAGCGAAAAAGCTTCATAATGTCAAGAACAACAACGAAAATCCATGCATATGAGATTGAAGCTCAGCAAAACAATGTGCCATTTACTCAACAATGTTGCAGTACACAGAAGGTGCTCAAAATACCTACCACCACATTCAATACAGACGGAACATCTCCGCAGAAAATTCTAGCGCGCTCTACCAAGTACACCAGGTATTGCACCTAAGCGCTGGACATATCTTGGTGAGATGTGTTTCTTCGTCGGAAACGTGTTACGAGCACGAGGCGTCTGATATGGTTAGGGGGAGCGAGATGGCCGTGCTTTTGTACCTCCCACTCCGATCCAACGTGTGAGATGACAGTGAGTACGTCACATACTTGCACAGAAAGGTGAGCAAGGCTGTATCTAGAAGCATTCAACAATATGTCCACTGAAACAGTATACTATCTCTGAAGGCATGTGTGCACTGATTGTCCTTGTTCCTGACATCCCATAGCTCTCACTGGCTCAGGATTACTCCAACTCCAAGACCATAAGTTTCTATTCCAGAGTTTTTCTACTTCGACTCCTCTTTCAGCTCCTTCAATTTGTGCGCAACGTTTGTTTCTTATTCTTCTGTATTCCTACTCCGCTGAGTTCGTATTTCCAATCCGTATTGCCACAATTAGACTAACAATAACATACGTTTAGCTCTTAGTACTGCAGAGAAAAAGGCTCCAGTCTTCCTTGTTCGTGGTTTAAATGACACGAATGGAACTGCCAATAAATGCTTGTGCTGAGAAAAAAATCTAAATTTCTGTCGTGCAGAGGGAATAGTGAGGCCACCACAAAAACTGAAAAATAAAACTTCTCTACGAGGTTACTCGCCATCAAAACGTCGTCTTCTCGTCTGCATACACTCGCTGTAACGTGCTCGCTGTAATGAGTGTAAAACCACCGGAAACAGACTAGACTGTTTTGTACAGCAGGTCGGACGCTTAGGAGATAGTAACTGTCTAGTTTTTTTGTCGTTTTTCTGAAAACGTTACACGCATTTACACTGTAGCGTTATATAGACTTTCGTAACTGTAATCGAGGCATTCGCATAGATGAGCGAGTTTGTTCGGATAGCTCATAGAACAAAAACCTGGTAGTCAACATCAGAAATCACGGATTCGTATATCCTTACCGTCTCCCCTTCATAAATAACTTTCTGTCACCCCATTTATAATTTGCCCCAGATGGACAGAATCTTAATAGACCTAATAACAAATTTAAAATGTTTTATTGTAGTAACAATAATTCGTTCACATCATTCCTTTGTACGTCATTTAATCGTAATTTATCTCCCGAAAATGGGAGAATTAGAAGTATTACTCAATTTAAGAAAGATAATAGCAATAAAATCACAATTTTGTAAATGCCACACTTTACACGATATAGAATAAAGGTGTGCACACAGAATTATCAGTATTTCACGATGCATTACGCCTGTGAACACAGGTTCTCAGACTTGTTTGGCTACCCAAACGCGTATATGGGTGGGAATTGTGCATATTTTATTTGTTTCTGCCTGTTTTCCGGAAAGTAAGTTGTTCTGTTACAAAATTTTTTGTTGTCTGTCTTGACTAATTCAGCTTTTTTTAAATGATCTGTTTCGGATGAGCATAACCATCCTCTGATCTACAAACAACTAATCAACACATATTCAAGAAAACGTACCTGGCTGTATTCGTTACAAGATGAACCCGTCCAACTTACCAGATAAATTTACTTTCTAAGTCACAGAATAAAACAGCGGTTTAGTACAACCCATGTAACTCATTTAGCACGTAAGGCAACTGTCAACTTGTGGCTGCGGGGCATTTGTCACACATAAATGAAAAATATACACCACACAGAATAATTTTTTTTTTAATGTTCAAATGTGTGTGAAATCTTATGGGACTTAACTGCTAAGGTCATCAAGTCCCTGTAGCTTACACACTACTTAACCTAAATTATCCTAAGGACACACACACACACCCATGCCCGAGGGAGGACTCGAACCTCCTCCGGGATTAGCCGCACAGTCCATGACTGCAGCGCCTCAGACCGCTCGGCTAAATCCGCGCGGTGAATAATTTTTTTTGCTCGTTGAGAAAACATTTCTTGCAAATACTGAACTAAAACTTGTGGTTTGTAAAGGGTAAGAAACATAATAAAAGCATCAGCAAAATATGTAATGTAAGTGTTAGACAGCGCCCGTATCCACGGCATTGCAGAAGGCTTGTCTTCGTCGCGGAGTATGCAAGGGGCTCGCCTGCGCGGGCCCTTTGCCGAGACTGTTGGGCTCGCGGCGAACCGCCGCAGCAGCGACCACAAGAGGGTGCATTCCGCCACGAACGGAGGGCAGCAGCAACGTCATTTATACGGGCGTCGTCCGCCATTCGAACTACATATTTTTGTGCCGATCTTATCCCTTTCAACCTCGAGGGAAAATTTTTTAACCTTTATCTAAAATGTACCAATTTCCATACTTATGACCTCAGATGCAAATACCGATAAAATTCTCGTGCTACTCGAAACAGAAACATGTATAACATCCAACTGGCACTTCTGTCATTTCCTATAGAACGTGCGGACTCCGAACGATATAGCCTACAGGCTGTTTGTTTTAACTTGAGAAAACTCAGTATCTCGAAAATGATGAACAGCACGTAAAAAATATTCTAGGTTAAAAATTAATAGTAGTAATGCGGACTATCTGTCTGTGCTACAACTGGCCACCTCCTGCCACCCTTCCTGGGTACCCCCCCAACACACACACACACACACACACACACACACACACACACACACACACACACACACACACACACGTGCGCTGATTCTACGTCAAAAAATACGTACGTTTTACTCAAACCATTGTTTAACACTCGTATGATATGGCGCTATGATCGACAAGTATCAAGTGTACCTGTTTTTGCGATTAAGAACCGACGCATTTGAATCAATTTCATTTACGGTGTAAGCTGTGCGTTCTAGCTGTTGTTACTGACGTTCAAACATTACCAGAGTGTGTCAAATGTGATTGTACAGTACAAATAATACGGACAGACATGACATTTCTGGCAAATAAACTACTCGAATGGTAACGTAGTTTTTTGCTCCCTACGGTGTTGATTGTGGTGAGTCCCCAGACCATCGGAATGCTTGATTCCGGTGGCCGCCTTCAAACAGCGCCACCAGGGTGGCTGATTTCGGTGAGTGTTACCACCCAACCGCTCGCTCTCGCTCTCGCTCTGCCCGCTACGTGGCTATACGAGCAATACAGACTAAACCACTGTAATAAGGTAAAATGTCCAAGAAGCGATTGAGACAGGCGCACCTGACATGGATACTCACCAGAATCAAGCACCCCGAAGGTGCGATGCGAGAAGACTCACCGAAATCGAGCACGCCAACGGTGAAAGGCAAGCGGACTCGCCGAAATCAAGCATCCTGATGGGAACATTCACTTAGTTGTTTCTAGATCACGCTAACAGTTAACCATACTGTATCAAATTTGCAACATTAGAATAAATTCCAAATATACGTATCAACTGTTACAACACAAAGAATCACATTTAAAAGAAAGATAGAATCAAATGTGTCGTTTTTTTTCTTAATAACAGCAAAAACAGGCAGTTACAGCGCCATCTACCATGAATGGGAAACTATGGTTTGTGTAAACCGTCCACATTCT
The DNA here is from genome assembly GCF_023864345.2 of Schistocerca serialis cubense. Classification (NCBI taxonomy): domain Eukaryota; kingdom Metazoa; phylum Arthropoda; class Insecta; order Orthoptera; family Acrididae; genus Schistocerca; species Schistocerca serialis. Next base: position 789,087,160 of record NC_064641.1, on the reverse strand, counting down.
TTGGCTTGCAATTCAAATATGGAATGAAAATGGCGTTTCCCCTTCGAAAATACAAAGTTGATCCCGACCACGACGGAGGCGTGGTTAATAGGTGGCCAGTTGTAGTGCAGACGGATGTCCCCTTTACTGTAACTTTTCGCCTCGAACATCTTTTTTCCGTACGATGCGTCGTTTTCGAGATATTTCGCTTTCTCAAGTTAAAGAAAAACACACTGTGTATCGATCGCGCGACTCTCGTGGCAGCAAATATGGGTTTATTTTGGCGACTAGAGCGACGACGAAAGGCGCACCGTTCGCTAAGTTGACACCAACTACAATGGACTATTCTGCGTGCTGTACACGCCGCCAGAAACCTCCCGCAACCCGAGTACACTGCAGATATTTCTCCGAGGAATATTGGGAGAAACGTTGAATTTTCTCACGCAACAGCAAACCGTTGAAGTACAGGTACTTCAACGGTTACAGTTCGTCCTTGTCTCCCAGTCGGCACTCTCTCAGTAAACGATTTGACAGATTTTCATAAACGCTCTATATCCCTGAGTGGACAGACCGATCATTCAAGAAGACGAAGTCAAAGGAATGATTTACAAATTTATGTCAGAATCCTCCTTCCTTCAAGGTGTTGTACGACTTATGGGGAGTTGGAACGCCCTATCCCGACAGTGTTAATGACTTGACTTCCCTCTATTTAAGGAACCCCTGTAACCACTGACATGAAACTCTTACAGAACATTAAACTGTTTGTTCCGAGTCTACTGAACTACAGTAATTGCATTTCAGCCACTGCTTTCGGAAATACAATTTTTAATCACACGGTTAAAATTCTGTGTAATTTTTTGTACGCTATCCTAAATAATTTCAATTATACATAACATTATGTTGTTCTTTTAGTCCTGTAGACTCAGGATACGTATGTTATCACTCCCTGAAAATTTGAACACACTACTGGAAGTGGTTTCTGAGATTAAGGGGAAAATGCAACAGAAAATGTAAATTTTCTGGAACGGCTTCTAAAGTTTCAAAAGACTGTAACTCAATACACGCTTAATTTTTTATTTTTAGTCACTCAGAAGCACCCTGCACCATACTGTATATCACCCTCGTGATCTTTTTCCAAGTTTTTTCCTTCTTTTCTTCTTTCTGGACTCCTTAGTGGCCAACTGTGCTTCATACTCTGCTTTATAAATGCGAACCTTGTCCATCCGTTCAAGTGCTCTGTGCAGTTTGCTCCAGGATATTCAAATCTGCTGTAGCACATTCACCCTACCAATGCTGCCATCATTAAAAGCAATACGAGCATCACTGACCCCCCACTTTAGTGTCTTCATTGCAACAAAAACATTTTTTGGTAAGCGAGTCCATGTACGATTATTGAACGACTCACTGGGATTTTAAGTCGAGCCATACAGACACTTCTTCAGTAATTCGGATTTGCCATGCCTCTGTAAATAAGTTTTGTGATATCCATGACTGCTGCTGGGATGGAATGTTTATGGCTGTATGAACTGTTTGAGTACTGGGCATTGCGGTAATTGCACCATGAATCAAGTCCAGGAAGGCAAAGGTGGTGTACTGGTTTTTCCATCAGCTGACAGTCTGTGGAAGACGGTAGCCCATACTGCCTGCTTCATTTTCAACAAATCCTCCGTATTATTTCTAATGGCCATCCCATAATACTGCTGTAGTTCATCAATAATTTTGTCTGTCAGCCTGCCTCTTATGGTTTTACAATCAGAAAGTTTCTTGAGCTTCTTTATACTACGAAACGATACGATACTGTTTTTGACCGTGCTACCAATACAAACACGTAATTTAACCTTTATAACACAGCAATCCACAGCCTTGTATATAAATAATTACCGATTTTATAAGCTCTTGTTAACATTTTCAACCGGTGCTATCAGTTTATCCGGAAAATTGCTAATTTTAAAATGAGATAATCCGAAAATGTGAAAAAAAATTCCGGTAATAACTCCCGTTAAAGCCATCTACTATAACTTTGGTGCCTGGTCAAAATGAACTACTTCATGAGAGAGACTGAAGGAGACTAACTATGAAGCACTTCCGACATTCCTTTCCAGTGCCTCTGAAGACCTACGTGTTCAAATGCGTTAGTAGTGGTCGTCTTTTTCTTGTATTTCCGAGTAGGTATATACTAGTCCTCTATTTCAACTATCTTGTTTTGTCCACCGACAGGAACACTGTCATTTCTGACCATCACATAGCAGTCTCCTGGACATAACCCATAGTAGTTACAACGGTGCTTGTCGATAATTCACTTTCGGAAGCGGTCGTTTTTAGGTTATAGTCTCTTGCTCAATACGAGACTAAAATAATGCTCTTTTCGATGATCAACTAACATATGTCGAACTATGTGTTTTTCCGGATCGATGCCCTTCTCTGACGCCGCGCGCAGTACAACTGAAATGCAGAAACCAGCGTCGACACCTTTCTTGCGAAGTTCCATACAGCTGCCTCTACGACAATTCGCAAAATTCCTGAAATCCATATTCCCAACAGAAATACAGATTGCGCAGCACAAAATCGAGGAATCAAGTTTCGACAGGTAAGACTATCGGGACGCTAAAAAAAATCGCTTCCTATTCACAATGCTAAACGTTACATGATGTTCCCTTTGCAGCTCACCAGACATTTTCAGTACCTCCCACCACGACAACCGTGCGTTCGATGTATATCGTTCGGAGCCGTGCGTTCGATACGCAGCGTTTCTTGGTAATTACCGTTATGCACCTTTCTTGCCTCCTTTATTTAGGCGCATAATATACGTTAAATGTAACACCGCAGTCTAAAATTATGCATAAATCGCCTTAAACTAACGAAACACAGTAAAATGCATTGTGTTTACCTCCATCTTCTCGTTGAAGTTTGAAATGATCTGTTGCGCTCTGCTGGTCGCAAAGTGAAACAGAACAGCTGCCAAACGGAAGCCGGTAACTCGCACAATCGCTGCAGTCTGCAGTGATGCAATAGAGCCGCGGCAAATTAAAACCCACGCCCGCACGATCGTGCAGGCCAGGGCGGAAAGGGATAAATGCGTTTTACCCTTGAGTTACCGCAAGTTTTAATCCATTATTTTCAAGAAAAATACGGTCGATCAGTGTAACTTTTTACTAGTCATGGTATCTTGTACACGTCATCACTTTTGATTCCAATGACTGCTGCTCTGCCTACTTGCATTATTTTGTAGTAAAAGTAACACTTCTGTTACCTCTGATTTCTAGTTAGTATTTCATTTGTCTTTCCAACTCCCTACAAGGTCTTAGGTTTGTGATTATCATTTAATTGTGTTGGCTGTGAAGAGATCTTCCGGCGACAGTAATTTCAGTTGAACGATGTCAGGTCGATACAAATATTTTGATAGTTTAAAGAAAATCTGCAGTGCTAAATTAACGCTGTTTTCACTTCTTATTAACACCTGATTCTGCTTTCTGGCACTATTTAAATTTACCCAGAGCATTCGACGCAGAAAAATTGTTGGTTTCTTTAAGACTGGCCTAAAGTTATCCTGAATGACAGTGTAACTTTATACCAGCATTAAAATTGTAATTATTCTCTGATAGGGCAGTTAGTATACGTTTTCACTTTTCCGAAAACTCTGGAACAACAGATGTAAAATGTTACAATGACAGTTTCGACGTGTAGCTTGTATCTTATTTTCGTCTTCTATTTTCAAAAAATGGTAAAAAGTGCTATACAATTACTCCAATTGACTGTAATCCCAGGAAACAATAATTATGTAGCGGAAAATACATTTTTCAGTCTACCGGAGCCACATGCTGACAGGTGCCTTGCGGGCTAAATGAATATTGTGGGCTGTACTAAACCACTATTTTACTGTGACAAAGCACGTAAATTTAGTTAAACTGGACGGGTTACTCTTGTAACCGGAAAAGTCACGCATGTTCTGGAACATTTGATGTTGGATGGTATGGTATGGTGTAAGAAGAACGATGTATTTTGTAGACTACATATTGGTTGGTTACTTTGGTTTTATCTACATATCTGAGGATACTCCATGTTGATCAGACACCAATCAGCCAGTGAAAGAAGTGAAGCAATCACGATGAACAATAAAAACTGTCTTAGACGCAGTGATTACGGATCTTTCTCGAGGACGTTATGTCAGTTTTTGCAGATTTTCTGTTACATTTTCTTAGAGAGTAATGTTTCCGTTTCTGTCTACCTTACTCATCCTCCTGTCATCTACCGGATCTGCCAGTGAGCTGACGAAGCGCGTCGAATTTGTTGTTGACAGGTGCGACTAGCCTCCGAATCGGCGCTTTTTCCTGACTGAAATGTTTCCAGCGGCCAGTCAGTTGGCCAGCCCATCCACGTGGGCAAGGAAATGAAAAGTATCCTCTGTTGACAAAGCTCGTGCATTTCTAGGAATCCTCCCGATTTTCCATGATATTTACTTTTCACGCTACTTTATTCTCCGAAAGCTAAATGAAAAATGTGGAAATTCATGTATATAAAAATATAACTCGTTCTCCTACAATGGAATTGGGTGCTGGGAGTGGTCATGACACTCACGATGCCGCCTTGTATCGGCGGCTGGTACAGCACTGGAACCTGTACTTGAGGTGTACACCGAGGGAGACTGCGGACAGAGAAGACCTAAGGATGCGACTGTACCGGCACATCCCTGGCAGCAACACAACGCGCAACGTACGCGCCATAACTCAGCCAAATAATGATCTGTTGCCGGCTGCGACTGCCGCTGCTGCCGCCGCTGATATTGTTACCGCGGCGAGCCGGGCCTCTGCCGCGTAAAACTTTCAATCTAATAAACGCCGGCGGGGCCGCAAGCGGGCGACACTGCCGCTCGCGGCAAATATTAATTGCATTAGCCTCCAGAAAGGAAGCGTAATGCTGACCTTTAGGAGGCATCTGGCCAGATTGCGGTCGTGTAAGCGAACGGCGACAGCTCCGAAGGGTCGCCCCAACTTCATTCTGCCTTACCAGTTTGCTGCAATGTTCAGTGGTTGCGAAACTCTTGGGAGAGTCCAGTGCCGTTCGCATCGGGGTTTTTTTCTTGTATTCACCGATAAGACGATAGTCCAGTATTTGACGCTAGAGTAAAATTACGTTTCACAAGAGTTTATAGCCATAAAACCTGAAGAGCTACACGCATTAGGGACACTCCCTTACAGAAACTTGGTGATCGTCTTGTACATTATTTTTAATTGTGTATCTCAGACCCAGATCACTGAAATTTTCATTGCCGGGCGACTTATTACCACCACCATTAGATGATCTGTATAAAAAGAAACAGTAAATTAATAGGGAACTTACTGACAAATCAAGCTAATTCCTATACCTAACTATACATTACAGAGCAACTCGTCAACGTAAAGGGCCCGTTGAGGCTCACAATAATTGTGAACATATCAAGCGCTCTGTTTATTCGAACTGAAAACTACCGTTAACTAAATGATAATATGAACATAGTAAATCTAAAAACACGCATATAAGGTGGAAAAAAATATTCAAAATACGAAACGGATTGCGAGAGAAAACCTTCTCAAAGAAAAAAAAAATCAGAGGGTTTCGTACGAAACTTAGTTGCGGATATAAATAATAATTATAATTTTAATAATAATATTTCTTGCGGCTCAATGGCCTAGTGCAAGTCTATTTGGATACCACTTCAACGACTTCCGTGTCCCTACGGGGACCTTCAGTTTAAAATTGAATCCGAACCATGATTGTGTTCTGATTGGCGACTCCTCATTCGTCGGGAGGAGGAGGCTAGATTAAAACGAAGACTGAAAAACCCGTGGTCCGAACGAGATTCGATCCGACGACTTCTTAGCTTCCGGGCACGCACTTCACCTCTAGAGCAACAGGACCGACATTAGTATACATAGTGCATCTACAGGTTCTAATGAGCGTGTTTGCGAGTACCATAATATGTGGCGCATATGACCGCATCTTTTGACTGCACTGATTTAGCTTACCCCTTTTTTTTACGCTGCTATAGGGCCGTAGACATTAGTACATGACAAATTTCAACTTGATACCCATGGCAGTTCCTGAGGAAATGTGATCTAAACGGACGGACGGACGGACAGACAGACAGAGCGAATAGAAAGAAATATTATGTTATAAAAATACACATCAATTTTAGGATTTTTTTTCCTCTACTTACATTATGAGACCTTGTTTGCTGCCAAATCTCATGATGCTAGGCCAATGGGAAGTACCTACAGGTTCTGACAGGTGAGCTCGCGAGTATCACAGTATGTGACACATGGCAGTACCTTTGGAAGGTTTTACACTGCCAAGGGACTGTACATTTTGGTATGTGGAATATATTTCAGTTTGATTCCCGTATCTGTTCAGGAGGAAAAGAGGTCTCAACAGTCGGACTGACAGACAATTAAGCGATCCTATAACCGGTCCGTTTCTATAGATTGTGGCGCCAATCCTACAAACGGCTTAACTACTGGTGTGGACAAGCTGGACATACACTAGAAGCAAAATCGATTATGCTCGCTTGCAGAAGCAATCCGCAAGTGGCGAACTTTTAACTGGCGTTCGCAAAAGTACAGCCAGAAAGCAACAATTGCTACATGAAACTACTATTAGACAACTGCGAGCCGACAAAAAAGGTACCCCAGCAAAGGAACATGCAAATTACGGGGAGAATAAATTTAACAACCAGAAAATATATGGACAAAGTATTTTTTGCTAGTTTTCAATCTGAAAACTCTTAATCAAATTTATCTGTAAATATTTTCAGTCATATTTGCGATATACGAGATTCCAATTCTATACTATTATGTGTAATCCGACCAAAATTACTTGATAGTTGACGTCTGTCACTTCTTACTGTGTTGCCACGTCCGTTGCTACCTCTCGGTTATAGGTAACACACAAACATAGCGGGTGACTTTACAAATACTGTCAATGTGTAACTGGGAGCAATGTTGGGACTGGCTGCCGTGAGGTATGTCGGAAATGGAACATGCTCTGCCGACGTGATTTTAACTGACCCATGACAACTGCGACAGATGACTGGTATTGTAGCCTTGACTTTAAACTCATTTCCTAACCTAACCACGGCCTCGTGATGTGCTCCCTACCCGAAAAAACGGCTATCAACAATTTGCGGCAGAACTAAAATCACAATCGCTTCGTTCTTTCGTTACTGGTTAACCGTAAACCACCCTCACACGTTACGCAGGATGCCGTGTTACCAACGATGACAGTCCTGGTTGGCACTTCGCTTCAGATATAGGCGACAGAAGCAGATTCGAAACGAAAACCGAATTATAGGAAGAAACATAAGAGCAAATAAAAAGTCAATACGATGATGAAAATGATGCGGCAAAGTATTAGAAAAAATCATTTAAACCAATTAACTGACAAAAAAAATTATAAGCAAGTCTGTTGATTAGATGTAGAAAAATACACAATTTCACTGCAATTGACGAGATACGAACCTTCGTCTTCCTATACGTCAGGTTTATACGCTAACCACAACGCTACGCCATAATACTGCAAAATGAATTTATGACGCTAGTGTCCCATCGTGTGTGTGTGTGTGTGTGTGTGTGTGTGTGTGTGTGTGTGTGTGTGTGTGTGTGTGAAATACGAAATAACCCGGATTCGGGATACAAACACATCAAAGAAGAGAGCCGGACAAGGAACTGAAAGTAACTAATTGTTGTGGCAGTTTGGCAATTGCGTACAGTTCGAGCGGTACGTTAAGCGCTCAGATTGGGGGAAACAAGCTACAACGCGGGATGTGTCAACTATTAAGTAATTTTAATCGGACTTGAATTACCTGTAGCCCGCAGTTTCAACAGAACGTTGTGTGTCTTCTGTGGGCCTGTTACGTTGACGAGTTACATAGTACCGTATTTAGTACTTTCAGGGCCTTATCGTGTAGTTTCTCTTTTTTTCTCTCATAAAGCTCAGTACAGTGAAACAGTGATAAGCTTGGACACAACTGTACTTCACTAGGTCTTGTTTCACGTCATCCTTACAATCTGAATACATTACATCTGGTTGTTACGAGGAAATGAGACAATCGAAATTTTAAAAATGCTCTCCCCAACATCAAACTTAATCGCCACGACAGTCCTGCAATTGTTCCTGACAAAGACGGTGGATGACTTAATCGAAACCTCGAGATTTTACTCTGATCTGACATGGCAAATAAACCAAGAATGTTTTACACAATGCTCTCCCTATTTATCTCCCAGAGGTTAAAGAATAAATTAAACTTGATACAAGCGAAACTAGCTTCCTAAAATTCACACACCAGTAGCAAATGCGGTATTATTTTGTACAGTCACAAGGATGTATAACAAAGGAACAACGTAAAACCAGCTATCTAAAAGCTGATTCAACAGTTTCCTCGCACTGTAGTCTTAACAGCTGCTTATCAAATGGGATGTTCGTTGCAGGATTTCAATTCTAAATGCGGTGTAATGTCGCATTTGTTCATATCACATGTTTTGGCACACGTTTCAGATTCACTGGCAGAAAAAAACAATCGTTTTATTCTCGTCTTAATCAACGAGACTTTAAACTGCATTACTGAAACAACTAAACTACATCATTTTGAAACAGCTTCCTTTTCAGGCTTTTTATAGAAAATTACAGGCACAGGTTGTCGTAAATTACGACAAGATGTCTCCTGCTTCAATGAAAAAACAAATATGCTAAATGTCGCTTCCTTAGACTTCTGTTTGCATCTCAAACAAATGGAAATAGAGAGCACAATAAAACAGTCAAGCGGCATTTGTTCACTAAGTGAGCTTTCTGTTACGCGCGTAGTAGCAATACGTATGAAGAACCCACTGTCGTCTTCCCGTCACGTAGATGAATTTCGTGTCAAAATGAATATGGCATTACATCAGCTTAAGTGACAGAACTACTTCCTCCGAACTGATGGGTTTAGGCCACGAAGAACACAAGTTTTCTTCGCCCTGGCGGCTCATCAGCTTTTACACTCGTCCTATATGAGAATACAGTGAGTTCGATATCTCCCTTCTTGGAGAGTTTAAGACAACCGAGGTGAAGGGCACTATGGTGTACAGATACACGGTGAGATTAGATTGTAAATTGTGCTCTATCAAAGTTTGCTGATAACTATGTGTGTGTCTGTTTCCAGTTGCACTTTATGAGCAAGAAAGTTACTTTAAACATTAGCAACATATTTGACAACACACACACACACACACACACACACACACACACACACACACAAATTCAGTAAACCATAAGGTCAGGTTTAACTATTACTGTCAGAATATGACTTTTGTAAAGGATGACTTCGCTGTTAAGCACAATAGCAAAATGTCTGCTTCCTCATAACACAGTATTGGAAACAGATTTCCGATGCTAACAACATCAGATATACAGAATTTCCAACTATTAAAGTATCAAAAACAAATAGTCCTCTTGTAACTGAAAATTCATGTACTACATGAGACACTCAATAGCTGGTTCATCAAGATGTTTACACATTCATTTAACCCACTTATGTTTTTGCTGATTTAGAACCTTGCAGCCCAAGAAAAATTGCAGTAGTCTTGGTATTGAAGCTTGAATAAATTTATCTTCATACAGCGATTAGTCACATTTTACAATCTTAAAATAAATAAAAATCAATTGCTTCCATATGACATCATGCTAGAATTGCCCAAATTGAAACTCAAAACAAAAATGTGTAAAACACTTTTCTCTTGCCTTGATACATTATTATTGTGGCTGGCTCGACAGCTAAATGTGAGTCTATAAATAAAAAAACCCAGGTTTAAACTTCAGTTCATTTTGAGTTTTTTCAACACTTCTTGATCAGGCAGTGATTTGGACAAGAGACAAATGCAAAGTTGCATGATGCTTGGAGTAGACATTAAGCTTTCCTCCTCCTGCCCCCCCCTCCCCCCCCCCCCCCCCCCCCCCGGGGAAGGAAATGGAATGCGAGGCACATTACCTCCAATAGTGACATGTATAAATACAGTTCTGTAGTGTTCAAATCAATCTTTGAGTTGAGAAGAACTTTACATAAGTATTATTAAGCATACGTTATGTTTCAGCAGTCTTTAATAAATTGCAAGCTTTGAAGAAAGTGCTACAAGAATAAGAGGTGTGATGACTGTTACTAGAAATGGATTTTACGTATTTATCACCACCTGATGGTCTTCGTGGAATCCTAATAATTTCTACCCATCAAAATATCCTGCAGTCCCACTCATCAAATTATCTATTTCTGTAATTAGAAATATGACCATATGATTGATTAGCCCCAAGTGGAACTGATCATTTCATACAAAAGTATGACAGCTGCAACCTCTGAGAGGATGAAATAGAACTAGTACACAAGATTATGGAAGGTTTCAGTTCAATGGTTTGATAGAAAAAATTACAGTCCTTCAGCAAGAAAGATTTGTTTGTATAATAAAAACTGAGTAACAAAGCTCCATTTGCAGCAGCAATTTATTTGTCATGAATGATTTAAACCTTTTTGAAGTTTATCAACAATCCACAACTACCAGTCCTAGAATTGTGCATAACCTTTCAAAATTCGTATCATGTTGGACCTACATGGTGTAATAAATATGTAAAAAATGAGGAGAGACAGCCACTAACCAGCAACTGATAGAGCACAGACGCACCTAAAATCTCACAGAAAATTGCACTTACTAACCAGTTATTGCTCTTTGTATCAGGTGGACCACTCTGAAGCTAGGGCAGTTTTCTGTGCTGTTACAAGTGTCTGTGTGCTTCCCATCAATCAGCTGCAGGTCTGTGGCTGACTTTACTCCTTTTATTTTGTGGAAGTGGTGTCCCATTCCTTCAGGATATCTCAAAAAAATCCTTCTTGCATCACAGCTGCGCATAGTAAAATGCAGCATATAGTCAACAGTAAATGCATTTCTATAGTCAATCAGTCTTCATACACTGTCACACCAACATTCCACCATTCTGAATGGAATGCACTTTGTTGTACACAGAGTACACTCCATACAGAAAGATGGGATCTGTTTATGACTGTGTATCAAGACTAGTTAACTGTAATACATTTTCCTATCGACAGCAACAATCCAAGATAATTTTATATTATTCGATGACACAGTAACAACACTACCATACACATCACTGTAAATAATTTTATGATGCCTAGAGATCATCTGATGATCAATACTAGTAGTTAGTATTTCACCAGCAGCTCTCGGTGTTTCTGCTATATTACTTTTCTATTTCAAATAGCTTCATTTTGTTTATTGTTTGCAGTCTCAAATATCCATTCTCATAATACTTCCCATATACCGTTAGCAGCATAAATAATTACAGGGTTTTATTGGGCTACTGCAATGATTCCAACATAAATGGCAGACACTCTAAGGAAACACCTCATACTTAATGAAACTTTACTTTTTAACTTATTTAATGGATACTACCACCACCCCTACCCCCCCATCACCTACTCTCATTACTTTTAATATATTTTTGGAAATTGGTGGTAAGGTCTTATGGGACAAACCTGCTGAGGTCATCACTCCTTAAGCTCACCCACTACCTACTCTAACTTAAACCAACTTACAGTAAGGACAACACACACACCCATGCCCACGGCCGAGGGAGGACTCTGAACTCCAACGGGGGGAGCCGCACAGATCTTGACAAGGCGCGTCGGACAGTGGGGTTTAATATCTGTCTTAGTGGAATCTATTCAGGGTTGAAAACAACTATTTCTGCATCCCAGTGCACAGTCATTTGGTGTTTAGAGAGATACTTATTATTACTGGAAAAAAATATCACTAAAATCAAGGTTGTAATGTATGTGCAAAGAATCCAGCTCACGGGATGCAGAAAGAATGGATCAAAACAAGCCAGATTGAAATATTTTTGAGAAACAACATTACTAGACTCAACTGGTAGAAAGAAAAGACTTTAGGGAATTAGTATCACCAAATTTATGAGAGCAAGATGCAGTCACATAATTTGCAAAAGCATACTGTCTCAAAAAAGAAAGCATCCACAGTACAGGAAAGAATACTGATATAATGACCACAAGTAATTCACTAGCAAAAAAATTTTTACCCTGACACTATTACTAAACTTAAAGGTGACAAAAGTGTGCTAACTACAAACACAAGATCTGCAATAAACATCACTCGATAACCATACAGCAAAATCGCTTCTGATAATTAGTATGCACCACAAAACAAATACTGATAACTGCCTTTGCCTATCAAGAACAAAGTAACTGAAGCTTCATGGAAAGATCACAAATATTCCACACACAAGAATGTCAAAACTAATGCTCCCACTCAAACAACGGGTATTTAAAAAAACATACACATATCTAACTTTATTCGACTATCTTTACAGCACAATGAGTGGTTACCTTGCCTTCGAGTTCAGGTTACAGCATAAGTTAATGAAAGTTTTCTCAGTTAAAAAAAAAGAGGTCTGAGATTTAATACATGACTAGTTATAAAAATTACATAAGGCTGTGGGTTGCTGTTGATCAATTTACTTTTCTCAGAGTACTGCAGACAAGGCATCACAGTCTTAATTGGAAAGAAAATAATTTCATTGGCAAAACTACTGGCTTATGAGCCACCCCGCACAACTTGAAGGTGCTTACTAATTTGTTGACAGGTACAACATGTTTACTACATTTCCCCTACTGCAAATTCTAAGAAAATCTTAATGACTGATCTCTGTGGTAGTTGTGAGAGGGGGAGGTGGAGGGGGACAGAGGGAGGGAGGGACGGAAGGCATCATCGTTAACCAATACTAACCTCCATGTGAGTCATTGCCTTTCTAATTTTTTGTTTGTTTCTTGTTACAAAAAAGAGCATAGATAGTAATTTGGAATAAATACTTCTCAACCTAGATAAGAACAGATTGTTGTGGCAGCAAGCAACTGTGAAAACAAGAAAAAGGCGGAGGTGGGGAGGAAGAGGAGAAAATGTTAACTATCTTGTTTTTGTCAACAGTTCACAAAATAAGTTCCATTAAGCACCTGATTTCACTATCCTGCAACAAAGAAAGACTAACCATTCATTAACATGCATAATTTTTTTTTTAATACCAATACTCAGCTAAATGATAAAGTAAAACTGAAACACAACCAGAAATTCTAGGTAGTGTTCATCGGCCACCACCTCCCAATGAAAACAGAAGTGGCTATTCGAAAAACTACTTATGTAGTGCAAAAGTTGCACATCAGTAATTGTTGTATAAAATCTGGGCTGGGCGGTATATAGTTGTATCAAAATCTTTATACTAGCACCGTAACACCAGGTTGTCACTTTAAGCACTGTAACAAATATAGTCCATATTTCTCTTACATTATCAGAAATGAGAGAGACTGTTGTGGATTTAGAAAATTTCATGGTTTTAAAAATAGCCATGGAACAGAAACTAAGCATACAACTGTTTTGCTGATTTTACTGAATATGGACCAAGTGGTAACTAACATACGTGCTTTATGATGAGTAAACATGAGGAAATGAATTGGTGGTTGTGTGATAGCCTCAGAATGTACTTATGGAACTGAAATGCAGACATAGGCCTTGTATTTCACATTAAGTAAAAATGACAGCCATGAAGTTTTCCCACACCAAATTACTACAAACCTTACTTAAAAAAATAATGAAAGTTTGGTGCATTTCTACTTTCTTTACTTCTTGGCACATCGTCAACAACTTCAGCAGGGACAATTCAAGCCTAATACAGATACCCGATGAAGTAATAAAGGGATATATAAAAACTGTTAATACAAATTTAAAAAGGCTCTTATTGGATGTTTCACACTGAGTCTCCGTATGTGCAACACAGAACATGTTTATACATGTCAATGACAAAATGAAAGTTGGAATGTTTTAGAACAAATGCATTGCAAAAGATGTTCAAAGATGATTACACTTGGGCACTGACGTTTAACAAGTACGTAGAGAACTTGATGACATACTGCACTACTACCAGGAAGTTTCAAGACTGAATTTAATAATACACTGGTGTTATCTTGATTCACAACAAAAAGTTTTGAAAGCGCAACAGGTTACATAAATAAACAAGTAGGACACTGACAGTTTTTCTCATGGTGTTAAATTATTTATGACTGCAAGAGAAGCCAAACAGATTGACTACTATACCGAAGGAAAATTCAGTAAAATAAAGTAACAATTTATGATTGCTGGCTAGTACTTCCTCAACTTATTCCTCTCCACCTTGAGAAAGTAACCGCTTGTTCGAAAAGGTAGCAACTGTCTAACTTTTAACATCATGTAGGTCTATCAGCAGTACTACACATCATGCCACCTGACAGTAAGTAATGGCCAGCAATTCTGTCCCATAATTTACAATTAACATAACAGAATTATACAATGGGAATGCTATATTATCTTTGAGTAATGTTATCCTGACTCTTTGAGAACCAAGGTATAATCACACATTAAGGTCAACGGTTCCACACAAATGTGTGAAGATGAATTACGAAACAAATTTTCACTGGTTTTACACTGTAAACCAATATTTACTTTCAACACACTGAATATAAAATAGTTTATTAAGCTACTGTTCTTTCAAATTAAGTGAACCTTTTCATGTAATAAAAGTACAATATCATGCAGCAGTAGTTTCACCATTATTATTAAAACATTGCTTTATACAACCTACCCCTAAATCATGCAATAAAAGCAACAACCAAAGGAGTACCCAACCTATACAATAAGAATTGGGAAGCTAACAATGTTTCAATACACACAGTTTTCTCTGTATTTTTCTCTCTGAGTTAGAAAAGCCTTCTTTTATTATATTTATTTTATGGCTACCAAGAAATATATGTTTGCCATTTAAAGTTTGTGGAAATTGATTGCAATCGGAGGAAATTCCACCTCCCTCTTTTTAATGTGAACCTAGTACTGAGGTCTCTCTCTCTCTCTCTCTCTCTCTCTCTCTCTCTCTCTCTCTCTCTCTCTCTCTCTCTCACACACACACACACACACACACACACACACACACACACACACACACACACACACACACACACACCAAGTACATGCCAATTTGAGAAATAAATGCATGAAAATAGGCAATTTCTTCGGGCCTACTGAATAGACATTTTACTGTGAAAGTTAGGTACTTACAAATTAAAACATCACAAGCAGAATTATTTAAGTTAATGCTCAAGTTTCAGTCTGCAAACTATGCTCCAAAAAATGTGCACAACACAATGATAGCATTTTGCCTACCACAGTAGTAATCTGTTGCAGTTCCTGTAAGGCAAATGAATATTTAACTTTCCCTCCCAATTCTATTCGACTACATAGTTTTTAAGCATGAAGGAAATTCACTGAGACTTGTAAGATGTGTAGGCCATAAAATTCAACCACAAGGGAAGTGAAATACGTAACTGCAAAAGAGTTCTATGTAACTGTTCTATATATATAAAACTGTTCATTCAGTGATAATACCAAACCGCCAATATAATTATAAAAACATAACATGAGCACTTATTATACAAAGAAATCCTTTATTACATACCACAAACGCCATAAACAATAACTCTCCACCTGGCTAGCTAATATTATGTTCTCAATTGATACTTCATGCAACTGCATGTAAACGAAATGACTGGCTACTAAAGAGACACTTCCTTGTCCCTACAATCTTAGAGTTTACATGAAAAAAAAAAAAAAACTGCCGTTAATATAGTTCTTGTTATTTCAATATTCACGAATACCAACTCTATTAATCTACTACGTAAACAACTTTGTGCGATTCCTGACGCAACTGCTTACGGTTTCATCTCGCCACACATTTATCCAAATGTTTATTTACAAAAATATCATTCTGAAGGAAAAAACATAAAAGTTAATCGCTTTTACTTACAGTTTTCTTGAGTACATACGATGTTCAGTACAGGAGAGTCCACACTCTTCACGAAATACGTAGCGAAACTAACCTCACAATAGTTACCAAGGTGTTCATAAAATAACTAAATGGCAGCACAGCTTTGTATTTTACGCAAGAGGCATACCTTTCTTACTTAATAACTTCACAGTCATACAATGACATGTAGGAAGAAAAACACGCATGTAAGAAGACGCTATCGATCAGTTGAAATAACAAAGCACGGCCATTTTGCTTACCCATGATTCTTTCTCTGGCGGTGTGACATGCGCAGCCAGCTCTCAATTAATACGTGAATAAATAAATGATAACAATAAAAATATCCCTGTCTCATTTGACTACATATCTGCCAATATATGAGCTTTGCTACCTCGTTGTTGAACACCCAATGCTACCACACACGCAGCACTCACAATGTCCGCCGCTTCCTAAGCGACCCCAGTCAGCTGTGCAGCGGAGCGTTTTTGCCGTGGGAGGCGTGGGCAGGCTGTTGGCAGTCGGGGAGGTAAGGCCGCCGTAACATGCATGCAGCCATTTTTATTAGTGCGAGTGCGGAGACTGCGCGTGGTAATTAGCTATAATATTCTTTGACGGAGAGTGTCGGAGTTTGACAGTAGTGTCCGAGAGCGTCCAGCGATCCTATTTATATACCAAGAAAAAGAAATTGAGGTAAGTCATTTGATTTTTATTGTCAGTAGTGGAAAAGTTCCTGTCAGGTGCGAAAAAAATATTTTATGTCATGACTAAAAGAAAAAAAATAATTCTTTAAATAATATGGTGTGACACTCAATCGTTGCTTTAACAGAGAAAGTTACAATAGCGTATCCGGGGTGCGTAACATCGTTTGTTATCATAGTGCGCTCCGTTGCTTATATTACAGACGCTGACGTAGTGGAAACGTTTTACAGTGACAGCTTGCTCAAGACAGCCAAAAAGCAGTCTCTGTTAAGATTTTATGTCTCATCTGCGCCTTCGAGGTGATATTTGGTTGCTTGGAAGCACAAAAAACAGTGTTCCTAAATTTGGGCGCAGGCAGGACGCGAGCGCATTAGCGCCAGAATGTCCGCACGTTAAATCTTCTTTCCTCGTTTAATTCAGCAAATTCAGTACCATAAATGAATATATTTATGGCGGTTAAGGCGTTCAAAACATCGTCTGATGCGCACAAAGTAGGGCTACTTGTTACACAGGCCGCCGTGAGTGTTGTGACGCGACCATACAGAGTCATTTATATGTCGCGCGTCGCCATAAACATTGTCAGTTTCTTCCGCGTCCACCCATTTTGGCGGGAGTGTTAAGGTACTTAGAATGTAATTGGTTACAGGTTACTCTGAATATAATGAATGGGATTCACGAATGAACATCGGGTTTTTGACGAATCCATCACAGCGTAGTATACACTTCATTGAATTGATAGCGAAACTTTGCACCTGTTAAGGAAAGAAATGACTGTCTAAAATAACGTTAACTTTAACAGTATGCTGTTGGCGATCTTTAAATTTTAGCTCAGTTCTCACTTGCAAAAACTGTTCGTGGTTTTTCTTGTCTGTGGGAGTACTAATAGAAGCAACTGTACCGCATTATATAGATTTCTTCAGATTGATGACAAATGTTCATCCAAAACAACACAACAATCATCTAAGAAGAGAACTGTACCTTTACAAGTAGCACTTGTATTGCATTATGAATTTCTGGATGTATTTATACACTTGTTTAACAACATTAAATGAGGTTAATGTTCCAACTGTTATGGTAAATATCGTCTACGTTTCATCTAAGAGTTTAAAATGTGACGTCAGAACTTCGCTGGTCCCTCAAGTCCGCTGACAGCAACGGGACAGTAACCTAAAAAGCAGGGTGATACACTAATTAAAATAAAATAGCATCATCTAAATTTGAACGTGACTAGTTCGTCATTGTTATCGTTGTATGCTTTTACAGATTTGCTGTGCAGGAAGAATTTTTTTTTTTTTTTTAATAGTTCATTTGGGCGAAAAACTGAGCAGGGTAGGGCAGTGGTTAGCACAATGGACTCGCATTCGAGAGGACGACGGTTCAAACCCGCGTCTGGCCATCCTGATTCAGGTTTTCCGCTATTTCCTTAAATCGCTTGAGGTAAATGCCAGGATGGCTCTATCGAAAGGAAACGGCCGCTTTCTTTCTCCGTCCTCCCCTAATCCGAACTTGTGCTCCGTCTGTAATGACCTCGTTGTCGACGGAACGTTAAATACGAATCTTCTCCTCCTCCTCTATTGGACAGAAAATCAGTTAATATTATATATGAGATTCTTAAGTCACTCGAAATATCTCCACGCCGACTTCATCGTGTGAAAGCTGACATCAGTCTGTCCTTGTCACTCCGATCGAAAGTTGTCGACCTGTTCTTCCACCGAGAAACAACTGGCAAAACAGGGTGCCAGGAAACTTCTGGGATGCGAATGGGAATGTGTTGGATCAACAGTAACAAGACTAAGTAGACACGGTTTATAATGTCCGGTGTAAGAAATCACTCTGATTTCAAGTTGATGCCATATGTCAGCGTTCGTTCACCAGAGTGAAAATACGAATCTATATTCTTCCCGTGACTGCTTTCGTTGCTTGTGCTCTTGAAAAAAATAAAATGATAGAGTGATTCACTTTGTAACCTTTCACGGCCAGCTTCTTTGTAAGTTAGCCCAAAACGACGCATCGAGCAGTTGCAGTCACATATACTGCAACGGACTGAAGATACGAATCGATATTCTTCCCGTAACTGTTGCCGTTGCTTGTGCTCTTGAAACAAATAAAATGATATGATGATTCACTTTGTAAGTTAGCCCAAAACGACGTATCCAGCAATTGCAGAGTCACATATACTGCACACGAAAGTAGGAGATTCGGGGTATGGAGCGAAACGAAACTTGTAGTCACATTAACACCCGAGATTATGTTTATGACACGGCAGGCAGTTATTCGAGTCACGTGATTGCTTAAAATATCACTGTTGATCAGTTTACTGCCTGATTGACACTGCACAGTTGATACAGAAATTGGGAAAATGGAAGTCGATATAACAGGACTTTGTATTTAGCATGAGAAAATTTATCATGATTTGGCTTACATGAATTCGACAAATACTAAAAACAGCAATTAGTGTCATTTAATTACCTATGGTATGTTGGTTACAAACATTTGTAGTCCAAGACTGAACGTCGGAGATTCAAAACATGTCACAAACGAAAGAAATTAGCGATGTTTTTAGTGTCGAAGTGGTACAATCACTGGTGGTGATGTTAAAACCAGTTTTCTATTAAGTAGGTGCCCGTTGCCTCACTTGCACCCCTTTGTCTTCCTTAGGCTGCAACTCGCCATATGAATTTTTGCTTCCCGAACGCTTATAAGAATCTGTTACTTGCTTTTCAACAAAAGGCATAAGAATGCCATTCGTGGCGCTGTAATCAGTTAGACCTGCAAACACTCAATTTTTTCTCGAAGAAACGTACTGTTAGATTCAACGGTCGCATGCAGAGTCAAGCACTCTCCTGTGACCATGGACGCGACAGCCTAAATAACAGATATTGCCATAATTTACGAGAAGGCTTCTCGACTTCTGTCACATCACTAAATCGTACTGAACGGCTTCGATACGCTGTATTATGCTGCTCACATTGAAATGCTGCTCACGACGTATAGCAGCTACGTGTCAACTTTAACAGAACAAAGATATTTTAATCGACTTATAAAGTGACCTACTGAAGGCGCATATATATTTTATAAATCCGGACCCATTACTTTGGCAATGTTGTACCTGTTCGGAGTATGTACTACATCAGTTCGGTAGCTTAGCATTACTTTTCATTATTGTGTTTTTGCTGTGTCGTTGTTAATTTTTGTTATCATTGTCTATTGATAACAATCCGAAAGGAAAAAATTAATAAAAACGTACATAGTGCGAAGGGAGAGAGGCACACGTTTTGAGGACCACATTCTACTCAGTCGAGATCGTGACTGAAGTAAAATGAAGGAAGGAAGGAAGACAAAGAATTTAACAGAAGTAAGACGAAGGAAGGAAGGAAGATAAAGAATTTGACAGCCCGTGGACAACGATGTCATTAGAGACGGAGCACAAGCTCGGATTGCGAAAGGAAATCTGCCTTAGCTATTTCAAAGGAACCATCCCCGCATTTGCCTGGAGCGATTCAGGAAAATCATGGAAGACTTACATTAGGAAGGCCGGACGTGGATCCGAACCGTCATTCTTCCGAATGCGAGTCTGTGTGACTGAAGTATGTGCTTCGTGAAGAAGGTAGGGGAAGGGGATGTGACTGTTTCACTCATGTTCTTCGTGACATAAAGATTAAAATAGTAATTGAGTGGTGAATTCAAATAGCAAACAACTTTTTATCCCAATTACTTCCAACCACTGATCAGCGATTCATGACATTCTCAGACATCGCCGTCTTCCGTATTCTCATTTACCAGCTCTGCATGGATTCGGTTTTATGCCTGTTCTATCCTCACACGTCCCCCCACCTCATGTGAAGTCTAACAATGTATCTTACACCTTCCAGTTTATACGCTAATTTTAATTTGTTATATGTTGCCAATTTTCCGTATGTGTTCGTTCTAAGCCTTGCAGTATGTAATTTCCTCATTCTGTTGACCCTGTTCCTATCTCTTACGGCATTATTTCGTTTGTTATGTGGTCAACACTCTTTTGCGTTCGTTATTAATGGCATACCATTACTGGTTTGTCTCCAGTTACCTTATTTACCTTAATCAGTACTGTAGTTTTTTAAAACTATTATTTGTTTAAAATGAATAGTGATTTTATGGTTTAGAGAAAATCATTCAATGACTCAAGTGTAAAAACATCAAAATAATGTAACGACCACAGAGGGAAAGGTTATTATATTATAAAATTGTTTTGACACATTTCAATGTTTTTAAGTAAGGGAGTTTACCCAATTGTCAAGCACTATCTCCGAGAAATCCTCTACCCATTAAGAGGTCTTACGTAACTTAACTACTTACAACTGCCCGCCACGGTGACCGAGCGGTTCTAGACACTTCAGTCCGGAACCGTGTGACTGCTACGGTCGCAGGTTCGAATCCTGCCTCGGGCATGGATGTGTGTGATGTCCTTAAGTTTGTTAGGTTTAAGTAGTTCGAAGTCTAGGGGACTGATGACCTCCGATGTTAAGTCCCATAGTGCTCAGAGCCATTTGAACCATTTTTTGCTTACAACTGAAGTGGTCGGCAGAAGATAATACTAACCTTCAATTCCGGAGGGATTAGTGTGACGACATTACGAGTTGTATTTTAGAATACACTACATGCTGCTAACAAATAGTTCCATATGTGCCGCTAGGAAGGTATGTCTAATACATAGAGGCTTGATGCCCAAGTTCGTAGCGTTTTTTCATAAGGCTAATAAACAAACAAATACACATAACAGAGACTTTAGTCATCAGTAATATAATCTCCTTCACTATTTACAACAGTCTGCCAACGTTGGGGTAATTAATCGATTCCGAGACTGTAGAAATCACGTGGTTTTGAGGCGAAAAACTCGTCGAGCCATGTTCGGAGTACATTTTCATTCCGAAAGGAAGTCTTTTGAAGCTTATTTCATAGGGAGCGGAATAGGAGAAAATCTGAGGGCGCAGCATCAGGTGAATTAGGTCGGTGCGGAATGTCCTTCCAAGCCAACTCCTGCGTAGTGTTTTTTTGCCAGTCTAGCAGAATGCGAGAGGGTTTTATCGTGGAGATGCAAGTATTGGGACAGGGCCGGCACCATTCCAAAATACCGAATGTATCCGGCACGTGTTGCCTCTCTAGTCGTTATTACCGTAGCGGGTTGCGACATAGAGAGAGTCCATTCCAAAGCATCGTTAGTAGACAACAACAAGGTCGCACGCAGTGTATCCGGCAAGTGTTGACTCTCTAGTCGTTATTACCGGCGCGGGGTTGTGACATAGAGAGAGAAACCCTTTCTGGAACTCGAACCCTGCTCCTCCTGGGTGGAAAGGCCAAGTGCTCCCACCTAACACAATTAAACCACCAGACACACGTGGAATTGATGGGAAATTAAAAATGCCGGAGCCCTTTCTGGGACTCGAACCCTGGTGCTCCTGGGCGGAATGCTCAAGTGCACCCCCAACACATGAAACCTGTCGAGATGCGGGAGAGGAAGGTTAGGTTAGTGTACTTTATTTATTTTGGTCGAGAAACTGACGCAAAGATCGATCCTAATTGCGTAATTAATCACAAAGATAGGTCCTAATTACACAACTATATGCAAAGCACTACAGAAGGACGACATAAAATCGCAATACGCCGCGAAAACTGACGATACCATACAACTGGTGTTATCCTGCCAAGCAAAAAATTCACAGAACCACTCGAAACCAGCGACAGAAACATCGAAACTCTACCCTACACCTACAAGCTGCCGGAGTCGATATTAGCTAACTTTGAGACGAGTGTATTTCCTGCTTTTCATGTATGCGTGTTTCTACTGCATTACAGAGAAGTTATTATCAGAGTTTTTTTTTCTTTGTATACGTCTACGGCATTGCATGTTTCGAATTCTTTAAGTTCAATGGGCTCCATGTACAATTAATCTTAAATAGAGTTATGGTAGTACTGCTGTCTGGACGCTTCCATATGAGGTCTACTTTTTTCGTATTTGGTATTCTTGGTCCTTATGCGCAATTAATGTTAGCTGCAGTAGAGTCGTTTGGTAGTTACCTTGAAATGAGGGTCTCTAAATTTTGTGTTTACAGTTCCTAGGAAAGAACACCGTCCTCCAAGGACTTCTGTTTGAGTTCTGAAAGCAGCTCCATGGCACTTACAGGTAACAAATCTAGAAGCCATTCGCCGAAATTCTTCAACATGACCTAGAACGGATCAATCCTACCAGTGAAGTAAGCAGGACGATAGTAATACTTCACCTGAAAGTTACTGGTTTATTATTCCTACTCATCAGCATTAACTTGCATTTTTTCCGCATTTAAGGCTAGCGACCATTCATCACACTAAATGGAAATTTTGTCTAAATCGTCTTGTGTCCTCCTACAGTCACTCAGCTTTGATGACTTATCGTAGACCGCTGCATCGTCGGCAGACTACTGACCCGCCAAATCATTTAAGTATAAAGAGAACAGCAGCTATCCAATTGCACTGGGCTGCATATTGGATATAGCCACTCTCTTATCTCTGAGCCTGTTACATATGCTCGTGCCTTCGTTAACGGGCTGCGATGGGAGATCGTGTCATATACCTTCCTGAAATCTAGAATATGTAATCCACCTGTTACCTTCCTTTATAGTTCTAGATATATCACGTGAAATAAAGGCATGCCGAGTTTTGAACGAATGATGCTTTCTAAAATCAGGCTGATTCATCAACATAAACAGCTTAGCCTCAAGAATGTTTATTATATTCGAACTGAGAATACGTACAAAGATTCGGGAGCAGTCCGAAGTTAGGGATATTGGTCTGTAATTTTGCGGTCTGTTCCTTCATCTTTCTTGTATACTGAAGTGACCCGCGCTTTCTTTCTTTCCTTTATACCATTCGTTTCGATCTTCGTGTTGGACGAGAAAGAAAGAGAGAGGGAGAGAGAGAGAGGCGAGGTGATGGACCAATTCCCTGGAGTACTCCTTCTAAAATCTAACAGGAATGCCATCCGGACCAGATGATTTGTCTGTTTTTCAAATCTTGACGGTGCTTCCTTAAGTCAGTTACACATCTTCCATACGGGGGTCCGTCCGAAGGTCAAGAGACTGCATGTTTGTACGGTTTTCATGCTTGAACGATGTCTTAAACGTGAAATTTTAAACTTAGGTTTGGCTTTTGCTATCTTCAACTGCCGCACCAGACGTGTCAACAAGGAACTGAATGGAATCCTTAGACTCGCTTACCGATTTTACACACGGCCTGAAAGTTCTCGGCTCCCTGCCAAATCTTTTGCTAAGTTGTGACGGTGGCAGTTACGTGCTTCACGCATTAATATTTCGGCAGCAGGCTAATGACTTACGAGGTCTCGATTCAATCTATTAAACGTGCTTGATTCGATTATTCTATTCCCTACAGCTTACAGCCATGAAATATCGGTCAAATTATACATCATCTTCGTTTTCCATTAATGTCGATGGTACTTCATTCCTAAATATACGGCTTACAAGTAGTATTGTTTAGTGCTCGTCGCAGTTATGAGTACCGGTAACTACAAGCGAGGTTCATTACAAAAGCGATTCATTACAAAAGCGATACTGTCTGACTCGAAATAGCCAGGTATCTATGACAGGGTATGCTAATACACAGAAAATTCGGTGCATAACTGATTCTTTGTCTATGTGATGCACAAAACTAATTTCATTTTGTTTTGATGTTATTTATTTATTTATTGATTTTAGTTTCAGAAGCTATCCCCGATAGCTCCGCATCGCCGTCACCACTACCATCACTGCCAAGATGGTACTTACTTCCGGAGGAGGGGTATGGAAAAGATGATAATGATGACGATGATGATGATGTAATATTTCTCTGTGAAATAATAAATATCGACTAAAAGCACTACATATTTTGGAACACAACCTACGAGCAGCTTAGAGACAGAAGTGATGACACTTTCTGCGGGACCTGACCATCATTTTGCAGAACAATGCTCAAGCACGTAGAGTGCAAACTGTTACTGATTTGTTTGACTGATGGGAGTGCTGAGTGCTGTACCACCTACTGAGGTCCCCTGACGTAAGTCCTCGTGAGTTCAACTCGATTTCTGACTGAAGGAAACACTTCACGGCATTTGCTTGACGACTGCTGCAACTCATCGATTAACAGACCGCGCCACTCGAACTGTCGACACATGTGACACTGCTAAGAGCATCACTGGCAAGGGTTATACACTATGCTGGAGACTACTTTGAAGGTCAATAAAACTTTGAAAGATATATTTATTTTGTACGAGCTGTAAGTAAATAGTTTCCACTGTTAAATTTACAATCCTCGTATATAAACTCTCTCCTAGTATCCACCATCTTCTACAAGACGAGTCCCTTACAACAGAGTATACCACAGAGGTGCATGTGTGTTTGATGCTTTAGAAATACGCAGTGTGTTGCCTCTACAGTTGCTAAATTCATCATAGCATCCACAGTGAGTAAATGATACACTGTCACTGTTGCGGCCAAAGACGCCAATACAGAGATAGAATGTATTGTACTTAAACTGCCAACAGCCTTGTTCAGTCTATTTCAGTAATGTCCAGCCTCGTACCTATCCATATATCCTCAATTTACACTATAACTTTGATGCCACTGGCTGATCTCCATGACAGCAGCAATATCTCCCTCCCTGTAATACTATTACTTGGAGTGCAATAAGACTCTCTTCACCAACTGTTCGGTGTTGTAATCAAGGAAGAAATTAACCGCATATTTACCTTCTCAGAGGAACCGAAAGTATAGGACCACTCGGATTACGTTTCGCAGACTCATCCATCATTCAATTTGATTTCGTTTGGCTCCCATACAGCTCAGCTGATGACGCCATTCTTACGTGCTCTCCGTCCCACTCAGCAACTTGTGTGATGAAGACGCTCGATCTGCTCACCACAGAACGAATTCAACCACTGATGGTGTTAAAGATTAATATGTTTTAGAACAGTTAGTCTAATTCTGAAGACGACGCTAGTTTGACTGATTATGGCATTGGTCTTCCGCTCCTAGTCTGCTTCTGTCTGTAACGGCAGGCTCAATTCAACGTCATGCTTATCTGTTGAACAAAACAAGAGTTAGTTTTACACGTTACAAGAAGTAAAAATCAGTGATAGTGGTCAAGGTTCATGGATGGACTTGAGAGCATCTATCTTTTGTGATGACCTTCATTATCATCCTTTAAACTGACTGGCGTGTTGTTTTAGCGTCTCTGCTTAACTCAAATAGTTAAGCCTAGACTCGGCTAGCGTCGCTAATACGTCTCTACAACACTCCTACTGCCCAAATCATCAATAAGCTCTGTCGATCACGCTATTGCGTGCGACCAGCCACCTGATTTACGTCTTTCTATGACGGCTCAAAACTCGTCTTTTCACACAACATCCTCATCGCACCGATTACGAATTATCCATGTTTGATGCGTCCCTATCGCCTAATTTCGATTGACTGGCCACCGGATAGTCGTTTTGATCACCGTACTCACACTATCAACACAATTGAGATAACAGGTGCGTCTGGAACACTACTGCGTCGGACAGACCACCTCATAATTATCACCCGAAACACCCACAATCGCCATACGCCGATAACGCAACGGGTGGGTCCTGAACACTACCGCATCGGACGTCATACCCTGCACTCGTCTCAAGAAACGCAACACATTCGGTGGGACGCAATATCCACCTACCACATCACAACACGCTCAACACACCCCAAATCCATCCACCACAGAGCCAGATATTATCCTGAAAGCTCTCCTGTCCAATAGCCTTGCCATAAAATTTTGTATAGGAAGTTATCTACATAAGATAACCCCTTCTATAATTAATCTAATACTTCTAAATATTGTTTGTGTCATAGCTGAAGCAAATTTTCTATACTAAGCGACCCAGTGCTCCCCATACAACAAAATTTAACATCAAACACATAATATACGCACAATCCATACCAAAATAACACAAGCACATGAAAATAGGAAAATAAATACACACAACATAAAACAAATAATCACAAAACACAAATAAAACACTGCCTATACTAATACAAATAAACATCGCCAACAAATCACAAAATCTAATCTAATTATACACTACTTTGTTCCCGGCCGCGTTCTTCCGCTGCCGAGTGTGACGCCCTAGTCATTCTTGTCTGTTTTGCGCAGTTTGCGTACGGCCAGGGTTCGCCGGACGTATTTTGATTATTTGTGTAGGTTCTGGATTGCGGTCTTCACTCGCTCTCCAGTTCTGCACTGGTTGATCCCTTCCATTTTTATTGGTTGGTTTCCAGTTATTATTACCCTGGTTCCACCTACGTTCCTGTGACGGATAATGTTTGTCCTCTATTATCGCGTCACTGTGGATTGTTTCTTCAAGTTGCATGCTTTGTGGGCTGCACTGCGGAACTTACCCGTAAGATGACAATGGTCTCTACGAGGAGTCTCAGCTTTTCTATCTAAGGCCAGCCCGCAAATATGACAATTAACAGCCTTTTCATACAAGTCATCATTTTCATTTGATTTGGTCATGGGAATATTGATGCTGTAGAGCTTGTGAACTTGCCATGAAAGTTTTCCAAGCTCAGTGAGAAGCCAAACCGCCGGATCGCCCCCTACATAAGACTGATAGCTATTAAGTTTTACAATCATATGCGCATACAACTTGGAACACAGCCGCATAAGGTACGTGTTTTTGTGTGAAGGTTGTGTGTGAGGCTAAGGGGTTCCCTTCACAACGAGTAATAGGAGCCAGCAAGCATCAAAATCGGCGTACACAACAAAAGGACAACGCTGCTGGTGGTGAGCATTTTTAAATTTAATGAAGTTATTTTCCTCAGTGGGCATAACAACATGTACCGGGTCCATGCATGCACAATCTAATAGATGTGTCGCTAATAACTCTTGAGATGAAAAATAATTCAAACACCTTATACAAATATGTTGTTTATGTTCATTTTTACTTAACTGGGAGGAAATGAGTCGGGACATGTCTTTGATCCAGACGTAGTGATAATTATCACGTTTGGAGAAGAGCAGCATGTTGACATGCAACTCTCGCTCACATGCAAATTTTGAGAAATGGAGGGGGCCTACTACTGTATGCTTGTTCTGCTCATCTGACTTGCTTTTCCTCTCCAAGCCACAAACGTGGACCGATATTGCGGTATTCTGAGCTTAAAACTTAGGTATGTCCTGGATTCTTAAAGGGAACTCTATTCCATCAAAGTTGTACTGTCTCTTAATATCTTTGACTTTGTAATTGCTGGGACGCTCGGGATGATGTTTGTAATTGTAATTGTAATTTCTCTCGCAAGCCAGGACTGACCATGCAAAACACGCATTATCATACTTATTTTGAACATTAATGCACGCCTGCTTTTTCTCAGTATCTATAGGGAGTTTAATATAACTGAACCCTCCATTCATTGGATCATAGACATGTATATGGATGTCGAGGTGTGGTATGCTGCTGAGCGCTTTAGCGGATCCACGTACTTCCATCTCGGAAAATCGGGCCATAATAGCGCTCAAGGTGGATTCGCTATTATGGCCCGATTTTCCGAGATGGAAGTACGTGGATCCGCTAAAGCGCTCAGCAGCATACCACACCTCGACATCCATATACATGTCTATGATCCAATGAATGGAGGGTTCAGTTATATTAAACTCCCTATAGATACTGAGAAAAAGCAGGCGTGCATTAATGTTCAAAATAAGTATGATAATGCGTGTTTTGCATGGTCAGTCCTGGCTTGCGAGAGAAATTACAATTACAATTACAAACATCATCCCGAGCGTCCCAGCAATTACAAAGTCAAAGATATTAAGAGACAGTACAACTTTGATGGAATAGAGTTCCCTTTAAGAATCCAGGACATACCTAAGTTTTAAGCTCAGAATACCGCAATATCGGTCCACGTTTGTGGCTTGGAGAGGAAAAGCAAGTCAGATGAGCAGAACAAGCATACAGTAGTAGGCCCCCTCCATTTCTCAAAATTTGCATGTGAGCGAGAGTTGCATGTCAACATGCTGCTCTTCTCCAAACGTGATAATTATCACTACGTCTGGATCAAAGACATGTCCCGACTCATTTCCTCCCAGTTAAGTAAAAATGAACATAAACAACATATTTGTATAAGGTGTTTGAATTATTTTTCATCTCAAGAGTTATTAGCGACACATCTATTAGATTGTGCATGCATGGACCCGGTACATGTTGTTATGCCCACTGAGGAAAATAACTTCATTAAATTTAAAAATGCTCACCACCAGCAGCGTTGTCCTTTTGTTGTGTACGCCGATTTTGATGCTTGCTGGCTCCTATTACTCGTTGTGAAGGGAACCCCTTAGCCTCACACACAACCTTCACACAAAAACACGTACCTTATGCGGCTGTGTTCCAAGTTGTATGCGCATATGATTGTAAAACTTAATAGCTATCAGTCTTATGTAGGGGGCGATCCGGCGGTTTGGCTTCTCACTGAGCTTGGAAAACTTTCATGGCAAGTTCACAAGCTCTACAGCATCAATATTCCCATGACCAAATCAAATGAAAATGATGACTTGTATGAAAAGGCTGTTAATTGTCATATTTGCGGGCTGGCCTTAGATAGAAAAGCTGAGACTCCTCGTAGAGACCATTGTCATCTTACGGGTAAGTTCCGCAGTGCAGCCCACAAAGCATGCAACTTGAAGAAACAATCCACAGTGACGCGATAATAGAGGACAAACATTATCCGTCACAGGAACGTAGGTGGAACCAGGGTAATAATAACTGGAAACCAACCAATAAAAATGGAAGGGATCAACCAGTGCAGAACTGGAGAGCGAGTGAAGACCGCAATCCAGAACCTACACAAATAATCAAAATACGTCCGGCGAACCCTGGCCGTACGCAAACTGCGCAAAACAGACAAGAATGACTAGGGCGTCACACTCGGCAGCGGAAGAACGCGGCCGGGAACAAAGTAGTGTATAATTAGATTAGATTTTGTGATTTGTTGGCGATGTTTATTTGTATTAGTATAGGCAGTGTTTTATTTGTGTTTTGTGATTATTTGTTTTATGTTGTGTGTATTTATTTTCCTATTTTCATGTGCTTGTGTTATTTTGGTATGGATTGTGCGTATATTATGTGTTTGATGTTAAATTTTGTTGTATGGGGAGCACTGGGTCGCTTAGTATAGAAAATTTGCTTCAGCTATGACACAAACAATATTTAGAAGTATTAGATTAATTATAGAAGGGGTTATCTTATGTAGATAACTTCCTATACAAAATTTTATGGCAAGGCTATTGGACAGGAGAGCTTTCAGGATAATATCTGGCTCTGTGGTGGATGGATTTGGGGTGTGTTGAGCGTGTTGTGATGTGGTAGGTGGATATTGCGTCCCACCGAATGTGTTGCGTTTCTTGAGACGAGTGCAGGGTATGACGTCCGATGCGGTAGTGTTCAGGACCCACCCGTTGCGTTATCGGCGTATGGCGATTGTGGGTGTTTCGGGTGATAATTATGAGGTGGTCTGTCCGACGCAGTAGTGTTCCAGACGCACCTGTTATCTCAATTGTGTTGATAGTGTGAGTACGGTGATCAAAACGACTATCCGGTGGCCAGTCAATCGAAATTAGGCGATAGGGACGCATCAAACATGGATAATTCGTAATCGGTGCGATGAGGATGTTGTGTGAAAAGACGAGTTTTGAGCCGTCATAGAAAGACGTAAATCAGGTGGCTGGTCGCACGCAATAGCGTGATCGACAGAGCTTATTGATGATTTGGGCAGTAGGAGTGTTGTAGAGACGTATTAGCGACGCTAGCCGAGTCTAGGCTTAACTATTTGAGTTAAGCAGAGACGCTAAAACAACACGCCAGTCAGTTTAAAGGATGATAATGAAGGTCATCACAAAAGATAGATGCTCTCAAGTCCATCCATGAACCTTGACCACTATCACTGATTTTTACTTCTTGTAACGTGTAAAACAAACTCTTGTTTTGTTCAACAGATAAGCATGACGTTGAATTGAGCCTGCCGTTACAGACAGAAGCAGACTAGGAGCGGAAGACCAATGCCATAATCAGTCAAACTAGCGTCGTCTTCAGAATTAGACTAACTGTTCTAAAACATATTAATCTTTAACACCATCAGTGGTTGAATTCGTTCTGTGGTGAGCAGATCGAGCGTCTTCATCACACAAGTTGCTGAGTGGGACGGAGAGCACGTAAGAATGGCGTCATCAGCTGAGCTGTATGGGAGCCAAACGAAATCAAATTGAATGATGGATGAGTCTGCGAAACGTAATCCGAGTGGTCCTATACTTTCGGTTCCTCTGAGAAGGTAAATATGCGGTTAATTTCTTCCTTGATTACAACACCGAACAGTTGGTGAAGAGAGTCTTATTGCACTCCAAGTAATAGTATTACAGGGAGGGAGATATTGCTGCTGTCATGGAGATCAGCCAGTGGCATCAAAGTTATAGTGTAAATTGAGGATATATGGATAGGTACGAGGCTGGACATTACTGAAATAGACTGAACAAGGCTGTTGGCAGTTTAAGTACAATACATTCTATCTCTGTATTGGCGTCTTTGGCCGCAACAGTGACAGTGTATCATTTACTCACTGTGGATGCTATGATGAATTTAGCAACTGTAGAGGCAACACACTGCGTATTTCTAAAGCATCAAACACACATGCACCTCTGTGGTATACTCTGTTGTAAGGGACTCGTCTTGTAGAAGATGGTGGATACTAGGAGAGAGTTTATATACGAGGATTGTAAATTTAACAGTGGAAACTATTTACTTACAGCTCGTACAAAATAAATATATCTTTCAAAGTTTTATTGACCTTCAAAGTAGTCTCCAGCATAGTGTATAACCCTTGCCAGTGATGCTCTTAGCAGTGTCACATGTGTCGACAGTTCGAGTGGCGCGGTCTGTTAATCGATGAGTTGCAGCAGTCGTCAAGCAAATGCCGTGAAGTGTTTCCTTCAGTCAGAAATCGAGTTGAACTCACGAGGACTTACGTCAGGGGACCTCAGTAGGTGGTACAGCACTCAGCACTCCCATCAGTCAAACAAATCAGTAACAGTTTGCACTCTACGTGCTTGAGCATTGTTCTGCAAAATGATGGTCAGGTCCCGCAGAAAGTGTCATCACTTCTGTCTCTAAGCTGCTCGTAGGTTGTGTTCCAAAATATGTAGTGCTTTTAGTCGATATTTATTATTTCACAGAGAAATATTACATCATCATCATCGTCATCATTATCATCTTTTCCATACCCCTCCTCCGGAAGTAAGTACCATCTTGGCAGTGATGGTAGTGGTGACGGCGATGCGGAGCTATCGGGGATAGCTTCTGAAACTAAAATCAATAAATAAATAAATAACATCAAAACAAAATGAAATTAGTTTTGTGCATCACATAGACAAAGAATCAGTTATGCACCGAATTTTCTGTGTATTAGCATACCCTGTCATAGATACCTGGCTATTTCGAGTCAGACAGTATCGCTTTTGTAATGAATCGCTTTTGTAATGAACCTCGCTTGTAGTTACCGGTACTCATAACTGCGACGAGCACTAAACAATACTACTTGTAAGCCGTATATTTAGGAATGAAGTACCATCGACATTAATGGAAAACGAAGATGATGTATAATTTGACCGATATTTCATGGCTGTAAGCTGTAGGGAATAGAATAATCGAATCAAGCACGTTTAATAGATTGAATCGAGACCTCGTAAGTCATTAGCCTGCTGCCGAAATATTAATGCGTGAAGCACGTAACTGCCACCGTCACAACTTAGCAAAAGATTTGGCAGGGAG
Source organism: Schistocerca serialis cubense (assembly GCF_023864345.2). Classification (NCBI taxonomy): domain Eukaryota; kingdom Metazoa; phylum Arthropoda; class Insecta; order Orthoptera; family Acrididae; genus Schistocerca; species Schistocerca serialis. The sequence goes on along the minus strand of NC_064641.1, from coordinate 789,054,723 downwards.
CCGAGAACTTTCAGGCCGTGTGTAAAATCGGTAAGCGAGTCTAAGGATTCCATTCAGTTCCTTGTTGACACGTCTGGTGCGGCAGTTGAAGATAGCAAAAGCCAAACCTAAGTTTAAAATTTCACGTTTAAGACATCGTTCAAGCATGAAAACCGTACAAACATGCAGTCTCTTGACCTTCGGACGGACCCCCGTATGGAAGATGTGTAACTGACTTAAGGAAGCACCGTCAAGATTTGAAAAACAGACAAATCATCTGGTCCGGATGGCATTCCTGTTAGATTTTAGAAGGAGTACTCCAGGGAATTGGTCCATCACCTCGCCTCTCTCTCTCTCCCTCTCTCTTTCTTTCTCGTCCAACACGAAGATCGAAACGAATGGTATAAAGGAAAGAAAGAAAGCGCGGGTCACTTCAGTATACAAGAAAGATGAAGGAACAGACCGCAAAATTACAGACCAATATCCCTAACTTCGGACTGCTCCCGAATCTTTGTACGTATTCTCAGTTCGAATATAATAAACATTCTTGAGGCTAAGCTGTTTATGTTGATGAATCAGCCTGATTTTAGAAAGCATCATTCGTTCAAAACTCGGCATGCCTTTATTTCACGTGATATATCTAGAACTATAAAGGAAGGTAACAGGTGGATTACATATTCTAGATTTCAGGAAGGTATATGACACGATCTCCCATCGCAGCCCGTTAACGAAGGCACGAGCATATGTAACAGGCTCAGAGATAAGAGAGTGGCTATATCCAATATGCAGCCCAGTGCAATTGGATAGCTGCTGTTCTCTTTATACTTAAATGATTTGGCGGGTCAGTAGTCTGCCGACGATGCAGCGGTCTACGATAAGTCATCAAAGCTGAGTGACTGTAGGAGGACACAAGACGATTTAGACAAAATTTCCATTTAGTGTGATGAATGGTCGCTAGCCTTAAATGCGGAAAAAATGCAAGTTAATGCTGATGAGTAGGAATAATAAACCAGTAACTTTCAGGTGAAGTATTACTATCGTCCTGCTTACTTCACTGGTAGGATTGATCCGTTCTAGGTCATGTTGAAGAATTTCGGCGAATGGCTTCTAGATTTGTTACCTGTAAGTGCCATGGAGCTGCTTTCAGAACTCAAACAGAAGTCCTTGGAGGACGGTGTTCTTTCCTAGGAACTGTAAACACAAAATTTAGAGACCCTCATTTCAAGGTAACTACCAAACGACTCTACTGCAGCTAACATTAATTGCGCATAAGGACCACGAATACCAAATACGAAAAAAGTAGACCTCATATGGAAGCGTCCAGACAGCAGTACTACCATAACTCTATTTAAGATTAATTGTACATGGAGCCCATTGAACTTAAAGAATTCGAAACATGCAATGCCGTAGACGTATACAAAGAAAAAAAAACTCTGATAATAACTTCTCTGTAATGCAGTAGAAACACGCATACATGAAAAGCAGGAAATACACTCGTCTCAAAGTTAGCTAATATCGACTCCGGCAGCTTGTAGGTGTAGGGTAGAGTTTCGATGTTTCTGTCGCTGGTTTCGAGTGGTTCTGTGAATTTTTTGCTTGGCAGGATAACACCAGTTGTATGGTATCGTCAGTTTTCGCGGCGTATTGCGATTTTATGTCGTCCTTCTGTAGTGCTTTGCATATAGTTGTGTAATTAGGACCTATCTTTGTGATTAATTACGCAATTAGGATCGATCTTTGCGTCAGTTTCTCGACCAAAATAAATAAAGTACACTAACCTAACCTTCCTCTCCCGCATCTCGACAGGTTTCATGTGTTGGGGGTGCACTTGAGCATTCCGCCCAGGAGCACCAGGGTTCGAGTCCCAGAAAGGGCTCCGGCATTTTTAATTTCCCATCAATTCCACGTGTGTCTGGTGGTTTAATTGTGTTAGGTGGGAGCACTTGGCCTTTCCACCCAGGAGGAGCAGGGTTCGAGTTCCAGAAAGGGTTTCTCTCTCTATGTCACAACCCCGCGCCGGTAATAACGACTAGAGAGTCAACACTTGCCGGATACACTGCGTGCGACCTTGTTGTTGTCTACTAACGATGCTTTGGAATGGACTCTCTCTATGTCGCAACCCGCTACGGTAATAACGACTAGAGAGGCAACACGTGCCGGATACATTCGGTATTTTGGAATGGTGCCGGCCCTGTCCCAATACTGATGCATCACTTCACACCGTCTTTTTGGTCGTTGTTCTTGGACTGAGTCTGCAAGATGTGTCAGTTGTTGACAATGAACGTCATCGGCGACGGCTACGTCTCGGTTAAGCAGTTCATAGTGCACCACACCATCACTCTTCCACCAGACGAGTAACATTCATTATCTTTTCTGGATGCGCACAGGGCTTTGTACGGAGAGTTACTGCTTTGTCTGGATTCAACCATTCCTTTCTTTTGCTTGTATTGGCATAAAGACACCATTTTTCGTCACCAGTAAATACATAGGACTGGTCGATGTTGTTCATGAGCCATGGCGAGCAAGCAGAGGTATTTATACACCACTGGCCATTAAAATTGCTACACCACGAAGATGACGTGCTAAAGACGCGAAATTTAACCGACAGGAAAAAGATGCTGTGATATGCAAATGATTAGCTTTTCAGAGCATTCACACAAGGTTGGCGCCGGTGGCGACACCTACAACGTGTTGACATGACGAAAGTTTCCAACCGATTTCTCATACACAAACAGCAGTTGACCGGCGTTGCCTGGTGAAACGTTGTTGCGATGGCTCGTGTAAGGAGGAGAAATGAGTACCATCACGTTTCCGACTTTGATAAAGGTCGGATTGCTGCCTATCGCGATTGCGGTTTATCGTATCGCGACATTGCTGCTCGCGTTGGTCGATATCTAATGACTGTTAGCAGAATATGGAATCGGTGGGTTCAGGAGGGTAATACGGAACGCCGTGCTGGATCCCAACGGCCTCGTATCACTAGCAGTTGAGATGACAGGCATCTTATCCGCAGGGCTGTAACGGATCGTGCAGCCACGTCTCGATCCCTGAGTCAACAGGTGGGGACGTTTGCAAGACAACAACAGTTCGACGACGTTTGCATCACTATCAGCTCGGAGACCATGGTTGCGCTTACCCTTGACGCTGCATCACAGACAGGAGCGCCTGTGATGGCGTACTCAACGACGAACCTGGGTGCACGAAATTCAAAACGTCATTTTTTTGGATGAATCCAGGTTCTGTTTACAGCATCATTATGGTCGCATCCGTGTTTGGCGACATCGCGGTGAACGCACATTGGAAGCGTGTATTCGTCATCGCCATACTGGCGTATCACCCGGCATGGTGGTATGGGGTACCATTGGCTACACGTCTCGGTCACCTCTTGTTCGCATTGACGGCACTTTGATCAGTGGACGTTACATTTCAGATGTATTACGACCCGTGGCTCTACCCATCATTCGATCCCTGAGAAACCCTGCATTTCAGCGGGATAATGCACGATCGCATGTTGCAGGTCCTGTACGGGCCTTTCTGGATACAGAAAATGTTAGCCTGCTGCCCTGGCCAGCACAGTCTCCAGATCTCTCACCAATTGAAAACGTCTGGTCAATGGTGGCCGAGCAACTGGCTCGTCACAATACGCCAGTCACTACTCTTGATAAACTGTGGTATCGTGTTGAAGCTGCATGGGCAGCTATACCTGTACACACCATCCAAGCTCTGTTTGGCTCAATGCCCAGGCACATCAAGGCCGTTATTACGGCCAGAGGTGGTTGTTCAGGGTACTGATTTCTCAGTATCTATGCACCCAAATTGCGTGAAAATGTAATCACATGTCAGTTCTAGTATAATATATTTGTCCAATGAATACCCGTTTTCATCTGCATTTCTTCTTGGTGTAGCAATTTTAATGGCCAGTAGTGTATGACCACCTGCTGATTTGTGTGATTTTGGCTTAGAGCATGCGGTTCCCATACACCCGATTTTTGAACCTTCCCCACTGTACGATGGTTGACTGATCACTGTTCATCACATATGCCAGTTGTCGGGTACACTGACTTGGATCATTATGGGTTAATGAATTTAAACGATGTTCATCAAACCCCTAACATCTTCCTGAACGTAGAAAGTCACTAATGTCAAAACGATTCTGCTTAAAACGAGAAAACCATTTCTTTGCCGTCCTCTGTCAAATGGCATCACCCCATACACGTCACAGATGTTTCGACTCCCTCTGCGGCTGTCACCCCTCTATTGAGCTCAAACAGAAGAATATGTAGGAAATGTTCTGATTTCTCGACTTGGAACTCCGTTTTCTAGCGTCCACAGCTCCACTCACAATCTCCAAATGAAAAAAATGACAATATGTAAACTCAAATAACAACAGTGAACTGCAAATAAAAAATGACAATCTATGAATAAACCCATAGCAACCAGAGAACCAACACACAAAACAAAAACGCTGTGAATTTATTCGCCACCCAAATAAATTCTTTCGTCTTGTTTAACTAAAATTCTTATTTTCGAGCCGGCCGTAGTGGCCGTGCGGTTCTAGGCGCTACAGTCTGGAACCTTGCGACCGCTACGGTCGCAGGTTCGAATCCTGCCTCGGGCATGGATGTGTGTGGTGTTCTTAGGTTAGTTAGGTTTAAGTAGCTCTAAGTTCTAGGGGACTGATGAATTCAGAAGTTAAGTCCCATAGTTTCTTATTTTTGAATTCAGCCAAACATAAAACGTGCAGTAATTGAAAATATGTTCGTTTCGGTAGCGCTGTCTTCTGCCGACCCCTTCAGTTCTGTTTCTCGTTAACTAATTCTCTCACGGACGATGAGTGCCATGGCGTCTTATTTCGTACACCTGTTGTGCTTGGAACAGCAGCCTCATAAACTTATACCTGAGACGACTTAGATTTTTCTGCATCCTCCCTTACACAAAATTTTAGAGACGCTCTCTGTTCTTCTCGTTCGTGCCATTTATGTATTTCAGTAACAAAAAAATAATAAAAATCAGTGTACATAGGATATTCAAAAAGACTTTGAAGAAATGTACATAATTGAAAAAGATATTCAAAACAGTCCTCATCCAGTAGCAGAGCCAACAGCAGAGCGAGAGAATGAAAAAGTACTCGGAAGATAGAAAGGAGAATCTCATTCGAAAGAATAGTTTATGTGAGTAATTGTGTTACGTGGTCCACAAATTCGCCAGATTCAAAGCAAGAAGAAGAGCATTTGTGTAGTATGCTTATCTGCAAAATTAAAATTGCGTAAAACTCGATTGTCAAGAAGCACTGTGTTACATGAGCAAAAAAAAAAAAAAAAAAAAGACAAGATCCTACCAATCATCAGGCCAGCACAAAGCTCTGATAGAAAATACTGCGACAGCGATGAAATGGCACCAGTGACGTCTGATGTACCAGAAGAGACAGCGAATTCTGTTCATAACTACAAATCTACTAAGAAGCAGGGAAAATAATAGCGGGGAGAAGAGATGGATAATACAATCAGCCGGTACGTAACTACGCCGACTGGGCACAAATAAAAATAGCACAGACTTCGCTGAGCATCTAGGAGCAGATGGCGGTCCAGAAGTATTGCGCAACAGTGCCACAGCAGGTACGACAATTGAGCCTGTAGCTGTAATACAATCTCCAACACGTAGATTAATTTGTAGTCGCTTGCTAAGGTCTGAAAGGAAGTTTGGTTACGTCACATAAGACGTTCGCACAATGTCAGATTCGAATATTAGTGATATAAATTTCCTTGGATTAACAATAGCCGGCCGTTGTGGCCGAAGCTTTTCTAGGCGCTTCAGTCCGGAACGGCGCGACTGCTACGGTCCTAGGTTCGAATCCTGCCTCGGGCATGGATGTGTGTGATGTCCTTAGGTTAGTTAGGTTTAAATAGTTCTAAGTTCTAGAGGACTGATGACCTCAGATGTAAGTCTCATAGTGGTCAGAGTCATGTGAACCATTTGGATTAACAATAGTTGGAGTCTAAAATCTCCTCGGTGTTTCGGCAGTGTCATACCCGGGATGACATAATCTCATGACGAAGAAGATGTTGCTAATCTTCGAAAGCTCGAGTTTTGACTCCTACATGATGCCATCTGAACAGCGAATACGAGTAGGCCGCCGCGAAAATCTTCAGTGTCATAATAATTCGAATCCCGAATCTATTGTGCAACAGGTAGTCGAATGGGGAAGATGATTTCATTGTGTTTCTGTTTTTATCTTCATCTATGCCCTGCGAATTAGGGTGAAATGCGTGGTAGATGGTACCTCATATTGTAGCATATACACTGCCCACTCACATTAATGTGACCATCTGTCAGAAGTCTAAATAACCACCTTCTGCAGCGCGGACTGTTGCGAGACGTGTAGGAAGAGAGCCATTGAGGTTCTGGAAGGTACTGGAGAGTGATGTGAAGCCATGCCGACTCCTGTGCTGTGGCTGGTTTCTCGGCTGAGGATCCATGTCGCGAACATTTCTCGGTAGGGTTTAAATCCGAGGTGTTTGGTGACCAAGAGAGTACAGTAAACGCATCCTGGTGCTCTTCAAACCGCGCACGCACACTACGTTGCATTGTCCTGCTGGTAGATACCATCGTGCGAGGAAAACCAAACTCCATGTAGGGGTTTTGTTGGTTCATTGTGCCTTCCAAAATGACAGAATCACCCAGGGAATGCCACGAAAACACTCCTCAGATCATAACGCATGGAGGATGTTTGCTCTCAGCCGTTTCACGCCGTACACGCCAACGACCATCTGACCGATTGAGCATAAAACCTAAGAGGCCACCTGTTTCCAAGCAGTGGATCTCTCCAATTCGGGGTGCAAATTCCAGCAGCGTTCGTCGCCCATGAACAGCAGTCAGCTTGGGTGCATGATCCAGGCGCCTGCTGCGGAGTCGCATACGCAGCTACGTTCACTGAACGGTCGTTGAGGAGACACTGTTGGAAGCCCCTGGGCTGTCAGATCCTCAACAGCTGCACGTCCATTCTTCTTTACACGTCTCCGCAGACGTCGTCCCCCCTTTCATGTATGGCCCGTGATGCACCATAGCTGCCTCGGTGCCGGTTTTGGGTAGCGCCATTTCGCCATGCAAGGTATGCTTTAATCATGGCGGCATGTGACCAGTTTACACACTTAGCCGTCTCGTGAAGGGTTTCAACCTTGTCCCGAAAGCTGATGATCACGCCCTATGGGACATCAGATAAACCGCTCCGTTTTCGCATTAGGGCAACGGCTGCACTGTTTTCCGCGTCCCCCGACACGCTCTATCTATCCTCCACTGCTAGTGTTGCCACCTGTCGTGGCCGGCCGGTGTGGCCGTGCGGTTCTAGGCGCTTCAGTCTGGAACCGCGTGACCGCTACGGTCGCAGGTTCGAATCCTGCCTAGAGCATGGATGTGTGTGATGTCCTTAGTTTAGTTAGGTTTAAGTAGTTCTAAGTTCTAGGGAACTGGTGACAACAGATGTTAAGTCTCATAGTGCTCAGAGCCATTTGAACCATTTTGAACCAGTCGCTAACAGTTGTGGCCCAGTGCCATGGCATCCTTGTCCACGAGTGGCTGCAAATCGTCTTCAAGCAGCCGAACATAACCATTTCCCGTCAGCGATCGGTTCAGTTGAATCGGAGGACCCAGTCTGTTCGTTGTAAATGTTGCCAACACAATAAGAAATGATAAATCGCCGTTGGTACACATTTGGGATACTCCCAATTTAATCCATATTAGTGACAGTATATCTTAATTAACAATAAAGTGTTATTTGTATGTCCTCTAAGAATTGCTTCCAAAGCTGCGGATAGAGGATTGAATGTTTGAGCAGGTCTGTATGTACCATCTAGGCAGAACAGAAGAACAGTTTACAAGAACCAGATTTGTGTATTACAAAAAAATGGTTCAAATGGCTCTGAGCACTATGGGACTTAACTTCTGAGGTCATCAGTCCCCTAGAACTTAGAACTACTTAAACCTAACTAATCTAAGGACATCACACACGTCCATGCCCGAGGCAGGATTCGAACCTGTGACCGTAGCCGTCGCGCGGTTCCAGACTGAAGCGCCTAGAACCGCTCGGCCACACTGGCCGGCTGTATATTACAGCCACACGTATACATGCACCAGGGTTCAGACAGATACATATAGGAGGTACATAGTGACATACATTAAGAGGCTGAATGTTGGCCGCGCGGAGTGGCCGCGTGGTTTGAGGCGCCATGTCACGGACTGCGCGGCCGCTCCCGCCGGAGGTTCGAGTCCTCCATCTTGCTTGTGTGAGTGTGTTGTTCTTAGCTTAAGTTAGTTTAAGTAGTGTGTAAGTCTAGGGACCGATGACCTCAGTACTTTGGTCCCTTACGAATTCACACACAATTTTAACTTTTGATTCGCTGAATGTTCCATATTCTGCTGAGTAGCACGTGAGAATATAGGTAGTTAATTGAGCTTTCAGCCTTCCCCTGACATTATAAGTACCAAGAGCATGAGATTAGTAGCGCATCTTGACGTTGACACTGTTGGCGTTGGATGCTAACAAACGTTTGAGGCTTCTTGGGAACTGATGACAAAGAGCCCCAAGATTACTTGGAAGTGTGCCCAAGCGGCCTTAGGCGCTTCAGTCCGGAACCGCGCTGCTGCTACGGTCGCAGGTTCGAATCCTGCCTCGGGCATGGATGTGTGTGATGTCCTTAGGTTAGTTAGGTTTAAGTAGTTCTAAACCTAGGGGACTGATGATCTCAGATGTTAAGTCACATAGTGCTTAGAGCCAATGAACCATTTGAAGTATGTTTATGTGATACGTGTTCCGAGGAAATTGTAAGAATACATGGCTTGTATCGTATTCACCTCCGCAATCGCATAGAGGGGCGGCGCTTAGGTTGAGTCCATAGAGATGCTGTTAGAATTTCCAATGATTAAACTTCAGCCGTGCTATAACAGTCGTGAAGCTCCTTGATGTTTGTGTCTTATTATACCACGGTACTCTTGGAATCGTGGGATGGATTAGTGCGTAGTTACTGTCTTTGTTTTCAAATGTTGCCAGTTCGAGAACAACCGCTTTTTGAGTATTGATATCATATCGGTAAGAGGGAGTTTATCATATTTAATAATTCCACGCAGGGACGTCTCTTTTGCTGGGACATCTACTCTTTCATTTCCATGCATCCCAGAGTGCCGTTTCACCGATACTATTACGATGTTGGGATAGTTTCTCTGCACCCTAAACACAACGTCGGCAACTGCTGCAGCTATATACCCCACCCTTCTGTTCCGTCTCTGCGCGAACACATTTTCGATAGGACGTTAAACTCTAAGTCTTCCTTCCTCGATCTGTTTCCAGTGGATAACTGAACACAACGGCGTAAGGAACAGCTGACGAACTTGGTAAATAGTATAGCTCGCACGCACCTTAATATCGCTTGTACACTCTCACTGTTGACTGCTTGCAGTTAAAGAAAAGGCGGAATGATCAGTGCTGTGGAAGGAGGACGTTTGATTTTAAAGGAACTTAGTACTGGGCTAGCCAACAGTTAATGCCTCTTCGCGTACGGGTCCTCAACTCTGGTGCCAAACTAAAGGAGACTGCCACCGTTGAGAGGATAGGAGAAAGCCACATAGTTGCCAACAAAACGAAACACCTGTTAAAGTCTTTACTCTTTCCGAATTTGCCATTATTGTCCAGCTGAAGAATACGTCGTGCATTTTTAGCGAAGTATGTACGGTATAACCAGCAGAAAGCAACAACAGTACATGATGTTATCAAAATTGTTGGTTATTTCTCACACCCCTTGTCTCTAAATTCTTTGGACAATGAACATTGTAACTGCATTTATAAGTTCATAAGATTTCGTACAAGAAATGTTTAATGTTAATATTTACTTCTTACAAGTTTGGTTCTTCACACTGATTAGTTTATGGTTCAGCTGAACTCTGAGCAATACAATGTTCTACGCGTCTATGTTCATTACAAGAATACAGATATTAACATTGACATTTTTCAGTGCGTGTATGTTTTATATAAGAACCAACTCCAAACATTAAAAATACCAACTTCACAATAATTTTGTCGAGAAATCTAGTAACTACAAAAAATCACTGGAAACAGAAATCATCGTAAAATATCTAATGTGTAATCATCAAATAAAACTGATAGTAGGAAAGACAGTTACCAGTTTGAGATTCATTGAAATAATCTTAAGGAAATCTTTATTTGCGAAAGAAGTCACAAAAGAGTTGTTCGCCCAGTTTTCGAGTATTGTTTATCAGCCTTTGTATCCTGCCAAGTAGGGTTAATAGAAGAGACAGAGAAGATACAAAGAAGAGCGGCGCTTTTCTTCACGGGATCGTGATGCTCCAAAAACGACCAGCTTTGCGAAAGAAGCGGCGACACTTTCTGCACAACCCACCCATCATTTTGCACGACAATGCGCGGACGCATACAACGCAAGCTGTGGCTGCTCTGTTCAGTCTATGGGACTGAGAAGTACTGTACCATCCACTATACGCCCGGAGTTAAGTCCTTGTGACTTTGATTTGATTCCGAAGGTGAAGAAACCACTTCGTGGCATTCTCTTCAGAGCTGTTCCAGAGATTCGACTGGCAGTAGACGCTCCATTCCCACCATCAACAGAACAGGCTCTGCTAACGGTATACTACGCCTTCCACATCGCTGGCAACGGGCTCTACACAATGCTGGGGATTAATTTTGAAGGACACTAACAGGTGCAAACATGTAACTCTTTTGTATCGGTTGTGAATAAATAGTTGCCACCATTTAAGTTCCAACCTACGTGTATTCTAAATGTTGCATTGTCTATCAGCACTGCGAAATAACGTACTTAATCACACAGATTTCAAGATAGAAATTCGTTTCGTAATTTCATTCGAATGGATGAGGAGATTTTTTTGAAGCTGTTCAATATCGTTGAAAAAGATATTTGCTGCCAAGATACAAACATGAGCCAGTCCATAGAGATAGATACATATATTTTACAGAAAGTTTCATAATAGCCAAAACTTCCAGCAATGACTTGTGCTTCCCTTCTGACATAGACTGCCAGTTGAGATTTCTGGCCTTTGGAGAAACATGGCAGTCGTCGGCTCGTGCAGCAAAAACTGAAGCAGACACATTATACATAATAAATAACGTTGACTTTTGGGACAATACCTCTATTAAATGGATGAGAAAGACACAGAGTCTTTCAGAAAAGAAAAGGTTAAAAAGTATTTGGAAGGAGATGGACACGAACCTGCAACGTAACTCAGCATGGCACATAGTTCACAACATTAACAATTTGGAATTTGTGATAAGCTGTTATGGGACCAAAGTGCTGAGCTTATCGGTCCCTAGACTTACATACTACTAAACTAGCTTAAACTAACTTACGCTAAGAACAACGCACACACCCATGCCCGAGGGAGGACTCGAACCGCCGCCGGGGGAGGGGGGGGGGGGGGTGTAGGCGTGCGAACCGTGTCAAGGCTACCCCGACCGCGCGGCTACCCCGCGTGGCAACATTATCAAGATACAGCTTCCACATAGCAGCCGAGCCTTCGTATATGACATACACCGTGTGAAGACTGTATCTACAAATGTTACTATTTGATATTTAATTTTCGAATTGCACCAAAAAGACGTGCTTTTGATACACCATTATTGTGCCATAGTATTGAAATAGTATACTACCTTAGCACAGAAGTTATAACACTAAAAAGATGAACTATAGGAAGCCTTTACCTATCAATATGTCGTTACCTGTCATTTTATTGTACCAAATCGTAACTAAACTGACTCGTTTTCTTGAGATTCTCAATTTGCAGATGCTTTGAAACAGCCTATATCCATACCACACACTGTGATAAAGAAAACTCATCAAATACACAGGTTAACTCATTATAGTACGGTGGCACGGTTCTGCTGGTTGCGTAAAAACGATGTCGGATCTCATTGCCCACGTTCCTCTCCACGGGACAAAAATCTGACATGCCAGATCCTTCATTTCTCTCTCCACAGTGTAGTAGAACGTGTAATTCCACGCTGCGACGTCACCAGCTCCTCGTCCACGAGCGTTTTCACGTCCCGTGAGAGGACGGCTTGGTGCTTGCCGAGTAGAGATACAGATGGAGATAATTTTGTTTCTTTAAATCCTAAACCTATACCATACTTCCTGGCGATCATTAAGACTAGGCAAATAGTCGACAGTATCTTAAACTAAAATCAGGGAAATAGGAAAAAGACGGTTCTATTCGCGACACCTCGCCCCTTCATAACACACGATTGGCCACTGGGCGCGGTAGACTCAAGTGCGGCTGCAGAAGCTCTCAGGCTGAGGCGCTCCGGAGCAGATGTTATCGCGTCGGCTCGCTTTCGTTTACTGCCAGACAAGCACCTGCTCACTCACTTCTCTCACTACGCCTTTGTTGAGGGCAACGATTCGTGTAAATGCTTCCGGTGTAGATGTTACTCTGGAACTAAACAACCGCGCCGCGGAAGCAGTGTTACTCGAGACTGCCTGACAGACACGGAAGGATCCTCCGACTCGTCAGACGAAGAATCTTACTGCTAACGTGGCAGGAAGTTTCAGAACAACGAACACTGTGCATTCTTGAAAAAAAAAAATCCCCTAGGCAACGATTACGCCATTTGTCCGGAATATATCAAAAAGTCAGTATAAATTTGAAAACTTGAAACTTCCTGGCAGATTAAAACTGTGTCCCGGACCGAGACTCGAACTCGGAAACTTTGCCTTCCGCGGACAAGTGCTCTACCAACTGAGCTACCCAAGCACGACTCACGCCTGCTGCAGAGTGAAAATCTCATTCTGGAAACATCCCCCAGGCTGTGGCTAAGCCATGTCTCCGCAATATCCTTTCTTTCAGGAGTGCTAGTTCTGCAGGGTTCGCAGGAGAGCTTCTGTAAAGTTTGGAAGGTAGGAGACTAGGTACTGGCAGAAGTGAAGCTGTGAGGACGGGGCGTGAGTCGTGCTTGGGTAGCTCAGCTGGTAGAGCACTTGCCCGCGAAAGGCAAAGGTCCCGAGTTCGAGTCTCGGTCCGGCACACAGTTTTAATCTGCCAGGAAGTTTCATATCAGCGCACGCTCCGCTGCAGAGTGAAAATCTCGTTCTGGAATTTGAAAACTTAATAAACCACGGAATAATGTAGATAGAGAGGTAAAAATTGACACACATGCTTGGAATGACATGGGGTTTTATTAGAACAAAAAAAAAGGTTCACAAAATGTTCGACAGATGGCGTTGGACAGCAAAACTGCTACCGTGACGGGTGAGAGGTACGCCGATATGTTACAGAATCGCATCATCCCCAGCCTGGCTGAACGTACGATGTTTATGCAGGATGGCGCTCCACCCCATATTGCTCGACGCGTGAAAGATCTCTTGCGCGCGTCGTTTGGTGATGATCGTGTGCTCACCCGCGACTTTCATCATGCCAGGCCTCCCAGGTCCCCGGACCTCAGTCCGTGTGATTATTGGCTTTTGGGTTACCTGAAGCCGCAAGTGTATCGTGACCGACCGACATCTCTAGGGATGCTGAAAGAGAACATTCGACGCCAATGCCTCACCATAACTCCGGACATGCTTTATGTTGTGGACTGACAAGACAGCCAGTCCACAGTGACGGGTAACCGAAAGGCACGCGCTTAAACTCACGCAGGCTGGCGTGAGGTCTGAAACAGGATACGTAATGAATGCTATAAAGAAAAGTACGTAGCTGCTGGAATACTTAACTTTAATCCACAATTGGTGAACATTGGTCTTGTTGATACAGTATATGCGTCATTAGATACATAGCACAGGATAAATGGCGCCTTGCTAGGTCGTAGCAATTGACTTAGCTGAAGGCTATGCTAACCATCGTCTCGGCAAATGAGAGCGTAATTCTCAGTGAACCTTTCCTGGCAAAGTCGGCTGTACAACTGGGGCGAGTGCTAGTAAGTCGCTCTAGACCTGCCGTGTGGCGGCGCTCGGTCTGCTATCACTGACAGTGGCGACACGCGAGTCCGTCGTATACTAATGGACCGCGGCCGATTTAAAAGCTACCACCTAGCAAGTGTGGTGTCTGGCTGTGACACCACACTTTACAATTCTGTTCACAACATTATTCCTCGACTACAGCTATTGTTGATGAATGATGGTGGACATATTGAGCATTTCCTGTAAAGAACATTATCTTTGCTTTGTCTTACTTTGTTATGCTAGTTATTGCTATTCTGATCAGATGAAGCGCCACCTGTCGGACATTTTTTGAACTTTTGTATTTTTTTGGTTCTAATAAAACCCCATGTCATTCCAAGCATGTGTGTTAAATTGTAACTCTCTATCTACATTGTTCCGTGATTTACTCAGTTTTCAAATTTATATTGACTTTTTGATCACCCGGTATATATATTTTTTCACGAAGAATTGTCATCCTGCAGTATGTGCAGGAGAACACCTGTAATGTTTGAAAAGTGCGCTATTTGATCAAAAGCATCTGGACATATATTTGTGGACGTTAGTATGGGATGTCTTCACCCTTCGCCTTTGTGACTGTGAACCCTGCTGGATTATGTCTGTCGAGGATGGTTCAAATGGCTCTCAACACTAGCTATGGGACTTAACATCTGAGGTCATCAGTCCCCTAGACTTAGAACTACTTAAACCTAACTAACCTAAGGACAGCACACACATCCATACCCGAGGCAGGATTCAAACCTGCGACCGTAGCAGCCGCGTGGTTCCGGACTGAAGCACCTAGAACCGCTTGGCTACTGCGGCCAGCTCTGTCGAGGAACTGCAACCCATTCGTCCTCAAGAGCAGAAATCAGGGAAGGAAGCGATGTTGGACGCTGGGATCTGGTGGAGCGAAGCTGACGCTCTTACTCTTCCCAAGGGTGTTCCATTGCGCTCACTGTTGGCACCACACATCATGGCAGGCAACGTTCTCCAAACATTCGTCAAACTCAAACCCACCCATCAAATTGCCACAGGGTGTAGCATGATTCACCAATCCAATCCACTCGTTTTCAGTTATCCACTATCTAGTGGCATTGCTCTCTACACCACATCATTAGATGAGCACTGGTACATTTTGGCAAGAGAATGGAAACAACGTGGAAGTAGCGAATTCCACTACCGGATAATGTCTTTAATATACCGTGCTGGTATATGTCTTGTGTATAAATTAAAATGTAAATGATAATGTGCATTGGGTTCGATCTTTATGGGAGGTGTACTGCTTTGTAGTAAAAGAAAAGGAACTGGTCGCATTAGTGAGAAAGGACTTATCGTAGCGTATGAGTGCACGACTGACTTCCGACCTTGAATTGTAGCCTTACACCGTGGCGAACGTTTCAACAGAATCGATCCACTCGGCAGCAGTGTACTAATAGTTTGTTTGCAGTCAGCCAGAACGCAAAAACGTTGGAGTTCCTCCTCAGCTTCCTGGAAAAAAGAAACGTTTTGAGCAGAAGAAATGGAAGGAAGATTAGAATTTGACACACAGTCGACAACAAGGTCATTAGAGACTGAGCACAGCCGGCTGCTGTGGCTAAGTGGATCTAGGCGCTTCAGTCCGGAACCGCGCTGCTTCTACGGTCGCAGGTTCGAATCAAGCCTCGGGCATGCATGTGTGTTATGTCCTTAGGTTATTTAGGTTTAAGCAGTTCTAAGTCTAGGGACTGATGACCTCAGATGTTAAGTCCCATAGTGCTTAGAGCCATTTGAACCATTTAGACTGAGCACAAGCTCGTATTGCGGATTGACGAGGGATGGTGAAGGAAATCGGCCGTACCCTTTCAAAGGAACCATCCCGTCATTCAGAATAAGCGATTTAGAGAAATGAGGGAAAACATAAAACTGGATGGCCTGACAGGGATTCGAACCGCAGTCCTCCCGAATGCGACCAGTGTCTCTGCGGTGCGCCACCTGGCTCGGTTTGGGCAGCAGACGAAATAAACGCTGACGTGTCAGGTCTCAGATTGGTCTTTTTTCGAAGGTTATTGTGATTAGTGCACTAAATTTGTTAAGTACACAGATTTTCAGGGCAGCTATCGCTTATCCTGTGTCAGACTCGGTACACAGTATTTTCCGCCAGAGCTCAAAAACACATCTGTAGCAGAATGATCGTTAAGTGTCATAAATATTATCGATTTTTGTGAAGCTCGTTACAGTGTAAGGCACCGTTCACTTCGTAAAGCAGTCACACACCTGCTGCGCCAAAGTTCCCAAATAATAGGAACAGTCTTGTTCTTCTTGTGTGAATATGACGGACGAAAAATGAGAAGTCATTTTATGAACAAAGTTTCGAGGATGGGCGCTGCTGATGCTGGTGATAGCTATTCTCCTTTACATTTGTAGGCATCCTGATTCGGCCGCAAACGGACACTGAAACAATACTTGATCTCTATGTTGCTTTGTTCGTGTTGTTGCTCTCTTTAGGTTAAATACTGGATTCATGCACCTGTCCTCACTAGCCTGTGCTGTACAAGTCTAAAATGTTCAAATGTGTGTGAATTCTGAAGGACCAAATTGCTAGACTTAACGCACCACTGAATCTAACTTATGCTAAGAACAACACACACACCAATGCCCGAGGGAGGACTCGCACCTTCAGCGGGAGAGGCCGCGCAATATACAAGTCTCTTAAACCCTGCACTCTACATCCATTTGAACCTTCTTACTGTAGTGAAGCTTTGGTCTCACCCTCGGTAGTCCCCCCTCCCTCTCCCCACTTTTCGCCGGCCGAAGTGGCCGTGCGGTTAAAGGCGCTGCAGTCTGGAACCGCAAGACCGCTACGGTCGCAGGTTCGAATCCTGCCTCGGGCATGGATGTTCGTGATGTCCTTAGGTTAGTTAGGTTTAACTAGTTCTAAGTTCTAGGGGACTAATGACCTCAGCAGTTGAGTCCCATAGTGCTCAGAGCCATTTGAACCATTTTTCTCCCCACTTTCCTCCATCACCAAATTCATGATTCCTTGATGGCATATTTCCTGTCAATTGACCCTTTTCTTTAGTCCAATTTTGCAGTACATTTATTTTCTCCGTAATCCTTTTCAGTGTATGTTGATCAGTTATCCCATCTACATATTTAATTATCAGCTTTCTTCAGTAGCTCCCATCTAAAAAGCTTCTGTTCTCTTCTAGTTACAACTACTTACCATTCAAGTTTCACTCTCGTACAAGGCTACATTCGACACAAATATATTCAGAAAAGACTTCCTAAAATATTCTATGTTAAAAAATTTCTCTTTTTCAGAAGCTCTGTTCTTGTTATTGGCATTCTGCATTTTATATCCTGTCTGTTTCGGCCATTATCGTTTACTTTATTCCTCAAAACACTTCACAGGCGAGACATGCCTGTTCTTCCTCTGGCACACCTTCCTATCCTGCTGAAAGAGGTGCCTTTGGAAGTACGAACAGTAATATGATTACTGCATGATGCTACTCCAGTTCACTGCCCTCTTGAGTATGGAACCAAAACACTAGGACAGACAGCCGGCCGGAGTGGCGGTGCGGTTCTAGGCGCTACAGTCTGGAACCGAGCGACCGCTACGGTCGCAGGTTCAAATCCTGCCTCGGGCATGGATGTGTGTGATGTCCTTACGTTAGTCCGGTTTAATTAGTTCTAAGTTCTAGGCGACTGATGACCTCAGAAGTTAAGTCGCATAGTTTTGTGGACTGGCAAGACAGCCAATCCACTAGGACGGGAGGCCGAAGGGCACGCGTTTAAGCTCACGCAGGATGGCGTGAGGTCTGGAACAGGACAAGGTCTTTATAGTAGCAAAAATAGTGCGTAGCTTCTGGAATACTTAACTTTAATCCATAATTGATGAACATCGGTCTGACGGTACATGCATCACAAGATAAATAGCAATTGATAATGGCGCCTTGCTAGGTCGTAGCAAATGACGTAGCTGAAGGCTATGCTAACTATCGTCTCGACAAATGAGAGCGTAATGTGTCAGTGAACCATCGCTAGCAAAGTCGGCTGTACAACTGGGGCGAGTGCTAGGAAGTCTCTCTAGACCTGCCGTGTGGCGGCGCTCGGTCTGCAATCACTGATAGTGGCGACACGCGGGTCCGACGTATACTACCGGACCGTGGCCAATTTAAAGGCTACCACCTAGCAAAAATGGTTCAAATGGCTCTGAGCACTATGGGACTCAACTGCTGAGGTCATTAGTCCCCTAGAACTTAGAACTAGTTAAACCTAACTAACCTAGGGACATCACAAACATCCATGCCCGAGGTAGGATTCGAACCTGCGACCGTAGCGGTCTTGCGGTTCCAGACTGCAGCGCCTTTAACCGCACGGCCACTTACGCCGGCTACCACCTAGCAAGTGTGGTGTCTGGCGGTGACACCACGCATAGTGCTCAGCGCCAGCCACTAGGACAGACAAAACATTCTTATCTGATGTGTTCTGATGTGTGCTTTAGTCATTGAATCGTACACTGTCAAAGTACGAGGAACGTTCAATAATCAACGCAAAACTTTTTCTGAGAACAAGTTGGTTTTATTCAGGATTCGAATAAACCACATTTTTCCTCACTATTCTGGCTACAAAACCGTATTTTTCAGCTTAATCTCCGTTTAACAGGACGGCCTTACGCCACCTGAATGTGGGAGGGCCTGTATCCAGCATGGTAGCACTCCACTGGACGATGTCGGAGCCAAAGCCTTGCTGCATCAATAACCTCCCCATCATCCACGTACTGGCCGAGAAACTATTTTCACCAATCAGCCTCGTAACGGGCAAGAAGGTCTGCACAGATTGCCCTTCGTTGGTTTTTATAGTCGTCTGTAAGGCGGCGATGAATCCAGTGGACACACAATTTTCAGTACCCCAACTGATAGGTACGTGTGCCAGCACTACCTACAGACAGAGGCCCACGAGAAAGACAGGCCGCGGCGCGTACGTCACGAAGGTAGGCCTGAGCTCGCTCACTCGCCCACGTCAACAGACAAACTATGTTTCTACGCCTGTTAACTCGTAACTAGGCACGTCCGTACAAACGAAAACTGAATCGTCTACTGGAATCCTCTATTATGGAATCTTACTGTTATTAGTCCTATAATGATCGGATGTCTATAGGCCTACTTATAATTAGGCTGGTTGGTGGCCGAGCGGTTCTAGGCGCTTCAGTCTGGAACCGCTCGACCGCTACGGTCGCAGGTTCGAATTCTGCCTCGGGCAGGGATGTGTGTGATGTCCTTAGGTTAGTTAGGTTTAATTAGTTCTAAGTTCTAGGGGACTGATGACCTGAGATGTTAAGTCCCATAGTGCTCAGAGCCATTTCAGCCATTTGTAACTGCTGTACTGGCGTACAATAAAATAACATCATGCTAAAATGATTATCAGTTGCGTAAGGCATCACTTCTTGTGTGTAATGAGGACTGTTCAGCAAAACAGACTAAATGCTATAAACAAGCCGTTATACCATTTATATCGAGTATTGATCTTAAATTAAATTTTGCTGTAGTACTGTTAATCAGTAAGGCTTCATAATAGCAGATTCCACTGGAAGATGCAATTCTCGTTAGTACTTACACGCCCAGCTGCGAGTTAACAGGTTTAGAAACGCATTTTGCCTGCTGAGCTGAGCGAGCGAGCGAGCGAGTTCAGGACTACCTTCGTGACGCACGCGCCGCGGCCTGTCTTTCTCGTGGGCCTCGCTACAGACACGCCCAGTTGTGCAGTGATCACCTCGAATGAGAGTGTCCGCACGTACCAGCCTGACAGAGGTCACAGCTGTGTGCGGCCGGCTGCACGCGAGGGAGAGGACAAGTCTGCGCGACATTGTTGAGATGATTACAGATGCCTCGCCCAACGACCCGCCGTGCTTTTGTTCACTGTCTGGTCTCCGTAGACATTCTGCAAGAGCCTATGAATATCTGCGACGCTCCGATTTTCCACCAAAAGAAATTCAATGATAGCTCGCTGCTTGGAACGCACCTCCGTCGCAGACGCCATTTTAAAGGCTACGTATAGCGCCGCTACCTATCGGAACTTCATCAAACTACAGGGATCGAAGCGAGAATATTCCGCGATGTCCCACAACAAATTCCGCATTTTTCTAGCCGAAATCGACAGAGAGAAAAAAAAAGTGCTGCAATACTTACCGAAGGCCTCTCGTATTTTATCTTTAAGTGGGTGTACCTCCCTTGGAACGCATTTCCATATGACCTATTTTGCTCTCTGTTGTCTCAGAGATCGTTTCCTACAGTATTCCCTACTTAGCGAAATCGCCTTGTGTATTAAAATGTCGTTTGACGGTAACAGTACTGGGCCGTTTCAGACGGCTAATGTTTCACTGAAACATTTATGTCTCAGGACGATAGCAGAATTTCAACTTGTCAGCTTTCGAATGCGACACCAGCGATAGAGTTGCGGCGCCACATCGTCTACTGAGGCCAGCCCTCGAGAGAGTAATGCTCCCAATCGAGGCGAATGTAAGCAAGTGTGGAACATGCACTCAGTCGTATATATTCGAGGGCGGCCGAGATTCTGCCCCGACACTTTGCCGCCGCCTCGCCTCCTGTCAGAGCCGTATAGTTCCGCGGAAAATCATTATTATCAGTCATTTGGCATCTTCGTAATGAGAGGTAATTGTGGCATGAGTCATTAGCTCGCGAGCAACATGATCTGATAGGCGCGCACGCCACGCCACGCCGGGCCGGGCACGCGAGGGCCAGAGCACGCCGCTGCCCGCCCTAGCCGGCCAGCCCTAAAGGGCTAGCTGACGACGGGAGGGGCCCGAAACGCTGGTGTTCCAAAACAGCAGCACGTTTCTTTTCCATTCATTCTCATCCAACTTGTTGACATTAACCTTTCAATCGTCTACGTTGAAATTGTCATATCACTTTTCCTCCAAATGCCCTACAGAGCCGGCCGCGGTGGCCGAGCGGTTCTAGGCGCTTCAATCCGGAACCGCGTGACTGCTACGGTCGCAGGTTCGAATCCTGCCCCGGGCATGGATGTGAGTGATGTCCTTAGGTTAGTTAGATTTAAGCAGTTCTAAGTTCAAGGGGACTGATGACCTCAGATGTTAAGTCCCATTGTGTTCAAAGCCATTTGAACCATTTTTTTTTCTTTTTCCCTACAGACCGCTGTTAAGGAACTCCTTGAGTACGAGATCGCCAAAGGCCAGTGATGTTTACGGCATTCGGCGCTCTACATACTGTCTACCACGCAACCACAATATTGGCTGCTAATAGCAACAGGAGACAGGAGAGGAGGTACTCACTGGGGAACTCAGCATGAGCCTACGGAGAGTAGCTGAATGGCTTAGTTGACGAGTAACTCACAACAATGCTACAGTGTTAGTGGTGTCGATATAAAACAGAGCAACAGCAACAGTAAACAAAGAAAACATTACATTGTGTCTACAACAGTAGTTGCTGAGGCTTATATTTCGTCAGAAAAGAACCCAGGGAATTTCGCAGAGTGAGAAAGAAGTGGCAGACGAAATATTACAGTTTTTGCAAGATGCGTGTCGTCATATGCGCTCGACTGTGCGGGCAATATACACGAGGAGTACAATGACGATACATGCCTAACAAGTGCAAGTGATAGTGAAATAGCTGTCGAAGCACGCAGTTCATCATCCTTGTCGGATAGGCGGCCACAAATCCTGTCTCCAATTAAACGTAGTAAAGGGCAATCGTTGTCGAAGACCAGGTACTAAACATAATTACGTACAAGGTACATCATCCATATCATAGTACAAAAACAATTACGAACAGATATCAAATAAATCCGCAGCAATATGACCATGTAGCGCACAAGAAGAACTACGGTTATTCAAGGGAGTACAAGGCGCACTTGTTACAGAAACTGGTGTTTGCAAGTTTCAAGGAGACTCCATCTCTACATCGTTCACAGGATGTGTATGATAGTGAGCTACTACGTTGTTGTTGTTGTGGTCTTCAGTCCTGAGATTGGTTTGATGCAGCTCTCCATGCTACTCTATCCTGTGCAAGCTTCTTCATCTCCCAGTACCTACTGCAACCTACATCCTTCTGAATCTGTTTAGTGTATTCATCTCTTGGTCTCCCTCTACGATTTTTACCCTCCACGCTGCCCTCCAATGCTAAATTTGTGATCCCTTGATGCCTCAGAATATGTCCTACCAACCGATCTCTTCTTTTACTCAAGTTGTGCCACAAACTTCTCTTCTCCCCAATCCTATTCAGTACCTCCTCATTAGTTATGTGATCTACCCATCTAATCTTCAGCCCTCTTCTGTAGCACCACATTTCGAAAGCTTCTATTCTCTTCTTGTCTAAACTATTTA
Organism: Schistocerca serialis cubense; assembly: GCF_023864345.2. Classification (NCBI taxonomy): domain Eukaryota; kingdom Metazoa; phylum Arthropoda; class Insecta; order Orthoptera; family Acrididae; genus Schistocerca; species Schistocerca serialis. The sequence continues at coordinate 789,032,451 of NC_064641.1, read as the reverse complement.
TCGACCACGTTTCACTTCCATACATGGCTACATTCCATACAAATGCTTTCAGAAACGACTTCCTTACACTTAAATCTATACTCGATGTTAAGAAATTTCTCTTCTTCAGAAATTCTTTCCTTTCCATTGCCAGTCTACATTTTATATCCTCTCTACTTCCTCCATCATCAGTTATTTTGCTCCCCAAACAGCAAAGCTCATTTACTACTTTAAGTGTCTCATTTCCTAATCTAATTCCCTCAGAATCACCCGATTTAATTCGACTACATTCCATTATCCTCGTTTTGGTTTTGTTGATGTTCATCTTATATCCTCCTTTCAAGACACTGTCCATTCCGTTTAACTGCCCTCCAGGTCCTTTGCTGTCTCTCACAGAATTACAATATCATCGGCGAACCTCCAAGTTTTTATGTCTTCTCCATGGATTTTAATTCCTACTCAGAATCTTTCTTTTGTTTCCTTTACTGCTTGCGCAACATACGGATTGAATAACATCGGGGATAGGCTACAACACTGTCTCACTCCTTTCCCAACCACTTCTTCCCTTTCATGCCCCTCGATTCTTATAACTGCCATCTGGTCTCTGTACAAATTGTAACTAGCCATTCGCTCCCTGTGTTTTACCTGCTACGTTATGCACATCAAATTGCACGTAGATTAAAGTTATTCAAGGGGAGCAGTGGATGGTTGCATATTTTCAAACATTGTTACAGAATTAAAATACGTAAGATAACGAAATTTCTAACAAAGCGTCAACTTGACGATGCATAGCAAAGTGCGGAATCGGCTCGAAAATTTGCAGATGAGATGAACAAACGTATCCCATCGTTCAATAAGGAATTTATTTTCAACTCTGATGAATCGGGAATTGTAGAGAAAACGCAAATGAAAGGAGCCCTGGAAATTTTATGTACCAAGAGAGTTGTACCAAGATTAAGTAACATCAATGCCTTAAAGCATTCGTATACGATTATGCCGAAATTTAATCTGGATGTTAAACGGGCTGGAAAGCTGTTTATTGAGCTGCGCTAAGATGGAGGTGCTCTGACGACTACCATTCATTCTAGTGTGCGTGATCTTGCAAGAACAGTAGGGAATATTTACGTCACAGTAAACAAGAGTGGGGAAATGGCGAACCGGGACTGATTCTCTGGGCTGCCACACTGTCTTATCAGTCTAAATAAGGATCGTCAGCCTCGCTTTGACCTGTGAGACACGGTTCTACTTCTCATTAGTTCCAAGTCAATAATTAAGAGCCCTGTAACTACTGTCTGAAAGTTTCCGAGATCCGACGACAGGACCGGAATATGTACACTGCTAACAGTTCATACATGCGGTATGAGGTTAAATGAAACCGGACGCATTGTGACTGGCTGCCTACGACCAAAAGTCAAAAAGTTATCAAATTATGAGTATAGCGCCACCTGCTAACCGCCAAAGAACAGTCGCAGAACTGAAGAAAAAGAAGCAGGAAATCGAACCTAGACATCCCCTGTCTGGATACTTAAAACACAAAACTGGTTTGAGGTCTCGGAGGAGCTTCATGGGTACAACATCAGCAGTTCCATCAGCTCCTGAAACTCTCCGAACAGAGTTACAGATAAATTCATTAACCCAAAGAACTGGGAAGAAGAACATCAAAGAGAAACGTGCTGCGGGATTTCATGACCATATGTGACATGGAAGGCGCTAAAGCGATTGAGGACGGGAGTTGGGCTTCATGACTGAAGATGAGTCCTTTCAGATTAGCGACCCGCAGGACCCGCATCTCCTAGTCTGCAGAAACCTGCCCGATCCTTGCACACAGAAGATCTACGTGGTGTTTCTAGAAGTTGTAGAAGGGACTTCGAAAATCAAGTTTTACATAGGAAACCATGTCCTGAAGCGTCATCCAATGACGCTACAGGGCGTCAGAGTAACAGGCGCCGTCACCTGCAAATTTGTATACATATAGGATGATTCCTTGATAATATTACAAACTGTCAAGGATGATGGGAAAGGACACATTTATCAATTTTAGGTAAGGGTCGCTGTACCGGAAACGAATCAGTGTGAAGTTATAAGTGAAAACCGTTCAAATACCTCTGATAGTAAAATACATGTACTGGCCCTGTTGTTGCTAAGACTGAAGGGTAGGCAAAACAAGGAAAAAAATGTCGAGTAAACATGGGCTCTGAAATGGACACCTCAGTAGCTTCTATTGAACATGTGCTCATAGCTCTTTAGGAATGCGTTTTAGAGCCCATGTTTAGTACACAATTTTTCTCGTTTTGGTGCATGGTACCACCTCTGAAAGCTGCCTACTCTACAATCTTAGCAACAACTGTACGACTGCGCCGGCCGGAGTGTGCGAGCGGTTCTAGGCGCTACAGTGTGGAACCGCGCGACCGCTACGGTCGCAGGTTCGAATCCTGCCTCGGGCATGGATGTGTGTGATGTCCTTAGGTTAGTTAGGTTTAAGTAGTTCTAAGTTCTAGGGGACTGATGACCTCAGAAGTTAAGTCCCATAGTGCTCAGAGCCATTTTTTTTTTTTTGACAGTACGACTACATGTATTTCACAGTCAGAAGTATCAGAATAATTTTCCCTTGTAACTTTAGACTCGTTCGTTTCCAGTACAGAGACCCTTTTACCCTTCTCCATCATCTTGGAAAGTTTGTAACATCATCACGGAACCACCCAGTATATACATATACAGGGTGAGTCACCTAACGTTACCGCTGGATATATTTCGTAAACCACATCAAATACTGACGAATCGATTCCACAGATCGAACGTGAGGAGAGGGGCTAGTGTAATTGGTTAATACAAACCATAAAAAAATGCACGGAAGTATGTTTCTTAACACCAACCTACGTTTTTTAAATGGAACTCCGTTAGTTTTGTTAGCACATCTGAACATATAAACAAAGACGTAATCAGTGCCGTTTGTTGCATTGTAAAATGTTAATTACATCCGGAGATGTTGTCACCTAAAATTGACGGTTGAGTACCACTCCTCCGCTGTTCGATCGTGTGTATCGGAGAGCACCGAATTACGTAGGGATCTAAAGGGAACGGTGAAGGACCTTAGGTACAGAAGACACTGGAACAGCACATTACGTCCACATGCAAACACCTTTTTATTGGTCTTTTTCACTGACGCACATGTACATTACCATGAGGGGTGAGGTACACGTACACACGTGTTTTCCGTTTTCAATTACGGAGTGGAATAGAGTGTGTCCCGACATGTCAGGCCAATAGATGTTCAATGTGGTGGCCATCATTTGCTGCACACAATTGCAATCTCTGGCGTAATGAATGTTGTACACGCCGCAGTACATCTGGTGTAATGTCGCCGCAGGCTGCCACAATACGTTGTTTCATATCCTCTGGGGTTGTAGGCACATCACGGTACACATTCTCCTTTAACGTACCCCACAGAAAGAAGTCCAGAGGTGTAAGATCAGGAGAACGGGCTGGCCAATTTATACGTCCTCCACGTCCTATGAAACGCCCGTCGAACGTGTACCTCACCCCTCATGGTAATGTACATGTGCGTCAGTGAAAAAGACCAATAAAAAGGTGTTAGCATGTGGACGTAATGTGCTGTTCCAGTCTCTTCTGTACCTAAGGTCCATCACTGTTCCCTTTGGATCCCTACGTAATTCGGTGCTCTCCGATACACACGATCGAACAGCGGAGGAGTGGTACTCAAGCGTCAACTTTAGGTTACAATATCTCCGGATGTAATTAACATTTTACAATGTAACAAACGGCACTGATTACGTATTTGTTTATATGTTCAGATGTGCTAACAAAACTTACGGGGTTCCATTTAAAAAAACGTAGGTTTGTGTTAAAAAACATACTTCCGTGCATTTTTTTATGGTTTGTATTAACCAATTACACTAGCCCATCTCCTCACGTTCGGTCTGTGGAATCGGTTCGTCAGTATTTGATGTGGTTTACGAAATATATCCAGCGGTAATGTTAGGTGACTCACCCTGTATTTGCAGACGGCTGCGCCTATAACTTTGACGCTCTGTAGCGGCGTTGAATTGTGTTTCCGGACATGGATTTCTATGTAAAACTTGATCTACCAGGTTCCCTCTGCAACTTCCAGATGTGTGTAAAATGAACTGTGAAACACCCTGTATACGTAGCAAGTGATGAAACCATCAAGGCAGCGTCATTTTGGAGATATCGGTCCATCTAACAGAAAATCAGCAGTGCGTCCCAGAATTGGGTTATTATTTTTATTATTTCGTATCATCTAAGTCCTGGGCGCATAAAGTAAATAAATAGTTTATATGTCGTCTAGAGCTGACCACTACTCGGCGATAATCAGCGCAGCAACCAAACAGATGGATATTTCAAAGTCAACAGGGACAGAATCACACAAAAACTTCACTCTCAAGCTTACGCGGAGACAAATGAAATTTCTTGGCATGAATTAACCAGGGACAAGTCGGACACTTTTATCCAACACCACCTATGCTCTGCTCTGAACGAGTCTTCTTTCTAATCCTCTATACTCGCCGCGAAAAAACAGGAAAGTACCCAAACAGAATTCCACGTGGGCGAGTGGGAACTGGTTCTTCCAGTCTTCCGTACTGCTCTGAGTAACACGGCTGATCATGAAGAATCACCTGTTCCTGACTTCAGATACACACAACGATGACAGAATGTCCGCTTCAGAGGGCTCGTGACTTCTTCTCGCCAGGAGGACTGCCGGCCAAGTCCCCGTCTTTATGACCCCCCTAAACGTCCCACGAAATTCTTCAACCTTGAAGCATTCCAGCGAAGCAGAAACAGGAGCAGGATGCAGAAAGCCTCGTTGGCCACTTCCCGCTCTCGCTTACAGTGCTACTGCAAGACGCTGCCTTCTGGCAGGTCTGTAAGAACTTTCTCTGCAGCGGATGTTGGAAACACCGACCGTCATGAGGAAATTACGAATGCTTTCCCCGTAAGTCACTCAAGCAGGCTCCGACCGTCGCCCATTTAGCAGGATTAGGGGAATTCCGGCCCATTTTCTTCAGGCTGAACAATCACTTCTTTCGCCCTTCAGCTGGCAACTGGCCGATGTGACTACAACAATCAGCAGGGCTAGCAAATGGAGGTGACCAGGTAATAATGTCAATGTTACAAATTTACAGACTAAGCTGTCCAAAACACACTTTACATACTACAAGTACATGGAAACGAAGTATGATTTTGCTGAGTACTATGCCGCCTGAGAATCGTGGCAAACGTGCGACCTGACACGGCTGCAACGGAAGTATGCAAGGCGAATAATGTACGACGAAGCGCTGTTCCCTTGAGTGTTCTCTCGTTGTTAAGGAGGAGAGTTAGTGAGAGTGTATTGCTGGCGTTAGAGAACAACAAATTAGGCTCCTGAACTCTACAGTTTTGCTCTGGTGCTTGCAAAGATGTGAAAGAAGTGGCAGTAACACGACTCAGAATACACCACTCAATTGACACATAGGCACCTTGTCCGGCGAGAAGACCCACCAGCGTTCAAAAAAATGGTTCAAATGGCTCTGAGCACTATGGGACTTAACATCTGTGGGCATTAGTCCCCTAGAACTTAGAACTACTTAAACCTAACTAACCTAAGGACATCACACACATCCATGCCCGAGGCAGGATTCGAACCTGCGACCGTAGCGGTCGCGGCGTTCCAAGCCGAAGCGCCTAGAACCGCACGGCCATCCCGGCCGGCCCCACCAGCGTGCGATGCTTTTGGCGCACCAGATGTTCTTGCCCAACATTTTATTTTATTGCATTTATATTCTGAGTAGAGAGCAGAAATTTTTTCTTGGTTTGTCCGCTGTTTTAAATAACAGTGTCACGAGTGTTCAGAAAGAGGTAAGGTTCTGTGTGTTGTCAAGGCCTCTCTTCAAATTATTGGGTAGGCTATTTGAATGTATTTCGGAATGGCTGGTTCATCGCTTTAAAAAATGATCAAGCCAGCCAAGAACGTCTGGATCAATTTTTCAGTTTCGGTGGTGTTTCCTTTTCTCTTTTAGCACATATTTGTAAATTGAGAATCAGATTTTTATTTAAGCACTTTTACTGTCCATGTACAGTCACATTAGCCAATGTCTACTTGTTCTCACAGTGGCTGACTATTTTCCTGTTTTATTAGTACTTTGTCTGGCACGTGTATCAGGGAATTACTTTTGAAACCTGTTTCCAGACACTGCTCGTTTCATTTAGTACTTTATCAAAGAACAATATTATAGTTTTATTAAGCATGAGGGAGGGGCACAAACATGCCTGTAAACATATACGCTCCCATGCTTGATTCTTGCTGTCCATTCTGATATATTCTTAAGCAACCACTACTATACAGTCATTACCTTACAGTGTTTCTAATACGTGCTCTGGGGCCATTGTCCGAAGAAGATTCCTTACGAACAAAGACTTGTATTTAAACCAGGGACCTAGAAACGACGAAGAGGCTTCGTCCCGTCGTGGCACTCAGTGGTTCACAGCCCCACCACAGGACACAGCAGTCCACCCACCCCACCGCCGCCTCACACTGAACCCAGGGTTATTGTGCGGTTTGGCCCCCAGTGGACCCCCCCTCCCCCCCCCCCCCCCCCCCCTGGTCGGGAAACCGCTCGTTAGACCGCGCGGTTAGCCAAGCGGGCAAGAAAGACTTACTCTCGCTTAGCATTTAGTTCATGTTCTGGAAGCATGCTGATAACCATGCCACTGAACGGCCTGAAACTAATGTCATTATCATCATCATCGTCGTCGTCGTCATCATCCTCTCCCCTTTTTCTCGTTTTTCTCTATATCTATACCTATACTCTATGTGGTGTCACCGCCAGACACCACACTTGCTAGGTGGTAGCCTTTAAATCGGCCGCGGTCCGCTAATATACGTCGGACCCGCGTGTCGCCACTATCAGTGATTGCAGACCGAGCGCCACCACACGGCAGGTCTAGAGAGACTTCCTACCACTCGCCCCAGTTGTACAACCGACTTTGCTAGCGATGGTTCACTGACAAAGTACGCTCTCATTTGCCGAGACGATAGTTAGCATAGCCTTCAGCTACGTCATTTGCTACGACCTAGCAAGGCGCCATTATCATTTGCTATTTATCTTGTGATGCATGTACCGTCAGACCAATGTTCACCAATTATGGATTAAAGTTAAGTATTCCAGAAGCTACGTACCTTTTTTGCTAGTATAATTACTTTACCTGTTCCAGACCTCACGCCAGCCTGCGTGAGCTTAAACGCCTGCCTTTCGGCTACCTCCTAGTGGCTTGGCTGTCTTGCCAAGTCACAACACTCTACAAGCCAGTTTCTGGTGTGTGGCGGAAGGTACTTCTGGTACATCATCCCTACCTCCTTGTTTCCTGTTCCAGTAACGAATAGTGGGTGGAAAGAATGGCTGTCGGTAGAGGTCCATATTAGCTCCAGTACCTCTGATGTTCTCGTCGTGATGATTTCGAGAGGCGTGCCTGGGAGGAAGAAACATGCTGCCCCACTCTTCTTGGAACGTACTCTCCCGAAATTTCAACAGTAAACTTCTGTGTGCCGCCGTGACGAAACAAGCCTCTCTCTACATGGTAAAGGTCCCAGACATGCAGAGTAGGGGGAAGAATCGGTCTTACACGTGTAACGTAAGCCCTTTCTTTCGTCTGTATTCTGTTAAGTAGAATTTGTTCAAAGTGGTTCCAGTAATAATAGAAACTTAAATTTTGATATGCTTATAGATACAGAATGAGGAATCGGAAAGATATAGAAGTTTCAAGGAAGTGATAGAATGGTTAGGAGATGGTACTACTTGTCGAAGTACTCATGATGGATACTAGCCTGTCTATAACCGAAGTACCTATTGTATGCTATTGCGAGATAGCCGTTCGAAGAGTGGTGGTGGGAGACGTTTTCATCAGCAGTATTTGGCTGGAAGGCGGATGAGGGCGCGGTGGCGCACAGTCCATTATTAGCCGACTTCGTCGATTGTCTTGGGTTGGATTCCTGATATCTCGCATTCGGGAGGTATGTGGTTCAAACCTTTTCATCCACATTCGTATTTTTCCCCGAACCATCCCAGGACAGAGACAAGGGTAATGTTAGGAGTGGTCCACGACTAGTGTGATAGGACAGCTCTTTTTCTCCAAGTGTATAAATGATCTGAACAGCAGCCTGCTACTGACTGCTGATGACGCTGTAGTGTACAGGCAAGTGTCGTCATTTCATGACTGCAGGAGGGTACAAGGTAGACAGCATTTCCTCTGAATGTACGAAAATGTAAGTTAATGCAAACGAGGATGCTGCTTGACAGTCATGTCGTTTAAATATCTAGCAGTGACGTTGCAAAATTATATGAAATGGAACGAGCCGTAAGGTCGGTAGTTGGGAATCCCAATGGTCGACAGGTGTTTATTGGGAGAACTCTAGGAAAGTGTAGCTCGTCTATAAAGGAGACCACGTATAGAATACTAGTGCGACCCATTCTTTAATGTTGCTCGAGTGTTTCGGATCCCCATCAGATCAGATTAAAGGAATACATCGAAGCAACTCAGAGGCGTGTTGCTAGATTTGTTAGCGGTTGGTTCGATCATATGCGAGTATTACGGAGATGCTTAGAGAACTCAAATGGAAATCACTGGAGAGAAGACGATATCTTTTCGCGAAACACTATTGAAAACGTGGACAGTCGTTTCTCCCTCGCTCCATTTGCAAATGGAACAGGATAGGGGATGACTAACACTGCTGCGAGGTATCCTCCGCCATGCACCATATGGTGGCCTACAGACTGTGTATATTGATGTAGAGGAATATTCCGGGAATGTTGCCTTGAAAAGTTCAGGACCCATTTTCTATTTACCATCTAACGATAATACAGAATTTGTCAAGGTAATACAACGAAATAAAATAGGTCAAACTATACAACATCCAGCATACATAACAAGCTTTGAGGATAGGACAAGTATCCTGTGAGGATAAGACAAGTGACCGGCCGATCTTTGTACAACGCGAGATACATCTCACTCTCAAAATGACCTCATCGTCCACTACGCGTCAGTCTTTCATCGGCTTCCTTTTCAGAAAATCAAAAAAACTAAAAACAGTTGCAGTGAGTTTCAGTGTTTGTTGGTGATCTCGAAATAGTCTTCTTCTCCAATCAATAATCTGTTAATAAGTTATTGTAACCAACGTTTCCCTACAAAACTACAGAATATTTGTTATATCTGACCTTACTATTATTTGAATTTATCTCTCAACAAGAAGATCCTAAAACCCTTATTTCATAGATTGCAGTAACATTTCAAGAGGATCAGCTATAAGTTCGTCGCAATTGAGAGAAACGTTTATCTACGTTAAATGATATCTCTGAGTTTAGCATTGAATTATTGGCTAATATAGCATGTAATATTTTCCCTTTTACTCAAATATGGATCAAATTATTTTCTTTCTTATGGTGTGCGTTCCTGTGGTCATGTCCTAGTTCATGAACCACGGGCAACGTATGAGTGGCCAAGTAAGTGGTCCCGACAGTCGGGATACCAGTTACTTTGGAATAAGGCTGGGCATCTCGGACATATTCTGAGTCGTGGTCACCTTTGTGCTCATACGGCAAAGACTACCAAATCCGCCGGTTAGTCCCTCAGCCGTTAGGGGTAAAACCCAATGGGACTCGGGGCAAGTAAGGCTAGCAACCTGCTTCCCTGGTGCTTTAAATATGATGCTGGCAACATTCAGAGCAAAATGCCTCGGACCTTTGGAGGTGACGGAGTCCCACCTCTAACTGACAAACCAGGGACTCCTAAGATACGACTTGGCAAACAAATGGTAATGAGATGGGGAGCTATTAATATCAATGGGGGCTACTCTGGGAAGAAGGTAGAGCTGGCAGAGGCTGCAAGTAAGATGGGGCTGGACGCTTTAGCTGTTAGTGACATTCGGGTAAGGGGTGAGGAAGTGGGAGAATACAAGGTCTACCCGTCAGGAGTCAAAGCAGGAATAGCACAATGGGGTGTAGGGCTTTACATCAGGAAAGAAATGGAACCTAGCGTAGTGGTAATAAGGTATGTAAACGAACGACTGATGTGGATAGATCTGACAGTGTCTAGCAAGAAAATTAGGATTGTGTCAGTATATTCGCATTGTGAAGGGACAGATCAAGATAAGATGGATAGTTTGTATGAGGCACTCAGTGATGTAGTTGTTAAAGTAAAGGACAAGAACAGTGTTATGCTCATGGGTGATTTTAACGCCAGGATTGGAAATCGAACAGAAGGGTATGAAAAGGTTATGGGTAAATTTGGAGAGGATATGGAGGCCAATAGGAACGGGAAACAACTCTTGGATTTCTGTGCCAGTATGGGCTTAGTAATCACAAACTCCTTTTTTAAACATAAGAACATTCACCGGTATACCTGGGAAGGCAGGGGAACCAGATCTGTCATTGACTATATAATAACAGACCAGGAATTCAGGAAGGCTGTGAGGGACACACGTGTATTCAGGGGATTCTTTGATGACACTGATCATTATTTAATCTGCAGTGAAATTGGGATTGTGAGGCCGAAAGTGCAGGAGGTCAGGTCCATATGTAGGAGGATAATAGTGGAGAAACTTCAGGATAAGGAAATCCGGCACAAGTACACAACAGCGATCTCAGATAGGTACCAGTTAGTTGAATGTAGTCAATTACAGTCATTGGAAAAGGAATGGACAAGGTAGAGGGACGCAGTACTACAAGTGGCTAAAGAATGTCTTGGAACAGTAGTGTGTAAAAGTAGGATGAAGCAAACAGCTTGGTGGAATGACACAGTCAAGGCAGCCTGTAAAAGGAAAAAGAAGGCGTATCAAAAATGGCTACATACTAGAACTCAGGTAGACAGAGAAAGTTATGTTGAAGAAAGAAACAAAGCCAAACAGATAATTGCAGCATCCAAGAAGAAATTTGGGGAAGACGTTGGAAACAGGTTGGAGACTATGGGTCAAGCTGCTGGAAAACCATTCTGGAGTGTAATTAGCAGTCTTCGAAAGGGAGGTAAGAAGGAAATGACAAGTATTTTGGACAGGTCAGGAAAACTGCTGGTGAATCCTGTGGATGCCTTGAGCAGATGGAGGGAATATTTTGAAGAGTTGCTCATTGTAGGTGAAAATACGATCAGTAATGTTTCAGATTTCGAGGTAGAATGGGATAGGAATGATGATGGAAATAGGATCACATTTGAGGAAGTGGAGAAAATGGTCAATAGATTGCAGTGCAATAAAGCAGCTGGGGTGGATGAAATTAAGTCGGAACTCATCAAATACAGTGGTATGTCAGGTCTTAAATGGCTACACAGGATAATTGAATTGGCCTGGGAGTCGTGACAGGTTCCATCAGACTGGACAAAAGCAGTAATCACACCAATCTTTAAACATGGAAACAGAAATGATTGTAACAACAACAGAGGTATCTCTTTAATCAGCGTTGTGGGTAAAATCTTCTCAGGTATTGTTGAAAGGTAAGTGCGAGTATTAGTTGAGGACCAATTGGATGAAAGTCAGTGTGGGTTTAGGCCTGTTAGAGGTTGTCAGGACCAGATCTTTAGCTTACGGCAAATAATGGAGAAGTGTTATGAGTGGAACAGGGAATTGTATCTATGCTTTATAGATCTAGAAAAGGCATATGACCGGGTTCCTAGGAGGAAGTTATTGTCTGTTCTACGAGATTGTGGAATGGGAGGCAAAGTTTTGCAAGCAATTAAAGGTCTTTACATGGATAGTCAGGCAGCAGTTAGAGTTGACGGTAAATTGAGTTCATGGTTCATTTGTTGTATGGGAGCGAAAGCTGGGTGGATTCAGGTTACCTTATCAACAAGGTTGAGGTTACGGATATGAAAGTAGCTAGGATGATTGCAGGTAATAGTAGATGGGAACAATGGCAGGAGGGTGTCCACAATGAGGAAATCAAAGAAAAACTGGGAATGAACTCTATAGATGTAGCAATCAGGGCGAACGGGCTTAGATGGTGGGGTCATGTTACACGCGTGGGAGAAGCAAGGTTACCCAAGAGACTCATGGGTTCAGCAATAGAGGGTAGGAGGAGTCGGGGCAGACCAAGGAGAAGGTACCTGGATTCGGTTAAGAATGATTTTGAAGTAATAGGTTTAAAATCAGAAGAGGCACCAATGTTAGCACTGAATAGGGGATCATGGAGGAATTTTATAAGGGGGGCTATGCTCCAGACTGAACGCTGAAAGGCATAATCAATCTTAAATGATGATGATGATGATTGAAAAATAAACACACTGATTTCTGTTCAAGACGGAGTTAATGAGTAGTTTCGACTTGTATGGTTGCATACTCTGCAAAATTCTCTACACCACGTAACCCAATGAAGTATCGGTCTTCGAGAGTAAATAAACTATGCGCATGCTCTGCTGAACAGTAGATACAAGTAATGAATATTAAGAATGCAAATAAGTTAATAGCGTTATGCAAAACCATACTAGCTTCCACTAGTAGAATTACAGTGGCCACATTTCACTTGAGTGTTTCGTAATAGCTAATATTAGGGAAAGACGTAAAGGAAGTGGAATGAATCTTCTCAGTCGCTATTACCAGTATTTCAATTACAAACACACACATTCATCAGAACAAAGGCAAAAATCGCAGCGGTAATCGTAAGTACATATAGAAGAGAAAAGAATAGAATGAAAAAGTCATTGTCGTGAATAACTGTATCTCTCTCTCTCTCCTTCCGAACAGGCCTCGTAAGTCCCAACGGTACTATTCGACCGCCGTGTCGTCCTCAGAACATAGGCGGCACTGGATACGGATATGGAGGTGCATGTGGTGAGCACAGCGCTCTCCCGGCCGTTGTAAGTTCTTCTCCGTCAAGTAGCTCCGCAATTTGCTTCACAAGGGGTGAGTGCACCTAGTTTGCCAGCATCGAAGTAATAGCGCTTAATTTCGGTAATCTGACGGGAATCGGTGTTACCACTTCTGCAAGGCCGTTGGCTGAGTCACTGTGTCTACTGAAACATCAAACAAACCAGGAGCTCTAGCTCCTCAGTGTATGCTTACTCTTGGACGAACACGACTCTGCATAAATCATATTACTGTAGAATACAGTTATTTCCATTATATACACAGAACTACTTCGAAAAATGAGAAATTACTAATCGTGTCTTAAGGATGTGCCACATTGTCCACCCAGAGAAGATAATTATGGATAAAATCAGGACTGTCCCCATCAAAATCTATTCAGAAAGGAGGAGAAGGGAAGGGCGAAATACCTGGTAACTCAGAATTATCCTACGTTTGCGAGTCATGAATAATGGAATTACTTTCATAAGGAAAATGCGGACAACAAATAAATGTAGGATATTCGTGGTTCGGGCATGAAAAAGAGTCTACGGGGCAACGAAATGGCTATGAATATAATAAATACGATGTGATACGTTTGTGCTAAAAACGTTGTCATTATGTTGCCGTCAGGAATTCCACAATAGAGCCTCCCTGCCTAAAGCAAATAGCGATAAACCTCTCAGTGGAGAAGGACAGTTCCGGTGCACCATTGTTCTTGTATCATGAAGTAACGGCGGGTGACACTGTTGTGGCGACCTATCCAACGGATGGGATTATTAAGCTCGGCGGCCGCCTTATATGATTTATCCTCGCCCTTACTTTTACTCCGTCTCATCCGAACCAACAACACATGCACTACCCTACACTGGACTTATACACGTCAGAGTCATCCAAGGAACAGCCGTACTCAGGACACTTCACAGATACGTTGTAGGAAGGCATCGGCGAATCTCTTTCATGAAAACCTCACCGAGGAACTGGTAAGAGATTCCTGTCCTGCTCAACACCCTTATTAAACTTGAGAGTTCACTACGGAGCAGATTTTAAGTTACATGCATCTTGGCTCTATTCCGAACGTTGCAGAGATTGTATGTAAGTCATAATGTTTGCCATGTTACTCTATTCATAGACGAGTCGATAAAAATTTTAACACGGTCGTGTACAAAGATTTTCAGGATAGTTTCTCAGTATAGTGGATAACTAAGTTAATGGTCCAGTTATAGTATACACCAGTCTTAAAAGAGAACCGAACCTGCATTTTTTGCAAACTCTATTGGCATTGCTGCTATGTTGTTGCGTAGCCACCTAGACTGCTTGAACGTTCTGTCGTACAGTACAGTTTCTTGAGTTGAAGTCTAATGGTAAAATGTGCAAGGAAGAAACTGCGGGAATCTTGACGTAGAATTTAGGCACCAACTCCTATTGGTGATGTCGCAATACATGAGCCGTAAAATACACTGAAATTATCTGTGTTATTCCTGTACATTAGTGGCGTACGGAAACTGACAGACACCCATAGAACCAGAACACGCCCACTGTAACCGTGGCCAGAACGTTGGTGGTTTCTCCATTATATTTTTCTACATTATGACGCGGTACCATATCCGGAAAACTTCTATGTCAACTGACTCTGGCGGCGGAAGCCTACGCAGTTGTAATTTACTGTCGACTGCGGATTCCTGAAGGTTTTCGACAGCTCGGGATTCAACGAGAATATGGGATGTGCTGCTTCTGAGATTTCCTCGGCGTGATTGTCCGAAGTTATATTCTCGAGTTTCCAGGAGTCACGGATTCCATTGTGTTAACAGTGTATTGGCGACTGACCTGATCGTGTTCTTGGTGTGCTCCGAGGAAAGGTCTCAAATGTTTTCATTTTACTAAAAAATCGCTGAAACTGGAAAAGACTATCACAGATAACCAAAAGCACATCAACAAGCGTCTGAGGTGCCAGGCTTCGAAGACGTTATAAATAGGTGGACACACACATACACACACACACACACACACACACACACACACACACACCTTCGGAGCACAGATCGTTAGCTACATAAAGGATATTGCCATCACTAACAGCAGGGAGAGACAGTTGGTAAGTAAGTGCCTGTTCATCCTAACGTCTGATGACTTCATTGACACAGGTTGTCAAAGTGATCAGCGCGTATCCTGTGAGGCCTGATAGTGGAATTATAGTATACGTTTCAAAGTAAAGGGACGACCAAGTATTGTTATCAACACAAAACCAACTCTGACACCTTGGAGCTTGAAAACCTTGCTATTCATTTATACTGCGGAGTCTTCCATTACTGAGATGTATAGACTGGCTTGAGGCCATGTCTCACAGGACCATTGCTTCAATTTCTACATCGTAATGTGAAGTATCCTGTCTTCTGTTCCAAAATTTTGCCCTACAATAAATTGGCATGAAGATTAGTGTACTACGCTGGATTTCACACACCATCTTTTGTTCCCCGACGAACCGGCTTCTGTGGGTTCGTCATTACCAACTGCGTAGTTTAAGGATCGTTGGCTGCTAATGGATTCTTCTGACATGTCGAAATCTTGTTCCAGACTGTCTCTCACACGACGCTGCTTTCAAGCAAGCGGTAACCCGATTATACTTCATTTCAATGTTTGAATGTGAACAGTCCCGTCTACAGTTCCAGAAGTACCACACGGACAATGAATCTCCAGTTAAATTGGCGGGCTGTAATGGACTCCACGCGACTGTACCCTCTTTCGATTCACACAAAATAGCATTCCATGAGTTCGTGACTAGGAACTCCACAGCTTATGGACACCTACTTTCGACTCGACTTGTCGTAAACTCATTTTCACACGAATTTTTCATAAGTATGAGGCTTTATTTGACCTTCTGAACGTGAACTTCTCCGTCCGCTGTTTGAAAAGCATCAAAGTGAATCGTCAGGTTAAATTAGTTTTCTGTGATGGACTCGATTCGACCTTTTCATCACCAGTTTCCCAGAGCACTGAAGTATGTGAGTCCGTTAATGCAAACTTCGCAGCTTGTGAACCGTGGGCATGGTATCTACTTAGCACTTTTCTTTCATGTCGAAAACCTGCTCCAGGCTGCGTATCACACCACACAGTTTTACGTATGGGGTGACCAGATCATTTTTATTTCGGTGTCGGAACGTGACCCACTCCGTCCACTGATTCAGAACCATCATGCACAAAATATTACCGGGTATATTAGAGCGCCATAAGAGATTCCATCTGACCAATCCATCTTTTATTTCCCAGCGAACAGGATCCCGCGAGTTCGTTAATGCGAACTGCCCAGCTTATGGGTCACTAGTGTTAATTATACTTTGGACTCGATGTCGAAAACTGTTTTCACACGACGTTCTTTTTTATGTACTTAGTAACCAGGTCACACTGTATTTCGGCCTTTGAATGTGAACTATCCGGTCCATAGTATCAAAAGCAGCACTCGGACAACGAGTCAGCATGTAGTTTAGCTTACTATGATACACTCCGGACGACCGTCATGTTCTTCACTTGCCCAGTGAACATAGTTCCATGAGTCTGTCTGTTAATATAAACTATATAGCTTGACTGTCGGCAGTATATCTATTTTAAACTCTTCCACCAGTGGAAACGATGTGGGAAACTTACTTCAGGCTATGTTTCACACTAGGATGTTTTTATGATCTCGGTAATCGGGTCAAACTTAATGCCGGCCGCAGGAAGAAGTATGAGACATAGACCAACTTTGCGGTGGTATGGCTTTGTCAGTATGGAGAAGAATCAGATCTTGATATTTATAAATGACTTACCACAGTGTACAAAGTTACAGTGCAGTTTTTGTATTTTTGCAGACGACACTAACATTATGACGGATGGTCGTATGTGTGAAAAGCTTCGAGGACCTATTAACAATAATCTCATGGATTTATTAAAATTTGTTTAGCGCCATTGTATTCTTGTTAAACTTAAGAAAAAAAACTAATTACATTCAGTTCACTACAACTGCGAAAAGTGAAGAAGAGGTAATTGTGCTGTGTGTCACACAGGCAACAACAGAAACAATTGATAACACGAAGGTGTTACGATTGACGGCAGAGTAAATTGGTCTCATCATGCAATAAGCCTTCACAAACGACAGCTCATCGATTATTATCTTATGTATTATCTCTGAGAGTGGGAACTTAAACACTGTAAAAGCAGCCTGCTGTGGATACTTCTGTTCTGTAATACCACATGGCATTATAAAAAAATGTTCAAATGTGTGTGAAATCTTATGGGACTTAACTGCTAAGGTCATCAGTCCCTAAGCTTACACACTACTTAACCTAAATTATCCTAAGGACAAACACACACACCCATGCCCGAGGGAGGACTCGAACCTCCGCCGGGACCACATGGCATTATATTTTGGGAAACCAATGACGAGCAAAGAAAATATTTTGCTCCCGTATACGTGTTGTAAAAATAATGTGTGGTGTAGACTGAAGATGTAGCTGTACACATCTTTTCGGAAACTAAAACTTCTTACTATTACTTCCAGATATCTATTTTTGTTTGTGTGTTTTAGTAGTTAAAATACCGAGCTGTACGAAAGAAATAGTGAAAATCATGAATAGAACACAAGTAATTGTATAAATCCGTCGATAGTGCAGAAGTTTATTATGTTCTTCCTCCAGACATTAAATGTAGGTTTGATAACAATTCCACCTTTATCGAGCCTCCGAGGCAATTGGTTCTGAGCACTATAAGACTTAATATCTGAGGTCATCAGTCCCCTTGAACTTAAAACTACTTAAACCTAACTAACCTAAGGACATCACACACATCCATGCCCGAGGCAGGATTCGAACCTGCGACCATAGCGGTCACGCTGTTCCCGACTGAAGCGCCTAGAACCGCTCGGCCACAGTGGCCAGCTCCGAGGCAATTGCTCCTGGCAAAGTCGTTTCCAAGGGTTTCTTAGCTACTTCGAAAATCCATTCTAGAATTATAAAATTAATGTGTGATGTAATATAAGAATTAACAATTATGTAGATACGCATGGAACTCTTTTCAGTAATTTCCTGTCTAGTTTCCACTCTCTATGTCTACTATATCGTGTAATGCGACAGCTTACTATTTACTTATAACACAATCATAGAAATTATAAGTACGGAATTATCGTGAGAGACTGGCAGTACTTATATGTCATTTATAAAATAATAAATATACCAAAAGGGCATTAGTCAAAGATATTTAAGATAAAAAAACTGTGATGGCGAGCCACTAAGGCCTGCTCGTTACTTGTGTGGTGCAGGTGACCATGTGACCATGTTATAGACCATTCTTTGGTTTAAATTCTGGGGAAGACACTCCTAGCATTGTTGGAACCCGGTTAATTCGTTAAAAATTAGTGACTGAAGGCTGTTTTGTTTTAATTGTAACTATTCATGGTCTCTGAACGTGCAGCCATTTACAAAATTTTGTATTTACTTATAATGTAACCGCAATATAACATTATTTTTGTTTATTCTGTAGCATTGCTATCTTCATTATGGTTTGTTTAGATGGATCACACAGTGCTATAAAAAAAGAGTGGCAGACACTGTACCCTCGTGAGCTTATCACAGACGGATCGATGGAGTAAGAAATAAATAAATAATGTGAACTGACACCTTGACTGCGGAGCCTGTGGGCCTTGAGCGCTTTTACATGGCTTTGTCTCTTCTTCCACAAACGACATCATCAGACATCAGCAGAATACAAGAAATAGCTAGGGGCCTTTTTAAGGAAAAATCCGGCCATTCTCTTGCAGCATTTAAGGAAACAATGGAACGTTTAAGTCAGGACGAACAAGTCCAACGTCTCAAACACTGCGCTAGCTGTTTCTTGAAGAAGCCAGGTGAGCGGCCGAACAAACGAAAGCTTCCGCGGCCTACAGAGGCAGCGGCGGTCGTTTCGCGAGGGACTGCTTATACCGGACACGATGGGGTGGCGTACAGTGCGACGGGCTGAAAAGACGCCGCTCAGACAAAAAACCGAGCGTACGGTGGTGTCCACTTGGACGGTCCTTTGTAGCTTTTAATTCCTCTCCTTACATCGGACCGTCCTTAGAACAACTTTCAAATGCGAGAGCTCGTCTCGTTCCTGCCCCTCCTGCGCCGTCCTTCAATACTCGCTCCTAGAGGACCACCTCCATTGAATTAATGAATGGTGAATAACGAGTTTTGTCTCTATGGCGCGCCCTTTTTCTGAGCGCGGGCTTGCTGCTTCTGCTCCGGCTCCACGCAAACGGGGATGGCCGGCGAGACTGGTTTTTGCGGACGCAGTGTTTCAGGGGGATGAATAATTCACGGGGTGGCCGCGCGAGCGTGTCTTTACAATTAGCGTCGCGCGCGGGGGTTGGGCGGGGGGGGAGGGGGAGGGGTGTGCATACCTTCCCGTGCTGGTCAATGTGGTCAAGCCGGCTGGCCGGAATTGGGGCGTCGCGCGACGTGTGAGAGACGCGCGCACCCCCGTCGCCGTGGCCTTTGAGCGCTCCCCGCTTTGTGCTCGGCTGTAAATGAGCTTTGCGCGCGCTGCCCCAGCGCCAGGTATACACCGCGGTTCGCCTTAACGAACTCACGGAATCCTGTTCGCTGGGAAACTGAAGGCGCGTGGAGTCCATCACGGCGCGGTGCCCTACCTGGCGACTCCATTGTCCGTCCGATGCTTTCGAAACAGTGGACGGGACAGTTCGCAGTCCGACGCCGGAGTAGACGGTGACCTGGTTATCGCGTGCATAAAAACAAAGTCGGGCGAAACAGGTTTCTGACATGTCGAGTCCAAAGTAGAAACGGTGGCCACGTTCCATGAGCTGCGCGCGGTTCTCATTAACGAACTGACGGAATCCTGTTCGCTGAGAGGCAAAAGGTGTGCACGACTGTGTGGAGTGTGTCTCAGTGCACCTGGCGAATCATTGTCCGTGTGTTGCTTTTGAAACAGATGACGGTCCAGTTCACATCACAAACCGAATCGAAGCCTGGTCTGACTACCGCGCACGTAAAAAAACAGCGTCATGTCAGACACAGACTGGAATGCCAGAAGAGTCCAAACAGAAAATAACGTCCACACTCCATAGGCTGCTCAGTTCCTATTAACGGACTCGAGGAATCCAGTTCGCTGAGAAACTGAAGTGCACTGAAGAGCCAAAGAAAGCGGTACACCTGCGTAATGTCGTGTGAGGCCCCCGCGAGCACGCAGAAGTGCCGCAACATGACGTGGCATGTGCTCGACCAATGTCTGAAGTAGTGCTGGAGGGAACTGACACCATGAAGCCATCAGGGCTGTTCATAAATCTGCAAGAGTACGAGGAGGTGGCGATCTCTTCTGAACAGCACGTTGCAAGGCATCCAAGATATGCCCAGTAATGTTCATGTCTCGGAAATTTGGTGGCCATTGGAAGTGTTTAAACTCAGAAGAGTGTTCCTGGAGCCACTCTGTAGCAATACTGGATGTGTGGGGTGTCACATTGTCCTGCTGGAATTGCCCAAGTCCGTCGGAATGAATAATGGACATGAACGGATGCAAGTGATCAGATAGGATGATTGCTGACCGTTGTGGCCGAGCGGTTCTAGTCGCTTCAGTCTGGAACCGCACGACCGCTACAGTCGCAGGTTCGAATCCTGCCTTGGGCACGGATATGTGTGATGTCCTTAGGTTAGTAAGGTTTAAGTAGTTCTAAGTTCTAGGAGACTGATGACCTCAGATGTTAAGTCCCATAGTGCTCAGAGCCATTTTTAATTTTAAAAAAGACAGGATTATTACGTACGCGTCACGTGTCAGAGTCGTATCTAGACGTATCACGGGGTCCTGTATCATTCCAACTGCACACTCCCCACACAATTACAGAGCCTCCACCAGCTTGAACAGTCCCCTGGTGATACGCAGGGTCCATGGGTTCATGAGGTGTCCATACCCGTACACGTCCATCCGCTCGATACAATTTGAAACGAGATTCGTCCGACCAGGCAACATGTTTCCAGTCATCAACAGTCAAATGTCGGTGTTGACGGGCCCAGGGAGCCGTAAAGCTATGTGTCGTGCAGTCATCAAGGTTACCCGGGTGGGCTTTCGGTTTCGAAAGCCCATATCGATGACTTTCCGTTGGATGGTTTGCATGTTGACACTTGTTGATGGCCCAGCATTGAAATCTGCAGCGATCTGCGGAAGGTTTGCACTTCTGTCACACTGTACGATTCCCTTCAGGCGTCGTTGGTCCCGGTCTTGCAGGATCTTTTCCCGGCTGCAGGGATGTCGAAGATTTGACGTTTTACCGGATTCCTGATATTCACGGCACACTCGCGAAATGTGAAATTACTATGAAATCCAGACCATTAGCTGCCTACAGGCGTTGATAAATATCGATGCGGATAGTTGAAAATGTGTGGCCCGACCGGGACTTACGCGCATTTTCTACTGCCCCCGTTGATGTTTATCAACGCCTGTAAGCTAACGGTCTGGATTTCATTGTAATTTCATTCTTCGAGAGCTGCAAGATCACCAATAGTAATCTGTTCTTTCGGTCATGTCCGTAAGAACAGATAACATCTTCATTTAATCTCACACTCGTGAAATGGTCGTACTGGAAAATCCTCACTTCATCGCTACCTAGGAGATGTTGTGTCCATTGCTCGTGCGCCGACCACATTCAAACTCACTCAAATTTTGATAACGTGCCATTGTAGCAACAGCAACCGATCTAACAACTGCATCAGACACTTGTTTCTTATATAGGCGTTGCTGACCGCAGCGCCATATTCTGCTTGTTTACATATCTCTGTATTTAAATACGCATGCCTATACCAGTTTCTATGGCGCATCAGTGTAGGAAGGATTGCATGGAGACCTTCATAGAAAACTAATCTATATCGCGACTCATTGCCCGTGTGATATTTTTAAAAATAGCGAAAAGGACAGTTCACATTCAACGCCTAAGCCGGCCGCGGTGGTCTAGTGGTTCTAGGCGCTCAGTCCGGAACCGCGCGACTGCTACGGTCGCAGGTTCGAATCCTGCCTCGGGCATGGATGTATGTGATGTCCTTAGGTTAGTTAGGTTTAAGTAGTTCTAAGTTCTAGGGGACTGATGACCTCAGATGTTAAGTCCCATAGTGCTCAGAGCCATTTGAACCATTTTTCAACGCCTAAATAAAGTGTAACCGTATTATTGCGTACATAAAAACACCGATGTGTGAAATCCAGGAGCAAGTTTGTGGTATGGTTTCCACTGATAAAAGAGTCCAAGCTACAAGTAATGCCCACGGCCCATAAGCTGCGCACTGCGAAGTTAAAGGCGACCCTATGGCTGTGTGACGCTTTTGTACGGTGGACCCTCCAGTTCGCATTCAAGCGTCGAAATAAAGCGTTACAGGACACGAAAAAACAACTTCGTGTGAATCAGAGCCTGGAGCATCTTTCCGACTAGGTTACCATTCACAAAAGAATCGAAGGTTGAAAAAATAAGTCGTTAAGTTGATTAATTCATGCTAACGAACTCAAGGAATCTTTTTGCGAAACAAAAGACGGGACAGCCAGTTGGAATCCATCGTAACACACTGCTCTGTCTGGAAATTCACTACCACGTGATACTTCTGAAACAGTGGGTAGGGCAATTAACATTCAAACTCCGGAATTCCGTCATGAAGTATAACCTGGTTACCACCCATATAAAAAAATTGGAAATAATGCTTGTATATTAACGAACTTGCAGAATCCAGCTGACTAGGGAACTGAATACGGGAAGGTCCCGTCATCCCGTCACTGAGCACCTGGCGACTAATTGCCCATGTGATCCTTTTGAAACGGTGCAAAGGGCTGTCCACATTTCCGCACAAAAACGTGGTTACCTCACGTATAAAACCTCCGCGTATAACAAGTTTTCTACATGTTCAGTCGAAAAAGATAAAATGCGTATGACCCTTAAGCAGCGCAGTTCATATAAACGTACTCTTGGATCCTTTTTGCAGCGAAATAAAAGACGGGAATGCGTGGTGGAGTTCTTCACAGCGCGCCAATCTAATGGGCTCTCATTGTCCGTGTTATGCTGTTGACACAATGGACAGGGCAATTCATATTCCAAAGACGAAGTAAGATGTGCTTCTAGCGTAAATACAATAAAAGCGTCGCGTGAAATACAGAACGGTGCAAATTTTGGTCGTTGACAGAAGACTCTCTAAGTAGGAGTAATGCTCACGGTACCTAAGTTTGGCAGTTCGTCTTAACGAACCCACGGAATCCCATTTGCTGAGGAAAGAAAGACGATTCGGTCATGTGAAGTCTGTCGCAGAAGACAGCTCCGCCTGGTGATTCCTTGTTCATGCATCCCAGCTAGATCTCTGCCTCTGAAGGATAAAGACGTCGACAAGCCGTTAAATACAACTGACTTTCCTTCTTTCCTCGAAGTAGCTAGGATAGTGAAGTGGTCTAACCATGATTTCAACGCCTACGAATAGGGAGACAAAAATTGGAAGAACGACGGACTGGTCGCAAGCATCGAGATTCGTGTGTATGGTGACAGTAGGGCCATTCCACTTCAACTGCATTATGTATTCGACCAAATTATCAGTATAGCCAGATTGAAAAAGTCTAGAAGGAACTGAAACTTTTTTTAATTCTGAAAGGTAATCGCCTGAAACTGATCAGTTGTATTGTTGGCTTTCGTCGTATTTCTGAAGACTCTGATTTTCACTAAAAATCACGCAGCTTGGTGGACTCGTGGGTCACACGCTTTATAATATACGTCCTCTTCTTCTTTCTACTTATTTTTAAGAGTTTTCTTGCTTCAGACTCTCAAGAAGACGTACATTACAAAACGTTTCTCCAAAACGTAATTCGTATCTGCTTAGTTTGGAGGGGGTCGGACCTGTTTAACTTGCCGTTTTTACGAAGCAATTGGCCGACCGAAGTGGCCGAGCGGTTCTAGGCACTTCAGTCTGGAACCGCGCGACCGCGACGGTCGCAGGTTCGAATCCTGCCTCGGGCATGGATGTGTGTCATGTCCTTAGGTTACTAAAATGTAAACTTTCACGGACGGAAATATCATGTCCATTATAATTATCCGGGCTGTTCTCCCGTGGTCGGTTGATGAATTCTGAGGTTATTCCCAACGTTTCGTCTCCGACTGCGGGAGACATCTTCAAGGGGGTCCGTAGCTTGATGGAAGGTCCAACACACACACTGGCTCGCTACTGACTGCCGCTAAATTCCGTGTCCGCGCGCCCCCGCGCCGCGGCGTGACGTCACGTGTTTTGAAAACGTCAGTGCAATTGGCCGCTGTCCGTCGCCGTCGATCGCCGTTGCCATCACCCAGTAGTGGACGAGTGGTACACATCTTCTTTAACACCGGCATCCATATACCGTTTAATTTGACGCCCTCCTCCTTTCGGTTGAAATTATTTGGGTGTTTAGCGATTTCGATTGCCTCCCTGTAGAGCCTTTCGTAGTATCCGCTCGTGGTCGCTAGTACTTGCGCCTCCTCGAAACGAATATTGTGGTTCCCTGGCTGGAAAGCATGCTCCGCAACAGCTGATCGTTCCGTTTCTCCTCTTCTAGGAGGAGGGCGTCAAATTAAACGGTATATGGATGCCGGTGTTAAAGAAGATGTGTACCACTCGTCCACTGCTGGGTGATGGCAACGGCGATCGACGGCGACGGACAGCGGCCAATTGCACTGACGTTTTCAAAACACGTGACGTCACGCCGCGGCGCGGGGGCGCGCGGACACGGAATTCAGCGGCAGTCAGTAGCGAGCCAGTGTGTGTGTTGGACCTTCCATCAAGCTACGGACCCCCTTGAAGATGTCTCCCGCAGTCGGAGACGAAACGTTGGGAATCACCTCAGAATTCATCAACCGACCACGGCATAACAGCCCGGATAATTATAATGGACATGTCCTTAGGTTAGTTAGGTTTAAGTACTTCTAAGTTCTAGGGGACTGATGACCTCAGATGTTAAGTCCCATAGTGCTCAGAGCCATTTGCACCATTTTTTGTACCGAGCGAGGTGGCGCAGTGGCTAGCACACTGGACTCGCATTCGGGAGGACGACGGTTCGATCCCGTCTCCAGCCATCCTGATTTAGGTTTTCCGTGATTTCCCTAAATCGTTTCAGGCAAATGCCAGGATGGTTCCTTTGAAAGGGCACGGCCGATTTCCTTCCCAATCCTTCCCTAACCCGAGCTTGCGCTCCGTCTCTAATGACCTCGTTGTCGATGGGACGTTAACCACTACCCACCACCACCACCACCATTTTTTGTCTAAAACTGACACGGTGAGACCGTGGCTGTGTACAATTAATGTAGGTTGATTCTTACAAAAAAGAAGACAGCAACCAGCCACTATTAATACTGCTATTTATTTAAGTAAATAGCACCGTAACCGGTTTCGAACTGACAAGTTCATCATCAGACGGCTGTTCACGAGATTTGCAAGATACACTTTACATAATCGTCGGTTTTCGATTTTTATTCTCGTCAGTTTTCGATTCAAGAATAAAAATCGAAAACTGACGATCATGTAAAGTGTATCTTGCAAATCTCGTGAACAGCCGTCTGATGATGAACTTGTCAGTTCGAAACCGGTTACGGGTCTCTTTACTTAGTAAATAGCAGTATTAATAGTGGCTGGTGGCTGTCTTCTTCTTTGTAAGAGCAATTAATAGTTTTACACTTATTGCGGTTTAATGTGGAGTGCGCAATTTGAGACTGAAAGAGTTATCTCACCCAGAGCGTAGAAAAAAAAATGGTTCAAATGGCTCTGAGCACTATGGGACTCAACTGCTGAGGTCATTAGTCCCCTAGAACTTAGAACTAGTTAATCCTAACTAACCTAAGGACATCACAAACATCCATGCCCGAGGCAGGATTCGAACCTGCGACCGCAGCGGTCTTGCGGTTCCAGACTGCAGCGCCTTTAACCGCACGGCCACTTCGGCCGGCTAGAGCGTAGAAGTTCCAACGTAAGTATCTCCAAAGCACCATTGGTATTGCAAAATCACTTTTTCTCTTTTAATCTCTGTGGCATGACTAAACGTATTAACTGCATTCGCGCAATATCTTACTTACATTGGTGTAATTTAAAACACTATAGCTTCAGATCCACAGGCTGCGTTTTCGATGCCCGAGTTGTATTTCAGTTGTTTTTTCTAGGAGTTTATATTTTCTCCAGTTCAGAGTGCGTAAAAATAAAACCAAACAGCATAGCGACAGCGTGGCTTGCATGCTGTGTTGCGCCTTACGTCCCATTTATAGCTCTGTGTAAACGTTAGTTCTTAGGATGTAGTAAGACACTTGATCAGGTCATACCTTGTAAACTGGCGTGGTGTAAAGGTTAAACTTTGGCCATGTGATTACTTTCATACCTTCATTATTGTTCGTCAGATGCTCAAATCCGCTTAAACCAACAGTAACTTATTTTTTCGATTTAGTGAGTATGACTAGCATACTGTTTATCACAATACAAGTACTGTGATATTTTTGAATTAGTCCACTGAGTGTGCTGCTGAATACCCTCGCAGTCTGTGGCTTAAGAATATCGATCCCCATGTCTACATCTATATCTACACGTAAACTCCGCGAGCAACTGTAAGCCACACAACACGTGACGTGATTAATCGGTCGCTCAGTTGCTTCACACGCTTTTGGATAAAGAGGTAAACTGGTGTCCTTATATCATGTTGTGTTGCCTGTTAATGATCAAAAACATTTCCTCATGTGGTTTGCTCCCATCCTGAGGGACACAGCGCTATTTCTAGCATTTAGCGTGAGTTTCACTTCAGCCTACCCTCTGTGGATGTGAAAAATTCCATGTACTTTCGATAGTTACCCCCATAAGCAATTAGGTGATTCAGTACTCAGGCTGCATATCGACAGTAAAATAATACCGCAAATAGGACTATAGCTATAAAACTCCCCAGTGTTTGGAGTAACCTTCAGGTCTTTGACAGCTTCACTAATTACATTTTTTTATGTGTACTGGATGAGTAAACGGACAGATCTGGGAACAGTTGTAGGAAGAACATGTGGACAGTTGGTGTTCAGGTGGGTTCCCGAAACTCAGTGGTACTCCTTTGGGTAACACTGTAAGAAAAGTAGTTGTCAAATTGTATTTGTAAACAAAATTATTTCTGAACTACTGGATTTCAGTTCAGTATCAATAAGATAAAGCTATCTTCAGCCGGGAAGATTGATTTGAACACGGTAGTTCTTTACTAGGCATGTTCTTAATGGAGGTGGTATGTCGTATGTTCCTTCCACTTTTGAACTTCACTGTTTCATCTCCCAAGGCTACCCATTCGTCTTCTGCTGTATTCCTTTCCTGTGCTCTAGTCAGTGGCTGCCTAGCGCCGCCTCTGAAACTCCCATCAAAATCTCTTTCTTTGAACTTTTCAGATACTGTACAACACGAAAACTGGACAGTAACTGACTGCCGATGCATAATGTGGTCCGACGAAAGTCGATTTCGTTTCTTTTCAAATTATACAAGTTGTTGAGTGCACCGGCGACCCAATAAGACGTTTAACCCACAGCGTATTAATGGTGTATTTCAGTCCAGAAATGTTTCTGTGATTTTTTGGTGGTCGTTTCGCTCCGCGACTCCTTCAGGTTTCCGTGAACGAAAGCTACGATATTTATTGCAACATTGTTAGTGACCAGGAATGGCTCTTTCTCTTATGCCTTCAGAATGACTATGCTGTGGATACTCCCGTCTTCCTAGATTACAACAGCCATGTTCACTGGGCTTTTACAAATACGTTCCTACAGCCAGACTAAAATTACTTGATAGTTGCCATCTGTCTCTTGCTGCTACGTTGTTGCCAAATCGGCTGCCAGCTACCGATCGGTTATAGGTGACACACAAACACGGCGTGTCACTTTACAAATTCTGTTAATGTGTAACGCGAAGCAATGTTGAACGTTGGAAAAGGCTACCACGAGATATGTCGGAAACAGAGATGCTCTGTCGACAGTTCATTTTAAGTGAAAGATGCCTAAATTGCAGCAGACGATTGCAAACATGAATTTAAACTCATGTCTCAAGCTAACCATATTGCCGGCACGGTAGCTCAGCGTGTTCGGTCAGAGGGTTGCTTGCTCTCTGTAATAAAAAAAACGGAGTCAAAGAATCAACGATCAACTTGAACGGATGTCTTGACACGTCCGCCCAGACCAAACGCAACGAACAATATCGGAAAAAAAGATGGATAGAGCGTCTGCCATGTAAGCAGGAGATCCCGGGTTCGAGTCCCGGTCGGGGCACACATTGTCACCTGTCCCCATTGATATATATCAACGCCCGTCGGCAGCTGACGGTATTAATATGATTCTAATAACCTTTTCATGTGTAATGCATCCAAGAAAGCGACTGTTAACAGTCTACGACAGAACTAAAATCACGGTGATTAAAGGTAACCTCTATGAAAAAACTCGAGACAGGAAAAAATCAGCTTCAACGCTAAAAGCAAACTGTAATTTCTGAAACTATACTCTCACTGGCTACACGATGTGCGGCGTTACTAACCGATGAGCAGTCCTCGTTGGCTCTTGGCTGTAGATTATAGGCGACACAGGCAGATTCAAAACTCTAAAAGAATGATAGGAAGAAAAATTAGGAAAATAAAAAATTCAATACGATGATGAAAATGGCGCGCCGAAGTATTCGAGATAAAAAAATGCATTTAAACTAAGTAACTGAATAAAAATAATAACCAAATTCTTTTGATTAGACTTAGAAAGAAAAAAGATTCGCCACTTTTGACGAGATTCGAGCCTGCGACATTTGAACAGGAGGTTTGTACGGTGACCGTTACGCTGCACCATTTCACAGAAATAAACGTTAGAACTGTGGCCACCCGTTTGCAACGATAATTGCAGCAGCCTTCAAAGATTCGGCTACACGCAATTTTGTGCGAAGCTTATCTAATGTAAGCCGATCTCTGTGACTATGATAACTGTGTATGTGGCGCTGAATCGCGTCTTGTGCGGAAATATCCATTAGTGTTTGGTTAATGTTGCGTATGAAACGTGTTTGATTCATTAGCATCATTTTGTGTGTGTGTTGGTGTGTTTATCACGTGTGATAAAATACAAAATAAAACGCCAGACCCATGATTTGGGATCCAAACACATCAAGAAAGAAAGCCGGAGAAAGAATTGGAAATGAACTGAGGAGCAATTGTTCTGGCTGTTTAGCAACAGCGAACTGCTTGGGCGTGGCGTTGAGTGCTCTGATTGGAGAAAACCGACTCCAGCGCTTGAAGTGTCAACTATCGAGTAAAATTTCCTGACGGATTAAAACTGTGTGCCGGACTGAGACTCGAACTCGGGGCCTTTGCCTTTCGTGGGCAAGTGCTCTACCTTTTTTTTTGTTTAGCGGACGTCACATGGCATCCCTTGAAGTTCATTGTTGGTCTTTTCACTCGGATTTTTTATTACATGGACCAGCCAGCTCTCTTACCGAACACGCTGAGCCACCGTGCCGGCAACATCTGAGCTACCCAAGCGCGATTCACGACCCGTCCTCACAGCCTTCATTGCGCCAGTTCTGCAAGGTCTGCAGGACAGCTACTGTCAAGTTTGGGAGGTAGGTGCCGAGGTACTGGCGGAATTAAGGCTGTGAGGACGGGTCGTGAATCGTGCTTGGGTAGTGCAGATGGTAGAGCACTTGCCTGCGAAAGGCAAAGGTCCTGAGTTCGAATCTCGGTCCGGCACACAGTTTTAATCTGCCAGGAAGTTTCTTATCAGCCCACACTACGCTGCAGAGTGAAAATCTCATTCTGGAAACATCCCCAAAGCTGTGGCTAAGCTAAGTCTACGCAATATGCTTTCTTTCAGGAGTGCTAGTTCTGCATGGTTCGCAGGAGAGCTTCTGTAAAGTTTGGAAGGTAGGAGAGGAGGTACTGGCAGAAGTAAAGCTATGAGGACGGGCCGTGAGTCGTGCTTGGGTAGCTCAGATGGTAGAGCACTTGCCCGAGAAAGGAAAAGGTCCCGAGTTCGAGTCCCGGTCCGGCACACAGTTTTAACTTGCCAGGAAGTTTCATATCAGCGCACACCCTGCTGCAGAGTGGAAATTTCATTCTGGAACTATCAAGTAACTTTAATCGGACTAGAGTTCGACGAAAACCAAGGATCCTGTCGCGCTTCGATTGGCTCGCTAAATCACCCGCGTGAAACCTAGCAATCAACATCCCAGCGCTTTTGTAGCTCTACAGTTTCTAACCATCAAAGAATGGATTCCGCTGGGTATGACACGTCTGTAGAAATTTGAGGACTCTCTTTCCACTGTCGAGGCTACAGGGGTGTTACGCGGTATTATCGGCGTGTCTGCAGATAGTGCCATTTTTTGTGTTCGACGTGTGGAAACAGTTTTGTGGCCATTGC